>NC_079975.1:9121429-10367263 GCF_029852145.1 Microplitis mediator
GATGGGGAGTCGATTACGTACGCTGAAGAGTAAACAAAAAGGTCTTGGTGGTCGAGGTAAGCTCACAGGAAAATTAATAGACAAACTAACTGTGTACTATGGTTTAGCAATACGCCGGCATTGTGATTCTATTGAAAATATGAAATCTGCTATAATGGCAACCTTTTATCACTACGGCTCGAGTGATGAAAAACCGAATCATGATATGTGTCCAAAAGGCGAAGAATCTTGGTGCTCTTACCAGCGCGCTGAAGCAAGAGGAGAGCTTGATACCTTTTCTCACGATTATTCTCCTTTACCTTCTGATGTTTTAAAAGCTATCAAGCCTATATACGAAGATCTTAGTAATGAAAATTTACTTTCAAGATGTGTAGGTGGATTCAATCAGAATAATAATGAAAGCTTTAACCAACTAGTATGGAAAATATGCCCAAAAACGGTAAATACTAGTTTTACCATCGTACAAATAGCTGCATACGTTGCTATGTGTATATTTAATGAGGGTATAAATTCATTATTAGTCTTGATGAATACACTAGGACTTAATTGTGGGCCTAATTCTCATCGGTATGCAGAAAGAATGGATGCTGCACGTATCAAAGTAGCAGATAAGCGCGCTAATGATAACACCCGAGAAGGTCGATTGCAACGTAGGCACCAGCAAATCGATATTTTGGAAGCTGCTATGTCGGCTGAAGAGCTATTATATGGTCCAGGAATAGATGACTCAGTGTAAGTTATTAAATAATTCTTATAATTCGACATAAATCCATAGCAAAACTTTAAATGCGTTTTTCTCAAAACTATGTTTTCTGAACTGGTGATCACTGTAACTTAAAAACTGCTCGGTAGATTTCAATAAAATTTATTGTACTTTTGAAATACATTAAAAACTCGTGCCTGATCGAAGGATTTTTTTTTTTTTTCAAAATTTCGATTTTTTTTTAACAATAAACTGTCGGTTTTTTTCTCGAAAATTTGAAAAAAATTTCCTGAGGCCGCCATTTTGTTAATTTCGAAAAAAAAAAAAAAAGCTTCGATCAGGCACAAGATTATCTATTAATAAAACTAATTTTTCTTGTCCGATTGATTTTAGATGAATCTCCAAGGACTTATGATGATCACCGCAAAGGACTTCGGGAGGAACGGGCTCTACAAAAACAGCGATAACTTTTTGAATTATTAATTTTTTTTTTTGAAATTTTCGTGAAGTCAAATCGAAACGTGTTCTAATAAAGCTATGTTTTTATTTTTGTCAAATAAAGTAATTAACTACAAAAAAAAAATTATTGAAAATCATCATTTTTTCATACCCCTGAGTACCCCTAACCCCTTAATTATTGTCTTTTCAAAGCTATTTTTTTGAATGCTCAGTAATTGCATTGAATTTACATTTTAATTTTTTAAAAAATTGGCATTTATTTTTCATTTAATAATAATTTTTATAGAATCTTCATTTTCTGTGTTTTCATTTATTAATTGTTAATTTAAAAATTAAAAAAAAAAAAAGTTACAAAAAATACGCGATGGCACTAGTTATCTAAGATACTGTTATCTCATTATTAAAATCGAAATGTTTTTTAAACTTTTTCATGAATTTAAATAAAGTATTAAATGTTCAAAAAAAGAGCAGTACACTGTAAAAAATTCGCGGAGTGAATGCGGATTAAATCCGGAGTGAATGCGGAGTGAATGCGGAGTGAATGAATTTTTAATTATTCACTCCTCTCGGAGTGAAATTCACTCCGCAGGGGAGTTTTCGCGGAGTAGATAATTTTTCATTAATTTAATCCCTCCGGAGTGAAATTCACTCCGGAGCGGAGTTTTGAAAATATTATTAATAAAATATAACTCCACTCAATAAAATCGAAGTAAAAATTCGCGTATTACATTATTGATCAGCTGATATGCACACACATACGCACATACATATTTAGGCACACACGCGCACTCGCACACACACGCACGCACACATTTGCACATAAGCAGACAATCGAACACACACACGCACACATTTGCACACATGCACACATTTGCACACACGCACACAAACACCTGCACACACCCAAACACACACTCGCACACACACACACACACATTGTTTAGCAGTTTAATATAAATTAGTATAAATTTATTTAAGTATTAAAACTCCGGACTGGAGTGAATTGGGAGTGAAATAAAATCTGCGTCACTCCGCAATCACTCCGCTAAAAAAAAACTCCCAATTCACTCCGCATGCGGAGTGATTTTTTTCAAAACTCCGGAACTCCGAGTGGCGGAGTGAATTCGGATTTAATTTCACTCCGAATTCACTCCGGATTTTTTACAGTGTAGCCACAAATGGAACTTGTACTCTATATTCAGTAATTATTAATATAATTAATCGTGTATTCAAATAATTATTTACTTGTAGAATCAAACTTGCAAAAATAAAACACACGATGAAAATAGTCTTCATGTTTATAAAAATATTTGATAAATTTTTAAAATCAATTTTCGCTGAACTTCTAGACTGACTAGTTCGACCTTGAATTCAGAAGTGAATCTTCTAAACGAATTCATGCCCTTATATATTCACTCTCTGACGTACTGAATTATCGTACGTGACTTATACCGTCTAATTATCCCAAAATGTCCATGACGTTAATGTTCATTTATAAGTAGACAAAAGGAAAACGGATAAATAAATAATGTATTAAGTATTTATTGTTATCAAGCTTAAAGAAATTTTAGTGCTCCTATAAATAATGATTAAATACTTTAATAATACTATTCTTGAAGAAAATAAATTTATAATAATTCATAAAATTTTATATAGTGAATGAATTTATTGTTTTTTTAAATTTATAAAATTTGATACAGGGATAGGATAAAAAAAAGCAGTATTTATTTTTTTTTTTTTTTTAGCAAAATGACTGATGTAGCAAATTATTGTTTTAATATTTTGTAATGAACAATTTTTTTTTTTTATTCTTGTCTTTGATTATTAAATATTGAATAGAAAATATAGTCCATCCCTGCATGAAAATATCATATATGATAAACCTATATTAATAAATATATGATACAGACATAAATAAATATGTGACAATACATGAAATCTTATATAGAACTATATATAGATTTTGGTCGATTTTATTATATTTCTATATATCTTTTCTTTTATATTATTTCATATATATTTCCGTCTATAACTTTAATTTATTATTTATATGTGGAAACTAATAAGAATGCATGTATAATCCATTAATATATGGTACGATACACGTACCATGTATTTAACTTTATATATTTTTCGATATATAGAACCATATGAGTATCCTCATATACACTAACGCAAAAAATTAAAGTAACAGAAAAATTTTATAAATTTTCTAGTGATTGTTGCAAGGCTGGAATTACTTCGTGAAAAATAATCGTATCAAGTTTTAAAAAAAAAGCATTTTTTAGCTGGAAATCTCTAGTTTCTGTGCATTCATTTTCATCAAATACCTATAAGAGCTACGGCTCTTGCGCATACATGAGAAATATCGCGAGACAAAAATTTTCGAAATTTTTTTTTTCTTCGAGAGAGTCCACGGGTAGCGGAAATTTTTTTTTCAGCTAAACCAATGCATAAGTCGTTTAGCAAATTTATTCAGCTTTAATTTGCTTTTTTTTTAACCTTGTAGGACAATTTCTTGCAAAGAAATCAGCCTACAAACAAAAAAGGATCCTTTTTGGTTTGATCATCGATGTCTCAGCTACCAATAATCGCACGGTAAATCGGAGGGTGACGGTAAAAACTTGAATAAATTCCCTACAAGACCCTTTCATCATTTTTTGGGGGTAGTAGGGGAGAGTGAGGTCAATTGAACCAAAAATACTTTAACATTTTTTTTAGATGAATAAAAGCAAAATGATAACTTTTTTAACTTCCCGCTAAGAAAATTGTAAATTTTCAAAAATTCGGGAAGTTATTGGTTTCGGTCCGATTTACGAAAATCGAATTTCCATCAGATGTCGACGTTTCGAGGTCCTAGGAAGCTATCCTGACTAATTTTACGATGATGTCCGAGTGTATGTATGTGTGTACGTACGTACGTACGTACGTACGTATGTATGTATGTAAATATTCATAACTCTTGAACGGATGAACCGATTTTGATCGTTGAGGTGTCATTCGACGCGGCTTGTTAATGTCTTGAAGCCGTAAAAATTTGAACTTAATCGGTAGGGTGCGTTCAGAGATATTTCAAAAATAAAATTTTTTCGAAAATGTTTTATTTGGATAACTTTTAATTTGCTCGATGGATTTATTCCAAAATCTAATCAGCTCTAGAACTCTATAAGCCGCGTCGAATGCCACCTCAACCATCAAAATCGGTTCATTCGTTCAAGAGAAACCGTTGACGAAAGAATTCAAAAAAAAATTTTTTTTTGGTTTTTTCGAAATTTCTCAAAAACGACTTGATAAATCGATTTCAAAATTTGATCAGCTTTAGAACTTGATAAAACACGTCGATTGCCGCCTCAACCATCAAAATCGGTTAATTCGTTCGCGAGATATCGTGGGAGAAAGAAATGCTAAAAAATGGTTTTTTACAAAACAATGGCATACAAAAGTATTTGCGAGCTCGAAGAGCTCGAAAATGTATTCACAATAATGTTTTCGAGCTCAACGAGCTCGAAAACAGCGGGAAGTTTTGGGGCTGGCCCGCAGGGTCATCTGACAGACCGATTTTTTTTTACGAAATTATACTTTATTATATAGACTATCATTTCTCATAAGCACATAACTTAAAAAGTGATGAAAATTTTTACTAAATACGAAATTGTACAACTGCATCAAATGGTTCAATCGTCCCCTTTGCGGGGGCAATTGAACCGTTAGTCGGGGACAATTGAACCAAGAGTATTAGAACCACAAACGAATGACTTTAATGAATAATTTACTATTCATTACAGCTTAAAACTGAAATTACAATACTTCTAATAATATTGATCATTTTATATAACATTATATGTTATAACAATCACTTTTACAACTTCTGTCAATATAATTATTTTTTTTCTTGGTTAGTTTAGCTTTTTTTCACATTCAGTCAAGATGCGCGCGCATGTCTGATGCTCACAGTGTGATTCGTGTGGTTCAACCGTCCTCGAGAGTACTGGTTCAATTGACCCCATATGGTATCACAAAAAAAAATTTTAAGATTACATTTAAAAATTAAAAACTTATTAAACAATTTGTCAAGAGCTGAAAAAAAAGTTCAGATGCCTAAAAACACAAAAACTTGAATTTTTTAAAATTAAATTATCATATTGGTTCCAAATTATGGTCAGACTAAGGTTTAGTGTATTAAAATATAATTCTAAGAGGACGACTGATTTTTTTATTTTTTTCGATTTTTTAAGCTTACTGGTTCAATTGCCCCTTGGTTCAATTGACCCCACTCTCCCCTACAAAAAAAATGGCTTTTTTTGGTTTTTCAGTAAATCAACCACTACTTTGTAAATATCGATGAAAAGACTAATGTTGCCAGGTAATATTTTAGCTTAATATATCCCCAAAAACCCTGTAAATTTTTTAATCGATCTATCGAACCGTTTTCGGGGGTGATAGATCAAAGTTTTGTGAAACAATTAAAGGAACAAGTTTTGTTCCTTTCTTTGTGTAATCATCATCAAAATGAAAAAATAATTTTTTTTTACTTTTATTCCATTTTTACGTTGGTTACTCAGTAATTGTGAGGGAAAGAAAAAAAAAATGTCGAAAGATTCGAAGAAGTCAAAAAAATTGAATTTCGTTTTTTGTGTTCGAAAATTTTTGTTTTCGACATTTTTTCGAAATTTTTTGTTTCTTTTTTTCTCTTTCTCTATAAAAACACTAACATTTCGTTAAACTTGATAACAATAATTACTTAATGCATTATATTTTTATCCGTTTATCTTTCGTCTACTTATAAATGAACATTCACGTCATAGATATTTTGAGATAGATGGTATATGTCACGTACGATATTTAAGTACGTCAGAGAGTGAATATATCCCGACTAGAAATTGTCCCAATACATACATTGGGTCCCAATTGGGAATTGCTGTGGTATGCCAACTAGGTCTATCCCAGTCGGAATCCAGTCGAGAACTTGTTGGGATAGCCCAATGCAAAAATAAATGACTTATACTGGTTTTGCCACATTAGGACCCAATCGGGAACTTGTTAGGATATCCCAATGCAAAAATTAGTTACTCAACATCAGTTTTTCCTCAGTGAGACCTTGGTGGGATAACGCAGTACGAAAATTATTATTATTTTAATAACTTCTATAATTTATATAGGGGAGGAGGGGGCAAAGTAGGCTCATAATTAGGCTAATAATTAAAAAAGACTAATGATTATTTTTCAATACAACTTCCTGCAATAAATATTTTCTTTATTTGGATAAAAGTTTTTTAATTATTAACAATTTCCTATGCTTGTAATAATAAAAAATATACGTGAAGTTTTTCAAAATACGTTGAAAGAGAGAAACCAGTGATAAAATTTGATAAAATACAGAAAAAAAATTATTTTTTAATTTTCAAATATAAAAAAAAAATAGTAGCCATCGAGAACCCACGACCAGACCGGCTTAAAAAGTTGTGGTTTGAGTAGTAGTTTACTGTAAAAAATTTTGAAGGAAAAATCAAAATATGCACTCACTTAAAAAAATGCAATTTAAATTTTAAAAATAAAAAAACACGTATTAAAACACTTGAAATAATTTTTTTGTATTTTTTTTCGAAAAGTACATGGAAAAAATATAGTTTTTTATTCAGTGAGTATTTTGATTTGAACCATTCCCTGAGAAGTTATTAGTAAAAACCGTAAAAAAGCGTTTTTTTTTTTTTTAAATTCGATATCTTTTGAACCGGTTATCAAAAAAATCTCAACATCTCGGAAAAAGAGTTTGATGGGTACAAAAAAAATAAAAAAAAAATTGAGGAAATCAAAAATTACAATTTTTCAAACCGTCCGATTTGGCGCGGAATGCTCCATATACTATACGGCTTTCATATAGGTACAAATATAAGAAAATATATATCTTTTTTGGCAACTCATATGGTCCCATATTTATTATATATTTTTCCATACATATTTATCATACACGGAAAAAACAGTTCTGTAAAAGTTACAGAAAAAAATCTGTAAAATTTACTGATGACATTATATGTAAAATTTACAGATAAAATATGTTATTTTGACAAATTCATAAATGTTATTTTTATAAAAAACATAATGCAATATTAGCAGATGATATTCTGCAAAAATTACATATTTTTTCTGTAGAATATACAATATTACTTTATGCAATATTTACTTATAGTTTATGTAAAATCTACATGAGTACACTGTAAAAAATCCGGAGTGAATCTGGAGTGAATTCGGATTGAAATTAAATCCGAATTCACTCCGCCACTCGGAGTTCCGGAGTTTTGTGTGCGAGTGTGTGTTTGCGTGCATGTGTGTGTTTAGGTGTGTGCAGGTATGCGTGTGCGTGTGTGCAAATATGTGCGTGTGTGCAAATATGTGCGTGTGTGCAAATATGTGCGTGTGTGCAAATGTGTGGGTGTGTGTGTGCAAATGTGTGGGTGTGTGTGTGCAAATGTGTGCGTGTGTGCAAATGCGTGCAAACGTACACACACATGCACACATTCGCACACACGTACACATTTGCACACACGCACACATTTGCACACACGCCCACATTTGCACACACGCACACATCCACACATTTGCACACACCTACACATTTGCACATATTTGCACACACGCCCACATTTGCACACACCCACACATTTGCACATATTTGCACACACACGGAAAAAACACTTCTGTAAAAGTTACAGAAAAAAATCTGTAAAATTTACTGATGACATTATTTGTAAAATTTGCAGATAAAATATGTTATTTTGACAAATTCATAAATGTTATTTTTATAAATAACATAATGTAATATTAGCAGATAATATTCTGCAAAAATTACATATTTTTTCTGTAGATTATACAATATTACTTTATATAATATTTACTTATAGTTTATGTAAGATCTACATGAGTACACTGTAAAAAATCCGGAGTGAATGCGGAGTGAATTCGGATTCAATTTCAATCCGAATTCACTCCGCCACTCGGAGATCCGGAGTTTTGTGTGCAAATGTGTGCGTGTGTGCAAATTTGTGCAAATGTGTGTGTGTGTGTGTGTGCAAATGTGTGCGTGTGTGCAAATGTGTGCGTGTGTGCAAATGTGTGTGTGTGCAAATTTGTGCAAATGTGTGTGTGTGTGTGTGTGTGTGTGTGTGTGTGTGTGTGTGTGTGTGTGTGTGTGTGTGTGTGTGTGTGTGTGTGTGTGTGTGTGTGTGTGTGTGTGTGTGTGTGTGTGTGTGTGTGTGTGTGTGTGTGTGTGTGTGTGTGTGTGCAAATGTGTGCGTGTGTGCAAATGTGTGCGTGTGTGCAAATGCGTGCAAACGTACACACACACGCACACATTTGCACACACGCACACATTTGCACACACGCACACATTTGCACACACGCACACATTTTCACACACGCACAAATTTGCACACACCCACACATACACCTGCATACACCTCAACACACACATGCACGCAAACACACGTTCGCACACAAAACTCCGGATTTTTTACAGTGTATTTGCATAACTTGCTCTGTATTTTTTACATAAATACTTCTGTGAATTTCACAACTTCACTATGTAACTTTTACAGCCTCAAAATGTAAAAATTACAGATTTAGGTTTACAGAACTCACAATGTAAAAATTACATTTTTGGTTCTGTAAAAATTACATAATTTAATTGACAGACAAACATCTGTAAATTTTACGGACTTTTCTGTAACTTTTACAGAACTGTTTTTTCCGTGCACGCCCACATTTGCACACACGCACACACCCACACAAACACCTGCACACACCTCAACACACACATGCACGCAAACACACACTCGCACACAAAACCCCGGATTTTTCACAGTGTATTTGCATAACTTGCTCTGTATTTTTTACATAAATACTTCTGTGAATTTCACAACTTCACTATGTAACTTTTACAGCCTCAAAATGTAAAAATTACAGATTTAGGTTTACAGAACTCACAATGTAAAAATTACATTTTTGGTTCTGTAAAAATTACATAATTTAATTGACAGACAAACATCTGTAAATTTTACAGACTTTTTTGTAACTTATACAGAACTGTTTTTTCCGTGTATATGGTATTTTCATGCAGGTCTAAAGAGTATCAATTTTGTAAAGACTCATGTATATTTTTTTGTTCGTATAAGAATTTTGCGCATAATTTGATTATCAAAAACAAAGATAAACGGGAAAAAGTAAAGAATTACCTTAAATTCACCCTTACTGTCATCAAATGGCTAACCCCGGTGTCTTCTATTCTTTTTCCCAAACCCTCGCCTACCCGAAAAGCGCTATTCAAGAGCTTAACATACATGCATTCACTTAGTAACAACAAAATGTAAGCATGTTCATTTGGTAAAATAAACTATAATTTAATTGTTTAAATGAATCGACGTTAACTATAATGGTTTTTAAAATCAACTCAATATCTTGATTAATCACATAGAACACAAATTTTTAAGTAGTAAACAATAGTTAAATAAGACCTCCACTATCGTCTGCAGTTTCATTAATTATTATGATATTATTAACTGTAACAGAAAAGTTTAATCGAGATAACTATTTATTAGTAAATTTAAATATTTTTAATTCAATATGATCAGGAGCAAATTATTATAACAATTATAGTTTTATAGCCAGCAAGCCCACGGCGATTGAATTATCATCACAATAGAATTGCAGAGACCACTGTTATAAATTTATGATCGCAACTACTATACTAAAATAAAATAGTTTGAAATGCTATTCTTATGTATATAGTTTTATTGTCTAATATATAATATTATAACTTATAACTATAGTTATCCTTGAGGACAGAATATGAATTAATTAGAATCATTAAACGAAAGTTAAGAAATATTATATCTTATAGCTTGTAAGTGATCATAAATATTAATGATCGATCAAGTAAACTTTTCTGCTTGTGCAGTGATAGTATTTATGTTTATAATATGATAATTTGGTTTGAAGTAATTATTAAGTTTCTCAAATTTTGTTTGACAGTTAAAAAAAAATAATCGAGTAATATAACATGATAACAATAACACATCCCGGGTCGAAGTCTAAAACATACTTTGATCCTAAATGAGCATTGAAAACCTACATTATTCTTTTTAGGACTTAATATAATTGTAAAAGCTTGAAATGGACCTACTTACTTATGGAGATATGAATTAGACCTATATAGACATAAATCGTGAAAAGAACATAACTAAACTTAACAGAAGGAAGGACTTGCAAGGAATACTACAAAAAGGTAAAATTGTTAAATTCGCAGACTACTGGAGAATTGATGCAAGTGATCCAGTCATCTCTCCAGTGGGCTAATGACACCCAAGGGAGGGTTGGGTCTCACAGGCAGCTTAGGATTACAAAGGGCCGATTTAAAAAATTCGAAGGCTAGTAAAAAATTTCTGCAAGTAATCCAGCGATTTTATCAGTAGATTAATAACACCTAGGAGTTGAATAGGACCTAGAAGCAGAAGCGATCAACAGAGAGTCGATTCAAAAAAATTCTGAGTTCGTTCGTTTCACGATATATGTCTTTGTGGGTCTAATTCATGCTTTTGTAAGTCTAATTTGATTCATTTCAAGTTTTTACCAAGATTATGTCTTAAAAAATCTAATGTAGATTTTCGATGCTCATTAAGGTTCAAAGTAGACCTTAGATTTCGACTCGGGATCATTTTTAAATTGTGAGTTATTTATTGTCTATTTTTTTAGTCCACTTTATGTACGATGTCAAATTGTCTTTTTGTTCATTCTTTGATTTATTTTTTTAATTTCGTACTCATTAACATAAGATATTTATTTTGAAATAACTGACTGTGATAATTTAATAAATGATATTTTTTTATTATTTTTGATAAGCTTACTTACTTGTAGCTACCTTGTTTAGAAAATCTAATAAAATCCAAAAGATTCCCACAAATTTCCATATTTTGAAGACGTTAAATTAGCCGTCAAGGCTGCATTATCATATCATGATCTTTTTGAAGATTATACTTACAAATATATTTTAAAAACTCCAATCAATTAAACAGTTAAAAAAGTATCTCATTAAATATCCATTTATAGATATTGATTATCAACGTCGTATTCCTGATTAAATGAAACGATTCAAAACGATTTATAATGTTAAATGTCCATAAGGAGGGCGATTCAAAAGCATTTAAAAGTATTTAAAATTATTTTTTTCTAATCGTTTTAAATCGTTTCTTTTAATAAGGGATTTCTATCAATTGATAAAAAATTAACATACAATATTTCTAAAAAATTTATTTACTGTAAGTGACGCGGATTTAAATATTATTAGTAATAACTGAAATTAATAAATATATAATACTATTGCTTTTTGTCATATTATTATTATAACTTATATATATATTGTGTTATTAATGACATAATGACTTACTGAGAATTAAATACAAAAATAAATGTGTTATAAAATGTAATTGCGTATGCTATTGGGATAGTTAATGATATCAATAAAAATTAATTAAATTTAATATTTTACATTCTGTAATAGGGACAAATAATTATGCTTACCTCAGTTTTCTACCTCATAATTATTTATGTCTTACGTAATCACATGACTAGTAAAATAACGGTTATTAAAAACCACCAACTTAAGTCGAAACTATGTAATTAATGGACCAAGCAACAGAATATCCAACTTAGTGAACTCCCTGCATGACTAAGTGAACTTTTTTGGTGGCTCCTACCAGGCTTTCCGCTCCAATCTCAGAAAACATATCTTGCAATATTATTAATAATACTGTCAATTTTTACTACACACAAAAAAAAAAATTCTCGACTGAAGGTAAATATTCTTGATTCAAGAAAATTTTTTTGGAGACCTAAATTTTCTCAGATAAAGTAGAAATCTTCTCCAACCAAGACGAATTCTCTTGGCTCAAGAAAATCTTGACTTGGTTCCCGAAAACGTTTGTCTTCAAAAATTTTTTCTTGACTCAAGATATCTGTTTTTTCTGTGTAGGCATCACTAAATGATAATTTATTTTTGTGCAATTTTCGAGCTGGAATTCTTAGATTTCAAAAATTTATAATTTATAATTTAAGGAATATCCAAATTGATGTATAATGCCGATTGGCGTTCAAATAAATAAATAAATGAAAAACAATTGTCAAAATAATTTTCTTTAGAGTTTAAATTAAATTCTCTTTTATTTATAATTTTTTACTGTACTCAATTTATAATTAGACATGCTATCATTAAAAAAAAACCAGTTTTATACTTACTTTGATTTATTAAATGTATTGTGTTATCAAACTAATTTTTAATCGTTTAAAGTTATGAAAGTCACGTTTCTTCCAGACGTACATAATGTACGATAACAATAAGAAGATTACAAAGTTCGTAAATAACATTTCAGTTATTAATTATTTTCATATGAATAAGAAAATATATTTAATAATAATAATATGTAATCCAGACATTTAATTTAAAATATGGATATTATTAATGCGTATATTTTTTTTTTTTGTATAAAATAAAGAGATATATGTAAAAAGTTATTGATGATATTGTTACAAATACTACTTATTATTGTTTAAGATTTAATTCCATAAAATCATCGTATTAAAACCGGTTTTTTCTCGATTTAGCTTATCGCTATTTCAAGAGTTCAAGAAGGCAAAATTGATCTCAAGAAAATTCATCATTTGTGTCGTGTATTTATTGAGAAACGTTATCAGCAATAAATTAATTTTTATTTCGTCTTCAATCAGAATGTGCCCAACTAAGAAAATTTTTTTTAAATTTATATTATTATGATCCTGAAGTTTGCAGACAATCCAAAATTTTCGAATTTTTTTTTTCAACAAATTTATTACAAAAAGAAAAAACTAAAAATACGCGCATGTAAAAAATTTAAAAAGCTACAAGTGCAATTTTTAAAATATTTTTTTTTTTTACAATTTATCGTTTTTAATTCAAAAATTATTAGACGTCGGCTAACTTCAATATCATTTATTATTAACTGTATTTTACCCTGGCGGATCCAAATTACAGTGATTTACCGTATTTTGCAGTATTTAAAGTAAAATGAGGTATTTTCTAAGGCAAATTTGCCGCAATTTACAGTAATCTACGATAATTTACGGTATTTTACAGTGAGTTGCGGTAAAATACGAGAATATACCGTAAGCACCGTATGTTTTTTTATCTTTACAGATTTTACAGTGCAATATTTTATTTTATGGTAAAATACCGCCGGCTTACCGCAATTTTACAGCAAATTACCGTTGCCTTACTGTAAATTTCCGGCAAAAATACCGCAGTTTTACTGCGAAACACTTACGTTTATCGTAAAATACCGTAATTTTGTAGCATACCGTAAATTACGGTAATTTATCGTAATTCGGATCCGCCAGAGTAATTAAATCTTCCAGTTGGGACTATTCGATAATTTCTCTCACTCTATCTATAAATTGATCATTAAGAAGGTCCCTTCATCCTTATCCTTATTCTTCTTCCTCTCCTTTTTTAAAAAACGATAAATTATAAAAAAAAAATTGCACTTATAGTCTTTTTAATTTTCTACATGTGCATATTTCAGTTTCTTTTTTTCTGCAAATTTAAATGTTCAAAATAAAATCCTAAAATTTTTAATTGTCTGCTATCTTCAGGATCAATCATTTATGTTATACTTCCGATCGTAATTGTTTTGTAGAATCCCATAATATTTAGTATTTTAAATAAGTATATACATTTAATAAATTGTAGGGGAGGGTGGGGCAGAGCGGCCCCCCTAAGCCAATTATTATTTTTTGTGGCTTTCAACCATCAGATCACTTTACTTTTGTCCTATTTCGAACAAATTTATGTACATTTTGCCAAAATTCTGAAAAAAAAAAAATTTTTTTTGTGGGGCAGAGCGGCCCCCCTCCAAAAAATGATAAAAAATTTTTTTTTCGTTTTTTTTTTTTTTTAAATTGTTTTCATCATTAAGAATGTATTTCTTTTTCTTGACAACTATTTTTGGTTTTATATTACTCGAAAAAAATTTTTTAAGGTGTAATAAATCGTTCACTCTCGATTACCTTAATTACTAACTGTTATTTAATAAAAAAAAAAAAAAAAATTCTATAGGTTTACTTTATTTCAAAAATTTAACAACTAAAAAAAAAAATTTTAGTTTTATAAATTTTTAGTGACCAAATTTGCCTCTTACATAGAGAAACGGCCGACAAATATGAAAAAATAATTTTTTCGGAAGTTTCGGCTGATCCATTTTGCCCCAGGTGTTATGCGTAGGGCTAGAAATGTGGAATTATAATAATTTTTTTTTAATTTGACTATAAAAATATGAAAAAATCACTTTTTCAAAATTTTGGGCTTGTTCGTTTTGCCCCAAATGTCATGCGTAGGGGTAAAAATGCGCAAACATATCGGATTTATAGTAATTAGTCGAAAAAAAAAAAAATTTTTTTTTGATCAAAATTTTAGGGGGGCCGCTCTGCCCCAGGGGGGCCGCTTTGCCCCACCCTCCCCTATTTTCTACCATAGTTTGTGTTTATTCTGCAATAAGAGCGTGAAGTATTTTATTGTAATTCATTGAAAAATGTATACCTGAAGGCATATACAGATATATGTGTCCCCTTTTTAAAAACACTAAAATATACAAAATTTCTGTCTTATGTATTACTTTTATGTTGAATTAGATCAAAATAGATAGATATAAGGACATTCTCAAACAATGCCCCCCACTTTTTAAAAATATTTAATGACTTTCAATTGTAATGACTGTATTAAAATTTTGATAATTAATTTAAAAAAAGTTTAAGCATTAATTGAAAAAAGGGCAACGCAGTTACAATTTTGCCGAGACATAGATTTTAACAAAAATTATGTTAAGTTGATATCAATAAGGAGTTAAACAAAATTTGGAAAACAAATTTCAGTAAAATCTTCATGTCAATATTATAATTTAGAATGTCAAATTTTTTAGGCTAAAATTTATTTAATAAATTTCGTTTTCTCACCTCCGGGCGGAAAGCGTCAACTTTCGTCCCGCTGTGCAAAACGAAGTTGCCGCTTCCCGCCTCCGTCGAGGAGAAAAATAGTATACACTCCTCGGGAAGTAAATAAGAAAGCCTCAGATCACATGTTTGTTGACCTCGGCTTCGCCTCGGCCAACAATTACATGTGATCTGAGACATTTCTTACTTTACTTCCCTCGGTGTGTAATATACTATTAACTCCTTATTGATTTTAACTGTGAGTAATTTTTTTAAAAATCTATACTTCAGCGAAATTGTAACTGCGTTGTCCTTTTTTCAACTAATGCTTCAATTTTTTTTAAATTAATTAATAAAATTTTAATACTGTTATGACAGTTCAAGATCATTGAATATTTTAAAAAGTGGGGGGCTCTGTCGGAGAATGCCCATAAATAAACAAAAACATTTTTACTGTCGTCGAATAGTTATGAACGTGTAAGGGTTAAGAGAAAAAAGTGGACAAAGTTTCCTATTACTGCGCAATAAGAATAGTTCTGTTCGACCACTTGGGTGTGATAGAGAAAAAAAACCGACCCCTCTTAATACGAGTGTTGGAAAACTTCACGTATATATTTCCGTATGTGAGTCTGCGCATCAACAAAATTTTCCTGCTGGACAGTATTATTTAATTTTATTTTAAAAAGATAACTGAACAAGAAGGAAAATAGATTCAAGTTAATTTTTTTTTTATTAAATAGTAATTTTAATAAATCGTTTATTTAAAATTTTTAAGACATTTCAGTATTATCACGAGAAATCTTATTTAATCTTAGTTGTGAAAAATGGAAATTAATAAAAATTAATATAATTTTTGTTATAATCATATATTGATAATTATTAGTTCCAATAATAAGCCTCTAAAAAAAAAAGTTAATTGCATTATATAATCAAAAATTGATTAATTTCATCAATCGGATACATTTAGCCATAATATTTACAATGGCATTGAATTTAAAATTAAATTTGAATAACAAACATATTCATTTGATGTAATATTAATTGAGGAATGCAAAAAACCATAAGAACTGCAAGCAGATAATTATAATTAAAAATAAAAATTACAAAATAAACAATTAATCTCGGTCTCCTCGTTCTTCAGCGCGTTCTTCTGCTCTCGCTTTCATTCTTGTAATAAAAGCTTGTCCTTTACTTTTACGAAAGTTTTCATACGGATCATTTAGATTAATACCAACACCTTTGTACTGATCATTTTTATCCCGAATTTCTCCACCGGATATGGGCGCTTCGATACCTTGTTCATTGGCTCCCAAACCAGCACCACTCCAACCCATTTTTTTTAGTAATTGATGACCTTTATTGCTTTCATCTAATGACGATTCTAATGGAAGTTTACTGTAGGTTGTGCCACTGAAATTTCAATTCAAATACCAATAAATATATGGAGAATCATAAATTATTCATTTATTTTTTTTTCTTAAATTACTTACAGGAAACTGGGAGGTGTAGGACTGCGATCTTGCCTGTCATTTCTCTTATCAGGGCTTCGCTCTTTATTACTATTTCTCCTGCGTCTATTTCTGTTATTATGAACGGCGCCACCATGTGCATTGCTACTATTATTACGATTATTACGCCGGTGATTGTTTGTTGCAGGAGATTTAGATCGACTTCTTCCTCGTGATCTAGATCGCGATCTACTTCGTGATTTACTTCTGTATCTTTTTTTTGGTGGACTAGGACTTTTCGATCGTGGACGTAAAATTGGTGACGGTGATCTAGATTTAATTCTCAAGCCTGCTAGAATATCTTCTTCTTTGCGTTTACGTGCGGCATTTTTCGCTTTATAATATTCATACAAACCCAATTTCTCCCATCCATCGCTAAAAAAAATTAATATGGTTATATAATGAATAAAAACAATAATTACGGTGTAAAAAATTTGCGGAGTGAACGCTGATTAAATGCGGAGTAGAAGACTTTGTATTTAATTAATCTCCTAGGAGTGAAATTCACTACGAAGGGGAGTTAATTTTAATACGGAAAATTTGTTTTGGAGTAAAATTCACTCTTAAAGGGAGTTTATTTAAATTTTAAAACTCCGAATTGGAATGAATGCGGATTTAAATAAAATCCAGTTCACTCCAAACTGGCAGTGTTAAAATTCTACTCACATCTCTACTCAAGGGAAGCTACAATTCTACTCACTCACAACTTTACTCAGCCTCAACTCTACTCGCAGTTATTTTTACTCAGTTATATTTTTACTCGGCTTCAACTAGACTCAGTAACAACTTTACTCAGCTACAACTCTACTCACGTATTTTAGCCGATCGGTAAAATAACAATTCTTTGTGAGTAGAGTTGTATCTGAGTCTAGTTGAAGCCGAGTAAAAATATAACTGAGTAGAGTTAAACCTGAGTAAAAATAGTTGTGAGTAGAGTTGAGGCTGAGTAAAGTTGTGAGTGAGTAAAGTTGTGAGTGAGTGGAGTTGCAGCTACTTCCCCTGAGTAGAGATGTTGTGAAAAAACGTTGGAAAAATAAAGTTCCCATTTACTACGTATGCGGAGTCATTTTTCTTCAAATTCCGGAACTCCAGAGTGAATTCAGATTTAAATAAAATCCGTAACCACTTCCGATTTTTTACAGACTAATACTTGAATTAAAAAAAAACAAATATGAAAAACAGTTGACCCTGTGGGCCAACCTCTAAGCTTCCCGCGGTTTTCGAGCTCAGAGAACCTGAAAACGTTACTATTGGTAAACTTTTGAGCTCTTCGAGCTCAAAATACGGCTGGAGCGAAAAAATATTTATTTATCTTAAAAAAAGTTATTTTTTTCCGATGATATCTTTTGAATAAATCGACCGATTTATTGATTTGATGATAATTAAATATAAATCAGTAGAGCGGTTTACAACTTATGCAAAAAAAAAATTTTTTTAATTTTTATTTTGTGTTTAATTTGTAAACTACTCGACCGATCGACTTCAAAATTCAATCAGTTCTAAGTCTTGGTGAGCCCTTTCGATTACTGTCATTTGCGCTCAAATCGGTTGATTCGTTCCGAAGATATCGTCAGACAAAAAAAAATTCACACACACACACACACACGGACGTATGTCTGAAATTGGCCAGAAAAATTTCCTAGGATCTCGACACGTCGACATTTGATAAAAACTCGATTTTCGAAAATCAGACCGATACCAATAAATTCCCATTTTTTAAAAAATTCCAATTTTCTTAGCAGGAAGTTAAGAAATAATGATAATCATTTTTACCTATCTCTGGGAGAATCATGATTGGGCGGAGCATAAAACGCTTCAACAGCAGCAACTAAACGATCACTCGGTGGAGTAGGTGGTGGTAATCTTATAGCTTCAGGATCTAATGGTCTGTATTCACCATCTTCTAATTTAATTAGAGGCACCATAAGTCCAGCAGGAAGCTCAAAGTAAGGCATACTAGGCATTAAATCTTCAATGGAAGTCTCATGTACGACAGGCGGTGGTCCAAATCCAGGAGGTGGTTTTGAAAAATCCGGTAAAGGTACTGTAGTAAATGGTGGAGGTTCAGTTGTTGGTGTAACGCCCCAACCAGGAGGAGGCTGTGAAAAATTTAAATCCCCTGCTATCGGTGGTTGTGGTGGCGGTGGCGGAGGCCCAGCATGTGCTGGCGGCATATTTAAATTTTGTTGATTTGGAACCTAAAAATAAATTAAGTTCCTGATTATCAGACACAAATTAAATAATATAAATTATAAACTTACGATTGGTGGAGGTGGTGGGGCAGGTGCTTTTAATTGTTGATTAATACTAATTTTCTGTTGTTCAATATTTGATATCTGTCTCAACGCGTGATTGACAAAAGCCTGGTGCTGAGCTTGATAATTATCAAACGTTTGCTTCGTCGAAGTTGTTATTGGAGTTATCGCACTTGCAAATTGAGCCACTAGATTCGCTTGATATTCTGACCATGATTGACTTGGTATTTTTAATTTTTCAACAATACTTTCATCAAAATAATTATTTTTCGATTCCCATAAACTTAGAAGTTTATTGAGCTTAACTAGTTGATCACTTGATGCTGCTAACGAGGTATTGCAAAACATGGGAACAACAACATTTTCCATAGCTTGTCGAAGATCCATTGACTTTTTTCTGGCGCTGAAGAATCATCTCAACTTATTTTTCCCTTTCATTAATAATTACATGCTCTGACTTACCAATGATGTAATACGTCATTGACCAAGTAGATGACGTGAAGTTTTTGGTTGAATGTACCTCCTTGTATTACTCTGAAATAAATTATTTACTTATAAATTTAAATGAATATATTTAAATAACATATACCTTTGACATACTTTTTTAGTAAATATTCAGCAATTACTTCATTACTCTGAGCAGTAATGCTGTTTTGTAGTATCCAAGCTTTACCAGCACTTATACTGTCTTTTGTGCAGCTATCAACAATTGGTTGCAAAACAGTATCGAATGCTGCTAAATCAGTATTAGTACTCTGAGCATTATTTTGAAATGCTGATTCTTGAGCCTGTCTAACAGCATCCTCTACTCTGCCTTGTTGATCTCTCATAAGAGACGCATGTTGGGCTGCTAAATTTTGTTCAGATTGTCTAACTTGCTCTTGAAGAGCCGATTGTTGTGACTGAAGATTTGACAATTCATTTTGTAGCCATCCAGATGGTCCGTTGATATTTACATTTTGTCCCGAGCTACCGATTGATTGATTCACGGGCCCGATTACATTGGGAACAGATCCTAGTACTGGTGCTCCGGCATTGCTGGGTACGCTCAATGATCCAGGAACGCTGGGTAAAACTTGACCGGAATTTCCAACGGGTCCGATCCCGACTACTTGATTTAACGCATTGTTTTGAGTGCTTAAACACGGCGTAAGATTGATGTTATTCATCGGTTGTGCGGCAGGTACCGATGTTTGTTGTTGTTGCGAAACATTTAAACGAGGGTCCGCATTTTGCATTGGATTTATTCCTTTTTGTTTTAAAACTGTAAGTAAATATTTTACAGTGAATTATTGATAAATCCTTTCTTTTTCCGATACAATTACAGTCGAACTCCATTCTCGGGCAAATAGTGGACGGAGGAGCGGAAATTTCTTGGAATTTTAGAGGAGTTAACGAATGTCTTTTCTTCCTTAAAAAGTAAACTATACGCATGTGCTCTTACATTTACATGAATGATGACATTTAAATATACACAGACACATACAAATGTATAGCATTGGCTGGGAGACAGCGTAGCTCGCAGTGGGGGTCAAGATTAAGGGGAAATTCCGAGTTAATGGAGTTAGACTGTAACTAATCTACAGTTAATTTTAATGTTAAACATTTTGTTGCGTGCTCAAATTAATTTTAAAAACCCAGTTTTTTTTTCTTTCTTTAATAAGGTAAAGGCCCATTACCCGCACACTTTTAATTAGAGTAAGATTAAAACAGTCAATATAAATTGGTAAATGAAATGAAAAATTTTTGTAGTAGGGGTGTGCGAATAGCGTTCGAATCGAATCGAATTGAATAACACTATTCGATTCGAAATTCAAATCGAATAATTCGTAACTTTTTGAATTAGTCGATAATTTTTAAACTATTTAAATTAATTGCACAATTCGAATCCGACGAATAGTTTATTTCTATTCTGAAGCTTCAGTATAATTCGAAATTTCCGAGTCATTTTAAAAATTGTTTACATAATGAAATGGTTTTTAATTTTTCAACTTGAATAATACTTAACTAAAATTAAATTGTTTATTTGAGAAACCCCATAAGTCATGTTTTTTACGAAATTGGGTTTTTTGCATTTTTGGGTTCTTTGGATGTCCCTCCATAGAAATCAATCAAAATATGCATCAAATCAGCGTTTAAAAAAAATTAACGGGGTGACAGCGATTTCATTTAATTGAGAAACCCCATAAGTCAATGACTCAAACAAACATATGCAGTTTTAGTTTTACAGAAATAATTTTTTTTTTTTTTTTATTTAAAATTCGCGCTTTTTTCGGAAATTAATTTCAAATGTTGTTTTATTGTTGACTGTTATAGGACTAATTAAAATGTTCAAATTAATTCTAATTTTTTGTAATTTCTGAGTTTCAGAGTTCAAATACATATTTAAAACTTCAATTTATCAGTGTAATAAATGATTTGAGTGGAAACATTTAAAAAAACAATGATTTTATAACTTTTTTTTTCCGTTTGGTTGAGAAACCCCATAAATCAATCAACTTTAAATAATTTTTTTTCGTAGTTTCAGTTAAAAAATTAAATTTTTCTTGTTGGAATCTTTTTCAGAGACACTAACATTATTGTATTTAATTATTTATTTATTATTTTAATGTCAAGTTTTTCCAAAAAAATGTTTTTTGTGTTTTCTGAAAAATTTTGTTTTCTTGACTTATGGGGTTTCTTAAATAAACGATTCAAATCCGAATTTATTTTTTGACTCGAGAACTTGCAGTCACTACGTAACTGCCCAATTATCTCTACTAAATTCATAAAATACTCAGAAAAAAAGGATTTCTTGCCGCAAAAAATTTTAATTTGCACCAAAAAATTTTAAGCGTTATGAATTAAATACAAAAGTTGTCTTGGGGCGAGAAAAGATTTTTTTGGTCAAGAAAAAATTCCTTGCACCGAGTAATTTTTTTTAGTTCTAAATAAATTTTTGTTTTCAATTCATATTGCGAAAAATTTCTTGGGGTAAGTAAAAATTTTCTTTAGGCGAGTAAACATTTTTTGTGTCAATGAATCCTTTTTTTTTTCTATGTACACTTTTTTGGCTTTGAGAAGCTTCATAAAACCAAAAGGGAAAATAAAAATCTGTCATTTTGTAATAAGTAACGCGATATCAATAATATAGCTACATCTCCAGTGACATTCAGTCATATTTAATGACAAATTATTTAAAGTATTAATTTATTTAAAGAAAATAAATACGATCGTCTTTTTTCTCGCGTGATTTAAATGTAATTCGAATGATTGATAAATCTATTTATCTCAATACTTGGCAACTAAAAAGAGTTTAATCTATGAAAAGGCACAAATTCAAGTCAAGACCTATCTAATGATACCACTTCCAATAACATTAATTAATTCTATCATATAGATATGGCAGGAACAAAATTTTCCTTATTCTCTTAATAATATAGATAATAAAATAAACAACGTTATGAACGATAAATCATAAACTTCCGAATAATTAAAAAATTCACGAATTATTCGATAATTTACAAATTATTCAATCTTCGGATAATTCGAATAATTCGAGTTATTCGATTCGAAATCCGTATCGAATAATTCAATTCAAATTGGTGTCAAATAATTCATAAATTCAAATATTCACACACCTCTACTTTTTTCAATTTTTTTTTAATCAATCGATAAAATTTTGATACGCTTATGACGATTTAGTCATTGAAAATTTTTTAAAAGTGGGGAGCACTATCTGAAAATAGCTTTAATGGGTAAATATGATAAGACATTTTGAAAAACTGAGTCAGTTCTTATGAAACATTTTTTAAAATTAAATTGCTTACTTTACATTACGCAATATAAAATTCCAGTTCATTTTTTATAAATTTGCTTATTTTAGATAAGAAATATCGAACTATTATATATTTTTTTTTTTTTTTGAACGTAGATATTTATGCTTTAGTTAAAAATATTTAATTTGCTAATTTAGAAATAAAAAAAAAACTGTCGGATGCCTGTTACTTTTACTCTTATAATTAATAGTCATAAATAAAATTACTGATAAGAAAAACCAAAAGATGTATTTACAATAAAATATATTTCATAATAAAATAAGACTATCATATATATTTATATTTAAAAAACTTACTAGCTTGTTCAGTAGTTACTTTATACTGATAATAATTGAAATATTCTCCTCCAAAAAGAAAACTAAATTTTGGGTTATCCTTCTGTTTATTTTTTGTCATCTGCTCAAACTCAGGTCCATTTCTAGCGACAAATTGCGCTAGCTTGTCAATTATATTCCGCAATTCTATGTCTGTAATTAAATATATGAAATTTTTAATTTATATTTTATTATCTACACATTATTACTGCATTGTTACAGATCACTTAACCTCAAAGTGACAAATTTAAATTAGAGTTTAAAAATAAAATTCTTAAATCAGAAGATAGCGATTAAATTTTTTAATTTTACTTAAAATTTTTAAATTATTCAAAATGATATATTTGTATAAACAGTGCAAAAACATGCAATAAAATATTGAAATACCGGTTAAAAATATTAAATTTACCTGACGGTGCTTGATCCATTATAAATTAAAATTTAAAAATCATCAATAATTAAATTAAAAATGTACACCAGTTATTTATATTTAATCATTTAATTGTACTAATAAATTATAAATGTTAAATGCATAATGATTTTTTTAACAGTAATACAACAACGAAAAATACACTTGATTTTATAAAAAGAAATTTAATCAGTTTACATACAGCACTATACAGTTTTAATGTTCCCATATTTTCTGACTATACCACTTAGTTTTCAGTAAAATGCATTTTTATTCGCTGAATCGACGTTATGTATAGGTATATATATGATATGTAGAACATAAAGAAATCTGTTATACCGAATTAAGATCATTCGCTAGGTGGCTGCCATCGTCATCGTCGACGGTCTCAAAGTTGCGCACAACCAACAGTCAAATTAAAGCAGATATTTCACCCTGATAGCCAAGTTGGAGAAAAACTGACGTGAAATTACAGCCGCAACTGGACACTACGTTGCCCAAAAAAGTTGATACCTCCAAAGTTGATCGACACTTTGTGAGAAAGTTGGTGGTAAAAGTTGGAAATTCAATAAGTTGACGGTAAGTTGCCTCCCATTTTCTCAAGAAATCTGCATTCCAGTTGCGGCTCCATACTGACGTCAACTTTCTCAGAAAGTGGCGGTAACTTGTATCCAAAAGTTGCAAATGCTAAAGTTGTCGACAGCTTGTCGTCAAGTTTGTCGCAAACGAATGAATACCAAATTTGTACGAAAAACCCTGGTTATCAGGGAACGTGAGATCAAAAATTAAGGTAGAAAAAATTTACTTTGATAAGGACTTTCTAAGTGATCAACAAAATGCATTTTAACTCAAAAATTAACATGAAACATTTGACATCTCGATGACGTCTAGTATACATAACAAAATTCATATAATTTTTTGTTCTCTCCCACACGTAAAATTACATATAAACTTGATGTTAATTAGCAGATTTTATTTTACGTTAAATTTATATGTTATTTTACGTATAAGCCCTAATAGCCACACTCTAAATACAATTGCTTAGCAAATTCTGCAGTGAAACACTTATAGTCCAGTCGATGCGCACGAAAAAATTGGTCAAAGATCATTTTTTCGGTGGGTAAAGATCGATTTTGAAATTTTTTTTTTTTTCAAATACTAGAAAAAATATAAGGAAAAAAAGTTATATATTTGGAGGGTGTTCATTTTTTTTTATAAAAAAATTAGATGTAAAATGAAATATCTCTGAAAGTATTGAGAAGTTATCGAGACAAACTAGTATCATTGTTTTTAGGATTTCATAACGAACAAAATGAATTTTGAACGAAGTCTCTACGACGATCAGTTGCTGAGATAAAAATTATTAAAGTGCGAAAAACGAAAAAGCGCGTCATTTCGTCCGCGCGCGGACAAACAAAAGAGTGTAACTCGGCAGCAAATCGATATTTTTACAATTTTTTTTTTATTTTCTTAGTAAATCATATATCAACCATAAAAAAATTTGGTAACTTCCAAAAAAATTTTTTCGAATTTTAAATTTAAAAGAAGTAAAAATCACTTTTTGTTAAATAAAAAATATAAAAAATGAAAAATAAATAAAATAACCTAATGGATAATTTTGTTTGAACCATTACCCAAATAATTACGGGTAATGACAGTTAAAAAAATATTTTTTTTTTCATAAAAAAACCCGTTTTGCAAATTTTTGAAATTTATCAACAATTAAAAAAAAAAAAATATTTGTTTTGATACGACAGAAATTCATCTCGCGAAATTCTGAATCGAATGGTATATACGAATTTTGTTGATTTTTTTGAAATTTTTCTTTTATAATTTTCAACATAAGAACTTACTAAAGTTCAACAAGACGATATGCCTTTATATAAGTATAATAGAAAAGTTGAAGAACATTTTACGAGATTGAAAAAACAACAAGAAAGGCGTGACGAAATGATGAAAGAAACTATTGATCAAGCGGAATGTGAAAACTGGCACAAATATCGTAGAAACCTTATAACTGCGTCAAATTTTGGAGCAATATGTAGCAGAAGGCCAAATACATCATGTGCTGGCATTGTGAAAAAAATTGTGTATCCATCGGTAATGAATAATATTGATTCAATAAAGTACGGCAAAGAGTATGAAAAACAAGCTTTGCGTAATTTAGCGAAAGAATTGAAAATTAATCCTGAGGATATTCAACGCTGCGGCCTTTTTATTGATAAAGATGTAGAGTATTTAGGCACAACACCTGATGACCTTATTGGCAACAATTATATTGTAGGAGTTAAATGTCTTGCGTCGATAAGACATTTGTCACCAGACGAAGCTTTTCAAGCAAAAAAGAAAACTATAACAAATATTTTCAGTCCCAAAACTGGGTGTCTAAAAAAAACAAATCCGTATTATTATCAGATTCAGGGGTAATTACACATTACAGGTAGAAAGTATTGTTATTTTACCGTGTGGACGCCTCACGGGATAAAGTATGAACTGGTTGAAAGAAACCATCAGTTTTGGAAGAAAGACATTGAACCTTTTGTCACTCGATTTTACATGGAATGTGTGATTCCGGAAATTATCGACAGTCGAAAAAACCGCGATATGAGCATACGTGGACCAGAATTTATTTTGGAAGCTCAGAAAAAAGCAAAAGAAGCTAAAAAGAAATTGGAATCTAAAGTTCCAAAAAAAAAAGCAAAAAGTGTACGACTGATGAAAAATCAGTGACCACACCTAAAATTACCAATGTAACGGAAGTTCAAGTAGACTTATCGAAATTTATAAAAACAAAGAATAACTTGACATCAGACAACAATCAACAACAAGCAATGGCAACTTGAGTTACAGTTGAAAAATGTGATGGAAAAAATTTGACGGAAGCAGATATTAGAAAAGCACGTAAAGTAGTAGATGATATACGTACTGACATTAGTCCAGATACTGTAATTGCAAACATTAATAGTACTGAAAGTTTGTTGAATGATTCGGCAATTGAATACTTTATGCAAATATTAGATCAAAATGCAGATTACTATACTTATCCGGTACTATATTATGTTCATTCATACCTCATAGTACCGTCACGAGCAGACATTGGATCTGCATAAGATTTGATGGGACATATATTTTTGTTTATAATAGCCTTTCAGGAATGTCGTTATCAGAGGAAGACTATACATATATTTACAAACGTTATCCACAATGTACAAAAAATGATACAATTAATGTTGAAGTTACTCAGCAACCAGATTGTTTTGCGTGTGGTGTATTGGCAAGGTGCGCGACGGAAACGACATCTGTCGACCGCATTAAATCATCTTCTAAAAGCGCAGAGATAATATGGCAAATTGATATAAACAAATAATTAAAATTTATAAAAATCGTGAAATATATGTGCAATACCACACTTGAAAGGTGGAAAAAAATAAATAGGATTGTATTAAAAAAAATAAGTATAAAAAATTTAAATAAATATTTTTTCGCACTGCATAAGGTTAGCTTCTGATAATAATAACAACAACAACAATAATAGTCATAATAACGAAAGAGTTGAAATAATTATAATTATTTTAAATTTGAAAACATTAATTTGCATTAAGTAAAGAAATCAAAATGATTTCAATTATTTGTAATTTTAAATTTTGAAACTCTAGAATTTAAAAAACTTTGTGTTAAAAATTTTTAACAACTATTTGTTCTCATTTTTTAACACTGCTTTCATATAACAATTCACAACATAAGTGCGATTTAACGCGTGTTTCGTCCACTGCGGGCGCTGTAGTAGATTCGGTTGTCCCTACCCTATACCCCACACCTTGCCAATATATTTTGCTGCTTTCGCAACAACATTAGCTTTGGGAGAAGACCCATGCTCAGTGAACTGCTCTAGAGATGTCATTGCAGTGGGAGCTCACATGATAAGGATCATACAAGATAGAAGACTTACACATTTTCCAACAGTGTAACATCAGATGAAATTATATGTAATAAAAATTTATGACATCCCGTTCTATGAGAAATAAGACTATAAATAAATTAGTTTTAATAGTATAGATATCCGATTGATATCCGATTGGAATCCGATTGAGTATAATCGGAATGAACATGATTTTTTCATGTTTTGGACTCGTCAGAATTAGGAAAAAAAGCATCATTTATTAATTTTGAATTTTACTATAAAAATAAAAATAACTTCGAAAAAACGGGTTTTTTTGAAATTCTCGAGTACCGTTTAAGTTAAAAAGCTAAAAATTGAGGTGAATTATTTTCATTCGACACCAAATCGACCCCCTAAGTTTGACTCAAAAAAGCTATGGGGGCAGAATTCTCACATTAATCCGGCTATGCCCTTTCTTCCTCTTTTTGGACCTTTTTTTAAATTTCAAAAATTTTGAATACTTCTTGAGATATTCGCAAAAAACAGAACCCTTTTTTTTTTTACTAAATTGTTTATAACTTTTGTAATTTTTGCAAGCGCCACTCCAAATTTTTCAAAAGTTTCTAGATGCGATGACGAATCGAATGACACCTCGATTATCATTTTCCGAGGCTAATAAAAAATTTTGACCTAAAAGGCACATGTTGACTAGACTAATATTTTTATGGCTCAATCGAAAATTTTTGTACGATAGTGCAGTGTAAGTATTCCAATTTACCTAAAATAATTCTTATAAATATTTATTTCTATTTTCAAAATCTTTTTAACAACTGAAATTTCCTAAAAAAATTAAGATAAAAATAATTTTGGAAAAAAAAATTCTTTGAAAAATAATAATTTTAAAAAATAAAATAAAAAATTTGCATAAAAAGATTTCGATAAAAACTTTTTGGCAATTTCAAAACATTTACTTAGTCAAATCTTAAGTTTGGAGAAAAAAATTAAAAATCCATTTCCTGCCTACATTTAACTCAATTATAACTATAAAATAACTACAAAATTTGAGTTTCATTAACTAGATTTATATTTATAACAATTATTTTTATTTATATTAACTTTAAATCAGCAGTTATAGCAACAACAACTTCTATTTACATACACTAAAAAAATTCAATTATCGTTAATTTTAAAATTCATATACTGCCAACTAAAATTTTTTAGTTAAAACAACAATTTTCAGAGACTGAAAAATGTTAGTTGCTTTAATTAATTTTTTTTAGTATAAGTAACTACTGAATAGTTAGCCATACTAACGCATTAGTTCCAACAACTAATTTTTAATAGTTGAAGTCTTTTTAGTTAAAATGACTATCGACTTTTCTTTTAGAGGATCTGGGGAATTAGCCGAAAATGTTTCACTGCAGAACTTGCTGAGTAAAGTGTGGCTATTCGAGAGTATTCATTCGTCAGATGAACACATAGAAGACTTCAGATACCTACACACGTTCGTTCTAACTTTGCAAAGTAAAAACTACAAATCTTTATGGATAACTATATGCATTTCAATCACCACGCGTCAAACAGTCGTTGGTTCAAAGTTGTTTTGAGTTTCAATGAGATCAGAACTATAGCTAATTTTTATTACATGTCAACTGTTCCATCAACTAACTTTTTTAAAGTATGTGAGGACATAGTAAATATCTAAATTTTTCCCATGCACATTGTAAAATATACTACTCGATAGCATGTAATATGTAAATGAAGTGCAATTTCCACTAGCAACTGTTACATTCTGGCTTTTACATTTGTGGGGCAGAATATTTTTAAATCTACCAGGTTGACGTCGTTATGGTGTCGATAGACCCCAGATGCATCAGCTGTTGACCTTCTTTTATTTTATGCAAAAGAAAGTTTTTGACTTACCATGGTAGAGATTATGGGCCCCATAAGTCGACCCAAATAATCTTTTTTTTCCGTAACTTCTTCGCCTCCGCCGGTGCGTATGCGTCCCTATCGGTGGCCTTGAAATATGCCTCCGAATAGTACCTGTACCGAGGGTCGTGGGACGGGGTACTTCCGCTAGGTGGATGGACGGATGAAACGTCCACAGGAACCAGCTGCCAACCCTCGCTGATGCCGGTCCAGAACGCCGAGTTCTCTCTTGAATCCTCTTTTGAACAGGATGAACCTTGAAGGCCCGGTTCCTCCGTAAGGGCGAGCGATTGCAATTGGTTGATAAACCACCAGAGCCTGATGGCTTAACAGCACCTGAGCTCGACGGCTCGACAACACATGAGCTCAACGGCTCAGCAACACACGAGCTCAGAGGCTCAACAACACATGAGCTCGATGGCTCAACAACACATGAGCTCAACGGCTCAACAACACATGAGCTGGACGGCTCAACAGCACACGATTTTGATTTATTGATCGAATCGTTGACGACCACTTGCGGTATTACTAGCGTTACCGGCTCGATAAGAACTTCTTCGGATTTAATTCTCGGACAACCTTGGGTCAGGTCCGCGATAATGCCTTGAAACGCGCGACCGAGCTGTACGGCACGTCCTGATCTCCTGCTTCTTCGGCCTCGAGGCATAAAGGTTGTTATGATAGGTAGTGAAGGAGCCTGAACTGCTGTTTAGCGCTCTGAGCAAAGGAAGGGTGGAACAGCTAGTAAGCGCTCGCCCCTTAAAGGTTCTTAGACAAAAGATTTATATCAAGGTTAAATTTAGGTTTTATTCCTTTAAACCGATGGAGACAGGATAATCAGTCAGTTAATTGTACAGAGTTTCGTGCTCTTTGAGATCTCGGGATCAACAAACTGATTCTGCTGCTCTTCGACTAAGTACATTTGTCAAAGTGTTAATGTTGCATCTCAGGTTTCCTATGAGAGAATCATCGTGGCCCGGGTTTCATGCGTCGTCATCTGTTTAGACTATCCGCGAGCCACCGCGATTCTCTTATCGCAAGAGATTTCCGTTACATTGCTGGCAGTGAATAGAAATAATATCGCCAACAAAGTAACGATTTATTAATTTATTATTTATTTATGATTCTAAGAAGTGTCGAATCGTTTATCCACCCACCGTGGCGAATAAATAATTCAAGACTTTAAAAAAAAAATTTTTTTAATTTTTATTTAAATTTAATTAAAGCTAGAACTTAACACAAGTTGTGTTACACAACATAGTAAAAGTCAATCTATTGATAACTTTTTGAATAAGCAAGTGAGTTATGCACGTTTAGATTTCCCAACTCATATATTTTATATTCAAATAATGATTTAAAAATTAAAGACTTATTTTATTGCAGTTGGTAATTATTTTAAATACGTATAGAAAAGTGTAGGTTTTAATTCAATTTGATAGCCAACTCCCTTTACGAACCTCACTAACAATAAAAATTAATTGTTAATTTTGATATTTTTTTTATAATATTATTAGTAATTACATAAATACAAATTTTACAATAGCTATCATACTTTCACATTTCTTCTTATACCTAATTTGCACATCCCCATAAAATCTATATTTTTAAATTACTTTATAAAAGTTTTTTCTCCATTACTTTACAACAAGTTTCTCCAAGTCCGGGAAATATTACATTTCCTTGTTCATCAGTAATGTCATTCCATCTGCGATCTAAGAATACGCTGAATCCGGCATTTATAGCCGCTTTTTGTGCGATTGGTGAAGTAAAAAATGTTGAAGTAACTGGAATGTTGTATGCACAAGCAATTTTATCCCTGCAATACATTAATTTATGAGATATATTATTGACGAGTTAAGATCAATAGTAAATACCTCGCTAGTAAAAGATGAGTGCCTAATCCTAGTCGACGATAATGTGGATCTACATCTAATCCAGCAGCAGATAAATAATAATCGACACTCCATTTTTTACAGAAATCAACTTCTACAGAAAGGTTGTGCATAAAATTGAGAAGCTTTTCACTTCTCGACATAGTTTCCTAAACAAAACGCATGTTTTTTTTCTTATAAAATAAGCAAGAAAGAAATAAAGGAGGAAACTTACCGTAACCGGTACAATTGTTTTGTCAGAATCTTTATCCTCAACCATAAGCACATTTAATCCAGCTAATGCAGATATTCGATTGTTTTCATCTGCTTCAAATGCACCAATTGTAATTCCTTGATCAAGAGCCGTTTTCCAAAAAGCACGAAGTTCAGCGACTGAGTCTGGATCATCTATCAAATCTATGAAAACCAAAAAATTAAGAAGATTTTAATATTTCTTAAAAGTACATGGACAGGAACTTATGGTAAGAATTACATACATATTACAGTCGACTCTGTCTAAAGGTTCTCTGCCTAAAGGTTCCCGCTGTCTATAGGTTCCAGGATACATTGCTTAAAGGTTCCCGGATATTCCCCCACCCACTTTCTCGAGTGACGAATCACAATGCAGTTTTCGAACGCTAACTTTAAATGCACGTTTTTTTGAGGTTATGTTTACTGCGCAACGTGTTCGTTTTAGCGTGCGCCTCGGCGCTCGAGGGGAATATATTATAGGGGAAGTGCTGAGGGTGGGGAGGGAACCTTTAGGCAATGGTCCTGTCCCGACGTGGAACCTTTAGACAGAGTCGACTGTATGGGAATAGTTACCATAACGCATGGTAACCGTTTTTTTTTTGCAATGTCGTTTATAGGAACGGCACCCATACATATTATGGTAACCTTTCTTATAAATATGCGTATAATTCCTATATGATATTGGAAAAGTTCCTATGGCATTATGGTAATTGTTCCTATGTCACTATGGTAATTGTTCCCATCATGGCATGATCATCTTTCTATAATATTATGTTAACCATTAATATAATATTATGGTAATCGTTACCACAATGTATACCATAATCTTATAGTACATTGATAGAAGGATTTACTGGAGAGTAATAAACTAGATTTATTACAACTCTTGTGAGGAGCTTCTTTGAGACAAATAAACATTTATTACAATTAAATCAATCGTTATTTTATCTCAAATAAATGCTTGTAATGTTAACAAAGCCTTCTTCGACTTGAATAAATATTTGCTTCCACCAAATAATATTCATTAATAGTTAATAAATATTATTTTGGCAAATATTATCGATAGATGACCGAATATAATAAAATATAGTTGTATATATTAGCAAAAGACTAACAGAGTTAGTAGTAAGTGTTGCCGCACAGCCATATTTTATATAAAATATAAAAATTATTTTAAATAATTGTTTGCTAATTATTTAATATAAATAATTTTTTTATTATAATATATTCTTTATCTTCCCACTTAAAATAAATTTTTTTATATATGTTTATAATTTATATTTTGAAAAAATGAGGTGGTATTTTCAAATACGTCAAATTGCGACAAATAAATGAATGATTTACTTAAAAGGAACGATTTAAAACGATTTGCAATATTAAATGCCCATAAAAAGGGTGATTCAAAAGTATTCAATGTATTCAGAAGCATTAAAAAGTATTTAAAATTTTTATTTTTTGATCGTTAAATTGCTTCTTTTAATAAGGGGTTAATAAATATTTATTTGAGTCTGCTCATTAATAAACCATTTGTTAAATATTACTAAATCTTATTAAATCCAAAGAAATCATTCTATCAGTGTAATAATTTCCATGCATTATGGTAACGTCCACCATAGTATCATGGTAACAATTACCATAATATTATGGGAATGTTTCCCATTTATGGGAATGGTTGCCATAATATAAAGGGTTTATTCTCATATGAACGTAGGAACCGTTACAATGTGATTATAGGATTTGGTTCTATTTGCTCATGTGAACAATACATATGAGTATAGTAATCATTACAATAATTCTATTACCATGCGATATGAGAACAGTTACCATTACAATGGAAATAGTTCCCATAGTTATGGAAACTTTTCTCAGAAAGTATGGACCCATATCCCATAATTCAAAGTAATTATTACCATAATGACATGGAATGATATTTCATAAACGTACTAGGAACGGTTACTATAGATTTCTTTCCGTGTATTAAGGAATTAAAAATTATAATTTTATTTAAAAAAACTTACTTATACTTGAGCATATAGCTTCACTTGAAATAAAAACAGTGCAAAGATGATCTAAAGCTTCTTCGTATCGGTCTGGAGGTATTTCTTGAATAATAAATTTAAGTTTTTTTCCATCTGCATTAACAGATTCTACCGTACACCATACTCTTGGATCACCAGGCGGACGAGACCAACCCATTTCTTTTCACCAATAATTCAAATGCAATTTATTTTTAATATTTTAAGTAATCGAAAAATTATAAATCAGCTAAATAATAACGCGACTTAATACTTACCTACAATAAACTTTTTATTTTACTATTAATGCAGTATGATTGTCAAGTAGTTTATTATATTTAATCCTAGGTAATGTTTTCCTGTGTTGATAAGATTAATTCTGATCAGTTGAAAAAAACAATTTTCCTTATAAATTTTTTCAAATCGCAGTGAGTCACACCTACTGCTATTCACTTTAATGACACTCGAGTTTGAAAGTTAGCATGCGGTCACAATTACAGTCAAGGAAGACATTATTTATATCTCTCACGGATAAATTTTGAAAATATTTAAAACTTAAAGAAAAAAAAACTTGGCAGCTTTGTCAGCTGGCAAGTTTAAAACGATAAGTACTTATAAAATTCGTGTCATATATATATATCATATGATATGACAGGCGGATAAGCTATCATTATTAAATTTATTATACCATTTATTTAATCTATATTAATTTGATGCATGTCGATATAAATATTTTTTACCTAATAATAAACGTACATCAACGATTCTTTAATTGAATAATTCCAAAGGCGTGCGTATAAATTTTTGCAAAACATGCAACTATAAGCATGACAGAAAAATTAATTCTAGTAATTTTTTCCATCTATCAAATTACATAAAGCTAAATTTTATGCAAAAGCTATGATATTAAATTTTTTTTTATTATGCAAATGATTTCAAGGTTCATCTCGTTACACTAAAATTGATACTGCTTTAGATTTATGCATTTCTGCGCAACGCGTACAGTCATTGTTATTATCGCATCTTGTGATTATAAAACGTAGAATTATCACTACCACAGTGCGCATGCGAAAAAATATATAAATTTAAGATAAGTATATTTCAATAGTTTATATACAAATTACCGTAAAAAACTGTCTTAATTAATGTAGGGGAGGATATTTTTTAAAAAACGATCACTTGCAGTATGCCCTGTTATTTAAAAAAGAACGAGCTCACAAATATACACACTAGACGAATCTATTTATGTTCTCACATTTGTGTGCATTTATACATATGTATATATGTGGATGACATGAAGTGGAGTGGGAAGATACTTAATTGACAATGGTAGCAAGATTGGGGGCGAAGTGGTCAATTAGTAGAATAAGACTAAATAAAACTATTACAAGTGGTTATGGAATAAGTTAAATAAAATATTTTTGTTGGAATATGTTGAGAGAATTACTGAAATTAAAAAAATGTGGAATACTTATTATAGAAATGATTTCATGAATAAAAATTACCACGAAGTGTATACCACTGGTTTCGCTTACAATTTTTTTATTTCTTATAACACTAATCCATTAATATGATTTACGCAAATTTTATTTTCAATTATGCGCAGTTTATAATGACTTTCACGACTCTTTGGTGCTAAACTCATGCCATCTAACAGTTAAATGTTAAATTCAATTCATTTTCCTAGATAGCCATTGCGTCTGCAACTGAAACTTGGCGCCAACATTCCTGCAGCCCGTTGGCGTGCGCAACAGTTGATGATAACTCGTCGCCAAGTTGAATGCAATAGTAATGCGAGTAAAAAGTTGCTAACAACTTGATGGAAACTTTCTTTGTCAAGTTGCCTTTATATTGCGGCTGCAGGTTGTCGCCAACTTTCTGAGAAAGTTGAAACCAATTTTGTAGTCAATATGTAGTCAATAATTGGATGGTTAAAAGTTACCCTCAACTTGACGGCACATTGACAAACTGTTTTTCCGTAACTCAGTTACAAAGGAAACTGTGGTTACCCTGATAGCCACACTTTATGATCAGAAAGTTACGGTGTACATTAGTTGCGACCAACTTGACAACAAATTGTTGACAACTCTCAGCTTTTGTAACTGTTGACTACCACCCAGAAAGTTGGCGACAATCTACTGCCACAACCTGTCAATAACTTGCTGAAAAAATTGAAGGCAACTTTCCGTCAACTAATGTAATGCCAACTTTTGCCATGAACTTTCTCAGAAAGTTGCCATCAACTTATGGAAATGACAATTTTTGCTGCCAACTTGGCTATCAAGGTATATCGATATGCCGCAACCTGTCGCCAAGTTTCTATGCAACTTGGTCAACAGTTACACGAGCTGAAAGTTATCGACACGTTTCTTGGAAAGTTGCCGTCAACCTATTGAAGTGCTAACTTTTGCGGCCAACTTGGCGACAGGTTGCGGTAGTAGATTGCCGCCAACTTGGCTATCAGGGTACGCAGAACTGGGTTGTTATTTGTTATTATTAACAACTATCACGAATGGTAAATTATTAAAACCGCTAGTCGATTACACATACTATTATCTATTGAGTAGCCGGTAAATTAAAAAATTTATCCTGATAGCCACCTTATCCACAAGTTAACTTCAAGCTACTGCCGTATTCTAAAGCCAACTTGAAGGAAAGTGTTGGAGAGCAAGTAGTTACCTTTAAGTTGACAGTAAATTGTCTGTTAACTTGAATTCAATTTGACTACAAGTGTTACTGTCAGACAATGACGTTAAGTTGATCGAAAGTTTCACTTCAAATTGATGGCAAGTTTTTCTGTCAAATTTCATTCAGATGACGGCAGTTGATTTGCATCAACTTGCACGCAAGTATTATCTAGCCAAAGCTTGCCAGAAACTTGTCGTTAAGTTAGCCGAAAATGTTTCACAGCAGTTCTTAAAGTGTTTTGCTGCAGAACTTGCAGAGTGGCTATCAAAGTAAATATTAACGATATTAACTTTTAGAAGGTACACCTAAAAAAATTACGTGAGATTCACATATGGGTAATTTATACCCATTAAATTGAAAGCATACATCTCATGATCGAATTGAACAAATTCAATTACTACTTTTTTTTAATCGATAAAATAATTTATCAAGAGTATGCGTTCCAAAATGACGAATATTTAAAAAGACCCGGGTTATTTTGACCCAGTGTGTCGTTTATGGGTTAATTTATGCTATGGAATGGTTTCTTATAATAGATATAGATAGTCTTCCCAAGTTATTCTCATAAACAAATTAGAATTTACTCCGTTACTCGGAGCTCCAAAGTTTAAAAAAACATCACTCTGCGTAACGAGAAAACAGGGAGTTTTTTCTCTTCAGCAAATTGAATTCGGATAAATAGATTTTACGTAATTTAAACCGCACACGGAAAAAAACGTAGTTTAAAATTAACTAATAACTACACCCATGAATGAAAAAACGCCGGATACTTTCGAAAAAAAAAAATTTACAATCCAAACTAAAAATTGCCAATATTAGTCACAAATTTTATTTTCTTATTGATCATTACTTTAGCGTAACCCGATCAAGAATTTTTTGGCATTATAATAAGTTGATTCAAAACCTCTCTATGCACGGACAACTCTATAGCATTTCTCTACCTAAAACGTATCTATCGTAAAATAAAACTATCCTTGAACTGATTACTGAACAACTCTCCTCAAGCTCAAGCTTTACTCCGAAACTTCTATTCAATGACAACACTACCCGAAATAATACTATTCATTATCGATTTAACTACAAAATCATATCGGTAACTGAGAAAACAAGTTAATTCACCTTATAATTGACGAGTTTTTTCAGTTACCGATGATTTTTTAGATGAGTCAATAATAAATAGTGTTATTTCGGATAGTCTTGGCATTGAATAGAAAAGTTTCGGAGTTCAGTTTGCACTTGAGGAGAGTTTTTCTGGATAGAGATATTTTGGAGTAATCAGTTCAAGGATAATTTTATTTTACGATAGACATGTTTTAGGTAGAGAGATACTATAGAGTTGTCTGTGCATATCCTACTTAAAAAATCCGATAGATTCTTACAGCTGTATGCATAAGGCCCTATACTTAACTATAACACTTATTTCTCATAGAACTCATTCATTCTTATAAAATCTTTATGGGAATTAATTCATTTATGAGAATCTAGTGGATTCTACGAGATTTTCTGAACAGGGTAGAGAAATTTTGGTGTGACGATTGGTCATAATGACAATTTTTCGATCTAATCATGTGTGATTGAATTCAAAGAGTCAAATATACTTGGATTGCTATTTGAATTAACTAATTATAATTATAATTAAAAATCATACGCCCTCTTGGCTTTACACAGTAATTAATGTCAAAAGAGCATATAAAAATATAAGTCCTTCTAGAATTAGTGACGTGATATATCTGATGCTTCACGTACACACCTACTTCATCATCTTATCACTCACTTCATTCGTGTGCTCAACTTCGGTCTCGTGGACAATCGATGATTTACCGCACTTCTTGCACAATATACTATTGAATTTGTTTATTTAATTGACAATTTGGAGAGGAGGACTTGGAGGTACACATAAATGATCAAAAATAATAAATTAATTGTAATTTTACTCCAAGAATGAATATTTATTATTTGAACTCACTGACAATTACAGTAAATAGATATACATCAGACATGTTAACTTTTCATTACTTAAATTAACGAATTACATTACAAATTAAAACTGAATATTGTTTATTTTATTATGTATTTAATTTTCAGATGTTAATGTATTGATATAAAGTATTATCAAGACATATAATTATGTTATGAACTGGTGATCTAATGAAGAAAATGTATTTTTTTTATCATATATTTGACTTATTCATTTATTAATTAATTTATGTAGGGGAAGGGGGGGGGGGCAAAAGGGAGTAGGGTAGGCAAAACGGGGTACCCCCAAAATTTTATTAAAAAAAGTTTTATATTTTAAATGGTTTTTAAACATTCCAAAATCACTTCTGTAAATATAATTAAGCGTCACTTAAAATTTTTTTTGGTAAACTTTTTCAAAAATCAATTGTCAGTTGAAAAATATTAATGACGTTTGTTTTATGATAAAAACTGTTAAAAATTTGTTTTCTTCTTTTGTCTCCAATAAACATGTAAAATATAATTTTTCTTCATGTAAATTACTTACAAAAAAATTAAACTTAATCGAATTCATTTATAATCTAGAAATTTTTGTTTTGTACCTTATTTAGGGGGTACCCCACTTTGCCCGCAGAAATGAAAAATTTTTTTTTTCAACGGTAACTGAAAATTTCTTCTATTTACTTTGAATATCATTAAAAAAAAAAAGATTTAGCGTATTTGAGTCCTCGAAAACTTGGTATTTCCTTAAGTACCCCCTTTTGCCTCTCCCTCCCCTAAGTACTTAACAATTAACGAAAAATTTGTATAGACAAATTTAAACAATTAATATTTATTCATTACTATTTAATAACATTATAATTATTTATTTTTTATAATTTTTGGTAACTTAATCCTAAATTTTATAAAAATTTCAACATTTTTATCGCAATCGTCATAATAACTATAAAGTATCTTTTTTATTGTGACTTTAGTTGAGTTTTAAGATCCGAGATGACAAATTTTATAACCATGAATTAAATAAATTCATCGCAAAGATAAGGATTTTTAAGTTTTTGTATAAATATATTCAAATATTTAATAGTTTTTATAGAATAAAAAAATTGTATTTATACAAAAACTAATTTTTTACCACTACACTTTTTAAATGTCTATTATAAAATAAGTAAATTCGGATTTTTTTCCGAATAATAAATATTTATTTATAGGGATTAATTATTTTTAATTTTGAGTTATATTTTGTACTATAAAAATTATATGATATCAAAAAAAGTATATCTACTAAGGTTTATTTTTTTCCTGGTGAGGTTTAGTCGGAAGACGTGCTTGAAATTTATCATTTCGAATTTGATACTCTACATTTATTATTCATAGAAGTATTATCAATAATTACATGACGTTTACGTGAAATTTTCATACAAAAAAAAAAAAAAAAAATCACTGGTTACTGAGCAATATAAAACCATGCATTTATCCTCAGTGTATAAAATTTTCATGTACATTTTGAAAAATCTAAAAATAAGAGTTTTATACATCGAAATTTTTTTTTGTTTTTTTTTTTTTTACATTAAAAATTCTGACAGCATAAAAATATTTGCATTCTAAAATATTATAAAAAAAAAAAAAATATTGTAAACTCTGCAAATATTTTAAATATTTTTATCAAAACCTTTTTTTTTAAATATAGTGATGATAATTAATTATTTCGTATATTTAACAGTCACTATAATCTTAATATAACAACAAAAATCTATATGGTGAAAAAATAATTGAATTTTTTCTGATTAAAAATATTACCACACGGCACACTTGTGTTTAGGATTCATCCTTGATTCTAGGGGGCATTGGAAATCTTCAGCGAATTCTGGCATATTAGAAAGTGGTCCAAGAATACGGAATTCATCTGGACTGTGGAATCTAGTCCTAATACGTGATTTTAATACTCCAGGCCGAATTACAGAGCACCAGATGTTGGCAGCACTGATCCAAAACATTTGTCTCGGCGTAAAAGAAAGTCCAGGAAGTGTTGGTTCTGGTTTGTGTCGATCAGCCCAATCTTTATACGCCAAATATGCTTCCTTTATACCTCCATTGTCAGCAATATTTTCACCTTGAGTATTAATACCATTCAGCTAACAAAAAAAAACAACATAAAATAAACAACAATCATTATAAAAGACGTAATTTTTATACTCTCTAAATATGAATTAGTGATTTTTCACTAATTTCAAGTGAATATTCACTAATTGTCAATGCTACAATCGTACCACGCAGAATTAGTGAATATTCACTAAATGAATATGTGAATATTGGAATTCATTGATTTGATAAGTGGATATGAGAATCCACTAAATTGAAAAGTGAATATGGGAATCCACTGATTTCATCGGTGCAAAAAAATATTATATTGCGAAAAAAAATATAAGACACTTGTAATTAGATCCGAAATGTGATTAATGTATTAGAATCATTACTTAGAGGAAGTATACATGATTTTGATTGATGGAAAAATCCCGGTGACTGCTGGGCTCGAACCTGTATCCTTCCGATTCAGAGTCTTTGATGCTATCCACTGCGTTGACCTACGCATGTGATCGCGTGAGTGTAAATAGTATATTCGTTATGATACCAAACAATAACTGATGAAGAAATAAAAAATCCGTCATGTTATGATTGACGTACTCTTCATATAAATATATTATTGTTCTGTACTTCTATTTTTTATTATTTTGAAAGTTTTTTTTTCAAATTTTTAAAAATAGCACCATAATTATTAATTATATTTATATCTAGTAAAATATTTAATTATTTGCTAGTTAAAGTTACTAGTGAAATTGTGAAATTCATAAATTAAGAAGTAAATAACAGTTTCACTTGTAGAAATTATGAAAATATCGCTAGTTCAGTAGTGAAAATCGCTAATTTGCTAGTAAAAATTATAGTACTAAGTTCATTAGTGAGAATTCACTAATTTGTTATTTAAATACACTGATTATGAAGTGAATAATGCTTCACTATCGTAATTAATGAAATTTCCACTAATTCATGTTTAGAGAGTACTAAAGTGAATTATTTATTTTCTCACTTTCTTTCCAACTTTTTTTACGGTATAATTGCGGTACTGATTAATTATACATTCAGCCTTCTCTAAGTATTTTTCTTTGGTTGACGGTGCCCACCAATCGACTAGATTTCCATCTTTATCTAACTGCCTTCCTAGATCATCAAAGCCGTGAGTGATTTCATGACCAATTATGAATCCAATAGCACCATAATTCATGTATCTCGGACGGTCATTACTAAAGAATGCACCTTGAAGAATTCCAGCAGGCAATTCTACTCAAAATAAATAAGAAACTCAATACACTGTAAAAAATCCGGAGTGAATATGGATTTTATTTCAATTCGAATTTACTCTCTCACTCAGAGTTTTGGAGTTTAAAATAAAATCACTCCGTATAAGAAGTGAATAGAGAATTTTTATGAGCGGAGTGATTTGGGAGTGACGGGGATTTTATTACAGTCCACATTCACTCCGGTCCAGAGTTTTAATACTTAAATAAATTTATATTTAATATTAGAAACAGCTCTGATTAAAAAAAATGATTAAAAATGATTTCACACGTTAAATGTCCATAAGAGACAGGATTAGAAATGATTTGAAGGATTAAAAAGTATTTAAAATGATTAAAAAACAAATCATTTTAAATACTTTTTAATCATTTTTTTTAATCAGGGAGCTGTTAATTAAAAATATAATCATTTCAATTAATAATTGATTGAGATATTAATAATTAAACTTGAAATATTATATTTTCAATATATAAAATGTTTTAGTAACTCGGTAAATTGTAATTTCAATTATAAAATACATAGTGAAAATAATATATTATTGAATGGCTATAGTGACATAGTTTTTATGGGAATATTCTATCCCACATAACAATCTTTTTCAATTCTTGAGCAGGTCTGCTTTCAAGATCGATAGGTGCTAGTGTCTTTTTCCACGTATGTGTCTTGCTGCAAATACTTGTGACCAGATTTAAATTGTAAGCCTAGTGCAAGCCTTACCCAAGAAATTCGTGCCAGATTATAACTTAATTCTGGAGGAAGACTATAGTTGAAAATAGTTGCGCATTGCTTGCTCAAGATCTGCTCAAGGCTCAAATTTGATCTCGAGCCTTGAGCAGATCTTGAGCAAGACATGCATAAGTACATATACTGTAAGTTACTGGTGCAAGAAATACATCAGACACTCTTCATTGCACCGTGTTCAAGATATCTTTAATATTCTTGCGTACGATTCCATGAGCATTACATATACAAATCTTGACATAGGTTTCTTGATACACGATCTTGCGAAAGACACAAACATAGAAGAAAACACTAGCAGCTAGTGGTGTTGCTCAAGATACTTACTCCAGAATCTTGCTCAAACACGTGTTACTAGTGATATTCCGCTACAATATGAAATGTTATCTCGTGGTATGATCGAAGTAAATCACACGACAGGTTGTGACTCAGGAAAATTATATTTGCAAAAGTTTTATTGTCGGGTGCTTATAATTTTTAATAATCATTTCACATGAATATATGGAAAGAGAGCTCGTAATCAATTTTGTACTCAATACAAATATCTAAATATCAAAGACCTAAGCTCACTATGTATTAGTAATATTTTTAATACTTTATATTCTCCGAAGGGGATTGAATAAATAAAAAGTCATTTACTCCGCGTTCACTCCGCAAATTTTTTACCGTAAGCACCTCATTATTTATTCTTAAATAATTAATTATTAATAATGTATGTGATGAATAATAAATTAATTATACATACGAATACTGTTTTCAGTTGGGTAATAAAATGCATTAAAAACAGCTGAGTGGCCGTGTGATACCCAATCACTCTTATTGACCGGTTTTCTTAATTGGCTAAATGAGTATTCTATGCGAAATAATGTCAAGTTCAACATATTTTCAAAATAAGAAGCATTGCCATCAAGTTTTAGGTTTCCATAGAATTCTTCCAATTTCGCGTCATTCAAAAGCTCATCAGGATACGCGATATGGCTTGTCATGGATGCAGCTTTTTCCAGAGCACTTTTTCTCGTCTCTTCATCCATCCAGTCAACCTGTTATAAATTATTTAAATTAGCAATATCCTATCAATTATGATGAATAAATAGAAGGACAAATAATAAATTATTTACTGTTTTTAATATTTTATTGAACTGATTACGGATGTCCGAAACCATTTCCACGGCATTTTTCTTGGCATCCTCGTTAAAATATTCCCTTACATACAAAGCTCCAACGCTTATTGATAAAGTACTGGAGACGATGTCAACACACTCCTTCCATCGAGGTTCTCTTTTTGTTCTACCACTCAGAGCTGTAGAATATTCAAGCTTTCTCTTGCGAATTTCATCATTCAAGTAACTCACAGATGCAGCAACGGCCCGCCACATTACATAATTAGCCTGTACCCTCTTTGGTGTTAATTTCATTAGTTGTTCGAAGTCTGATATGAAACTAGGAACGGTAACGATAGTTATTTCGTTGTCATCAACTTGAACATGAGGCTTGAGAATTCTGTTGAAGTATTCCTTCCAAGGGATACTTGGATATTTATTTGATAACTCTGTTATTGTCATCGGGTTGTACAGTAAGTTGCATTACGTCGTTTCTCAACCGGCAAAGATATCTAAAATTGTTAATAAAACTTTTTATATCATCATCGTACTATTAATCATTAATTGATTAAGTTAAATTTATCATTTAATTTTACATTGGCAAGTTTTATTTCAAATTTAAGAGACTTCATTAGTTCTTCTTTAGCGCGTTCTCGATCAGCACCGAGAATTACTGCAATATCGACCATGTACCGGTAATATTCTTTTACATTCTTGTCACCAAATCCTCTGGTTAAGTATTCTCGCGATAATCCAAGCGAAGCTTGATCTAACTGCAATAACAAAAAAAAAACGTTGGAAAATCCAAAATTGCACACCTCAATCGGTCATTTTATTTTTAATCATTACTTTTATTTATTTTTTTTTTATTATTAATTTTTATTCAACTTTTAAATTATTAATTTGATTATTGTATTTCTTAATTCCAGTTAAATTTTTTGAACTTTCCGCTAAGGAAAGTGAAAATTTTCGAAAATTCGGGAAGTTAGTGGTTTCGGTCCGATTTGCAAAAACTGAATTGTTATCAGATTTTGACGTTTTGAGGTCCTAGGAAGCTATCCTGACTAATTTTACGATGATGTCCGAGTGTATGTATGTGTGTACGTACGTATGTATGTAAATATTCATATCCCTTGAACGGATAAACCGATTTTGATCTTTGAGGTGTCATTCGACGCGGCTTGTTAATATCTTGGAGCTGTAAAAATTTAAGCTTAATCGGTAGTGTGCGTTCGGAGATATTTCAAAAATAAAATTTTTTCAAAATTGTTTTATTTGGATAACTTTTAATTTGCTGAATGGATTGATTCCAAAATCTAATCAGCTCTAAAACTTTATAAGCCGCGTCGAATACCACCTCAACCATCAAAATCGGTTCATTCGTTCAAGAGAAACCGTTGACGAAAGAATTCAAAAAAAATTTTTTTTTTGTTTTTTTCGAAATTTCTCAAAAACGACTGAATAAATCAATTTTAAAATTTGATCAGCTTTAGAAATTGATAAAACACGTCGATTGCCGCCTCAACCATCAAAATCGGTTATTCGCGAGATATCGTGATTCGTGGGAGAAAGAAATGCTAAAAAATGATTTTTTAGAAAACAATATGGCATACAAAAGTATTCTCGAGCTCGAAGAGCTCGAAAATGTATTTATAATAGAGTTTTCGAGCTCAACGAGCTCAAAAACAGCGGGAAGTTTTGGGGCTGGTCCGCAGGGTTAACCGATAGATCGATTTTTTTTTATTTAAACTTTTTCTAAATATCCCGCATTTTTGTTGTAGATGTCGCTCTTTTCTTTCATTCCTACTGTTTTACGCTAATGCTGCTGCCAGTAGTTGATGGGAAGAAAAAAAGAAAAAAAAAATTTACTTTTGTGATAATAACAATAGTAAAAATAAAAATGGCCGCTAAACTTTTCGTGAATAATCAGTTTTACGTTTTTAATTAATTACAATTAAACTAAATGGATTTGGACAATAATTTTCAATAGGGTTCTTGTGATAAAAAATACAAAGGTAATAAAAAAAAAATCGGTCTATCAGTTGACCCTGCGGGCCAGCCCCAATACTTCCCGCTGTTTTCGAGCTCAAGGACCTTGAAAACATTATTGTGAATTCATTTTCGAGCTCTTCGAGCTCGAAAATACTTTTGTATGCTGTTGTTTTCGAAAAAAATCGTTTTTCACCATTTTTTCTCCAACGATATCTCTCAAACGAATTGACCGATTGAGGCGGTTAAGGTGGCAATCGACGTGGTTTATTAAGTTCTAGAGCTGATTAGATTTTGAAATCGAATGATTAAATTTTTTTGTAGATATCCGAAAAAAAACGTTTTTCACTATTTTTTTGATCAACGATATCTCGCGAACGAATTAACCGATTTTGATGGTTGAGGCGGCAATCAGCGTGTTTTATCAATTTCTCAAGCTGATCAAATTTTGAAATTGATTTATCCAGTCGTTTTTAAGAAATTTCGAAAAAAAAACAAAAAAAAAAATTTTTTTTGAATTCTTTCGTCAACGGTTTCACTTGACCGAATGAACCGATTTTGATGGTTGAGGTGGCATTTGACGCGGCTTATAAAGTTTTAGAGCTGAATAGATTTTGGAATCAATCCATTCAGCAAATTAAAGTTATTTTTGAAATATCTCCGAACGCACCCTACCGATTAAGCTCAAATTTTTACAGCTCCAAGATATTAACAAGCCGCGTCGAATGACACCTCAAAGATCAAAATCGGTTCATCCGTTCAAGAGATACAGGTATTTACATACGTACGCACGTACACACATAACATACACTCGGACATCATCGTGAAATTAGTCAGGATTGCTTCCTAGGACCCCAAAACGTCATAATCTGATAACAATTCGGTTTTTGCAAATCAGACCAAAACCAATAACATCCCGAATATTTGAAAATTTTCAATTTTCTTAGCGGGAAGTTAATAAAAGTTAGGCCGATTAATTGTGTCTATCGAGAGTTATTTGGTTTACTAAATTTTATACACGACAATTGACAACTCGTGTCACTGGGATTAAAATAATTTATATTTAATTAATGGAATAATTAAGCGACTTAATATTGAGTCGAAATTATTCTTTAATAAATTGTCTTTGTGTTGGTATTAAATTTGACCAATTTTAGTGTAACCGAAAAAGTCTAGAGATAATTTAATGAGAGTGAATGAGTCAAACAATTTAGAGCGATCATAAAGCACCTTCAGTTCTTTCGCGCTTGAGGTGTGCAATAAGTATAGTAAAAATTTGTCACGAGATTTCTTATTACCCAAAATTGCAGACAGTATTTAGATGTCAAGTAACAGAGTTCATTATTTTTTCATGAATAGTTAAGGGCCGCTCATATAATACATCACGCAAAATTTTACTTTTTTAGGTCCCCTTTCCCTTTTGTTACATTTTTTTGCGATCCCCCTCTAAATATTACGTCACAAATGATAGACTCTTTCTTACTATGCCGGAAATATATACATAGAGATATTTATATACTTACAAATATGAAACAAATGATTTTTTATCGAAACAAAAAAATAAAATTAAAAAGAACGAGAAACATTTGTGAAATTGCTTGATGAGCTGCAAACGTCACGATTCCTTAAACCCCCTGACCTCCCTTCCCAGGAAAAAATGATCAGACCTGACTATGCCTGTTCATGTATGATTAGGCCTGAAATTAGACATGATCAGGCCTGATCATACCTGTCCATGCCTGTTCATGTCTGAAGCGTTAAATACGCTCAGGCCTGATCATACCTGTCCATGCCTGATCATGCCTGTTCATACCTGTCCATGCCTGGTCATGTCTGTCCATGCCTGGTCATGCCTGTTTATACCTGTCCATGCATGTCCATGCCTGGTCATGTCTGAAGCGTTAAATACGCTCAGGCCTGGTCATACCTGTCCATGCCTGGTCATGTCTGAAGCGTTAAATACGCTCAGGCCTGATCATACCTGTCCATGCCTGGTCATGCCTGTTCATACCTGTCCATGCATGTCCATGCCTGGTCATGTCTGAAGCGTTAAATACGCTCAGGCCTGATCATACCTGTCCATGCCTGGTCATGCCTGTTCATACCTGTCCATGCATGTCCGTGCCTGGTCATGTCTGAAGCGTTAAATACGCTCAGGCCTGGTCATACCTGTCCATGCCTGATCATGCCTGTTCATACCTGTCCATGCCTGGTCATGTCTGAAGCGTTAAATACGCTCAGGCCTGATCATACCTGTCCATGCATGTCCATGCCTGGTCATGTCTGAAGCGTTAAATACGCTCAGGCCTGATCATACCTGTCCATGCCTGTTCATGCCTGTTCATACCTGTCCATGCATGTCCATGCCTGGTCATGTCTGAAGCGTTAAATACGCTCAGGCCTGATCATACCTGTCCATGCCTGGTCATGCCTGTTCATACCTGTCCATGCATGTCCGTGCCTGGTCATGTCTGAAGCGTTAAATACGCTCAGGCCTGGTCATACCTGTCCATGCCTGATCATGCCTGTTCATACCTGTCCATGCCTGGTCATGTCTGAAGCGTTAAATACGCTCAGGCCTGATCATACCTGTCCATGCATGTCCATGCCTGGTCATGTCTGAAGCGTTAAATACGCTCAGGCCTGATCATACCTGTCCATGCCTGTTCATGCCTGTTCATACCTGTCCATGCATGTCCATGCCTGGTCATGTCTGAAGCGTTAAATACGCTCAGGCCTGGTCATACCTGTCCATGCCTGTTCATACCTGTCCATGCCTGGTCATGTCTGAAGCGTTAAATACGCTCATGCCTGATCATACCTATCCATGCCTGTTCATGCCTGGTCATATATGTTTATGTCTGTTCATGGCTGTTCATGTCTGCTCATAGATCTAAAATTTTGTTGACCAAGAATCTATCACGTATAAGATTTTTATTACTTGAAGTTCATACGAAACTTACATTTCAACTAAATCTCTTAGGTCAGTGGGTAGCGAGTTACACTTTCGAGCGCAAGGTCCACGGTTCAAATCCTGCACACGCCCGAATTTTTTATTTTTTTTATTTTTATAGCAATAATTATATACATGTATAATTGAATATAGTTATACATAATTATATATAATTATATAGGGCCATTTTTTATATATAATTTTTTTACCCGGATGGGCATGAACAGACATGAACATACCTGATCAGATCTGAACATGCCTGATCAGGCCTGGTCAGGCATGGCCATTTTTCATGTCTGATCAGGCCTGAAGACTCATGCCTGTTCATGTCTGATCAGGCCTGATCATTTTTTCCCGGGTTGCCACATCAAGTCACAGTAAGCGACACCCCCTTCTCCTCCAAAAGTGCGAACGTATTTTATAAGCGGCCTTTAACTCATTTTTTTTTTAAATTTTCATTAACTTAAATTTTGTTTTTAAAAATATGAGTTTTTTTGTAACTCACATCTAGAACTCGCTTCGTACTGTTTTTAAGATCAACAACAACGCCAAACTGTATGAAAGAATTAAAAAAATAACCCATTTCACGGAATTTGAAGTCAGATGCCATCCAGCTGAATTCATCATCTTTCCACATAACGCCTTCTATTACCGGCCATCCTCCAAGTTTTTTTAAGATACTCAACAAAGGAGTAAGTCCTTGTTTTTCAATAAAAACTGGAAATAACAATTTCATTACCATAAATTTAATTCAAGGTAATCATTATAAAAAAAAAAATACTAACTTTCATTCATGCAACTCTTGTAGAGAGTTTTTACCAGCCTGAATGGATAAGGCATGTCTATCAATCGCGGATCTTCAATGCTCATTTTCAATTGCTCTAAAATTTGATCACTCATAATACTGAATGTATCTACGCTGACTTTGTCATCAGGTATGATAGTTGACTTTAGGAAACCACCGCAGGCGAATCTGTAGAAATCATCACACGGGTTGACGGATGAATCCATATTTTTTAGGATCTTCGAGGCTAAAATTTTATTTTTTATTACAGACCATTTTTTTTTTTTTACAACTTTATAATTAAGGTCATTCTTAGACAGTGACCCCCACTTTTGAAAAATATTCAGTGACCTTAAACTTTTAGCAGAATGAAAATTTAATTAATTAATTTAAAAAAAATTAAAACATAAATTGAAAGAAAGAAAACGCAGTAACAATTTTGCCGAGATACAGATTTTTAAAAGAATTATTCACAGTTGATATCAATTAGGAGTTAAATGAAATTTGTTAAATAAATTTTAGCCCACAAAATTTGAAAATTCGAATTATAATTTAATATGAAGATTTTACTGGTTTATTTCCCAAATTTCGTTTCACTCCGAATTGATGTCAACTGTAAATAATTCTTTTAAAAATCTGTCTCGGCGAAATTGTAACTGCGTTGTCCTTCTTTCAATTAATGCTTCAACTTTTTTTTAATTAGTTACCAAAATTTTAAAACGGTCATTACAATTGAAAGTCATTGAATATTTAAAAAAAGTAGAGGGCACTGTCTAAAAATGGCTTTAACGATTGCTTACCGGTATGAATACATGATGGTGAGTAGCAAATGTTATCTGGAATTTGCACAACAGTAGATGAGGTTTGAAATGATGAATTAAATCCTAAAGCTACCCGAGTCGAAATTTTAGCCCTCATTTCATACTATTTTTGGGTTTTGCCCCTCATTTGATCCTCAAAAGAGCAAAGTGAGTCTCATCTCGCCCTCAATGAAATTTACTGACCCTCATTTCATACTCAGAAACCTCACGCGACTAAACTGAACCTCATCTCAAACTCATGAACCTCATACTGACCCTCATTTCATACTCAAAAACCTAACTCGACTAAGCTGAACCTCATATTAAACTCATAAACCTCATTTGATACTCATATACCCCAAGCACACTACTGTTATTGTACTATTTATGTTATAGCTCACATTTTCCACCACTCATAATATACATACATAGACACATACATACATGAAACAATTTCGTTTAGAAAAAAACTTAAAAAAATTTTCAACCTAAAAGGACTTGGATGAATTTTAGTATTGCCAAAGAATTCAATTTTTTGAGATAAAAATCAAATTTAAAAATACCAATTATATATATATATATATATATATATATATATGTATGTATATAAAATAACATAATGATGTATATTTATATAACAATATATATAAATATATGATTATATCTTATTATATATAATTTTTTTTTTCCCGGGAGGGTTGCTATATAGCTATATAATATTATAGCAATCCAAATAGTTAATATAGGGATACGTATTGCCGTAGCAACCATCTGTATAGATAGTTGATTTAACAAAACATTGTATGGGTAAAATAGCAACCTAATGATTTTTGAAATTTTAGATGGTTACTACAACCTAACAGTATTGCTACTATAGCAATATTTTTTTTCAGTATAATTGTTATTAAGATTCCAAGGAGTTATTGTTATGAACTTTTAAAAATTTTTTTGAAATTTTCTGAAACTTCATAAAATTATATAAAATATCTTCAAAATTTTACATATTTATTACCTAGATTGAAGAAGTTATTGATGGTATAGATTAAAAATTTAAGATATCGTTGTAAATTTATGAAGTGTATCTATGAGATAAATTTTCAATAATATTTAGTAAAGAACTTACTAGTAAAAGCTGGAGAAGGTTCGTCATTAGCTATTACATCCTCCTGAGAAGTAATTTTTGGAGTAGTAGTTGTTTTTATGATAGTAGGACTAGTAGTAGAAGTTTTATTATTTCCTTTGGTTATCCAATCCCAAAAAAAATATTCCAATACACATGCCTTAATTATAAACCATTAATATTTTAATATAGCAATCGAACATTGCATTTTCAAAATGTTTATACTTACTTCAGGTTCACTTTTTGATGGCAGAATTGTTGAAAAAATGAACATTACTAAAAAACTGGACAGTTTCATTTTAAGAATCGCTTTAACCTAAAACAAGTACTCTTAAATAAATTCTGCCGTTGAATACAACTTATTTGTGTATCTCACCTAATTTATACGCAAGGATGTTATTCTTTTTGATAGACTTTTGATAAAATTCTTTTCTTTATATGATACGAATTCGGCTCAATCTATTATTACACTCGATTGTTTCAAGGTAAGTTCGAAAACTTGATTATATTATTTATTTATTTTTACGCTTATCATTTGTAAAACAAAACACTAAACGTTTTCCTGGTCACGACTTTGATAGTTTAATCTATCAATTATCAAATATTTATTCTCATGTCAATAAGAATAGCCTTCACAGTAAGGTTTTCGAGCTCTTCGGAAAAATAATTTCAAGAAATCATAAACAATTATCAAGGAGAAATTCTTCAATTTTCATTTACCATTATTCTTAACGGTATAGATTAGTTTAGATAGTAATCAATAAGACAGCTCGATGTACATTTGGTAGTTTGGTTTACAAGTGAATTCTAATTAGAAATTCGACAACAATTTTTTCTAGAACTATGATTAAGGGCTTACTCGATTGCTAATAATGGAATTTCTCTTTTTTTAAACATTACACTTATTATAAAAGAATTTACATTTTACCAAAAATGGGTGTGAGTTGCTTTCTGTTTGTTAAATAAAAAATTAAAGTAGAGAACATAAATTTGATAGAAAAGAGATTTTGAATTTTCTAGAAAAAATTTCAACTCCCAAAATTTAAAATTTTAACTAAAAAATTCTTCTTCGAAGAAATTTTTATTTGCTTATAGAGTAAGTTATTGTTTTCACTTCAATGTTGGGAAATCGAGATTTTATTAGATGTCGATATTTTGGAGTCCAATGAAGATATTCTGACTATTTTCAGAGCAAATTCCGTGTGGTAAGCTTTCTGCAACTGTTAAACTGTTTAACTGATTTGAATGGTTTTTGCGGCAATCGAAACAGCTTGTCAGCCGTCAACTTTCCTAAAAAAATTCAAATCATTCGATGGAATAGGTTCGATCAATCTATTTTAAAATCCAATCGGCTTTCAACTCAATCAAACGCGTCAATTGCCGTAAAAACTATCTTAATGGGACGTTAATTCGAGTGATACACTGTAAAAAATTCGCGGAGTGAATGCAGATTAAATCCGGAGTGAATGAATTTTTAATTATTCACTCCCTTCGGAGTTAAATTCACTCCGCAGGGGAGTTTTTGCGGAGTAGATAATTTTTTATTAATTTCATCCCTCCGGAGTGAATTTCACTCCGGAGAGAAGTTTTAAAAGTATTGTTAATAAAATATAACTCCACTCAATAAAATCGAAGTAAAAATTCGCGTATTACATTATTGATCAGCTGGTATGCACACCCATACGCACATACATATTTAGGCACACACGCGCACTCGCACACACACGCATGCACACTTTTGCACCCACGCACACATTTCTATACACACGCCCACATTTGCACACACGCACAAATTCGCACACAGGCACACATTTGCACACACGCACACACTTGCACACACGCACACATTTGCACACAGGCACACATTTGCACACACGAATATATTTGCACACATGCACACATTTGCACACACGTACACATTTGCACACACGCATACACGCACACATTTTCACACATGCACACACACACACAAATTTGCACACACGCACACATTTGCACACACGTACACATTTGCAAACAGGCACACGTTTGCACACACGCACACATTTGCACACACGAATACATTTGCACACATGCACACATTTGCACACACGTACACATTAGCACACACGCACACATTTTCACACATGCACACACGCACAAATTTGCACACACGCACACAAACACCTGCACACACCCAAACACACACTCGCACGCACACACACACACACACACCTACGCGCGCACACATTTGTACACACACGCCCACAATTGCACACACGTCCACATTTGCACACACGCACAAATTTGCACACACGAATATATTTGCACACATGCACACATTTGCACACACGTACACATTTGCACACACGCATACACGCACACATTTTCACACATGCACACACACACACAAATTTGCACACACGCACACATTTGCACACACGTACACATTTGCAAACAGGCACACGTTTGCACACACGCACACATTTGCACACACGAATACATTTGCACACATGCACACATTTGCACACACGTACACATTAGCACACACGCACACATTTTCACACATGCACACACGCACAAATTTGCACACACGCACACAAACACCTGCACACACCCAAACACACACTCGCACGCACACACACACACACACCTACGCGCGCACACATTTGTACACACACGCCCACAATTGCACACACGTCCACATTTGCACACACGCACAAATTTGCACACAGGCACCATCTGCACACACGTACACACTTGCACACACGCACACATTTGCACACACGAATACATTTGCACACGCGCACACATTTGCACACACACACACACACTGTTTAGCAGTTCAATATAAATTAATATAAATTTATTTAAGTATTAAAACTCCGGACCTGAGTGAATTGGGAGTGAAATAAAATCCGCGTCACTCCGATATCACTCCGCTAAAAAAAACTCCCAGTTCACTCCGCATGCGGAGTGTTTTTTTTTAAACTCCGGAACTCCGAGTGGCGGAGTGAATGCAGAGTGAATTCGGATTGAAATTAAATCCGAATTCACTCCGGATTTTTTACAGTGTATTGATGTCGAAATTCAATAATCGGTAAAACACGATTTTTCTTAAATATTTTTATGAATAAGATACATCAAGAGAACTTGGGGATACTGCGGTAAAAGTGCTCGGGTTAATCTGGAATTCAACACAAGATAAATTCCAGTTCGGCTATTCGCTTCCAGAAGCATCACAAACTACTAAACGCACAATTTTATCTGAAATTGCTCGCTTGCTTGACCCACTGGGGATTTTGGCACCGATCATCGTCAGAGCCAAAATGTTCATGCAGAAGCTCTGCTGGCTACAGAATTTCGACTGGGATGCTACGCTATCACCGTTGCTTCTTCAAGAATGGAATTTATTTTGAAATGAACTACATCAGATCTCGAAGATTCAGATACCTCGCTGGAATCATGTAAAACAAAACGTATCTATTGAATTACATGGATTCTCGGACGCTTCACAATAACTCGCTATGGCTGCTGTCGTCTATTTAAAAGTTACTGACGCTACTGGAAGCTTAAATATGTCGCTAGTGTGTGCCAAAACACAAGTTGCACCAGTGAAACCCATAACTATACCAAGAATGGAGCTTAATGCCGCTGTCTTACTCGCTCAACTGATGGTACTCTACGTCAAGAAAGTCTTGAAACTTGAAAATGTACCAATCTTCATGTGGACAGACTCCTCACTAAGAGAAAAGTCGAGAGTCATTTTAACTAAAAAGACTTCAACTATTAAAAATTAGTTGTTGGAAATAATGCGTTAGTATGGCTAACTATTCAGTAGTTACTTATACTAAAAAAATTTAATTAAAGCAACTAACATTTTTCAGTCTCTGAAAATTGTTGTTTTAACTAAAAAAATTTAGTTGACAGTATATGAATTTTAAAATTAACAATAATTGAATTTTTTTAGTGTATGTAAATAGAAGTTGTTGTTGTTATAACTGCTGATTTAAAGTTAATATAAAATAGTTGTTATGAATATAAATCTAGTTAATGAAACTCAAATTTTGTAGTTATTATAATTGAGTTAAATGTAGGCAGGAAATGGATTTTTAATTTTTTTCTCCAAACTTGAGATTTGACTAAGTAAATGTTTTTAAATTGCCAAAAAGTTTTTATTGAAATCTCTTTATGCAAATTTTTTATTTTATTTTTTAAAATTATTATTTTTCAAAGAATTGTTTTTTCCAAAATTATTTCTCTCTTAATTTTTTTAGGAAATTTCAGTCGTTAAAAAGATTTTGAAAATAGAAATAAATATTTATAAGAATTATTTTAGGTAAGTTGGAATACTTACACTGCATATCTTCGGGAAGTGCTAGAGAGAGAAAGTAGGCATAAGACGTAGTGTCTTGTTCTAATGGATAACGATTACTTTCTCTCTCTAGCAATTCCCGAAGATATCCGAAGTCCAATTTTTTCTAAGTCCCGTAGCAAGAAATTTTTTTAAGTCCTTATATTGAAAATTATAAAGGAAAAATTTTAAAAAATCGATAAAAATTCGTATATACCATTCGATTCAGAATTTCGCGAGATGAATTTCTGTCGTATCAAAAAAAAAATTTTTTTTAATTGTTGATAAATTTAAAAAATTTTCAAAATGGTTTTTTTTATGAAAAAAAAATTTTTTTTAACTGTCATTACCCGTAATTATTTGGGTAATGGTTCAAACAAAATTACCCATTAGGTCATATTATTTATTTTTCATTTTTTCTATTTTTTATTCAACAAAAAGTGATTTTTACTTTTTTTAAATTTAAAATTCGAAAAAATTTTTTTGGAAGTTACCAAATTTTTTTATGGTTGATATATGATTTACTAAGAGAATAAAAAAAAAATTGTAAAAATATCGATTTGCTGCCGAGTTACACTCTTTTGTTTATCCGCGCGCGGACGGAATGACGCGCCTTTTCGTTTTTCGCGCTTTAATAATTTTTATCTCAGCAACTATTCGTCGTAGAGACTTCGTTCAAAATCCATTTTGTTCGTTATTAAATCCCAAAAACAATGATACTAGTTTGTCTCGATAACTTCTCAATACGTTCAGAGATATTTTATTTTACATCTAATTATTTTATAAAAAAAAAATGATCCACCTCCAAATTTATGGTAACTTTTCTCCTGATGTTTTTTCTAGTATTTTAAAAAAAATTTTTCAAAATCCATCTTTACCCACCGAAAAAATGATCTTTGAAAATTTTTTCGTGCGCATCGACTGGACTATAAGCCAATCGCATGCAAGTGAAATTTTCCTTTTTGATATTTTATTTAAATTAAGAAATTTATGTCTTTAAGGTTGGGCCGTGGTAAATTGATAAACATAATTTTATTTTTCTAATAACGTCAGAGACAAAAGTTAAAATTAAATAAGTTTATCAAAAAGAACATATTATAAACTATTGCAGAATCTAAAAATAATTTAATTTTAAAATTTCTCTAAACACTTCTCAAAAAATTTATAAGAAAATAAAATTCTAAAAGTGAATAAAAAAGAAATCAACTCATTACTAATAAATTTTTAGAAGTTTTAGAAGTTGGTAACAAAATTTTCTGTAGTTATCCAATACTAACGTTTCGGGTCTGATCGTATTAAAACGGATTGAAAAACGGAGATTTCAAAAACTGCATTGAATCGTGTTAAAGCGGATAGGATGTTGAATCCGACTCAATCCGATCCCGTTTGCTGGGATTATATATAACCATGCATGAACGAATATAGTCATTTTTAGAATCTCATTTAGAATATCTGTAAATTATTAATTAAGTAATTCAATTAGGATTTATTGTCGTTATCAATATAAATTTCGGCTAAAATTAAATAATAAAAAAAAAAAAATTATTATCCGTTGACTACTATTTTACTACGAGGTCACCCACCCAATTAATGACCCATGCCGATGCTGCTTAACTTTGGTTATCGATGAATTGTAATCTGATCCTCTAGTCTGTTCTACACTTATAATTAAGAAAAGTTTATGGCATTACTTAACTCAAATAATCAAATTGATACTTTAGACTTTTAAATTGCTGCCGAAACCTTTCAACATTTTTCAAGTATTGGGGATTTAAGTTTGATTGATAGTTGACAGAATAAAAATTAAATAACTTTGATATTAAAAAATTGTCATATTATTTAATATATATATATATATATATATATATATATATATATATATATATATATATATATATATATATATATATATATATATATATATATTTTTTATTGGAACTATATACATAATTAAATATTTATAGGTTTCATATCAATAAAGTCTGATCAGATTTAATCATACATAGACATATATAACTACATATAAGTTTATATCAGTCATGTCTGATCAGATCGAATCATATATAAACTTGTGCGAGACTATACATGAATTTATATTAGCCATGTCTGATCAGATCTAACCATGTGTAGACTTATATATGGGGTTATAACAGCTAGGTATGATTAGATCTAATTATATAGACTCATATATGTTCAGACCTGATCATACATAGACTCATATATAATCAGATCTGATCGGATCTAATTATATATAGACTTATATATAATCAGATCTGATCATATATAGACTTATATATGGGCTTATAACAGCCAGGTATGATCAGATCTAATTATGTATGGGGTCATATATAATTATATATAACCCCATATATAATCATGCATGATTATATATAACTTCATATATGATTATATATAATCATATAGGATCATATTTATGAACATATATAATCATATATGATTAGACAAAATCTGTTTTCATCGGGAATTTTGAAACAACGTTAAAATTATCTGAAAATGAATTAAAAATTTCTGGTGATTTTTTAGTGGAGAGAAAAGAAAAAGAAAATAGTTTAAAGTTTTACCTGAAAACTTCTTTACAACTTCACCGACCATTTTATTGTGAAGTTCGGATTTAAAGAATTCATCGATATTAAAATTTAATTCATCTGCCTTACTTCCGGATGAAGAATCATTCAAATTAATTGTGTTAGCCAACTATTGACCAATATTATTATCATGATAATTTTCTATATCTATAATAATCGGCTCCGTTATAGTTTGTAAGGTTGATGACTTTTCAGTCTCTGTAAATTTATAAATATATATAAATATATGTGGATTTTGAAGTACCAAAGTATACAGTAAATAATACCAAAATAATGATAATTGTTAAAAATTAAATTTGAAACTTAAACTTAATCTACTGATTGCCGTGCGAAGTTATGTATAAATGTCAGATTTTATAAAAAAAATGCTAATAAAATTAGATATAATCACATCTGTTGGCGTAAATTACTTACGATTTTGTGATACTAAATGCAGGTTTAATTGAATCCATAAACTGTATTAACAACTTGATAGCTACTTACGTGAATGATTTGTATTATTTTCAATGAGTCCATTTTGACTGGGTAATTTTGACACAGGTGTAACCGCTAGAAATAATAATCATTTAAATTTATCAAAGTAACAATGCTTACAATTTTCTGGCATTATGTAAACAAGAATAAACATGTATCTTTTTAATTACGATTCCTTACGTGGTTCGGTTGTATTATTTTTGTGACATTTACTTTTGCTGAGTAATTTTGGCATCGGGACATGTCCTGCAAATAATATGATTAGTAGTTTATAGTAATATAGTTCTCGATATGCACTATTGACAAGAAATACGATATCATTTGAGTTGTAAATTTTTCTATTGTAAAATCATAAACATATTATTTGCACACTTACCACTTTTTCTCTTTTTTGGTGGAGGTTCTTTTTCTTCGTCGTTGTCATCGCTCGTTGTGACAGACAGTAGAGATGCAAATTTTTTATTGTACTGTCGCGCAATATCAGTAGGCTTGTGAGTTCGACAGCCACGACCGAGAGTTTCTTCGGTAGAGGTATAATCAGATTCATCAGCAATTTTTCGAGCTTTATCATAAGTATCTATGAAGAGATCAAGTTAATAATTAATAATTTATTAGTATGAGCAGTTCACAAATTCTCATACGTACACTGTTAAAAATTTCTATGGTAATTTTACAAGAAATGTGTTGGAAGTCAATTGCCAATGCAGTTTTGTGATTTAATAAAACCAGTGTTGTAATTTTACAACACATTTTTTACAATTTTTGTTTTGGAAAATTGCAATACAAAAGTACTAATCTTACTAAACAGATAATAAAAAAAGATTTGTAAATTTTACACAACGAATGTTGTAATTTTCGAAAACAATTCAATTGGAAATTATTTGTAAAATCACAATGTGAAACTGTTTTAAAACGATACTTTCAAGAGATCATACGTGTTGTAAAATTGCAATGCCTACTGTTAAAAATTTCTATCGTAATTTTACAAAACATTTTCCACTGTATTTGCCTTGGAATATTACAAAGTAGTTATAGTAATAATACAAAACATTTTTGAGAGTTAGTCAATTATTTTACACCGTAAGTTTTGAAATTTTACAAAACATATAAAGCTCTGTTAGATTAGTGATATTATACAACAGTTTAGTAATTTTACAAACAATTTTCAATCAGTCGGTTTCGGAAAGTTACAATATCTCACTTGAGTTTTACAACACATATAATAGCTTTCTTTGAAGTAATTTTACAATATAGTATTGTAATTTTACAAACATTGGAAAAAAAAAGTTTTTTTTTTTAATTTCTTGTCCAATCATTTTGACGATGCTGAGAGTATTAGATATGCGATATTGAATTTCGTATCGAATTAGAAATTTTTAATTCAGAGAATAAACGCTAAACTTGTGAATAAACGCACACGCATTAGTGGGACTCGAACTCGGGACCCTACGCACGAAAGACCGACGCTTAAACGACTAGGCTACGCAACCGACAGTGACTGCTGAATTTAATTGTACACTATAGTGTTAAAATTGTATTCTATTATGTATACGAAAGATTTTTTTAACTTTTTCAGTTTTATATGTGATGCACCAGCAAGAGCTTTTTTAACACTTACAAAATATCACAATGGGTACTTCGGATGCTCCAAATGTTGTCAAGAAGGAGAGTATGATGGTTGCGTTTATTCTCCTGAGATGGATAGTCCTTTGCGCACGAATGAATCTTTCAAAAACATGGATCAAGAGGAGTACCATCGAGGAGGATCTATCCTACATGATTTAAATATTGGTATGGTGTCACAATGTCCTTTGGATTATATGCAATTAGTATGTTTAGGTGTTTTAAAACAATTAGTGCAGTTCTGATTTCGAGCTCGGTGCGATGTTAAATTATCGAACGATCATTTGGAAGTTATTAAACAATTGTTTGAGAACATACAAGTTTATATCCCATCAGAGTTTTCACGAAAACCTAGATTCTTCGATGTTATTGATAAGTGGAAAGCTACTAAGTGCCGACAATTTCTCCTATATACTGGTCCTGTTATATTAAAAAATATTATACCTATTGCAAAATACAATCACTTTCCTGCTTTAAGTATTGCGATTCGTATTCTATGTGATCTACGGCGATGTTTTATACTCTGAAAAATTATGCTGCTGAATTATTGCAGTGGTTTGTCGGTGAATATGAAGTATTATATGGAAGAAGAAGCTTAACATACAATATACATAATATAACTTAGTATATATATAACTTAGTGCACCTACCTGAAGAAATAAATAACCATGGTCATTTAGATAAGTTTAGCGCTTTTAAATTTGAAAATTATTTAGGAAAATTAAAATATAAACTAAGCGATGCACCTAAACCACTACAGCAAATATTAAATCGAATTCATGAAGAAAATAGTTTATCATTGTTAAAGAACAGCAGAAAACTTATCCGATTATACAAAGATTGAGAGATACTTCTGAAATTATATCTCTTCAATTTGATGGATTTATTTTAACTAAGAAAAAAACGGCAATTGCTGCTTACTGTCAAATGACACTGTACTTATGATTCAAAGTTTTGAAATTATTCAGAATGACATTTACGTAAAGGGTAATAATTTTATAAAATTAAATTCGTTATTTATGGAGCCGTGTGATTCTAAAGTTTCGAATATTTACACTATAGGTAAGGAATGTAAGCCGTGTAAATTTATTACAGTAAAACCGTCATTAATAAAATGTAAATGTACATATTTTTCATTACCATCGAGTAATGATGCAGCTGTATTACCATTATTACAATATAATAATTAGTTTTTCATAATTTTTGTGTTTTTTTTTTATTAATAATAACCTTAAGCCCTCGTAATAGCCTTAAGTTCTCAAAATCGATTAGACTATTATTTTTATGAGCTTGACATTAAAATGAAAATAACTAGAAAACAATATGGAATTTAAATGAACTTTATTGAAAATAATTTGTAAGGTATAAAATTATCCACAAAATAAGTTCCATGACATTTTTTTATAAGTCTGATAGTTTTTCTGGAAAAGTAAAAAGATCTCAAATTTTACTATAGATTTGAGTTCCAGCTCCAATAACTTTCGAACAGATGGATTTATCAAAAAATCTCGCTTCGCTCGTGCCTGCGCACCTACGACTCGTGCTAAACGCATCGCGCTGACACATTATGAATCACTTACCCTACTAGTTACGCCAATAACTATTTCCATGTCATTCTTACGGAAAATGAAAAAGTACGATGCGGAATCTCTTAATAATAATATTAAGGGCTCCAATTTTCACAGCCGTATTTTTATATTTGAATAAAACTTTCGAGCTTGGTTCCGAGAAAAACAAAATTTATTTTTTTAAACGTTCTGATATATATATATATATATATATATATATATATATATATATATATATATATATATATATATTGTAACGAGATTTATAATACCTCATTATCATACCATGATAATAGACAGTTACCAAGGGTATTTACCTCATGTTATCTGGTTTACCCGCTCTAGTATTATTTAATTATAATTATTATTTCATAATCCCTCTCCATTCACACTTTAAATGGAAGGGATGCGCATCACGTCGACGCCTAAGCATCGACGTGAATCTATAAAAAAGGCCTACGCGCCGATAATTATCAGTTGAGCTTTTCTTATATATCCTTTATTATAACTTTATAATAAATACAGTTTATCTTTTAACTCTCTTTTTTTAACTTTTAACCACCTGTTTACGACTAAGTATCCAGTAGTATCTGAGTACTTCCTTAGATAATAATATAATTATTACCTGCAATGATTATCTTTGTGTCAACCAATCTACACTTCCTAGCCTATAGTACCTGCCTATAGAAGACGGCAACCCCGTAGAGATGTATACCCGCTGCATCCTTTTCCTACAATACCTGCTTGTAGAAGCGTGTACCTGCTGCACTCCTTTCCCGAAATACCTGCTTGTAGAAGCGTGTACCTGCCACGATATTTTCCTACAATATCTGCTTGTAGAAGCGCGTACCTGCCGCGACCTATCCTGTAATACCTGCTTACAGAAGCGCGTACCTCCCGCGATGTCCACCTACAATACCTGCTTGTAGCTGTACCAGACAACCAGAGCTCACAATTGTCTTAATTACTTATCGCTCTCATTAATCGATACCAGTGAACCAACAACTCACAGGTAAGTATAATAATACTATTACTATACCTATTATAATTTCTTGTGCTTCTCACAAGTTTGGCTTGCTTTGCAAACACCTGTAGTCTACTTTCCTTTATCATATATTACTGATATATATCATGCCCCACGACTCCCGATCCTTTATATGCATTTGGCATCTATAAATTTATGGCCAACCGGTCGTCTGGTCCTTACGAACCGGGTAACACCAGGATCAGTTACCGAATTATTAGCTTACTAGCTAAAAGGGACACGGGCCCATTTAATTAAAATGGGTAACGAACGGTTGATTCATCCCTACTAGAGGGGGTGGACCTCAACTACGTTTTAGTAGCGCCCAACGTGGGGCCACAATGGCCCAAAAGATTACAGGAAAAATTATTAACTGCATTCAAAACCCTTATTTATTAAAATTATTAAAATTTAAAATCTACAATCATTTAAAAATAAAATCATTATTCCCACGTTGGCTTCAATTCAACTCACGTTTTAGTGATGCCTAACGTGAGGCCCCACTGGCCTAAAAGATTACAGTAGAATCATTAATTGTTAAAATATAAATTTGATTGACTTGCATTATCATTAAAATGTAAAATTAAATTCATTAGCTTCACTTCAATCCTTATACAGTAACGCCCATAAGGCTGTATTCATGTCAAAAACTTAAAAATCTAAAATCAGTAAAATCACCTGACCAATCAGTGTTAATCATAATTTATTCTTTCATAAATTACCTGTATAAATTACGCTTTTATGCTAGCTTCACTTGCACCATAAAACATTATTAATTACCTGAATTCATTATCGTACTCTGTTTAAAAGAAAGTAATTTATTTGATGAATTTAGCATCAATAGTAATTTTCTCTATTTAATTATAATATTAAAATCACCTAATAACAAAAATTAAAATCAGTATAATTTTTAATCAGCTTCTTCTGAGCAATAGTTAAACTACAATAAAATTATAAATATTCTCAAAATTCTATGTAAAATGTATGACATCATTCAAAATAAATTTCAAAAATGAGACGATTTTAAAAATACAGTTCTTGGAACTCTCGGCGTCACATTTCAATATTTCACGTGATCCGACTTGCGGTATCACGCATGCAATATTATTTTCACTCAAAACTTGGAAAATTCAATATTCCATAGTTGCTGGATTTTACCACTTTGGTGATAATCCTATTACATATTTTTAATAATTATTTAATAATTTTAAGTATCAGTAAAAGATTATTTAATTAAATGGTTTGAACTTGTCTGTTTACGGCTTCACCGCTTCAGACTATAATCTTGAAAATTGCTACGTCGTTTAAACATTGTATAAATAAATATTGTTTCACTATAAAACCTCCCTAGCGTGCTCAATAAAAAGCTATTGTTAACCTTGTGGCTTCACCACATAAATAAAATGCTATTAAATTAATTATCATTTATTTAAATAAATAATAGAGTATTAAAACCGATTCGTCGGAAAACTACCAAAGACCTGTGCACTTGACTACAGCATGCGCACAGTTACCAGGAATCTGAAAATGTAAGCCCTTCTGGCATTCAACATAAAATAATATTAATTTAAAAATTTATTTAATTGTATGGGCCTTTCTGGCCATCAGACCTGGCAAAATGGAACTCTGATTCCAGTACAGTCATTAAAAACTGTGCAGATCATACAATGATCTATAAACTATAAATCATCTTTGATTAATTAAAATCAAAATCGTAAGTTATCATGCTACAGGGACTAGATAACTAATTACCGAACCATACTACCAGCATGTAAATTAAATCTCTGAAAAACCACGAATTTACGTACTCGATGCAACATTCATTAAAGTTTATAATAAATAAAAATAAATAAACGTTACAGCATAAAATTATAATTCTTAAAGATAGAAATTCTACGAATTATATGAAAAAGGAGTTGAGAACCGTTTAAAATAATTTGGTATATTAAATCATTAGAAAAATTATAATTGACATACTGTACACTGACCCGCCGCTTTTCACCTGACGTGACGTCATTAGCACAGATCAAGCGCATCGCTGCTACCACCTCATACTCTGACCTGACGCCATACAGTACATATCGTACTTAAAGCACCTGTCTATCATAATTTTACTCATTCTCTATTATTGCAATAAACTCTACCGAGTATTAACATATCAACAAATATACAACATTTATAAACTTTTGTGACCTGGTTTTACTGTTATAACCGTAAGTACGAATAAAATATATATTTAAATTCGTGAACTGGGATAACTCCCAGGAACACCTGTATCGATCCACGGTGTATAATTTTGTATTGCTTCTTATATTTATTCAACTAACCGCCTAGTGGCTATTTGAACAAATATAATAATGACCGACTAAAATAATCCCTTTGGAAAAAGGAGAGTCGAGAAATAAAACTGGAGCAATATTTAATTACTCCAGCAAAATATTAAATTCATATTTTCAACTTTAAAACATACCAGCAATAAATAAAATCTGATAGTATCTAATAACTACCTCAAAGTACCTGAAAAAAAAAAAAAAAAAAAAAACTTTGAGGGATAATAACGAAAAAAAAATATCATAAAATATTTTATCACTCAGTAAAAACTGAACAACAAATAATAAAACAAAAAAAAAAAAAACATAAACAATAAAATATAAAATATCAGATTTAAAACATTTATAATTAAAATTATAAATTTAAAACAAAACCTGAAAAAAAAAATAGTGAACATATTAAGTGCTGTTTTTCGATATCTTGCAGGTAACCAGAAAAACCGCAACTGACTAAAAGGAAACGTTGTACCGGAAACGGAAGTCAATAACCAGAGCAGCTCTGTTACAGAGATTCTTTCTGCGGCCCGGCTCAGCGTACGTGAATATTTTCCGGACACATACATACGCCAAGGCAACAGCAGCGTAGTCGCTTCAAAGTATAGCGACCCCAGCGAAAGCGAAAGTAACGTATAATTGTGAGCGCGCATGCTCCACAGTCAGCGCTAATCACCGACTCCCGCTCCCCCTGTGTCCGCTTATACTCACCAAAAGTAAAAGTATTCATCCAATCCTTAATATCCCAGCTCGAACTGCGACTAATCGATACTATAGCTATATAGACTACTCTATACGCTATAGCACATTCAACGTATTTACCGGCATACAATCACGTTATAAATTGCGTTCTATTTATTTAAACAAATAATTCAACATTAAAAAGAAAACTCATACGTTAAGTATTATTTTTTAAATATTATTATTTATTATATAAAATAATTAAATATTATAATCCTCCCGATTATAATTTATTATTACCAGGTAACAATTATTTTATACACTACGTGGGTCTAACCTACTATTTGATTAATTTATATTTAATTTATTTATTTAATTTAACAGATCATATAACCTGGATTCCATATCCACTACCTGAATATTATTTATCTACAAAAAATCATTATTTGGAAAAATATACATTTGAAAAATACACAACCATAAAATAACCTATCTATAACCTCTAAGTATGCAAACTATATACCTATCAATACATAAATGGTAGCTGAACTTCATATTTCCTTTTATTATTTGATAAAAAGAAAATAAAATAAATAATCACTTTTATTCGGCTATTACTGAGATAACAACACGCGAAAATAAAAATTCATACCGAGGGAAAATACACTCGTAACTACAACGTATAATTTTTATTGACAATACCACTTAATACTACGTGACCAGAATAACAAACGCAACAGGACAACCCGTTCAACAGAATTTACAATAACTAAATAAATAAACCTAACCGGTGTATTGATAATAAAATATTACGTGATAAAACATAAATAAAAATAAAAATATCGTAACTTATGAAACGTAGTTGAGGTCCACCCCCTCTAGTAGGGATGAATCAACCGTTCGTTACCCATTTTAATTAAATGGGCCCGTGTCCCTTTTAGCTAGTAGGCTAATAATTCGGTAACTGATCCTGGTGTTACCCGGTTCGTAAGGACCAGACGACCGGTTGGCCATAAATTTATAGATGCCAAATGCATATAAAGGATCGGGAGTCGTGGGGCATGATATATATCAGTAATATATGATAAAGGAAAGTAGACTACAGGTGTTTGCAAAGCAAGCCAAACTTGTGAGAAGCACAAGAAATTATAATAGGTATAGTAATAGTATTATTATACTTACCTGTGAGTTGTTGGTTCACTGGTATCGATTAATGAGAGCGATAAGTAATTAAGACAATTGTGAGCTCTGGTTGTCTGGTACAGCTACAAGCAGGTATTGTAGGTGGACATCGCGGGAGGTACGCGCTTCTGTAAGCAGGTATTACAGGATAGGTCGCGGCAGGTACGCGCTTCTACAAGCAGATATTGTAGGAAAATATCGTGGCAGGTACACGCTTCTACAAGCAGGTATTTCGGGAAAGGAGTGCAGCACGTATGCACCTCTACAAGCAGGTATTGTAGGGAAATATCGTAGCAGGTACACGCTTCTACAAGCAGGTATTGTAGGAAAAGGATGCAGCAGGTATACATCTCTACGGGGTTGCCGTCTTTTATAGGCAGGTACTATAGGCTAGGATGAGGATACAGCAGGTATGCACCTCTACGGGGTTGCCGTCTTCTATAGGCAGGTACTATAGGCTAGGAAGTGTAGATTGGCTTACACAAAGATAATCATTGCAGGTAATAATTATATTATTATCTAAGGAAGTACTCAGATACTACTGGATACTTAGTCGTAAACAGGTGGTTAAAAGTAAAAAAAAGAGAGTTAAAAGATAAACTGTATTTATTATAAAGTCATAATAAAGGATATATAAGAAAAGCTCAACTGATAATTATCGGCGCGTAGGCCTTTTTTATAGATTCACGTCGATGCTTACGCGTCGACGTGATGCGCATCCCTTCCATTTAAAGTGTGAATGGAGAGGGATTATGAAATAATAATTATAATTAAATAATACTAGAGCGGGTAAACCAGATAACATGAGGTAAATACCCTTGGTAACCGTCTATTATCATGGTATGATAATGAGGTATTATAAACCTCGTTACACTCCCGGGCCAGACTGGAAGTTACTCGGTGACTCTCAGTCGAAAGCAAATTAAAGAGTACCATGATGATAGGCGATTACGTACAATCAATCTATAACGTAATAGCAAAATTAATGAAATAATCAATTATCACAAGTTAATAATTAATGATAGTTAACAATAATTAATTTTAATAATTAGTAATAGTCAGTAATTAATACATGATAGGCTTAAATAATTATTGTCAGGTAACACTTTTTGGATTCATCAATATCCTTTTAAAAATAAAAATAAAATAAAAATAGAAAAATAATAAATGAGCTACAATTAATTACCACATTGTTTAACTTAATTTCAGGTAGTCTCGATATAAAAATATTTTGTCATTTGTAAATTAAATGTTACCTTTTTAATAAATAATCTTATATAATTTATATTATTCATTTTTTTTAACATTTATAAGTTCTGTTTTTATATATTATTTTTAAACAGTCTTTAATTTAATTTCTGTAACACATATGCATTTTATATTTATTTATATTTGTTATTTTTTTTTTTTTTTATTTTTGTTTTTTTTATAGTGCCGGTAATGATACGAATATTTGTTAAGTCTTTAATTAACCAGTGAGGATGTCATTAACTTCGCATTCTGAGGTACTCAAAAATATTTCTTTTTTTTTTTTTTTTTTTAAATTTTTGGGTGAAGCCCAGAAAAATGAAAACGTTGAAATATAAAAATATAAAAGTAAAAATAAACTCACTGAACATTTTACCTCAGGTGCGAGACACTTAGTTCGGTGCAGGTGATGATGATTATGGTGGGAGGATATCCACAGCCCCTCTGTCGTCTCTGCTCAGGTTTACCTGAGTTCGGCAGGCTCTGCATTTGGGGTCAAAATAGGGGTGTTGAGTCTTGCAGGATAAACAGAATTCTTTCGTCAGCTCAAACCCAGCAGATGATGATGACAAGTACGGACATGCGTTGTTGTTATGTCCGACCCTTAGACAGCTAGTGCAATAGTCGTCTCCAAATTTTGCGTTGGAGCATTCTTGATGAGAGTGTCCCTTTCTCTTACATCTGGGACATCCAGTTGATCCAGGTACAGATGATAACCTGGTTTCTGCGGTCTGAGTTCCCACAGTTCTAGTAGCAGGTGGCAATACTTCAATTTTCTGGTATAACGTCCGCCAGTAAGCCCTCCAGGTTTCTTCAGGTACGGTGTCCCGTAGATCTTATTGGCTTTCATGTATGGAGTCTCCAATTTTAATAGTTAATGGCACAATAAATGGCACAGCTGTGAAGTCTGGTGGCGTTGTAATTGTTGCCGACTTCGGTATTGGTTTTACGAATGATACGTCGCTGATTTCAACCAGTTTGCTGTGAGGTTGATCATATACAATGGTGCGTCGGTGATCTCTGGTTACGTGGAATCGGTATAGCAGGTTTGGTGTAGTTGGAATATTTGGACCCACAAATGCAGGTGCCTTGAACACAGGGTTGTTCCAATAATGTCGAACACTGGCTTGACGGGTGCTCTCTTCGGTCATTTTTCTAGCTGGCTTATAATGAGGTTTCTCGTTCAATGATGATGCAGGTGCTGGAGTGTCTCGCCCTTAGGTATTGTTCAGGTGGTCGACTCTGTGAAATTAGAATAATAAATTAATTACTCAAGTACGGCGTGCGGACCTTCTAAGCACTTTTAAATCAGATAGTTTATAAGTGCCAATAATTTTATTATTATTATCACAAATGGTAGCCATGCTTGACGATATAAATTTGTTTATGGAAAATGGACCTTTTCGGGGTGGAACGAGCTTACCAGCGATTCCTTCTGCTTTGCGACTCAGAGTTTTAGATTTTATGTATACTTCGGTACCGACGGTTAAATCAGTTTCAGGTCGTACAGATTTTCGCGCGGTGGTTTGCACGTCTTGCGCTTTTAGCATTTTTAATTCGACAAAGTGCCAAATCTCGTCTAATAAATTAATGAGTTTCTCACGCTCCACAGGTTTATTTATTTCAGGTATTAAGGATATGTTGCGGTGCAGTTCAAGGTATCGAGGATCTCTGCCAAAATTAAGGAAGGCAGGACTGCATGCAAGGAAACTGTGGATCGATATATTATAGGCGTAGGTCACTTCTGGTAGCCACTCATCCCATTTATTATGTTTATCTGTTAAGTATGATCGGATCATAATTTTTAGGTTTCGATTTATTCTCTCAATTGGATTGGATTGAGGAGAATAGGGTGGAGTAAATTCATGGGTGGTCTGCGTTAAATTTAAAAATGAAGTTACTTCTTTATTTGTAAATTCGGTGCCATTATCGGAGATAACAACACGTGCAGGCCCCCATCGTCGAAAAACGTCACGTAAAAATTCTACGGCTTTTCTACCGATCGGTTCAGATGTTGCTCTTAATTCAAGATAGCGAGTGTATACGTCACATAACACAAATAAATGTGTTTTACCGTGAGTTGAACGCGGTAGTGGTCCGGCTGTGTCAATCGATACGCATTCCCATGGTTCAGTGATAGGTCTGTGACCTTCGGGAATATTAGGTGGATTGGTATCGGGTTTGTGTAAAAGGCAGGTTTTACATTTACTGACAAAGTCACGTTCGTCTTTGTACATTCCCGGCCAGTAATATTTTAATGTCAGGTGTTCGTACATTTTATTGATACCGAGGTGTCCAGATGTATTCGTGTTATGTACTTCTGTCAATATGTCTTCACGATTTTCCTCAGGTACAACGAGTTTCCAATTCTCAGGTGATTCTTGTAAATAATTGAATGGTGTCCGATGTCAATAATAATATAACTTATCGTCAATTATTTTCCACTGCGGGAACCGATTTAGAAATTCTGTCACGTCGTGAATTTTACGATTGTACCAGTCGTAACTGATAGCTCGGTATAGGGTACGATGTTGACAATTTTCTATTTGAATGTTAGCGTCTTCATAGACTCGAGATAACGCGTCCGCGGCTTTATTCTCGGTACCTTTGCGGTGAGTCATGGTGATAGGAAAGCATAAAAGCTCCATGGCCCATCGCGCTAGTCGTCCGCGAGGATTTTTAATGTCCTTTAACCAGGTTAAGCTGGCGTGATCAGTTATTACCGTTACAGGATATCCCTCTAAATATCCTCTTAATTTTTTAAGAGCCCATACGACGGCAAGGCATTCACGTTCTGTGGTGGTATAATTAGACTCGTGTTTATTTAATGGTCGTGATATTGCTGTGATTACGTATTCGCGGTCTTCACCTTGTTGAGTTAATAGCGCGACAATACCCGAGTCGCTTGCATCGGTGTAAAGTAAAAACGGTAAAGTATAGTCAGGTACTGACAAAGTCGGAGCGTCAAGGAGAGCTTGTTTTAATTCTTCAAATGCGTTTTGTTCAGTCTCCGTCCATTGCCAGGGCATTTTGTCACTAGTCAATTTATTTAACGGGTTTTGTGCCCGGGTAACGTCTTTCAGGAGTCGACGGTACCAGTTTACCATCCCCAGGAATCTCCGTAATTGTTTGCGAGTTGTCGGAGTTGGATATGTGCTGATAGCAGCAGTCTTTTCCGGGTCAGGTGAAACTCCTTCGCGAGAAAAAATGAACCCCAAGAATTTTATAGATTCCTGACAAAAGTTACATTTTTCCCGCTTTATGTCAAGTCCAATTTGTCGAAATGTGTCAAATAATAGTTCGAATATTATCAGGTGTATGTCGAAAGTAGGAGTAGCAATTATCCAATCGTCCATATACGATTGAATAAAGTTCTCCCAATAAGCCGGTAACGATTTTTGTTGTAAGAGACGTCGAAATGCCTTTTTGACTTCGTCCATTGCAGCTTGGTAGGTCGCAGGGGCAGTTTTTAAGCCTTGCGCCATTTTTACGAACTCGTAAAAACCTTTACCTTCGACTGCAAAAGCTGTCAAGTGACGATCTTCTTCGCGTATTAATATTTGGTAATACGCGTTACTACAGTCAATCGTTGATCGATATTCACCCTCGCGTATAACTTCGAGTACAGTATCCATGCGAACCATGGGATATGCAACAAACTTAGTTACCGCGTTCAGCGGGCGAAAATCGATACTCATTCGCCAGTGTTCCGGTTTGCTTCCGTCAAAAAGTGGTAATCCCGGTAATGACTTTTTACGCACCATAACAGGTTGACAGCTCCATTCGCTGGTGCTCGGCCGTATTACCCCGTCTGCCAGCATATTGTCGACAATCATATGCAGCTTTAATTTTTTCAAATTCGCGGTCAAGAAATTCATTCAATCGGTCTTGTTCAGCGGTAATAGTTCGATAAATTAATCCCGATAATTTAGTAGTGTGATTTTTATGTGATGTCGCATCATGAATTTTAAACCAATTATTATCTCGTCAGGCAGATCTTCAAAAATTTCAAACCAGTTCTCAATGTCAATTTTATTAACAATAAAATTCAGGTAAACTTTTTCGGTACTGCGTATGATCGTGTTGTCCGCGAGTATAAAAGTAGAGTTATTTTTAGCGGTTCTGAATTTTAGAATGTTATGAGGAATTAATTTGATAATTTTTCGCGAGATAAAGTTTTTATTCGCTCCGGTATCAAATATCGCGATGAATGAACGCGTAGTGAAAGTCAATGTGCAGTTTATTGATCGACTGACTGCGGGTGGTGGTGGAGTGACGAGCGGTAACTCCACAAGTGTACTGTTGTCGTATATTTCTGACATACTGGTTGATTTCTCTGCTGTTGGTTTCTTTCTCGAGGAGCCGATTATACAATTTAGGCCGCAACCCGAGTCGTTATTTTTATTAGAATTTGATAGGCAGCGAATCGGTGAGCAAATATTTTCCACACTGATTTGACACCTCATATCGTCGGTGGAACAGTCAAATGTATATTGGTCAGTAGAGTAGTCAGAACTGATGCTCCCGGATACGAATTTATTATCCCGGGATAAGGTTTGACCGATATTGTTACTCGACGCATCAGTTGTCCTAGGAGCTGGTGTAATTGGTTGAAGAGGCGTTAAGGGTGGTAGGTATGCGTTTGCCCCTTCTTGTGTATCGAGCATACCACTTACTCGTTTTTTGAATTGCAGTCGCACTTGGTGACTAGTACTCCCACTCTGCCACATTTTATGCATAAATCTACTCGTGGATTGGTGCAGTAGAGTATGATATGAGTGCCCTTCTCTCCGCAATTCCTGCATGTGTAGTTGGGTGAGATGGTGGAGTTACTTTCCCCTCCTGAAGGTTCTTTGGGTGACCGAGATCTGCGTGTGATGTTTCTAGGTCGATCACGGAACTGTACTCGTTTCGGTGTTTTATTTTTCTCAGGTGGAGTATAGTATTGTGATAATCTACCGACACTTTCTACTTGAGAATCTGAGGTTTCTGATAATGATTTATCTTCGTGTATTCTTCTGGTGTATTTGATAGATTTCTTGGACTTCGCTGCTGCTTTGGCTCTTTGAGATAGTCTTTGTAACGCAGTTCTCACAGCTGAATTTAACTGTGAGTATGTCTTGGTGTGTGGTGCTAAAGAGTCGAGCTGCGCTTGTATGTCGTAGGCTAGTCTTGCTCTTATTACTAGCACTTGGTCTTCTTCAGATGGTGCTTTGGCCATCTCTTGATACTTCATCATAGCTTCTTTGATGAATGTTTTTGGGTCTTCACGGTGCCGTTGATACGTGGTCATAATTTCTTGATTTATATCTAAATCAGTTTTACCCAATGTAAAGTATTCAGTGTAAGATTTGGCGAAATCATCCCAACAGTGCCATGAATGTTGGTACTGTCTTACCCAGTACTCCTCAGCTTGATACATGGCAGTTTTAGCGAGTGTGAGGTGTTCGGATTCGGTCAGCCCTATCTCTCTCCCGAAATTAGTTGAAGCTCGCAGGTATTCCCGGGCTTTTAAATTTGAACTGGGGTAGGTTAATCCCCGTTGTCTTAGTGTAGCTTCCGCAGCGGCTACATTTTTAGCAAAATTCCGTTGATTATTATACTCAGTCCCGTGCGCTAATTGGTTGACTGTCATATGTGGGCAGTCATTTCGCGGTTGTTGGTGGTAACTGGAGTTCGCGTTTGGTACGATAGCGCGAGGGGAATTTGTTAGTGGTGGAGGACCCGGTACGTGTAAAGTAGGTCGCGAGTTACACGCGTTAGCAATTTCTCGAATTATTTCAGCAGTGATGTCGGCAGGATTGACATTTACATCAGGTAGTCTGTCCGAGTGCATTTCTTCGAGTAATCGGAAATATTCTAGCCCCAAGTCTCCACGAGTACGCGCTCTTTTTAACATGTAGGTGGTACAACGAGCGTATAGACCGACGGTTTGATTGGTTTCACTTATGTGACTATTTAATTGGGTCAGATTTCGTTGGGCATCGTCCATGTTCTTTTGTAATTGTCTTATTTTTCTTTGAGAGTCGTGATGACCCCTTATGCATTCGTCTATTTGTACACTTAGTTGGCGTATAATAGCGTCATTTGATAAGAATCGACTGTCAATTATTGTCGTCAAGTTGTGTAGGTCGAATGGCGAAGGTATCGACGATGACAAAGTTCGTTGATCGCGCCTGTTTGGTGTTATTTGACCTTGGTCACCTTCGATTACCTGAACGTTCGCGTTGATAGGGAGTTGTGGATTTTCAAAATCGATTTCGGTGTTATAAAGATCGTTAAGATTCCCATGCATCGAGTTGTGATTATTTTGTCGGTGCCCCATATTTGAAAAGTAGGTCGCGCGGTGTTCAGTCGGTGATAAGTTACGAGATTTTTATTTTTTGATTTATGTTTTATCACGTAATATTTTTATTATCAATACACCGGTTGGGTTTATTTATTTAGTTATTGCAAATTCTGTCAAATGGGTTGTCCAGTTGCGTTTGTTATTCTGGTCACGTAGTATTAAGTGATATCGTTAATTAAAGTTATACGTTTTAGTTACGAGTGTATTTTCCCGCGGTATGAATTTTATTTTCGCGTGTTGTTATCTCGGTAACAGCCGGATAGAAGTTATTATTTATTTTGTTTTCATTTTATCTAATAATAAAAGGAAATATAAAGTTTATCGTATGAGTTTTTAATCTTGATTATTTATTCAACTGAATAGAACGCAATTTATAGCGTGGTTGGATGCCGGTAAAATACGTTGAATGTGCTATAGCGTATAGAGTAGTCTATATAGCTATAGTATCGATTAGTCGCAGTTCGAGTTGGGATATTAAAGGATTGGGTAAATACTTTTACTTTCGTTGAGTATAAGTGGACACAGGGGAAGCGGGAGTCGGTGATTAGCGCTGACTGTGGAGCATGCGCGCTCACAATTATACTTTACTTTCGCTTTCGCTGGGGTCGCTATACTTTGAAGCGACTACGCTGCTGTTGCCTTGGCGTATGTATGTGTCCGGAAAATATTCACGTACGCTGAGCCGGGCCGCACAAAGAATCTCTGTTACAGAGCTGCTCTGGTTATTGACTTCCGTTTCCGGTACAACGTTTCCTTTTAGTCAGTTGCGGTTTTTCTGGTTATCTGTAAGATATCGAAAAACAGCACTTAATATGTTCACGATTTTTTTTTTCAGGTCTTATTTTAAATTTATAATTTTGATTATAAATGTTTTAAATCTGATATTTTATATTTTATTGTTTATGTTTTTATTTCATTAATTAATGCTCAGATTTTTGCTGAGTAGTAAAATATTTTATGATGCAATTTTTTCGTTATTATCCCTCAAAGATTTTACAGGTACTTTGAGGTAGTTATTAGATAATATCAGATTTTATTTATTGCTGGTATGTTTTAAGGTAGAAGATGTGAATTTAATATTTTACTGGAGTAATTAAATATTGCTCCAGTTTTGTTTCTCGACTCTCCTTTTTCCAAAGGGATTATTTCAGTCGGTCATTATTATATTTGTTCAAATAGCCACTAGGCGGTTAGTTGAATAAATATAAGAAGCAATACAAAATTATACACCGTGGATCGATACAGGTGTTCCTGAGAGTTACCCCAGTTCACGAATTTAAATATATATTTTATTCGTATTTACGGTTATAACAGTAAAAACCAGGTCACAAAGTTTATAAATGTTGTATTTTTGTTGATATGTTAATACTCTGAGAGTTTATTGCAATTATAGAGAAAGAGTAAAATTATGATAGACAGGTGCTTTAAGTACGATATGTACTGTATGGCGTCAGGTCAGAGTATGCGGTAGTAGCAGCGATGCGCTTGATCTGTGCTAATGACGTCACGTCAGGTGAAAAGCGGGGGGTCAGTGTATAGTCTGCCAATTATAGTTTTTCTAATGATTTAATACACCAAATTATATTAAACGATTCTCAACTCCTTTTTGATAGAACTCGCAGAATTTCTTTTTTTGAGAATTACTACTCTATGCTTTAACGTTTATTTATTTTTATTTATTATAAACTTTAATGAATGTTGTGTCGACTACGTAAATTTGTGGTTTTTCAGAGATAAGATTTACATGCTGGTAGCATGGTTCGTTAATTAGTCATCTAGTCTCTGTAGCATGATAACTTACGATATGATTGTAATTAATCAAAGACGATTTATAGTTTATAGATCATTGCATGATCTGTACAGTTTTTAATGACTGTACTGGAATCAGAGTTCCATTTTACCAGGTCAGATGGCCAGAAGGGCTTATACAATTATTTGAATAAATTTTTAAATTAATATTGTTTTATATTGAATGCCAGAAGAGCTTACATTTTCAGATTCCTGGTAACTGTGCGCATGCTGTAGTCACGTGCACAGGTCTTCCGTATTTTTCCGACGAATCGGTTTTAATACTCTATTATTTATTTGAATAAATGATAATTAATTTAATAGCATTTTATTTATGTGGTGAAGCCACAAGGTTAACAATAACTTTTTATTAAACACTTTGAAGAAGTTTTATAGTGAAGCTAAATAAACAATATTTATTTATACAATGTTTAAACGACGTAGTAATTTTCCGGATTATAGTCTGAAGCGGTGAAGCCGTAAACAGACAAGTTCAAACCATTTAATTAAATAATCTTTTACTGATACTCAAAATTATTAAATAATTATTAAAAATATGTAATAGGATTATCACCAAAGTGGTAAAATCCGGTAGCTATTGAGTATTGAGTTTTCCAGGTTTTTGAGTGAAAATAATATTTCATGCATGATACCGCAAGTCGGATCACGTGAAATATTGGAATGTGACGCCGAGAGTTCCAAGAACTGTATTTTTAAAAGCGTCTCATTTTTGGAATTTATTTTGAATGATGTCATACATTTTACATCGAATTTTGAGAATATTTATAATTTTATTGTAATTTAACTATTGCTCAGAAGGAGCTTATTAAAAATTATAATGATTTTAATTTTTATTATTAGATGATTTTAATTAAATAGAGAAAATTACTATTGATGCTAAATTTATCAAATAAATTACTTTCTTTTAAACAGAGTAAGATAATGAATTCAGGTAATCAATAATGTTTTATGGTGCAAGTGAAGCTTGCATAAAAGCGTAATTTATACAGGTAATTTATATAATTTATTCTAGTATAAATTATGATTAACACTGGTTAGCCAGGTGATTTTACTGATTTTAGAGTTTTAAGTTTTGGCATGAATAAAGCCTTATGGGCGTTACTGTATAAGAATTGAAGTAAAGCTAATGAATTTACATTTTAAATTTTAATGATAATGCAAGTCAATGAAATTTATATTTCAACAATTAATAATTCTACTGTAATCTTTCAGGCCATTGGGGTCTCACGTTAGGCATCACTGAAACGTGAGTTGAATTGAAGCCAACGTGGGAATAATGATTTTATTTTTAAATGATTTTAGATTTTAAATTTTAGAAAAGTTAATGAAAATTTAACTGTCTACTATGATGAGGCCATGTGGGCCTCACGTTGGGCGCCACTGAAACGTAGTTTAAATGGAGCCAAACGTGGGATTGATAATTTTAATCAAATACAAGTAATGAAAGATTAATAATTTAATATAGTCTTGTTAGCCATCGTGGCCCCACGTTGGGCGCCACTGAAACGTAGTTGAAGTCCACCCCCTCTAGTAGGGATGAATCAACCGTTCGTTACCTATTTCTGACTTTCGTAAGAAATAGGCCCGTGTCCCTTTTAGCCAGCGAGCTAATTATTTGGTAACTAATCCCGGTGTTACCCGGTTCGTAAGGACCAGACGACCGGTTGGCCTTGAATTTATATACACAAAATACTGAAACGAAGTTGAGGTCCACCCCTCTAGTAGGGATGAATCAACCGTCCGTTACCCATTTAAATTAAATGGGCCCGTGTCCCTTTTAGCTAGGAAGCTAATTATTTGGTAACTGATCCTGGTGTTACCCGGTTCGTAAGGACCAGACGACCGGTTGGCTATAAATTTATATATGCAAAAGGCATATAAAGGATCGGGAGTCGTGGGGCTTGTTATAGGGTATTAATATACCAGAAAGAGAGATAGTAAACTACAGGTGTTTGCAAAATAAGCCAAACTAGTGAGAAGCACAAGAATTACAAAGGTATAATAATAGTGTTATTATACTTACCTGTGAGATGTTGGTTCACTGGTATCGATGGTTGAGCGATAAATAATTAAGACAATTGTGAGCTCTGTATCACAATTGTCTGGTATGGCTACAAGCAGGTATTGTAGATGATTATCGCGGCAGGTACGCGCTTCTGTAAGCAGGTATTACAGGGTAAATCGCGGCAGGTACGCGCTTCCACAAGCAGGTATTGTGGGATGAGGTCGTGGCAGGTACACGCTTCTACGAGCAGGTATCGTAGGAAAGGAGTGCCGCAGGTATGCACCTCTACAAGCAGGTATTGTAGGAAAATGTCGCGGCAGGTACGCGCTTCCACAAGCAGGTATTGTGGGAAAAGGTCGTGGCAGGTACACGCTTCTACAAGCAGGTATTGTAGGAAAAGGATGCAGCAGGTATACATCCTACGGGGTTACCGTCTTCTATAGGCAGGTACTATAGGCTAGGATGAGGATACAGCAGGTATGCACCTCTACGGGGTTGCCGTCTTCTACAGGAAGGTATGTAGGCTAGGAAGTGTAGGTAGTTCTACGAAAGAATAATCATTGCAGTTAATGATTATTCGATTAATTAAAAAGTATACTTAAATACTACTGAATACTTAGTCGTAGACAGGTAATTGAAAGTTAAAAAGAAAGAGTTAAAAAGATAAACTGTATTTATTACATAGACATAATGATAGTAAAGTTGAGAAAAAGCTTAAATCTGAATAATTAGCGGCGCGCAGGCCTTCTTATAGATTCACGTCGATGCTTACGCGTCGACGTGATGCGCATCCCTTCCATTAAGAATACAAATGGAGAGGGATTATTAAATAATAATAATAATTGAATACAGTCTAGCGGGTAAACCAGATAGCACGTGGTAATTACCCTGGGTAACGGCCTATTATCATGGTGCGATAATGAGGGTTTCATAAACCTCGTTACACCCCCGGGCCAGACTGGAAGTTACTCGGTGACTTTCAGTCGAAAGCGATTTAAAAAGTACCATGATCATAGGCGATTACGTACAATTAGTCTGTAAAGTAATAGTAAGATAAATTAAATAGTTAATTATCACAAATCATTAATTAAAGATAGTTAACAATAATTAATTATAATAACATTTGGTACTTAATACATTGTATATCAGGTAACACTCGTAGGATTCATTGATATCCTTTTTTAAACGAAAAATAAAAGTGAAAATACAAAATAATAAACGAGTTACAATAAATTGTCAGGTAATCCCGGTATAATAAAATAATATACTTTTAGTAGTACAATATTATAGTAATATAAAAATATTTGGTTATTAAATGTTATCTTATAAATAATCTTATATAATCTTATATTAATTATATCTCTTTTTTTGTAACATTTGTAAATTCTTATATATGTATTATTTTTTTTTCTCTTTTTTAATATGTTATTCTCAAACAATATTAAACTTATTTTAACATCACATATATATTTGTGTAGTATGATATATTTGATTATATGTGTTTTTTTTTTTTTTTTTTTTTTTTTTCGGTAATATAGATAATGATATGAGTAGTGTTTAAAGCGGTAATTAATAAGATGCAGGTCATTTCGCATTCTGAGGTACAAAAACAAATCTTTTGCAAAAGAGAACTTGAGTAATTAAATAAATAATAAAATAATAATATAATATATTTTTTTTTTTTTTTTTTCAAAATTAAGGCTTAAATAATCAAATGAAAAATAATACTAAATTTTTTTTTTTTTTTTTTGAAATTTCAGGTGAAGCCCAGAAAATAAGAACGTCAAATTAAAAATAAAAATGGAATAAATTCTCTGAACAGTTTACCTCAGGTGCGAGACACTTAATCAGTTGTCGATGATGTTGATTATGGTGGAAGAACGTCAATAGCCCCTCTGTCATCTCGGCTCAGGTTTACCCTGGTTCTGCAGGCTCTGCATTTCGGGTCGAAATATGGATGTTGAGTTTTACAGGCAAGGCAGAATTCCTTTATCAGTTCAAATCCGGCTGATGATGACGGCAAGTACGGACATGAATTATTATTGTGTCCTACTCTAAGACAGCTGGTGCAGTAATCGTCTCCAAATTTGGCATTGGTACATTCTTGATGTGAATGTCCCTTTCGTTTACAGCGGAGACATCCGGTTGACCCAGGTACAGATGATAGCCTGGTTTCTGCGGTCTGAGTCCCCACAGTTCTTGTAGCAGGTGGTAATATCTCGACTTTCTGGCATAATGTTCGCCAGTAAGCCCTCCAGGTCTCTTCAGGTACAGTGTCCCTCAGATCGTACTGACTTTCGTGTACGGAGTCTCCGATTTTGATTGTTAATGGTACAATAAATGGTACCGCAGTGAAGTCTGGTGGTGTAGTGATGGTTGCTGATTTTGGTACTGGTTGTACAAACGATATGTCGCTGATTTCAACCAGTTTACTGTTAGGCTGATCGTACACGATGGTACGACGATGATCTCGTGTTACGTGGAACTTGTATAGCAGATTAGGCGTCGTTGGAATATTAGGACCCACAAATGCAGGTGCCTTGAACACAGGGTTACTCCAGTAATGTCATAGGTTGGATTGACGGTTGTTTTCTTCGGCCATTTCTTCTCAGGTTTACAGTGATGTCTCGTGTTCAATAACAGCGCAGGTGCTCAAGTGTCTCGCCCTTGAGTGTTGTTCAGGTGGTCTTGTCTGTGAAAGTAAAATAATAAATTAATTACTCAAGTTTGCGAGTGGACCTTCTAGGCACTTTTAAATCGGATAATTTATAGGTGCCAATAATTTTGTTGTTATTATCACAAATGGTAGCCATGCTGGATGATATAAATTTATTTATAAAAAATGGACCCTTTCTAGGTGGAACGAGCTTACCAGCGATTCCTTCTGCTTTCCGACTCAGAGTTTTTGATTTTATATATACTTCAGCGCCAACGGTTAAGTTAGTTTCAGGTCGCGGAGATTTTCGCGCGGTAGTTTGCACATCTTGTGCTTTTAACATTTTTAATTCGACAAAATGTCGAATTTCATCTAATAAATTTATGAGTCGCTCGCGCTCCACAGATTTATCAATTTCAGGTATTAATGATATGTCGCGGTGCAGTTCAAGGTATCTGGGATCTCTCCCAAAATTAAGGAAAGCAGGACTGCATGCAAGGGAGCTGTGAATTGAGGTGTTATAAGCGTATGTTAGCTCAGGTAGCCACTCATCCCATTTATTATGTTTATCAGTTAAGTAAGATCGGATCATTATTTTTAGATTTCGATTTATTCTCTCAATTGGGTTGGATTGAGGAGAATAAGGTGGAGTGAACTCGTGGGTGGTCTGCGTTATATTTAGAAATGATGTTACTTCTTTGTTCGTAAATTCAGTACCATTATCGGAGATAACAACGCGCGCAGGTCCCCATCGTCGAAAAATGTCGCGCAAAAATTCTACGGCTTTTCTACCGGTAGGTTCGGATGTCGCTCGAAGTTCAAGGTAGCGAGTGTATACGTCACATAGCACAAATAAATGTGTTTTACCGTGAGTGGAACGCGGTAGTGGGCCGACTGTGTCGATCGATACACATTCCCAAGGTTCAGTAATAGGTCGATGACCTTCAGGAATATTAGGTGGATTTGTATCGGGTTTGTGTAAGAGGCAGGTTTTGCATTTGTTGACAAAGTCACGTGTGTCTTTGTACATTCCTGGCCAGTAATATTTTAGAGTCAGGTGTTCGTACGTTTTGTTTATACCGAGATGTCCGGATGTATTTGTGTCATGTACCTGTGCTAATATTTCTTCGCGGTTTTCTTCAGGTACAACAAGTTTCCAATTTTCGGGTGATTCTTGTGAATAATTAAACGGTGTTCGATGTCGATAAAAGTATAGTTTATCGTCGACTATTTTCCATTGTGGGAATCGGTTTGGAAAGTCTGTTACGTCTTGTATTTTCCGGTTGTACCAGTCATAGCTAATGGCTCGGTATAAAGTACGGTATTGACAGTTATCGATTTTTACGTCAGCGTCATCGTAAACTCGAGACAACGCGTCCGCGGCTTCGTTTTCGGTGCCTTTACGGTGAGTCATGGTGATTGGAAAACATAAAAGTTCCATGGCCCATCGCGCAAGTCGTCCGCGAGGATTTTTAATGTCTTTCAGCCATGTTAAACTGGCGTGGTCAGTTATTACCGTCACGGGATATCCCTCTAAATATCCCCTTAATTTTTTAAGAGCCCACACGACGGCAAGGCATTCACGTTCTGTAGTGGTGTAATTAGATTCGTGTTTGTTTAGCGGTCTCGATATTGCGGTGATTACGTATTCGCGATCTTCCCCTTGCTGGGTTAATAACGCGGCGATACCGGAGTCACTTGCGTCGGTGTAAAGTAGGAACGGTAATGTATAATCAGGTACTGACAAGGTCGGAGCGTCAAGAAGAGCTTGTTTTAGTTCTTCGAATGCGGTCTGTTCTGTCTCCGTCCATTGCCAAGGTGTTTTGTCACTAGTCAATTTATTTAATGGGTTTTGTGCCCGAGTAACGTCTTTTAGGTGTCGACGATACCAGTTTACCATCCCCAGAAATCTCCGTAATTGTTTTCGGGTTGTCGGAGGTGGATATGTGCTGATCGCAGCAGTTTTTTCTGGGTCAGGTGAAACGCCTTCACGCGAAATAATGAATCCTAAGAATTTTATCGATTCTTGACAAAAGTTACATTTTTCACGTTTTATGTCTAGTCCGATTTGTCGAAAGGTGTCAAATAATAGGCCGAGTATTATCAGGTGGATATCAAAAGTGGGTGTAGCGATTATCCAATCATCCATGTATGATTGAATAAAATTTTCCCAGTAGGCCGGTAGCGATTTTTGTTGTAGGAGACGTCGAAACGCCTTTTTGACCTCGTCCATTGCAGCTTGGTACGTCGCAGGGGCAGTTTTTAAACCTTGCGCCATTTTTACGAATTCGTAAAAACCTTTACCTTCGACTGCAAATGCTGTTAGGTGACGGTCTTCTTCACGTATCAATATTTGATAATACGCGTTACTACAGTCAATCGTTGATCGATATTCTCCCTCGCGTATAACTTCGAGCACGGTATCCATGCGAACCATGGGGTACGCAACAAACTTAGTTACCGCGTTTAGCGGGCGAAAATCGATACACATTCGCCAATGTTCCGGCTTACTTCCATCAAAAGGTGGAAGTCCTGGTAATGACTTTTTGCGCACCATTACGGGTTGACAGCTCCATTCGCTGGTGCTTGGCCGAATTACCCCGTCTGCCAGCATATTATCGACAATCATATGCATGGCCTGTCTTACAATAGGTGTTCTGCGGTAATTTTTAACACGAATGGGCTTCGTATCAGTTAATTCGATTTTATGTTCGACAACGGTGATAGTGCCGAGAGTTGCGTCTTTCATTTTGTCAAATTCATGATCAAGAAATTTATTTAATCGGTCATGTTCTGCGGTAATAGTTCTATAAATTAATCCCGGTAATTTAGTGGTGTGGCTGTGATAAATGTCGTCCGTATGTTTCCAAGTCCACGTATAGTCAACGGTATTAATTTTTATGTGGTGTCTTATCATGAATTTTAATCCGATAATTATCTCATCGGGCATGTCTTCAAAAATTTCAAACCAATCCTCAATGTCAATTTTATTGATAGTAAAGTCTAGGTAAACTTTTTCAGTACTGCGTACGATCGTATTGTCCGCGAGTATGAACGTAGAATTATGGTTAACGGTTTTGAACTTCAAAATGTTGTGAGGGATGAGAGTGATAATTTTTCGCGATATGAAATTTTTATTCGCGCCGGTATCAAATATCGCGATGAATGAACGTGTAATGAAAGTAAGAGTGCAGTTTATTGATCGACTTACTGCGGGTGGAGGTGGAGTGTCAAGCGGTAACTCCACAGGTGTATCGTAATCATGAAGTTCGGACATGCTGGTGGATTTGTCGGCTGTCCTTTTCTTTTTGGAAGCGAAGTTTACACAAATTAATTTGCAGCCCGAATCGTTATTTATGTTGACGTCAGTTAAGCAGTGGTCAGGTGAACAGATTTTTTCTGCACTAATTAAGCAACCCATGTCGTCTGTAGAGTCGTCAGATGTGTACGAGTCAGAGTAGTAGTCAGGACTGATGCTCCCGGACATCAATTTATTATCCTGGGATAAAGGATGACCGATATTGTTGCACGGCGCATCAGTTACTCTATTACTACTAATTTTTGCATATATATGTGGGTGAGATAGGGGAGCTACTTTCCCCTCTGAGGTTCTCCTTAGGTGACCTGGATCTGCGTGGAGTGTTGTTGATCCGGTCCTTAAATTGTACTCTTCGTGGTGGTTTGTTTTTCTCAGGTGGTGTATAATACTGAGATACTCGTCCGAGACTTTCGTCTTGGGAGTCTGAAGTTTCAGATGATGATTTGTCGTCATGTATTCTTCTCGTGAACTTGGTAGATTTCTTGGATTCTGCGGCCGCTTTGGCTCTCTGAGAAAGTCTTTGCAATGCGGTTCTCACAGCTGAATTTAATTGAGAGTACGTCTTGGTATGTGGCGCTAACGAGTCAAGTTGCGCTTGAATGTCATAGGCTAGTCTCGCTCTTATTACTAGCACTTGATCTTCTTCTGATGGTGCTCTAGCCATCTCTTGATACTTCATCATAGCTTCTTTGATGAATTCTCTCGGGTCTTCGCGGTGCTGTTGGTACGTAGTCATGATTTCCTGGCTTATGTCCAGGTCAGTTTTACCGAGTGTGAAGTATTCGATATATGATTTTGCAAAGTCGTCCCAGCAATGCCATGTGTGCTGGTATTATCTTTCCCAGTACCCCTCAGCTTGATACATGGCTGTTTTAGCAAGCGTGAGGTGTTCGGTCTCTGTTAGCCCCATCTCTCTCCCGAAATCTGTTAATGCTCGTAAATATTCCCGGGCTTTAGGTTTGAGCTGGGGTAGGTCAGTCCTCGTTGTCTTAATGTGGCTTCTGCTGCGGCCACATTTTTAGCGAAATTCCGTTGGTTATAATATTCGGTTCCATGCGCTGATTGGTTGACTGTCATATGTGGGCAGTCATTTCGCGGTTGTTGGTGGTAACTCGAGTTCGCGTTCGGTGCAATACCGCGAGGGGAGTTTGGTAGTGGTGGTGGACCCGATGCGTGAGAAATAGGTCGCGAATTACGCGCGGCGGCAATTTCTTGGATTATTTCGGCGGTAAGATCTGCAGGGTTAGTGTTTATGTCAGGTACTTTGTCTGAATGTAGTTCTTCAAGGAGTCGTAGGTCTTCGAGTCCAAGGTCTCCGCGAGTACGTGCTCTTTTCAACATGTAAGTGGTACATCGCGCGTACAGACCGACAGTTTGGTTGGTCTGTTTTATATGATTACTTAACAAAGTTAAACTTTGTCGCACTTCTTCCATGTTAGTCTGTAGGTGTCGTATTTGTCTTTGGGAGTCATGATGGCCCCTTATGCATTCGTCTATCTGTATGCTCATTTGTTGTATAATGGCGTCAGTAGATAAGAATCGTCTGTCAATGACAGTTGTCAAGTTGTTTAAGTCTAGTGGAGAGGGTATCGTTGATGATAGTGTTCGTTGGTCGCGCCCGTTTGGTGTTGTTTGTCCTTGATCACTCGCGATTATTTGTACATCCACGTCAATAGGAAAGTGCAAATTGTTTATCGCGTTGTCAGCGTCATTAAGATCGCGATTCATCTCGTTAGATGGATTTTGACGATGCCCCATATTTATAAAGTAGGTTACGCGGTGTTCAGTCGACGGTAAGTTACGGTATTTTTATTATTATATTTTTCAATTTATGTTTTATCGCGTAGTATTTTTTTTTTTTTTATCAATACACCAGTTGAGTTTATTTATTTATTTAGTACAAGTTCTGTCAAATGTATTGTCCAGTTGCGTTTATTATTCTAGTCACGTAATGTTAAGTGATATCGTCAATTGTAGGACGAGTGTATTTTTCTCGCAATGTTTTTTATGGTTGTGTGGGATAGATTTTATTTCCCGCGTGTTGATATCTAGGCAATAGTCGAATAAAGTCGTTATTTATTTTATTTTCTTTTTTATCAAATAGTCAAAAAGATATGAAATTCGGCTACCATTTATGTAGTGATAGCTTGCATACTTACAGATTATAAACAGGTTATTTTATGTTCGTGTATTTTTCAAATGTATATTTCCCAAATAATAACTTTTGTAGATAAATAATATTTAAATATTAAATAAGGAACCCAGGTTATAGGATCTGTTAAATTAAATAAACAAATTATAATTAAATAAATGAAATAGTAGGTTAAACCCACGTGGTGAATAAAATAATGGTTACCTGGTAATGATAAATTATAATCAGAAGGATTATAATATTTAATTATTTTATATGATAGTTAATAATATTTAAATAATAATATTTAAATAATAATATTTAAATAATAATATTTAAATAATAATATTTAACGTAAGCGCTTTCTTTTAATATTAAATTATTCGTTGTAATAAATAGAACGCAGTTTATAATATTGTTGTATGCCGGTAGATACGTTAAGTGTGATATAGCGTATAGAGTAATAGATATAGCTATAGTATCGATTAGTTGCAATTCGAGTTAGGATAGCAAAGGATGGTATGAATACTCTTACTTTTATTGGATATAGGCGGACACGGGGGAAGCGGGAGTCGATGATTGGCGCGCTAACTGTGGAGCATGCGCGCTCACGATTATACGTTACTTTCGCTTTCGCTGGGGTCGCTATACTTTGAAGCGACTGTACTATTGCTGCTTGGCTGTATGTGTGTGTCTGAGAAAGTATTCACGTACGCTGAGCCGGTCCGCGGGAAATATCGCTGTTACAGGGCTGCTCTGGTTATTGACTTCCGTTTCCGGAACAACGTTTCCTTTTTTTTTTTTTTTGCAGGTTTCTTGTTATCTGTAAGATATCGAAAAATAGCACTTAATATGTTCACGATTTTTCTTTCAGGTTTTATATTTTATTTTCTTTAATTATAAGTGTCTTTTCAAATCTGACATTTTTATTTTATTGTTAATAATTTTAATTTAAGAATTTTTTCTTTTCTTTTCTATTTTATTATCCAATGCTCAGTTTTTTACTGAGTAACAAAATATTTATGATGCAGCTTTTATTTTTGTTATTATCCCTCAAGGTTTGTACAGGTACTTTGAGGTAGTTATTGGATAATATCAGATTTTATTTATGGTTGGTATGTCTCAAAATGAAATATGTGAAGTTACGGTTTTTACTGGAGTAATTAAATATTGCTCCAATCTTGTTTCTCGACTCTCCTTTTTCAAGGGATTATTTTTAGTCGGTCATCATTATATTTGTTCAAATAGCCGCTGGGCGGTTAGTTGAATAAATATAGAAAGAGATACTAAATTGTACACCGTGGATCGATACAGGTGTTCCTGAGAGTTATCCCAGTTCGCGAAATTGAATATATATATAATTCGTACTTACGATTATAACAGCAAAAACCAGGTCACAAAAGTTTATAAATGTTGTTCGTTAGTTGATATACTATGGCTCAGGAGAGCTTGCTGCGATTATAGAGGATGAGTAAAATTATGAAAGACAGGTACTTCTGAATACGATATGTACTGTGTGGCGTCAGGTCAGAATATGAGGTGGTGGTAGCGACGCGCTTGATCTGTGATCGTGACGTCACGTCAGGTGAGAAGCGGGGGTTTAATGTATAGTCTGTCAATTATAATTTTTCTAATGATTTAATATACCAAATTATATTAAACGGTTCTCAACTACTTTTTGATATAATTCGCGGAATTTTACTTTTTAGAGAATTTTTAATTCCATATTTATTTTATTTTATTTATTATAAACTTTAGTGAGCGTTGCGTCAAGTATGTAAATTCGTGGTTTTTCAGAGATTGATTTTTTTTTTTGTTTTTTTTTAAATTAGTTATCAAGTCTCTGATACATGATAACTTATGATTTGATTTTAAATAATCAAAGATGGTTTATAGTTTATAGATCATTGTATGATCTGGACAGTTTTAATGACTGTGCTGGAACCAGAGTTCCATTTTACCAGGTCTGATAGCCAGAGGGGCTTATGCAATTATTTAAATAATTTTAGAAGTTAATATTATTTTATATTGGATGCCAGAAGGGCTTACGTTTTCAGATTCCTGGTAACTGTACGCATGCTTTGATCATGTGCACAGGTTTTCGGTATTTTTCCGACGAATCGGTTTTAATTATTTATTTAAATAAATGATAATTAATTTAATGGTATTTTTATTTATGTGGTGAAGCCACAAGGTTAAAAATAGTTTTTATTAACCACCTTGAAGAGGTTTTATGGTGCATCTGTATAAACAATGTTTATTTATACAATGTTTAAATGACATAGCAATTTTTAGGATTATAGTCTGAAGCGGTGAAGCCGTAAACAGACAAGGTCAAACCATTTAATTAAGTAATATCTTATAGATAATCAAAGTTATTTATAGAATTGTTAAATGACTATTGGAAAATAAGATTATTACCAGAGTGGTATAATCCGGTAGCTTGGCAATGATTTTTCAGGTTTTGAAAATAATATTTCGCGCGTGATACCGCGAGTCGGATCACGTGAGATATTGGAGTGCGACGCTGAGAGTTCCGAGAACTATTTTTTTTTTAAGGCGTCTCATTTTTGAAATTTATTTTAAATGATGTCATACATTCTTTCATAGAATTTTGAGATTATTTATAATTTTATCATAATTTAATTATTGCTCAGAAGGAGCTGATTAAAAATTATAATGATTTTAATTTTTTTATTATTATCAAACGATTTTAATATTATAATTAAATGATTTTGATATTTTAATTGAATGATTTTAATGTAATAATTAAAGGATTTTAATATTATAATTAAATAGAGAAAATTACTGCTGATACTAAATTTGTCAAATAAATTGTTTTCTTTTAAACAGAGTACGATAATGAATTTAGATAGTTAATAATGTTTTATGGTGCAAGTGATGCTTGCATAAAAGAGTAATTTATATAAGTAATTTATAATATTAAAAAAATAATTTTAAAAATTAAAATTAATTAATTAATTAATTAAGCAAATTAATCTGTGTAAACTTCGCTTCCAAAAAGAAAAGGCTGAGGGGTACTGGGAAAGATAATACCAGCACACATGGCATTGCTGGGACGACTTTGCAAAATCATATATCGAATACTTCACACTCGGTAAAACTGACCTGGACATAAGCCAGGAAATCATGACTACGTACCAACAGCACCGCGAAGACCCGAGAGAATTCATCAAAGAAGCTATGATGAAGTATCAAGAGATGGCTAGAGCACCATCAGAAGAAGATCAAGTGCTAGTAATAAGAGCGAGACTAGCCTATGACATTCAAGCGCAACTTGACTCGTTAGCGCCACATACCAAGACGTACTCTCAATTAAATTCAGCTGTGAGAACCGCATTGCAAAGACTTTCTCAGAGAGCCAAAGCGGCCGCAGAATCCAAGAAATCTACCAAGTTCACGAGAAGAATACATGACGACAAATCATCATCTGAAACTTCAGACTCCCAAGACGAAAGTCTCGGACGAGTATCTCAGTATTATACACCACCTGAGAAAAACAAACCACCACGAAGAGTACAATTTAAGGACCGGATCAACAACACTCCACGCAGATCCAGGTCACCTAAGGAGAACCTCAGAGGGGAAAGTAGCTCCCCTATCTCACCCACATATATATGCAAAAATTAGTAGTAATAGAGTAACTGATGCGCCGTGCAACAATATCGGTCATCCTTTATCCCAGGATAATAAATTGATGTCCGGGAGCATCAGTCCTGACTACTACTCTGACTCGTACACATCTGACGACTCTACAGACGACATGGGTTGCTTAATTAGTGCAGAAAAAATCTGTTCACCTGACCACTGCTTAACTGACGTCAACATAAATAACGATTCGGGCTGCAAATTAATTTGTGTAAACTTCGCTTCCAAAAAGAAAAGGACAGCCGACAAATCCACCAGCATGTCCGAACTTCATGATTACGATACACCTGTGGAGTTACCGCTTGACACTCCACCTCCACCCGCAGTAAGTCGATCAATAAACTGCACTCTTACTTTCATTACACGTTCATTCATCGCGATATTTGATACCGGCGCGAATAAAAATTTCATATCGCGAAAAATTATCACTCTCATCCCTCACAACATTTTGAAGTTCAAAACCGTTAACCATAATTCTACGTTCATACTCGCGGACAATACGATCGTACGCAGTACTGAAAAAGTTTACCTAGACTTTACTATCAATAAAATTGACATTGAGGATTGGTTTGAAATTTTTGAAGACATGCCCGATGAGATAATTATCGGATTAAAATTCATGATAAGACACCACATAAAAATTAATACCGTTGACTATACGTGGACTTGGAAACATACGGACGACATTTATCACAGCCACACCACTAAATTACCGGGATTAATTTATAGAACTATTACCGCAGAACATGACCGATTAAATAAATTTCTTGATCATGAATTTGACAAAATGAAAGACGCAACTCTCGGCACTATCACCGTTGTCGAACATAAAATCGAATTAACTGATACGAAGCCCATTCGTGTTAAAAATTACCGCAGAACACCTATTGTAAGACAGGCCATGCATATGATTGTCGATAATATGCTGGCAGACGGGGTAATTCGGCCAAGCACCAGCGAATGGAGCTGTCAACCCGTAATGGTGCGCAAAAAGTCATTACCAGGACTTCCACCTTTTGATGGAAGTAAGCCGGAACATTGGCGAATGTGTATCGATTTTCGCCCGCTAAACGCGGTAACTAAGTTTGTTGCGTACCCCATGGTTCGCATGGATACCGTGCTCGAAGTTATACGCGAGGGAGAATATCGATCAACGATTGACTGTAGTAACGCGTATTATCAAATATTGATACGTGAAGAAGACCGTCACCTAACAGCATTTGCAGTCGAAGGTAAAGGTTTTTACGAATTCGTAAAAATGGCGCAAGGTTTAAAAACTGCCCCTGCGACGTACCAAGCTGCAATGGACGAGGTCAAAAAGGCGTTTCGACGTCTCCTACAACAAAAATCGCTACCGGCCTACTGGGAAAATTTTATTCAATCATACATGGATGATTGGATAATCGCTACACCCACTTTTGATATCCACCTGATAATACTCGGCCTATTATTTGACACCTTTCGACAAATCGGACTAGACATAAAACGTGAAAAATGTAACTTTTGTCAAGAATCGATAAAATTCTTAGGATTCATTATTTCGCGTGAAGGCGTTTCACCTGACCCAGAAAAAACTGCTGCGATCAGCACATATCCACCTCCGACAACCCGAAAACAATTACGGAGATTTCTGGGGATGGTAAACTGGTATCGTCGACACCTAAAAGACGTTACTCGGGCACAAAACCCATTAAATAAATTGACTAGTGACAAAACACCTTGGCAATGGACGGAGACAGAACAGACCGCATTCGAAGAACTAAAACAAGCTCTTCTTGACGCTCCGACCTTGTCAGTACCTGATTATACATTACCGTTCCTACTTTACACCGACGCAAGTGACTCCGGTATCGCCGCGTTATTAACCCAGCAAGGGGAAGATCGCGAATACGTACACTGAGAGAAAAATCCAGTAAATCTAACTATAAAATGACAGTTAAATAGCGCTTTAACTATTTTTTCGGAGTTACTACAACACCAATAGATAGTTATTATAAATATCTCTAAGTAGTTATGTTAAATATTTTTTAGTTCAATTAACTATATAAATAATTAATGTAACTGATTTTTAAACTTGTATTCAATTAATAATTTTTAATTTTTTAAACTGAACTTAAGTAGGTAATTCATCTATAACTCTTTCATTAAAGCAAACAAAAATATTAAGTATCATTACAATGTTTTTTTTAGTTAATTCAATGAATATTTTTTAGTTAAATCCATTAAATAAATAATTTTTTTTCGCACAAATATACCATTCACATGGTTTTAATTATTAAGTAGAGACTCTATAGAGTTTTGAGTAGAATTAATTTTTTTTTGAAAGTTCAAGTTAAATTTTAAAGATAAATTATTTATTGAACCATCAATAATAAATATTAATGTCTTGATGTAATATAGGATAAACTATAATACAATCCAAAAATGTAAGTATGACTTTGTCAAATGACAGAGTTGTACTGATGCCGAAATTGTTTTTAACTTTGGAATTTAACAGTTCTGAGATATATATCTTGCCAGGGACACTACACAGCGGCTGGGCGCGATCTCGTGGCGAGCATCGAACTACTCCCGCTACTGCTGTCTGGTACCGGTGACTTTCCTCTCCTCCATACATATGTTTTCTCTCAAGAAATTTTTCTCTTGGTTTAAGCAATTTTATTTAGATATTAACTCGTGTTTTGAACATTTTAATTTTTTTATGATTATTTGCCTTAAACGCAAAATTTAAACATAAATTACACATATACACGCTTGACAGAGGAAAAATTTCTAATTCACACCGCTTCAATTTAATACAATACTTAGTGTAATTTTCACACCACAATTTTTACACAGACATTTACACTACACCGAGTCCAATAATATTTTACAGTGTAGACAAACTAAAATTTGAAAGACGCATTTAGGTTTTTATAACGTACAAATGAAGAACCTTATTAGCTAAAGGAAAAACTTTTGTCAGCTATTAATATTGATCCTAAATGGTTTTTAAAATTATCCGATATTTTTGCGAATTATAACTACATCAAAAAAAGTTAACTCGAATCAAGTAAAAATGTTCTTGATTCAAGAAAAATCTTCTGGCACCAAGTAAATAATTATCTTACAATTTTTATCTTGAATCAAAATTTTTTTTCTCAAGTCAACATATTTTTATGCTTAAATCGAAAATTTTTGTACGACAGTTCAGTTTAAGTATTCTAATTTATCTTAAATAATTGATATAAATATGTATTTCTATTTTCAAAATATTTTTAACAACTAAAGTTTTCTAAAAAAATTAAGATGACAAGTTTTTTGGAAAAAAAAATTCTTTGAAAAATAATTTTTTTAGAAAAAAATAATCTTGCAAAAGAAATATGTTTGAGAAAAAGTTTTTGATAAAAACTTTTTGGCGATTTAAAAACATTTATTTACTCAATCATTAAGTTTTGAAAAAAAATTAAAAATCCATTTCCTGCCTACTCAATTTAACTCAATTACAGTAACTTGAAAATTTTAGTTCCATTAACTAGATTTATATTTATAACAACTATTTTATTTTAACTTTAAATCAGCAGTTATAATAAAAACAATTTTTATTTACATACACTAAAAAAATTAAGTTATAGTTAATTTTAAAATTCATATACTATCAACTAAATTTTTTTAGTTAAAACAACAATTTTCGGAGACTGAAAAATTTTAGTTGCTTCAATTAATTTTTTTTTAGTTTGAGCAACTACTGAATAGTTAGCCTTACTAACGCATTAGTACCAGTAACTAATTTTAAATAGTTGAAGTCTTTTTAGTTAAAATGACTATCGACTTTTCTCTCAGTGTAATCACCGCAATATCGAGACCGCTAAACAAACACGAATCTAATTACACCACTACAGAACGTGAATGCCTTGCCGTCGTGTGGGCTCTTAAAAAATTAAGGGGATATTTAGAGGGATATCCCGTGACGGTAATAACTGACCACGCCAGTTTAACATGGCTGAAAGACATTAAAAATCCTCGCGGACGACTTGCGCGATGGGCCATGGAACTTTTATGTTTTCCAATCACCATGACTCACCGTAAAGGCACCGAAAACGAAGCCGCGGACGCGTTGTCTCGAGTTTACGATGACGCTGACGTAAAAATCGATAACTGTCAATACCGTACTTTATACCGAGCCATTAGCTATGACTGGTACAACCGGAAAATACAAGACGTAACAGACTTTCCAAACCGATTCCCACAATGGAAAATAGTCGACGATAAACTATACTTTTATCGACATCGAACACCGTTTAATTATTCACAAGAATCACCCGAAAATTGGAAACTTGTTGTACCTGAAGAAAACCGCGAAGAAATATTAGCACAGGTACATGACACAAATACATCCGGACATCTCGGTATAAACAAAACGTACGAACACCTGACTCTAAAATATTACTGGCCAGGAATGTACAAAGACACACGTGACTTTGTCAACAAATGCAAAACCTGCCTCTTACACAAACCCGATACAAATCCACCTAATATTCCTGAAGGTCATCGACCTATTACTGAACCTTGGGAATGTGTATCGATCGACACAGTCGGCCCACTACCGCGTTCCACTCACGGTAAAACACATTTATTTGTGCTATGTGACGTATACACTCGCTACCTTGAACTTCGAGCGACATCCGAACCTACCGGTAGAAAAGCCGTAGAATTTTTGCGCGACATTTTTCGACGATGGGGACCTGCGCGCGTTGTTATCTCCGATAATGGTACTGAATTTACGAACAAAGAAGTAACATCATTTCTAAATATAACGCAGACCACCCACGAGTTCACTCCACCTTATTCTCCTCAATCCAACCCAATTGAGAGAATAAATCGAAATCTAAAAATAATGATCCGATCTTACTTAACTGATAAACATAATAAATGGGATGAGTGGCTACCTGAGCTAACATACGCTTATAACACCTCAATTCACAGCTCCCTTGCATGCAGTCCTGCTTTCCTTAATTTTGGGAGAGATCCCAGATACCTTGAACTGCACCGCGACATATCATTAATACCTGAAATTGATAAATCTGTGGAGCGCGAGCGACTCATAAATTTATTAGATGAAATTCGACATTTTGTCGAATTAAAAATGTTAAAAGCACAAGATGTGCAAACTACCGCGCGAAAATCTCCGCGACCTGAAACTAACTTAACCGTTGGCGCTGAAGTATATATAAAATCAAAAACTCTGAGTCGGAAAGCAGAAGGAATCGCTGGTAAGCTCGTTCCACCTAGAAAGGGTCCATTTTTTATAAATAAATTTATATCATCCAGCATGGCTACCATTTGTGATAATAACAACAAAATTATTGGCACCTATAAATTATCCGATTTAAAAGTGCCTAGAAGGTCCACTCGCAAACTTGAGTAATTAATTTATTATTTTACTTTCACAGACAAGACCACCTGAACAACACTCAAGGGCGAGACACTTGAGCACCTGCGCTGTTATTGAACACGAGACATCACTGTAAACCTGAGAAGAAATGGCCGAAGAAAACAACCGTCAATCCAACCTATGACATTACTGGAGTAACCCTGTGTTCAAGGCACCTGCATTTGTGGGTCCTAATATTCCAACGACGCCTAATCTGCTATACAAGTTCCACGTAACACGAGATCATCGTCGTACCATCGTGTACGATCAGCCTAACAGTAAACTGGTTGAAATCAGCGACATATCGTTTGTACAACCAGTACCAAAATCAGCAACCATCACTACACCACCAGACTTCACTGCGGTACCATTTATTGTACCATTAACAATCAAAATCGGAGACTCCGTACACGAAAGTCAGTACGATCTGAGGGACACTGTACCTGAAGAGACCTGGAGGGCTTACTGGCGAACATTATGCCAGAAAGTCGAGATATTACCACCTGCTACAAGAACTGTGGGGACTCAGACCGCAGAAACCAGGCTATCATCTGTACCTGGGTCAACCGGATGTCTCCGCTGTAAACGAAAGGGACATTCACATCAAGAATGTACCAATGCCAAATTTGGAGACGATTACTGCACCAGCTGTCTTAGAGTAGGACACAATAATAATTCATGTCCGTACTTGCCGTCATCATCAGCCGGATTTGAACTGATAAAGGAATTCTGCCTTGCCTGTAAAACTCAACATCCATATTTCGACCCGAAATGCAGAGCCTGCAGAACCAGGGTAAACCTGAGCCGAGATGACAGAGGGGCTATTGACGTTCTTCCACCATAATCAACATCATCGACAACTGATTAAGTGTCTCGCACCTGAGGTAAACTGTTCAGAGAATTTATTCCATTTTTATTTTTAATTTGACGTTCTTATTTTCTGGGCTTCACCTGAAATTTCAAAAAAAAAAAAATTTAGTATTATTTTTCATTTGATTATTTAAGCCTTAATTTTGAAAAAAAAAAAAAAAAAAATATATTATATTATTATTTTATTATTTATTTAATTACTCAAGTTCTCTTTTGCAAAAGATTTGTTTTTGTACCTCAGAATGCGAAATGACCTGCATCTTATTAATTACCGCTTTAAACACTACTCATATCATTATCTATATTACCGAAAAAAAAAAAAAAAAAAAAAAAAAACACATATAATCAAATATATCATACTACACAAATATATATGTGATGTTAAAATAAGTTTAATATTGTTTGAGAATAACATATTAAAAAAGAGAAAAAAAAATAATACATATATAAGAATTTACAAATGTTACAAAAAAAGAGATATAATTAATATAAGATTATATAAGATTATTTATAAGATAACATTTAATAACCAAATATTTTTATATTACTATAATATTGTACTACTAAAAGTATATTATTTTATTATACCGGGATTACCTGACAATTTATTGTAACTCGTTTATTATTTTGTATTTTCACTTTTATTTTTCGTTTAAAAAAGGATATCAATGAATCCTACGAGTGTTACCTGATATACAATGTATTAAGTACCAAATGTTATTATAATTAATTATTGTTAACTATCTTTAATTAATGATTTGTGATAATTAACTATTTAATTTATCTTACTATTACTTTACAGACTAATTGTACGTAATCGCCTATGATCATGGTACTTTTTAAATCGCTTTCGACTGAAAGTCACCGAGTAACTTCCAGTCTGGCCCGGGGGTGTAACGAGGTTTATGAAACCCTCATTATCGCACCATGATAATAGGCCGTTACCCAGGGTAATTACCACGTGCTATCTGGTTTACCCGCTAGACTGTATTCAATTATTATTATTATTTAATAATCCCTCTCCATTTGTATTCTTAATGGAAGGGATGCGCATCACGTCGACGCGTAAGCATCGACGTGAATCTATAAGAAGGCCTGCGCGCCGCTAATTATTCAGATTTAAGCTTCTTCTGATTTTAATAATTATTGTAGTTTTTAGCCAATGTGGCCCCACGTGAAGCATCACTGAAACGAGGTTGAAGTGAAGCCAACGTGGGAGTAATAATTTAAATTTTGTAAAGTTATTGTTAGATTTTAAATTTAATAAATAAGGGTTTCATAAACCTCGTTACAATACATATAAAGGTTCGGGAGTCGTGGGGCATCATAAATTATATGAAAAGAAATTAGATTACAGGTATTTGCATAGCAAGCCAAAGAGTGATAAGCACAAGAGGTTGAAAAAGTTATAATAATAATAGAATTGTTATTCTTACCTATAAATAGCTGGTTCAATGATGCAGGTAGAGAGAAAATAGCAGGTAATAATTAAAAGAGACAATTGTGACCTAAGCGTCACAATTGTTGATTAAAAACCACACAAAAAGGTGGATTACGGGGTTGCCGTCTTCTATAGGGAATGCTATAGGCTATGGTGTACGACCAAGGTCGTACGAGGCTGCGCAAGGCACACCTCTACGGGGTTGTCGGCTTCTACAGGAAAATGCTGTAGGCTAGGAAGTGTGAATAACTCACACGAAGATACGCTAAGGAGTACCTCTACGGGGTTGCCGTCTTCTGTAGCGAAAGGATACAGACGAGGGTGTATGATTAACTTATACGAGAATATGGAAAAGTATATCCCCACGGGGTTTCCGTCTTCTGTGAGGAAAGGACACAGGCTATGGTGTATGAATAACTCATACGAGGATACATAAAAGTGTATCCCCACGGGTTTTCCGTCTTCTGTAAGGAAATTATACAGGCTAGGAGGTGCAAGTAGGTTTACACGGGAATGCAGTAATTGCATTCCTACAGGGTTTCCGTCTTCAATAGGTACAAGGCTATAGGCTAGGAGGTGTGTAATCACACAGGATAGACCAAGGTATATCCGTACGGGGTTTCCGTCATCCATAGTAAAGCTATGGGCTGAACTTATCTAATAGCAATGCTTAGAAACTAATAGACAAGCAGGTAAAGTTTTTGAAAAATGAAAAAAGGTTAAAACGTAAACTAAGTTTATTATAAAGACGTAATGAAAGGTATATGAGAAAAGATTAACTATTAACTATCGGCGCAAAGGCCTTTTTATAGATTCGGCTTAGGGAGAATGGGAATGCGTATCGATTGACACAGCCGGACCACTACCGCGTTCAACTCACGGTAAAACACATTTATTTGTGTTATGTGACGTGTACACTCGCTATCTTGAATTAAGAGCAACATCTGAACCGATCGGTAGAAAAGCCGTAGAATTTTTACGTGACGTTTTTCGACAATGGGGGCCTGCACGTGTTGTTATCTCCGATAATGGCACCGAATTTACAAATAAAGAAGTAACTTCATTTTTAAATTTAACGCAGACCACCCATGAATTTACTCCACCCTATTCTCCTCAATCCAATCCAATTGAGAGAATAAATCGAAACCTAAAAATTATGATCCGATCATACTTAACAGATAAACATAATAAATGGGATGAGTGGCTACCAGAAGTGACCTACGCCTATAATATATCGATCCACAGTTCCCTTGCATGCAGTCCTGCCTTCCTTAATTTTGGCAGAGATCCTCGATACCTTGAACTGCACCGCAACATATCCTGAATACCTGAAATAAATAAACCTGTGGAGCGTGAGCAACTCATTAATTTATTAGACGAGATTCGGCACTTTGTCGAATTAAAAATGCTAAAAGCGCAAGACGTGCAAACCACCGCGCGAAAATCTGTACGACCTGAAACTGATTTAACCGTCGGTACCGAAGTATACATAAAATCTAAAACTCTGAGTCGCAAAGCAGAAGGAATCGCTGGTAAGCTCGTTCCACCCCGAAAAGGTCCATTTTTCATAAACAAATTTATATCGTCAAGCATGGCTACCATTTGTGACAATAATAATAAAATTATTGGCACTTATAAACTATCTGATTTAAAAGTGCTTAGAAGGTCCACACGCCCTACTTGAGTAATTAATTTATTATTCTAATTTCACAGAGTCGACCACCTGAACAATACCTAAGGGCGAGACACTCCAGCACCTGCATCATCATTGAACGTGAAACCTCGTTATAAGCCAGCTAGAAAAATGACCGAAGAGAGCACCCGTCAAGCCAGTGTTCGACATTATTGGAACAACCCTGTGTTCAAGGCACCTGCATTTGTGGGTCCAAATATTCTAATTACACCAAACCTGCTATACCGATTCCACGTAACCAGAGATCACCGACGCACCATTGTATATGATCAACCTCACAGCAAACTGGTTGAAATCAGCGACGTATCATTCGTAAAACTAATACCGAAGTCGGCAACAATTACAACGCCACCAGACTTCACAGCTGTGCCATTCATTGTGCCATTAACTATTAAAATTGGAGACTCCATACATGAAAGCCAATAAGATCTACGGGACACCGTACCTGAAGAAACCTGGAGAGCTTACTGGAGGACGTTATACCAGAAAATTGAAGTATTGCCACCTGCTACTAGAACTGTGGGAACTCAGACCGCAGAAACCAGGTTATCATCTGTACCTGGATCAACTGGATGTCTCAGATGTAAGAGAAAGGGACATTCTCATCAAGAATGCTCCAACGCAAAATTTGGAGACGACTATTGCACTAGCTGTCCAAGGGTCGGACATAACAACAACGCATGTCCGTACTTGTCATCATCATCTGCTGGGTTTGAGCTGATGAAAGAATTCTGTTTATCCTGCAAGACTCAACACCCCTATTTTGACCCCAAATGCAGAGCCTGCCGAACTCGGGTAAACCTGAGCAGAGACGACAGAGGGGCTGTGGATATCCTCCCACCATAATCATCATCACCTGCACCGAACTAAGTGTCTCGCACCTGAGGTAAAATGTTCAGTGAGTTTATTTTTACTTTTATATTTTTATATTTCAACGTTTTCATTTTTCTGGGCTTCACCCAAAAATTTAAAAAAAAAAAAAAAAAAAATCTTGTATTATCATTTCATCTTTATTTAATTACTCAAGTTTTATTTTCAAAAAAAAAAAAAAAATAAGAAATATTTTTGAGTACCTCAGAATGCGAAGTTAATGACATTCTTACTGGTTAATTAAAGACTTAACAAATATTCGTATCATTACCGGCACTATAAAAAAAAAAAAAAAAAAAAAAAAATAACAAATATAAATAAATATAAAATACATATGTGTTACAGAAATTAAATTTAAGACTGTTTAAAAATAATATATAAAAACAGAACTTATAAATGTTAAAAAAAATAAATAATATAAATTATATAAGATTATTTATTAAAAAGGTAACATTTAATTTACAAATAACAAAATATTTTTATATCGAGACTACCTGAAATTAAGTTAAACAATGTGCTAATTAATTGTAGCTCATTTATTTTTTTCTATTTTTATTTTATTTTTATTTTTAAAAGGATATTGATGAATCCAAAAAGTGTTACCTGACAATAATTATTTAAGCATATCATGTATTAATTACTGACTATTACTAATTATTAAAATTAATTATTGTTAACTATCATTAATTATTAACTTGTGATAATTGATTATTTCATTAATTTTGCTATTACGTTATAGATTGATTGTACGTAATCGCCTATCATCATGGTACTCTTTAATTTGCTTTCGACTGAGAGTCACCGAGTAACTTCCAGTCTGGCCCGGGGGTGTAACGAGGTTTATAATACCTCATTATCATACCATGATAATAGACGGTTACCAAGGGTATTTACTTCATGTTATCTGGTTTACCCGCTCTAGTATTATTTAATTATTATTATTATTTCATAATCCCTCTCCATTCGCACTTTAAATGGAAGGGATGCGCATCACGTCGACGCGTAAGCATCGACGTGAATCTATAAAAAAGGCCTACGCGCCGATAATTATCAGTTGAGCTTTTCTTATATATCCTTCATTATGACTTTATAATAAATACAGTTTATCTTTTAACTCTCTTTTTTTAACTTTTAACCACCTGTTTACGACTAAGTATCCAGTAGTATCTGAGTACTTCCTTAGATAATAATATAATTATTACCTGCAATGATTATCTTTGTGTAAACCAATCTACACTTCCTAGCCTATAGTACCTGCCTATAGAAAACGGCAACCCCGTAGAGGTGCATACCTGCTGTATCCTCATCCTAGCCTATAGTACCTGCCTATAAAAGACGGCAACCCCGTAGAGATGTATACCTGCTGCATCCTTTTCCTACAATACCTGCTTGTGGAAGCGTGTACCTGCCACGATATTTCCCTACAATACCTGCTTGTAGAAGCGCGTACCTGCCGCGACCTAACCTGTAATACCTGCTTACAGAAGCGCGTACCTCCCGCGATGTCCACCTACAATACCTGCTTGTAGCTGTACCAGACAATTGTGATACAGAGCTCACAATTGTCCTAATTACTTATTGCTCTCATTAATCGATACTAGTGAACCAACAACTCACAGGTAAGTATAATTATACTATTACTATACCTCTTATAATTTCTTGTGCTTCTCACAAGTTTGGCTTGCTTTGCAAACACCTGTAGTCTACTTTCCTTTATCATATATTACTGATATATATCATGCCCCACGACTCCCGATCCTTTATATGCATTTGGCATCTATAAATTTATGGCCAACCGGTCGTCTGGTCCTTACGAACCGGGTGACACCAGGATCAGTTACCGAATTATTAGCTTACTAGCTAAAAGGGACACGGGCCCATTTAATTAAAATGGGTAACGAACGGTTGATTCATCCCTACTAGAGGGGGTAGACCTCAACTACGTTTCATAAGTTACGATATTTTTATTTTTATTTATGTTTTATCACGTAATATTTTATTATCAATACACCGGTTAGGTTTATTTATTTAGTTATTGTAAATTCTGTCGAACGGGTTGTCCTGTTGCGTTTGTTATTCTGGTCACGTAGTATTAAGTGGTATTGTCAATAAAAATTATACGTTGTAGTTACGAGTGTATTTTCCCTCGGTATGAATTTTTATTTTCGCGTGTTGTTATCTCAGTAATAGCCGAATAAAAGTTATTATTTATTTTATTTTCTTTTTATCAAATAATAAAAGGAAATATGAAGTTCAGCTACCATTTATGTATTGATAGGTATATAGTTTGCATACTTAGAGGTTATAGATAGGTTATTTTATGGTTGTGTATTTTTCAAATGTATATTTTTCCAAATAATAATTTTTTGTAGGTAAATAATATTCAGGTAGTGGATATGGAATCCAGGTTATATGATCTGTTAAATTAAATAAATAAATTAAATATAAATTAATCAAATAGTAGGTTAGACCCACGTGGTGTATAAAATAATTGTTACCTGGTAATAATAAATTGTAATCGGAAGGATTATAATATTTAATTATTTTATATAATAAATAATAATATTTAACGTATGAGTTTTCTTTTTAATGTTGAATTATTTGTTTAAATAAATAGAACGCAATTTATAACGTGGTTGTATGCCGGTAAATACGTTGAATGTGCTATAGCGTATAGAGTAGTCTATATAGCTATAGTATCGATTAGTCGCAGTTCGAGCTGGGATATTAAGGATTGGATGAATACTTTTACTTTTGGTGAGTATAAGCGGACACAGGGGAAGCGGGAGTCGGTGATTGGCGCGCTGACTGTGGAGCATGCGCGCTCACAATTATACGTTACTTTCGCTTTCGCTGGGGCCGCTATACTTTGAAGCGACTACGCTGCTGTTGCCTTGGCGTATGTATGTGTCCGGAAAATATTCACGTACGCTGAGCCGGGCCGCAGAAAGAATCTCTGTTACAGAGCTGCTATGGTTATTGACTTCCGTTTCCGGTACAACGTTTCCTTTTAGTCAGTTGCGGTTTTTCTGGTTATCTGTAAGATATCGAAAAACAGCACTTAATATGTTCACTATTTTTTTTTCAGGTTTTGTTTTAAATTTATAATTTTAATTATAAATGTTTTAAATCTGATATTTTATATTTTATTGTTTATGTTTTTTTTTTTTGTTTTATTATTTGTTGTTCAGTTTTTACTGAGTGATAAAATATTTTATGATATTTTTTTTTCGTTATTATCCCTCAAAGTTTTTTTTTTTTTTTTTTTTTTCAGGTACTTTGAGGTAGTTATTAGATACTATCAGATTTTATTTATTGCTGGTATGTTTTAAAGTTGAAAATATGAATTTAATATTTTGCTGGAGTAATTAAATATTGCTCCAGTTTTATTTCTCGACTCTCCTTTTTCCAAAGGGATTATTTCAGTCGGTCATTATTATATTTGTTCAAATAGCCACTAGGCGGTTAGTTGAATAAATATAAGAAGCAATACAAAATTATACACCGTGGATCGATACAGGTGTTCCTGAGAGTTACCCCAGTTCACGAATTTAAATATATATTTTATTCGTATTTACGGTTATAACAGTAAAAACCAGGTCACAAAGTTTATAAATGTTGTATTTTTGTTGATATGTTAATACTCTGAGAGTTTATTGCAATTATAGAGAAAGAGTAAAATTATGATAGACAGGTGCTTTAAGTACGATATGTACTGTATGGCGTCAGGTCAGAGTATGCGGTAGTAGCAGCGATGCGCTTGATCTGTGCTAATGACGTCACGTCAGGTGAAAAGCGGGGGGTCAGTGTATAGTCTGCCAATTATAGTTTTTCTAATGATTTAATATACCAAATTATATTAAACGATTCTCAACTCCTTTTTGATAGAACTCGCAGAATTTCTTTTTTTGAGAATTACTACTCTATGCTTTAACGTTTATTTATTTTTATTTATTATAAACTTTAATGGATGTTGCATCGAGTACGTAAATTCGTGGTTTTTCAGAGATTTAATTTACATGCTGGTAGTATAGTTCGGTAATTAGTTATCTAGTCCCTGTAGCATGATAACTTACGATTTTAATTTTAATTAATCAAAGATGATTTATAGTTTATAGATCATTGTATGATCTGCACAGTTTTTAATGATTGTACTGGAATCAGAGTTCTATTTTGCCAGGTCTGATGGCCAGAAAGGCCCATACAATTAAATAAATTTTTAAATTAATATTATTTTATGTTGAATGCCAGAAGGGCTTACATTTTCAGATTCCTGGTAACTGTGCGCATGCTGTAGTCAAGTGCACAGGTCTTTGGTATTTTTCCGACGAATCGGTTTTAATACTCTATTATTTATTTAAATAAATGATAATTAATTTAATAGCATTTTATTTATGTGGTGAAGCCACAAGGTTAACAATAGCTTTTTATTGAGCACGCTAGGGAGGTTTTATAGTGAAACAATATTTATTTATACAATGTTTAAACGACGTAGCAATTTTCAGGATTATAGTCTGAAGCGGTGAAGCCGTAAACAGACAAGTTCAAACCATTTAATTAAATAATCTTTTACTGATACTCAAAATTATTAAATAATTATTAAAAATATGTAATAGGATTATCACCAAAGTGGTAAAATCCAGCAACTATGGAATATTGAATTTTCCAAGTTTTGAGTGAAAATAATATTGCATGCGTGATACCGCAAGTCGGATCACGTGAAATATTGAAATGTGACGCCGAGAGTTCCAAGAACTGTATTTTTAAAAGCGTCTCATTTTTGGAATTTATTTTGAATGATGTCATACATTTTACATCGAATTTTGAGAATATTTATAATTTTATTGTAATTTAACTATTGCTCAGAAGGAGCTTATTAAAAATTATAATGATTTTAATTTTTATTATTAGATGATTTTAATTAAATAGAGAAAATTACTATTGATGCTAAATTTATCAAATAAATTACTTTCTTTTAAACAGAGTAAGATAATGAATTCAGGTTATCAATAATGTTTTATGGTGCAAGTGAAGCTAGCATAAAAGCGTAATTTATACAGGTAATTTATGAAAGAATAAATTATGATTAACACTGATTGGTCAGGTGATTTTACTGATTTTTTATTTTTAAGTTTTTGACATGAATACAGCCTTATGGGCGTTACTGTATAAGGATTGAAGTGAAGCTAATGAATTTAATTTTATATTTTAATGATAATGCAAGTCAATCAAATTTATATTTTAACAATTAATGATTCTACTGTAATCTTTTAGGCCAGTGGGGCCTCACGTTAGGCATCACTAAAACGTGAGTTGAATTGAAGCCAACGTGGGAATAATGATTTTATTTTTAAATGATTGTAGATTTTAAATTTTAATAATTTTAATAAATAAGGGTTTTGAATGCAGTTAATAATTTTTCCTGTAATCTTTTGGGCCATTGTGGCCCCACGTTGGGCGCCACTAAAACGTAGTTGAGGTCCACCCCCTCTAGTAGGGATGAATCAACCGTTCATTACCCATTTTAATTAAATGGGCCCGTGTCTCTTTTAGCTAGTAAGCTAATAATTCGGTAACTGATCCTGGTGTTACCCGGTTCGTAAGGACCAGACGACCGGTTGGCCATAAATTTATAGATGCCAAATGCATATAAAGGATCGGGAGTCATGGGGCATGATATATATCAGTAATATATGATAAAGGAAAGTAGACTACAGGTGTTTGCAAAGCAAGCCAAACTAGTGAGAAGCACAAGAAATTATAAGAGGTATAGTAATAGTATTATTATACTTACCTGTGAGTTGTTGGTTCACTGGTATCGATAAATGAAAGCGATAAGTAATTAAGACAATTGTGAGCTCTGTATCACAATTGTCTGGTACAGCTACAAGCAGGTATTGTAGGTGGACATCGTGGGAGGTACGCGCTTCTGTAAGCAGGTATTACAGGATAGGTCGCGGCAGGTACGCGCTTCTACAAGCAGATATTGTAGGAAAATCATCGTGGCAGGTACACGCTTCCACAAGCAGGTATTGCGGGAAAGGAGTGCAGCAGGTATGCACCTCTACAAGCAGGTATTGTAGGGAAATATCGTGGCAGGTACACGCTTCTACAAGCAGGTATTGTAGGAAAAGGATGCAGCAGGTATACATCTCTACGGGGTTGTCGTCTTCTATAGGCAGGTACTATAGGCTAGGAAGAGGGTACAACAGGTATGCACCTCTACGGGGTTTCCGTCTTCTATAGGCAGGTACTGACAAAGTCGGGGCATTTAAAAGAGCTCGTTTTAGTTCTTCAAATGCATGTTATTCAGTCTCAGTCCATTTTTTGAGATATTAATTATTGAAGTTTACGAAGCATTGAATTCCCATAAAATGTCAAATCAAATCTTAGAAAATATTGATTTTTTATTTGACTAATATCTCAGAAAATATCAATCTGACTGATTCGGTGCTTAGGACCTTTTTTGTAGGAAATTAAATTTCCTATAAAACTGTTATTCGCATTTCTCTTGTAGGTCTTGTTGTTTATGAGATAATGAGAGAAAAAACAAGAATTCTATAAAAAAACTCAGTTTAGCGGTCCGTACTAGCCCACCTATATGAGTTACGACTTCGCGATCATAGGCACTTCTGTAGAGCATTTAATTTAGAGAAAATCGTGATTTCGGGCGAGATGATATCATAAAATGCCGCGGAGTTATAGAAGTTTAAAAAATAAAAACTAAGGTTAACGTGTATTTTAAATGGGAAATCTTCACACGCTGTGGTCGAGTACTTAATATTAATATTCACCCAAAAATTCGAGATACGTCATTTCCTCCCAGATAAAAATTTATGAGCTGATTTTTAGTACTCTGCTGTAATTAATAAAAAAAATCAGCTGGTGGTAAGTCGAGGGAAACCTCGTCAGCTGATGCATTTAATTAGGCGTTAGATGCTCCCACCTAACGCTTGCGTTATAACTTTCAAAGTATCAGCTGACGGTTTTTCCACCGGGATACAGCCAGCTGACATATATATTTATTCATCGTGGTGTATAAGCTACCATCAGGTAAATTTTTAGTTGAGAGGAAATGACTGAAAGTAAAAATTTTTTTTCGCGTTCGAGCGATCAGCTGACGTATAATCCACCGTGCTATGGTCAGCTGATTGTTATCTTTTTTCAAGATGTTGGATTAGCGAGAATTTACCGTGTTTTCAGGTAGGAGGAAATGACTCAATATATTTCCACCCACGGAACCCAAGCTGACGTTCACGAAGCTTTATAACACAACACTCTGATGCATTCCACTAATTATCGCTTGAGAGGAAATTGGTCATGTAAATCTGTCGCTGGCTCCCGGACTATACGGTGATAGTGCCGAGTGTTGCGGTTTTCATTTTCTCAAATTCGCGATCAAGAAATTCATTTAATCGATCTTGCTCAACACCGAGAGTTCAATAAAATAATCCCGGTAATTTTGTGGTTGTACTGTAGTAGGTGTCATCGGTATATTTCCACGACCAGGTGTGATTAACGGTATTAATTTTAATGTGATGTTGCGACATAAATTTTAAACCGATTATTAATTCATCTGACATGTCTTCAAAAATTTCAAACCAATCCTTGATATCGATTTTATTAATAGTAAAATTCAGGAAAACTTTTTCGGAACTGCGCACGATTGTATTATCCGCGTGTATAAATGTGGAGTTCTTTTTAATATTTCCGAATTTTAAAATATTGTGAGGAATTAATTTAATAATTTTTTGCGAAATGAAATTTTTATTTGCCCTGGTGTCAAATATCACGGTGAATGAACGTGTGAGAAAAGTGAGAGTGCAATTTATTGATCGACTTACTGCGAGTGGAGGCGGAGTGACGTTAGGCATCTTTACAGTTGTAGTGTGTCGCGACCTACCAGGTGTTTCAATTGCTGGTTTGGAAGCTTGCTTTTTCTTCGGTGGATTGACAGCGCAGTTGAAGCTGCAGCTGATTGTTGGCTGGCTACCGAAGTCTATGTTGAGTTCCGATTGGGATGGACATCGGATTGGAGAGCAGACTTTCTTAGTACTTAGATGGCAACCCTTACTATCAGTGGAGTCGTCAGATGTGTACTAGTCAGATGAGTAATCAGAACTGATGCTCCCGGATGTGAATTTATTATCCTGGGGTAAGGTTTGCTCGATGTTGTTGCTCGGCGCATCAGTTGTCCCAGGAACGGGTGTAATTGGTTGAAGAGGCGTTAAGGGTGGTAGGTATGCGTTTGCCCCTTCTTGTGTATCGAGCATACCACTTACTTGTTTTTTGAGTTACATTCACACTCGGTGACTAGTACTCCCACCTTACCGCATTTTATGCATAGGTCAATTCGTGGATTGGTGCATTCACGTATCGCATGTGTACCCTTCTCTCCACAGTTGTTGCATGTATAATTGAGTGGGATAACAAAATTACTTTCCCCTCCGGAGGCTTCCTTAGGTGATTGTGATCTGCGTGGGGAATTTTTAGGTCGATCCCGGAACTGGACTCGTCGTGGTGTTCTTGTTTTCTCAGGTGCAGTATAATATTGAGATACTCGGCTGATACTCCCCTCATGTGAGTCTGAGTCTTCTGAGTCTGATGATGGTACTTCCTCATACACCCTTGTGGTATATTTTGCAGGTTTCTTGGTCTCTGCAGCGGCTTTGGCTCTCTGAGCTAATTGTTGTACAGCTGTTCGCACGGCTGAGTTTAATTGTGAATATGTTTTGGTATAAGGGGCCAGAGAGTCAAGTTGAGACTGGATTTCATACGATAAGCGAGCTCTGATCACCAGAACTTGGTCTTCTTCTGATGGTGCTTTGGCCATCTCTTGATATTTCATCATAGCTTCTTTGATGAATGTCTTGGGATCTTCTCGAGGTTGTTGATAGGTTGTCATGATTTCTTGACTTATGTCAAGATCGGTCTTTCCTTGCGTGAAGTATTCGGTGTATGACTTTGCAAAGTCTTCCCAGCAATGCCATGATTGTTGATATTGTCTTACCCAATATCCTTCAGCTTGGTATATAGCTGTCTTAGCCAGTGTCAGATGTTCAGATTCAGTTAAGCCCATCTCTTTTCCAAAATCGGTCAAAGCTCGTAAATATTCCCGGGCTTTCAAAGTGGTGCTGGGATATGTGAGTCCACGCAGTCTCATAGTAGCTTCAGCGGCAGCTACATTTTTAGCGAAGCTTCGTTGGTTGTTATATTCCGTCCTATGCATTGATTGGCCGGCTGTAACATGTGGGCAGTCGACTCGGAGAGGCTGGTGGTAGCTGGAGTTAGCATTCGGTGTGATAGGGCGATAATGGTAGTGGTGGAGGACCGTGTAAATGTGAAGCAGGTCAAGTATTACATGTATTGGCAACCTCTCGAATAATTTCTGCGGTGATGTCGGCAGGGTTGACATGTAAATCTGGTAATTTCTCTATATTCATTTCTTCCAACAATCGCAGATCTTCTAGCCCCAGGTCTCCATGAGTGCGAGCTCTCTTCGACATGTAGGTGGTACAGCGAGCGTAAACAGCGAGGGTTTGATTGTCTCACTTAGATGACTATTTAATTGGGTCGAGCAGCGCTGTAATTAATTTACGTCTCTTTGAAGGTGAATTACATTGTCTTGTAATTGCTTAATTTTTCGTTGTGAATTGTGATGACCTTGAATGCACTCGTCTATTTGTAGGCTCTTTTGACGCATAATGGCATCGTTAGTTATAAAACGCTGGTCAATAGTCGTTGTCAAGTTATTTATATTAAACGGTGATGGTATTGTTGTGGACAAGGTGCGTTAACTACGACCGTTCGGTGTCTCTTGGTTTGGGTCGCCATCGATTACGCGTACGTCCGCGTTGACGTGATTTGGGGTATTATCGCGATGGTTTTCGTCTTCGTAAAGATCACCCAAGCCTTCCGATATTTCCTTGATATTATTTTATCGGTGCCCCATATTTATAAATAGGTCACGCGGTTTTTCGTTCGTGATAAAGTTTACGAGAATTTTATTTATTTATTTTTTTTTTATTTATGTAGTATCACGTAGTATTTTAATATCAGTGCACCGGTCCGATTTATATATTTATTTAGATACTATAAACTCAGTTAAATCGTTCGTCCAATTCTGTTTGTTATTCTGGTCACGCAATTACAAGTGTTATCGTCAATTAAAAATTATACTTTTTAATTACGCGTATCTTTTTCCGTTTTACGAATTTTATTTCGCGCGTTGCTATCCCGATGAAGGCTGAATAGGATGTAAAATTTATGTATTATTTATTGCGTGTTTTTATTTTCTTTTTATCAAGTAATAAAATGAGAGATAAAGTTTAGCTACCATTTGTGTGTTATTGGATAAATGGTTTTATTACTTCCAGGTAATGGATGAATTATTTTTTTTTATAAAAATGTTTCTTTTGTATTTAAATAATATGCAGGTAATGAATAAAGGATCCAGGTTATTTAATCTATTAAATTAAACAAATAAAATTAGATATAAATTAAACAAATTGCAATCACAAATTGCAATCACAAATTGCATTCAATTTCTGGAGTAATTAAATATTGCTCCAGATTTGTTTCTCGACTCTCCTTTTTCCAAAGGGATTATTTTTAGTCGGTTATTATTATATCTATTCAAATAGCCACTGGGTGGATAGTTGAATAAATATAAGAGGAAATATAAAATTATGCACCACAGATCAATACAGGTGTTCCTGAGAGTTATCCCAGTTCGCGAATTTAAATGTATATTTTATTCGAACTTACGATTTTAACAGGTAAACCAGATCACAAAAGTTTATAAATGTTGTATGTGCGTTAATATGTTGATGCTCCGTAGAGTTTATTATAATCGTAGAAAACAAATAAAGTTATGATAGACAGCAATTTTAAGTAAAACATGTACAGTATGGAGTCAGGTCAGAGTATGAGAAAAGGTGGTTGCGATGCGCTTGATCTGTGCTCGTGACGTCATGTCAGGTGAGAAGCGGGGGGTCATTCTATAGTCCGTCAATTACATTTTTATAATGAGTTAATATACTAAAACATATGAAATATGTCTCAACCTTTTTTTTCATAGCCAAGAGATTCTGAGTATTTGAAATTATGATTTAATGCTTTTATTATTTATTTATTTTATTTGTTTGAAACTTTATTAAATTTTTTTATATATGCAAACTATGTACGTAAATTCGCGGTTTTTCAGAGATTTATTTGACATGCTGGTGGCATGTTCAGTCAATTAGTTATCTGGTCTCTGACGCATGATAACTGACGATTTGACTTAATTAGTCAAAGATAGTATATTATATAGTTCATAGATAATTTAATGATCTGTACAGATCTAACGACTGTACTGGAACTAAAGCTCCATTTTTTCCAGGTCTGATAGCCAAAAGGGCTTGTATAATTATTTAAACAAATTTTAAATTACTATTACTTTATATTGGGTGCCAGAAGAGCTTCAATTATCAGGTTCCTGGTAACTGTGCACATGAGGTGGTCACGTGCACAGGTTCTTTGGTATTTTTCCGACGAATCGGTTTTAATATTTTATTATTTCTTCAAATAAATAATAATTAATTTTAAGGGTATTTTATTTATGTGGTGAGGCCACAAAATTGTTGATAACCAATAACATTTTTATTAAATACTTGAATATTGTTTTATAGTGAGGCTATACAAACAATATTTATTTATACAATGTTTAAACGATGCAATAATTTCTAGGATTATGGTCTGAAGCGGTGAAGCCGTAAACAGACAGGTTTAAATCATTTAATTAAATAATACTTTATTACTACTCAAAAATTATTTATTGGATTATTATGAAAGTGGTAAATGGGCAAAATCCGGTAACTTTGAAACATTGAGTTTTCCAAGTTTTGAGGTGAAAATAATTTTTCATGCGTGATACCGCGAGTCGGATCACGTGAACTATTGTAATGCGACGCTAAAAGTTCTGAGAACTATATTTTTGATGCGTTTAATAATTATTTGAAATTTATTTTGAGTGACGTAATATTTTTTTTTTTTTATGGAATTTTAGCAATTGTTCAGAAGGAACATTTATAATTTTGTTGTAATTTAATTATTGCTCAGAAGGAGATAATTAAAAATCTTTATGATTTTAATTTTATTGTTAAGCGATTTCAAATAAAGTCATTGAATAAATAAAATTGCTACTGAAGCTAAAATTAGCAAAATAAATTACTTTTCTTAAACAGAGTATGACAATAATTTTAAGCAATTAATAAATTTTAGTGTGCAAGTTAAGCTTGCGTAATAATTGAATTTTAATAGGTAATTGTTGCTGGAAGAAAATATTATTAATAATGGTTGGCCAGGTGATTTTAAAGATTTTATAAAGATTTTAAAATATTATTTTATATTATTTGAAATAAGGGAGAATTTAAAGGATGCCAGCGCTGCGTGTAAGAGTGAGTCTGGGCTATTGTGATTCTAAGAATTTAGGTGTGGCTATTTAAAATTTTTTAATTTTTCAAATGCAATTAATAAATTAATTTTTAATATTATATGGTCAATTGTGGCCCCTGTTCGAGCGTCACTGAAACAAAGTTGAAGTGAAGCTAAACGTGGGAGTAATAATTTTTATTCAAAAAAGTTATGCAAATACAATTAATTAAATTTTTAATAAGTAAATTTTTAAATTTGATAAGGCCATGTGGGCCCCACGTCGGGCGCCACTGTAACGAAGTTGAGATCCACCCTCTTATAGGAGGGATGAATCAACCGTCCGTTACCCATTTAAATTAAATGGGCCCGTGTCCTTTTTAGCATTGTTGCTAATTATTTGGTAATTGACCCTGTATTACCCAGTTCGTAGGGACCAGTTCGGAAACAACTACAAGCAGGTATTGTAGGTGAATGTCGCGGCAGGTACGCGCTTCTGCAAGCAGGTATTGCAGGGTAATATCGCGGCAGGTACGCGCTTCTACGAGCCGGTATCGTTGGAAGAGGATACAGCAGGTATGCACCTCTACGGGGTTACCGTCTTCTATAGGCAGGTACTATAGGCTAGGAAGAGGATACAGCAGGTATGCACCTCTACGGGGTTTCCGTCTTCTATAGGCAGGTACTATAGGCTAGGATGAGGATACAGCAGGTATGCACCTCTACGGGGTTTCCGTCTTCTATAAGCAGGTACTATAAGCTAGGAAGAGGATACAGCAGGTATGCACCTCTACGGGGTTTCCGTCTTCTATAAGCAGGTACTATAGGCTAGGAAGAGGATACAGCAGGTATGCACCTCTACGGGGTTACCGTCTTCTATAGGCAGGTACTATAGGCTAGGATAGGTGTAATCATGCTTACACCAGGATAATCATATTAGTCTATGATTATATTATCTAAGGAAGTTCTTAAATACTACCGGATACTTAGTCGTAAACGGGTAAAAATTAAAACAGAAAGGGTTAAAACGTAAAACTATATTTATTATATAGACATGATAAAAGTGAAAGTATATCTGAGTAAAAACTGATAATAATCGGCGCGCAGGCCTTTTTATCGATTCACGTCGGTGCTTATGCGCCGACGAGATGCGCATCCCTTCCATTAAAACAGGAAATGGAAAGGGAATATTAAATAATAATAATAATCGACATATATGTTAGCAGGTAATCACGGTAACATATGATAATTTATCTCGGGTGACAGTCTATTATCATGGTATGATTATGAGGTGTCTTAAATCTCGTTACATTAGATATACTCGATTTTTCTCTCATAGCGCTGTATCTTTAACGTGGATACGAAACAACCCAGCTAGACGGAAGGTCTACATTCGCAACAGAGTTACCAAGATCCAAGAATCGCTACCGTCAACTGGGATTTTGTTCCAGGGAAACTCAACCCAGCTGACTGCGCTTCGAGAGGTTTAACAGTAACCAAATTAGAACAGCATTCGCTATGGTGGACAGGACCTAAGTGGCTTAGTCAATCAAAAGAAAATTGGACATCTTTTGACATCCCTTCGCAGACGGTATCACATCTTGGAGAACGTCCAGGTCTAGTTTTTACCATCTACAAGGCAGATTCACACCCACTATACACGCTACTCGATAAATTCTCTAAGTTGCCACCGTTTACTTCGCTCGCTTGGAATCGGTCTACGTGCCATCGCTAAATTTAAAATAGTACCACAGTCTACACCACTCTCTACAGTTGACCTGGAACTCGCTAAGACTTTGCTGATAAAGTATACTCAAATTCAGTACTATTCGCAAGAGCTGAAGCTACTGAAAGATGGTGATTCTCTACAACGAAATCATCGTCTCGCTAAATTGATTCCCTACGTCGACTACAACGGAGTACTCAGAGTCGGCGGTCGCTTGAAAAATTCGCTACTGGATGATGAACAAAAGAATCCAGCAATACTACCATGATCATCACGCTTAAGTACGCTATTAATTGATCATTCGCATCGAAGAACATTTCATGGGGAAACTCAATTGACTCGCTGATTTACGAAGATCTGTCTGGATAGAAGGTGGGCGAGTTCCAGTTAGATTACACATTCTTCGCTGTGTCTTGTGCACGAGACATAGAGGTGTTCGTGTACAACATTTAATGGGACAATTGCCATCCGGTAGGAAATTTTTTTAAAAAATGTGATATCGTTCCCATGCTTTTTAAATAAGAAAACTTTAACAATAGATCCCAATCTTTCACGGAAAAAAATGATTGACAATAATTGTAGTTCAACTTCTAATTATTTACGTTATGTTAAATAACTAATGTCGTTTCAATCAGTAAAATTATGATTTAAATGTTTAAACTGCTATAATTAATAATTAATCGTTGAAACATACTGCTTGACTATTCAAAATTACTACTCAAACCTTAAAAAACTACAAGACACTTGTCAAATAATGCATCTGTCATTAATTTCTTACGTTCTACTCAATAATATTTACTGAGATTCGGTCTAGGCGCGCTGTTGACGAGAATCTCAGTAATATTTACTCATATTTTTTTTCCGTGCTTAAAATTAAAATTAAGGGCTAAAATTTTCAGGAATTTTTTTTAACTTCCCGCTAAGAAAATTGAAAATTTTCCAAAATTCAGGAAGTTATTGGTTTCGGTCCGATTTGCAAAAACCGAATTACTATCAGATTTTGACGTTTTGAGGTTCTAAGAAGCTATCCTGATTAATTTCACGATGATGTCCAAGTGTATGTATGTGTGTAAATATTCATAACTCTTGACCGGATGAACCGATTTTGATCTTTGAGGTGTCATTCGACGCGGCTTGTTAATATCTTGAAGCTATAAAAATTTGAGCTTCATCGGTAGAATGCGTTCGGAGATATTCCAAAAATTAAATATTTTAAAAAAAGTTTTATTTGGCTAACTTTTAGTTTGCTCGATGGATTGATTCCAAAATCTAATCAGCTCTAAAACTTTATAAACCGCTTCGAATGCCATCTCAACCATCATAATCGGTTCATTCTTTCAAGAGAAACCGTTGACGAAAGAATTCAAAAAAAAATTTTTTTTTTTGGTTTTTTTAAAATTCCTCAAAAACGACTCGATAAATCAATTTCAAAAGATGATCAGCTTTAGAATTTGATAAAACACGTCGATTGCCACCTCAACCGTCTTAATCGGTCAATTCGTTTACAAGATATCGTTGATTAATAAAATAGTGAAAAACGTTTTTTTTCGGATATCTACAAAAAAATTGAATCATTCGATTTCAAAATCTAATCAGCTCTAGAACCTAATAAAACGCGTCGAATGCTACCTCAACCATCAAAATCGGTGAATTCGTTCGCGAGATATCGTGGGAGAAAAAAATGCTAAGAAATGTTTTCTTAGAAAACAATGACATAGAAAAGTATTTTCGAGCTCGAAGAGCTCGAAAATGTATTCCCAATAGTGTTTTCAAGCTCAACGAGCTCAAAAACAGCGGGAAGTTTTGGGACTGGCCCGCAGGGTTAACCGATAGACCGATTTTTTTTTTTGTCGTCTGTTATAAAATTTTCATATAGGCTAAAAATAAAAAATGTTCGAAAAATAAAAAGCACCCTATATATATATGTGTGTGAATGTGCGTGAGGTGGAGTGGGAAGATACTTAATTTACAATGGAAGCAAGATTGGGGGTGAAGTGGTCAATTAGTAGAATATGAATGTAAATGTAACTGGTACAAGTGGTTATGGAATAAGTTAAATTAAATATTTTTGTTGGAATATGTTGAGAGAATTATTGAAATTATAGAAATATGGAATACTTTTTAATAGAAATGATTTCATAAATAAAAATTACCACTAAGTGTATACCACCGGTGTCGCTTACAATTTTTTTATTTCTTACAACACTAATACACAAATGTGATTTACGAAAATTTTATTTTTTCAATTATGCGCAGTTTATATGACTCTCATGACTCTTTAGTGCTGAACTCATGTCATCTAACAGTTAAATGTTAAATTCAATTCATCTTCCTAGATATCCATTGCGTCTGCAATTGAAACTTGGCGCCAACATTCCTGTAGCTCGTTGGCGTGCATAACAGTTGATGATAACTCGTCGCCAACTTTCTTTGTCAAGTTGCCTTCATATTGCGGCTGCAGGTTGTCACCCACGTTCTGAGAAAGTTTAAGCCAATTTTGTAGTCAATAATTGGATGGTCAAAAGTTACCCACAACTTGACGGCACATTGACTGAAACTGTTTTTCCGTCACTGAGTTACAGAGAAAACTTTAATTACCCTGATAGCCAGACTTTTTGATCAGAAAATACATTTTATTTGCGACCAACTTAACGACAAATTGTTGACAACTTTCAGCTTTTGTAATTGTTGATTACTACTCAGAAAGTTGGCGACAATCTACCGCCACAACCTGTCGATAACTTGCTGAGAAAATTGAAGGCAACTTTCTGCCATGAAATTTCTCAGAAAGTCGCCATCAAGGTTTTGGAGTGACTTGTCATAATGCCAATTTTTCGATCTAATCACACAGTAAAAAACGAATCGTCGAAGTGTAAAAAAAAGCGTATGTTAAAATTCTGAGTGTTGAATTTTTGCCACTTTTGTATGTCAATTTAACATACAATATTTATCTTGTTTCAACTGTCGTAATCGATTGAATTTTTAACACACAAGAATGTTATTTTAGACGAAAGTAACACTTTTTATATGTTGCTGTCAAATCAACACACAAAATATGTTAAAAATAATCTCGACCATCACAAAAGAATTCTCGGAAAATTTCAAGTAAAAACGACACTTCTTGTGTGTAAATTCAACATACAAGAAGTGTAAATTCGTTTAAATAACGCACAGAGGGTGTTGAATTTACATCCAGTCACGTGTTAAAGACATTGCCTCTGTTTTTTTTACGCGGGAAGTACGACGTGCTACCCATTGTGTACCCACACCACCCACACTATTGTAATGGTCGGCCGGCATTTTTAATTATTCATTTTATTTTATAATTTTAATTTGAATTATTATGCAGATAGTTTAGTGTCAATTAAATTAATAAATTGTGGAAATCAAGTTCAACTAAAAACATTAAGAGTTTGTACATGACAAAGTAAGTAAAATTAAACTTTTGTTTATAATCATTTTTAAAATACATAACCTAAACTTTTAAATTAATGTTGATAAAATATGATTATGTTATTATTATTTTTATTAATTATTTTTATCAGTAGTTTGTGAGTCATGGAACACATTAGGGATATCAACATCATGTTTGGGATACTCGATTGTCAAAACCTCTGATATTTTTATTGTTAAAATTGTAGAGTTACCTTATACCAAGAGCTGGGAAATTTATAAAACTTGTGACACAGAGTTTCTTATTGTTACAGACTACTTCATGTGAAATAGAAAAGCTTTTTCAATAAAAATTTATATATAAAGTTAATAAAAATGTTTTTCTTAATAACAAATCTAAAATTTTAATGATCCTGAAGTTAGCAGACAACTAGTAATTTTTGGATTTTTTTTTCAACAAATAAATTACAAAAAAAAAACAAACTAAAAATATGCACATGTAGAAGATTAAAAAATCTACAGGTGCAATTTTTTCAAGTATTTTTTTTTTTTTTATGATTTATTGTTTAAAAAAAAATCCAAAAATTATGAGACGTCGACTAACTCCAGTATCATAAATTTTATTGGATTAATTTTAAGAATATTTTAAGAAAATAATAATAAATGATCGTATATATACACTAATGCAAAAAATTAAAGGAGCAGAAAAATTTTATAAATTTTTTAGTGATTTTTGGAAGGCTGTAACTTGGTGAAAAAAAATCGTATCGAAAATTAAAAAAAAAGCATTTTATAGCTTGAAATCTCTAGTTTAGGTGAATTTTTTTCAAAATTTTTTAAAAGCTCCGATTATTGCGCAAACATGAGAAATACCGCGAGCCAAAAAATTTCTAAATTTTTTTTTTTTTTCCGAAGAGCCCACGGACCGCGGAAAAATTCTTTCAACTAAACGAATGCATACATCGTTTATCAAATTTATTCAGCTTCAATTTGGTTTTTTTTTTAACCTCGTAGGACGATTTGTCGCAGAGATATCAGCCTTCAAACAGAAAATGATCCTTTTGGCTTTGATCTTCGATATTTCAGGTACCAATGATCGCACAGAAAGTTGAAGGGCGGCGTTGAAAACTTGAATAAATTCCCTACAAGACCCTGTCATCATTTTTTGAAAAAAAAAATTTTTTTTATTTTTAACATCCATTAGAAGAAAGTACAAAAAAATGACTTTTTTTGGTTTTTTAGTAAATCAACCGCTACTCTGCAAATATCGACAAAAAAAATAATGTTGCCAGGGACTTTTTTAGCTTAATGTACCCCCAAGACCTCTGTAAATTTTTAAATTGATCTATCGAATCGTTTTTTGGGAATCATCGATCAAAGTTTAGCTAAACAATTAAAGGAGCAAGTTTTGTTCCTTTAATTGTGTAATCATAATCAAAATGAAAAAATTTTTTTTTTTCGACTTTTCTTAAATTTTTGCGTTGGTAACTCAGCAAATGCAAGGAAATGACAAAAAAAAATGAAAAATTTCCAAAAAATGTCAAAAAAAAAATTTAGAACACAAAAAACAAGTTTTAATTTTTTTTTTTTCTTCGATTTTTTTTGACATTTTTTGGAAATTTTTCATTTTTTTTTGTCATTTCCTTGCATTTGCTGAGTTACCAACGCAAAAATTTAAGAAAAGTCGAAAAAAAAAAATTTTTTCATTTTGATTATGATTACACAATTAAAGGAACAAAACTTGCTCCTTTAATTGTTTAGCTAAACTTTGATCGATGATTCCCAAAAAACGATTCGATAGATCAATTTAAAAATTTACAGAGGTCTTGGGGGTACATTAAGCTAAAAAAGTCCCTGGCAACATTATTTTTTTTGTCGATATTTGCAGAGTAGCGGTTGATTTACTAAAAAACCAAAAAAAGTCATTTTTTTGTACTTTCTTCTAATGGATGTTAAAAATAAAAAAAATTTTTTTTTTCAAAAAATGATGACAGGGTCTTGTAGGGAATTTATTCAAGTTTTCAACGCCGCCCTTCAACTTTCTGTGCGATCATTGGTACCTGAAATATCGAAGATCAAAGCCAAAAGGATCATTTTCTGTTTGAAGGCTGATATCTCTGCGACAAATCGTCCTACGAGGTTAAAAAAAAAACCAAATTGAAGCTGAATAAATTTGCTAAACGATGTATGCATTCGTTTAGTTGAAAGAATTTTTCCGCGGTCCGTGGGCTCTTCGGAAAAAAAAAAAAAATTTAGAAATTTTTTGGCTCGCGGTATTTCTCATGTTTGCGCAATAATCGGAGCTTTTAAAAAATTTTGAAAAAAATTCACCTAAACTAGAGATTTCAAGCTATAAAATGCTTTTTTTTAATTTTCGATACGATTTTTTTTCACCAAGTTACAGCCTTCCAAAAATCACTAAAAAATTTATAAAATTTTTCTGCTCCTTTAATTTTTTGCATTAGTGTATATACATATATTGAACAATACATGATAATATTCTTTTTATTATTATTATTATTATTATAATTTTTATTTTCATTATTTTTATTATCATTATTTTTATTATTTATTACTAATATTATCGTGATTATTATTATTTCACTGCTGAAGAAACAATTATCAACAATTGTTTCATTGATTTAAACTTTAAATAATGTAAAAAATGTTTTTGAGAAGTGTCCAAGTAACACAAAAGCGTATGTCAAATTCAACACTCTTTAAGTGTTACAAATAACATATGAGTGTGTCAAATTTGAAGGTTACGTTTTCGAGGATTTTGACACTCATAACACGTTACTTTTAACATACACGAGTGTAACTTTTTCTACACAAACGGCGTATGTTAAAGTAACATATAAATAAGTGTCAATCGATCGTTTTACACACGGCAAGTGTCAATTTTGACGAATCCTTTTTTACTGTGCACCTACTTGGTCGTCTTATTACTCACTTCATTCGTGTGCTCAACCTCGATCTCGTGGACAATCGATAATTTACCGCACTTGTTGCACAATATACTATTGAATTTGTTTATTTAATTGACTATTTGGAGAGGAGGACTTGGAGGTACACATAAATGATCAAAAATAATAAATTAATTGTAATTTTACTCCAAGAATGAATATTTATTATTTGAACTCACTGACAATTACAGTAAATAGATATACATCAGACATGTTAACTTTTAATTACTTAAATTAACGAATTATATGACAAATTAAAGCTAGTGTTGTTTTATTTTACTATGTATTTAATTTTCAGATGTTAATGTATTGATATAAAGTATTATCAAGACATGTAATTATGTTATGAACTGGTGATCTAATGAACAAAATGTATTTTTTTTTATCATATATTTGACTTATTCATTTATTAATTAATTTATGTAAGTACTTAACAATTACCGAAAAATTTGTATAGACAAATTTAAACAATTAATATTTATTCATTACTAATTAATAACATTATAATTATTTATTTTTCATAATTTTCGGTAACTTAATCCTAAATTTTACAAAAATTTCTACATTGTTATCGCAATCGTCATAATAAATATAAAGTTTTTTTTGTATTGTGACTTTAGTTGAGTTTTAAGATCCGAGATGACAAATTTTATAACCATGAATTAAATAAATTCATCGCAAAGATAAGGATTTTAAAGTTTATGTATAAATATATTCAAATATTTAATAGTTTTTATAGAATAAGAAAATCGTATTTATACAAAAACTAATTTTTTACCACTACACTTTTTAAATGTCTATTATAAAATAAGTAAATTCGGGTTTTTTTCCGAATAATAAATATTTATTTATAGGGATTAATTATTTTTAATTTTAAGTTATATTTTGTACTATAAAAATTATATGATATCGAAAAAAGTATGTCTACTAAGGTTTATTTTTTTCCTGGTGAGGTTTAGTCGGAAGACGTGCTTGAAATTTATCATTTCGAATTTGATACTCTACATTTATTATTCATAGAAGTATTATCAATAATAACAGATGACGTTTACCTGAAATTTTCATAAAAAAAAAAAAAAAAAATCATTGGTTACTGAGCAATATAAAACCATGCATTTATCCTCAGTGTATAAAATTTTCATGTACATTTTGAAAAATCTAAAAATAAGAGTTTTATACATCGAAATTTTTTTTGCTTTTTTTTTTACATTAGAAATTCTGACAGCGTAAAAATATTTGCATACTAAAATATTATAAAAAAAAAAAAAAATATTGTAAACTCTGCAAATATTTTATATATTTTTATCAAAACCTTTTTTTTTAAATATAGTGATGATAATTAATTATTTCGTATATTTAACAGTCACTATAATCTTAATATAACAACAAAAATCTATATGGTGAAAAAATAAATGAATTTTTTCTGATTAAAAATATTACCACACGGCACACTTGTGTTTAGGATTCATCCTTGATTCTAGGGGGCATTGGAAATCTTCAGCGAATTCCGGCATATTCGAAAGTGATCCAAGAATACGGAATTCACCTGGACTGTGGAATCCAGTCGTAATACGTAATTTTAATGCTTCAGGTCGATGTACAGAGCACCAGGTGTTAGCAGCACTGATCCAAAACATTTGTCTCGGCGTAAAAAAAAGTCCAGGAAGTGTTGGTTCTGGTTTGTGTCGATCAGCCCAATCTTTATACGCCAAATATGCTTCCTTTATACCTCCATTGTCAGCAATATTTTCACCTTGAGTATTAATACCATTCAGCTAACAAAAAAAAAAAACAACATAAACAAACAACAATCATTATAATAGACGTAATTTTTATACTAAAGTGAATTCTTTATTTTCTCACGTTCTTTCCAACTTCTTTTACGGTATAATTGCCGTACTGATTAATTATACATTCAGCCTTCTCTAGATATTTTTCTTTGGTTGACGGTGCCCACCAATCGACTAGATTTCCATCTTTATCTAACTGCCTTCCTTGATCATCAAAGCCGTGAGTGATTTCATGACCAATTACGAATCCAATAGCACCATAATTCATGTATCTTGGACGGTCATTACTAAAGAAAGCACCTTGAAGAATTCCAGCAGGGAATTCTATACAAAATAAAGAAGAAACTTATGACACTGTAAAATATCGGGAGTGAATATGGATTTAATTTCAATTCGAATTCACTCTCTCACTCCAAGTTTTAGAGTTTAAAAAAAAGTCACTCTGTATGCGGAGTTAATAGGGATTTTTTTATGAGCAGAGTGATTTTGGAGTGACAAGAATTGTATGTCAATTCGCATTCACTTCGGTTCGGAATTTTAATATTTAATTAAATTTGTTTTTAATAGAAACAGCTGTTAATTAGAAACATAATCGCTTCAATAGATAATTAATTCAGATATTAATAATGAAACTTAAATTATTATGTTTTCAATTTACAGTGACATAGTTTTTTTGGGAATATTTTACCCCATAAAAAAATTTTTTTTTGATTCTTGAAGAAGTCTGCTCTCAAGATCGATAGGTGCTAGTGTCTTTTTCTACGTATGTGTCTTGGTGCAGATACTTGTGGCCAAATTTAAATTGCAAGATCTTTCGAAAGAAGTAACACGACTTAATCTCTCTGGACAAAATCTCCTTGGCAAAGTATCCCCACGACAATATCTCCCTAGGACAAAATCTCTCTACACGGAAAGGAAATTATGGCAGCGGTTCCCATAATTATAGGAATGTTTCCCATAATTATAGGAATAGTTCCTATGATTATGGGAATAATACCCATAACACTACAGGAATGGTTCCCATATTATCATGAAAAAATTAATTTAAAGAAGTGTGGTAATCACTTCTACAATACACAAAAATATTATTAAACATGAAAACAAAAAATCAAACATTGAAAAAAAAAATCGTATTTGGCAAAAAAACATTAAAATTTTTAACAAGAATTTTTTGTCAGCACAAAACATTCAAGAAAATTCAAATTTTGGGAAATTTCTACACTATTGTGCAAAAAAAAAATTTTATGATATTATAGGGATGGTTCCCATAACATTATGGGAATAGTTCCCATAATATTATAGGAATAGTTCCTATACCAATATGGGAACCATTCCCATAATAGTATGGGAACTATTCTAGGGTTCTTGCTCAAGATACACTCCAGAATCTTGCTCAAACACGTGTTACTAGGGTTATTTCGCTACAATATGAAACGTTATCTCGTGGTATGATTGATGTAAATCATACGACAGTTTGTGACTCAGTGGAATTATATTTGCGAAAGTTTTATTATCAGCTGCTTATAATTTTTAAAAATCATTTCGCGTAAATTTATGGACAGGAAGCTCGTAATTATTCCCGTACTCAATATAAATGTCTAAATATCAAAGCCCTAAGCTCAGTATGTATTAGCATTTTTTTTATAATTAATATTCTCTGAAACTCCCCTTCAAAGTGAAATTCACTCCGAGGGAATTAAATAAATAAAAAGTCATCCACTCCGCTTTCACTCCGCAATTTCTTTATCGTAAGCAACTCATTATCTATTCTTAAATAATTAATTATTAATAATGTATGTGATGAATAATAAATTAATTATACATACGAATACTGTTTTCAATTGATGAATAAAATGCATTAACAACAGCTGGGTGGCCGTGTGATACCCAATCACTCTTATTAATCGGTTTTCTTAATTTGCTAAATGAGTATTCTGTGCCAAATAATGTCAAGTTCAATATATTTTTCAAATAAGAAGCATTGTCATCAAGCTGTAGGTTTTCATAGAATTCTCCCAATTTCGCGTCATTCAAAAGCTCATCAGGATACGCGATATGGCTTGTCATGGATGCAGCTTTTTCCAGGGCACTTTTTCTCGTTTCTTCATCCATCCAGTCAACCTGTTATAAATTATTTAAATTAGCAATATCCTATCAATTATGATGAATAAATAGAAGGACAAATAATAAATCAATTACTGTTTTTAATATTTTATTGAACTGATTACGGATGTCCGAAACCATTTCCACGGCATTTTTCTTGGCGTCCTCGTTAAAATATGTCCTTACATACAAAGCTCCAACGCTTATTGATAAAGTACTGGAGACAATGTTAACACACTCTTTCCATCGAGGTTGTCTTTCCGTTTTACCACTCAGAGCTGTAGAATATTCAAGCTGTCTTTTGCGAATTTCATCATTCAAGTAACTCACAGATGCAGCAACGGCCCGCCACATTACATAATTAGCCTGTACCCTCTTTGGTGTTGATTTCATTAGTTGTTCGAAGTCTGATATGAAACTAGGAACGTTAACGATCGTTATTTCGTTGTCATCAACTTGAACATGAGGCTTGAGAATTCTGTTGAAGTATTCCTTCCAAGGGATACTTGGATATTTATTTGATAACTCTGTTATTGTCATCGGGTTGTACAGTAAAGTTGCATTACGTCGTTTTTCAACCGGCAAAGATATCTAAAATTTTTAATAAAACTTTTCATATCATCATCTTACTTTTTATCATTAATTAATTAAGTTAAATTTATCATTCAGTTTTACATTGGCAACGTTCATTTCAAATTTAAGAGACCCCATTAGTTCTTCTTCAGCGCGTTCTCGCTCAGCACCGAGAATTACTGCAATATCGACCATGTACCGGTAATATTCTTTTACAATCTTGTCATCAAATCCTTTGCTTAAGTATTCTCGTGATAATCCAAGCGAAGCTTGATCTAACTGCAATAAAAAAAAAAAAATGTTGGAAAATCCACACTGTAAAAAGAGCGGTCCCGGGAAAAAATGTTCAGACCTGATCAGACATGAGCAGGCATGAGTCTTCAGGCCTGATCAGACATGAAAAATGACCATGCCTGACCAGGCCTGATCAGGCATGTTCAGGTCTGTTCAGGTCTGTTCATGCCTATTCATGCCCATTCTGGTAAAACAATTATATATAAAAAATGGTCCTATATAATTATATATAATTATGCATAACTATATACAATTATATATAATTATTTCTATAAAAATGAAAAAAAAATAAAAAATATGGGAGTGTCTAGGATTCGAACCGTGGACCTTGCGCTTGAAAGTTCGCCTCGTTACCTGTTGACCTAAGAGATTGAGTTGACAAGAAGGTCCCGTACGAACTTCAAGTACTGAAAGTCTTAAGACTCATGCCTGTTCATGTCTGATCAGGTCTGATCCTTTTTTCTCGGGTTATACGTGATAGATTCTTGGTCAAAAAAATTTTATATCTATGAACAGACATGAACAGACATAACCAGGCATGAACAGGCCTGAGCTTATTCAACGCTTCAGACATGAACAGACATGAACAGACATGAACATGCATGAACAGACATGGGCAGGCATGGACAGGTATGATCAGGCCTGAACGCATATAACGCTTCAGACATGAACAGACATGGTTAGGCATGAACAGACATGAACAGCCATGAACAGGCCTTAGTGTATTTAACGCCTCAGACATAAACAGGCATGGACAGGTATGATCAGGCCTGATCATGTCTAATTTCAGGCCTGATCATACATGAACAGGCATGATCAGGTCTAATTTCAGGCCTGATCATACATGAACAGGCATGGTCAGGCCTGATCATTTTTTCCCGGGGTGTTAAAAATGGACTCATTTTAACTCCGCCCGGTGTTAAAATAAAATTACACCGGTGTAGGAGGAGTAATACACCGGTATTAAAAATACCGATGTTAAAGCGGGGTAACCGGTGTAAAAGCGGAGTAAAACCGGTGTAAAAGCGGGGTAACCGGTGTAAAAGCGGGGTCACCGGTGTAAAAGCGGGGTAACCGGTGTAAAAGCGGAGTAATGCCGGTGTAAAAGCGAGGTAAATTGCGTCCGCTTGGAGTATTAACTTTAAAGATTATAATATATTATAATAACTATAATAACTATAAAGATTTATAATATATTATAAATCCGAAAAAATCTAGTTGCATGATAATGAATACTTTTTCTGAAGCTAAATATTTAGTTCTTGCAGCTTAATTTTATATTATTAAGGCTACATGAAAATCATGTTGCTGACACATGATTTTCTCATGTTACCGCAACATGACTATCATGTAGCCGAAACATGACAAATCATGTGAATGCAACATGATTTCATCATGTTTATTTACCAAGACTGCATCATGTTGCATTCACGATTAATTTTTTTCCGTGTATGGGAATTTTTGGATAGGGAATGGCATGAGTTGTCAATTGTCGTGTATGAAACTCAGTAGACCAAATAACTCTCGATAGACACAATTAATCGGTCTAACTTTTTTTCATTATCTTTGTATTTTTCATCACAAGAATCCTATTGAAAATTATTGTCCAAATCCTTTTAGTTTAATTGTAATTAACTAAAAACGTAGAACTGATTAATCACGAAAAGTTTAGCGGCCATTTTTATTTTTACTATTGCTATTATCACAAAAGTAAATTTTTTTTTTTCCTCCCCATTAACTACTGGCAGCAGTATAGCGTAAAACAATAGGATTGAAAAAAAACGATATCTACAACAAAAATGCGGGGTATTTAGAGAAAGTGTAAATAAAAAAAAAAAATTTAACTGGAATTAAAAAATAAAAAATTCAAATTTATAATTTAAAAGTTGAATGAAAATTCATACACTGTAAAAAGAGCGGTGTTAAAAATGGACTCGTTTTAACTCCGCCCGGTGTAAAAATGAAATTACACCGGTGTAGGAGGAGTAATACACCGGTGTTAAAAATACCGGTGTTAAAGCGGGGTAACCGGTGTAAAAGCGGAGTAAAACCGGTGTAAAAGCGGGGTAAATTGCTTCCGCTTGGAGTATTAACTTTAAAGATTATAAAACACAAAAAATGTCAGTTCTTTATGAAAATTAATAAAAAATATCATTTATCAACAAGTAAAGTGATCGAGTAAGTAAAAATATTCACAAAATAAAATATTTTAACACCGGTAAAGAATATCTACACCGGCGGCGGCGTTATTTTAACACCGGTCTAGAATATTTACACCGGTGGCGGCGTTATTTTCACACCGCTTTCGGGGGTAAATTTAACACCGATAATTTTAACACCTACACCGTTTGGACTTACCCCGGTGATTTTTTACAGTGCAAAATTGCACACCTCAATCACTCATTTTATTTTTAATCATAAGTTTTATTTATTTTTTTTTATTACACTGTAAAAAATCACCGGGGTAAGTCCAAGCGGTGTAGGTGTTCAAATTATCGGTGTTAAATTTACCCCCGAAACCGGTGTGAAAATAACGCCGCCACCGGTGTAATTATTCTAGACCGGTGTTAAAATAACGCCGCCGCCGGTGTAGATATTCTTTACCGGTGTTAAAATATTTTATTTTGTGAATATTTTTACTTACTCGATCACTTTACTTGTTGATAAATGATATTTTTTATTAATTTTCATAAAGAACTGACATTTTTTGTGTTTTATAATCTTTAAAGTTAATACTCCAAGCGGACGCAATTTACCCCGCTTTTACACCGGTTTTACTCCGCTTTTACACCGGTTACCCCGCTTTAACACCGGTATTTTTAACACCGGTGTATTACTCCTCCTACACCGGTGTAATTTCATTTTTACACCGGGCGGAGTTAAAACGAGTCCATTTTTAACACCGCTCTTTTTACAGTGTATGAATTTTCATTCAACTTTTAAATTATAAATTTGAATTTTTTATTTTTTAATTCCAGTTAAATTTATTTTTTTTATTTACACTTTTTCTAAATACCTCGCATTTTTGTTGTAGATATCGTTTTTTTTCAATCCTATTGTTTTACGCTATACTGCTGCCAGTAGTTAATGGGGAAGAAAAAAAAAAATTTACTTTTGTGATAATAGCAATAGTAAAAATAAAAATGGCCGCTAAACTTTTCGTGATTAATCAGTTCTACGTTTTTAGTTAATTACAATTAAACTAAAAGGATTTGGACAATAATTTTCAATAGGATTCTTGTGATGAAAAATACAAAGATAATGAAAAAAAGTTAGACCGATTAATTGTGTCTATCGAGAGTTATTTGGTCTACTGAGTTTCATACACGACAATTGACAACTCATGCCATTCCCTATCCAAAAATTCCCATACACGGAAAAAAATTAATCGTGAATGCAACATGATGCAGTCTTGGTAAATAAACATGATGAAATCATGTTGCATTCACATGATTTGTCATGTTTCGGCTACATGATAGTCATGTTGCGGTAACATGAGAAAATCATGTGTCAGCAACATGATTTTCATGTAGCCGAAACATGACAAATCATGTGGATGCAACATGATTTTCTCATGTTACTGCAACATGACTATCATGTAGCCGAAACATGACAAATCATGTGAATGCAACATGATTTCATCATGTTTATTTACCAAGACTGCATCTTGTTGCATTCACGATTAATTTTTTTCCGTGTAGAATCCACTCAACTGCGATAAAAACCGAAAAGAATCCAATACAATTTATAGGATTCTATGCGGTTTTTGTCGCAGTTGAGTTGATTCTATGGGAATTTTGGATAGGGCTGGGATTAAAATAATCTATATTTAATTAATGGAAGAATTAATCGACTTAGAATTGAGTCGAAATTATTCTTCAATAAATTGTCTTTGTGTTGGGATAAAATTTGACCCATTTTAGTGTAATCGAAAAAGTCTAGAGATAATTTAATGTGAGAGAATGAGTCAAAAAATTTAGAGCGATCATAAAGCACCTTCAGTTCTTTTGCGCTTGAGGTGTGCAATAAGTATAGTAAAAATTTTTCACGAGATTTTTGAATACCCAAAATTGCAGACAGTATTTAGATGTCAAGTAACAGAGTTCATTATTTTTTCATTTTGTTTTTTTCATGAATAGTTAAGGGGCCGCTTATATAATATGTCACGCAAAATTTTACCTTTTTAGGTCCCTTTCCCCTTCCCCACATTTTTTTGCGATCCCCCTCTAAATATTGCGTCACAAATGATAGACCCTTCCTTACTATGCCGGAAATATATACATAGAAATATTTGTATACTTGCAAATATAAAACAAATGATTTTTTATCGAAACAAAAAAAAATTAAAAAAGAACGAGAAAAATTTGCGAAATTGCTTAATGAGCTGCAAACGTCACGTTTCCTTAAGCCCCTAGACCCCCCTTGCCACATCAAGTCACAGTAAGCGACACCCCCTTCTCCTCCAAAAGTGCGAACGTATTTTATAAGCGGCCTTTAACTCATTTTTTTTTTAATTTTCATTAACTTAAATTTTGTTTTTAAAAATATGAGTTTTTTGGTAACTCACATCTAGAACTCGCTTCGTACTGTTTTTAGGATCGACAACAACGCCAAACTGTATGAAATAATCAACTGAATAACCCATTTCTCGGAATTTGAAGACAGATGCCATCCAGCTAAATTCGTCATCTTTCCACATATCGCCGTCTATTACCGGCCATCCTCCAAGTTTTTTTACGATACTCAACAAAGGAGTAAGTCCTTGTTCTTCAATAACAGCTGGAAGTAACAATTTCATTACCATAAATTTAATTCAAGGTAATCATTTAAAAAAAAAAAAATACTAACTTTTATTCATGCAACTCTTGTAGAGAGTTTTTACCAGCCTGAATGGATAAGGCATGTCTATCAATCGCGGGTCTTCTATGCTCATTCTCAATTGCTCTAAAACTTGATCACTAATAATACTGAATGTATTTACGCTGACTTTGTCATCAGGAATGATAGTTGACTTTAGGAAACCACCACAGGCAAATCTGTAGAAGTCATCACACGGGTCGACGGATGAATCCATATTTTTTAGGATCTTCGAGGCTAAAATTTTATTTTTTATTACAGACCATTTTTTTTTTTATTACAACTTTATAATTAAGGTCATTCTTAGACAGTGACCCCCACTTTTTAAAAATATTCAGTGACCTTAAACTGTTAGTGGAATGAAAATTTTATTAATTAATTTCAAAAAAATTAAAACATAAATTGAAAGAAAGACAACGCAGTAACAATTTTGCCGAGATACAGATTTTTAAAAGAATCATCACAGTTGATATCAATTAGGAGTTAAACGAAATTTGTGAAATAAATTTTAGCCCACAAAATTTGAAAATTCGAATTATAATTTAATATGAAGATTTTACTGGTTTATTTCCTAAATTTCGTTTCACTCCGAATTGATTTCAACTGTAAATAATTTCTTTAAAAATCTGTCTCGGCGAAATTGTAACTGCGTTGTCCTTCTTTCAATTAATGCTTTAACAATTTTTTTAATTAGTTATCAGCATTTTAAAACGGTCATCACAATTGAAAGTCATTGAATATTTAAAAAAAGTAAAGGGCACTGTCTGTAAATGGCTTTAACGATTGCTTACCGGTATGAACACATGATGGTGAGTAGCAAATGTTATCTGAAACTTGCACAACAGTAGGTGAGGCTTGGAATGATGAATTAAATCCTAAAGCCACCCGAGTCGAAATTTTAGCACTCATTTCATATTATTTTTGGGTTTTGCCCCTCATTTGATCCTCAAAAGAGCAAAGTGAGTCTCATCTCGCCCTCAATGAAATTTACTGTCCCTCATTTCATACTCAGAAACCTTATGCGACTAAACTGAACCTCATTTCAAACTCATGAACCTCATACTGACTCTCATTTCATACTCAAAAACCTAACTCGACTAGGCTGAACTTCATATTAAACTCATAAACCTCATTTGATACTTGTAGAGCCCAGGCACACCACTGTTATTGTAGTATTTATGCTGTTATAGCTCACATTGTCGACCACTCATAACATACATGCATACATACCCGATAAAAAATGTATAGATCCAAGCATATATACAAAGAGATCTCAATGTATCTAAGTACATCCAAACAGATCTTGAAGTATGAAAAGAGATCCAAACAGATCTCAAAATTTCCAAAGAGATCCAAATAGATCCCACTAGGGGAGGGTGGGGCAGAGCGGCCCCCCTGAAATTTTGACCAAAAAAAAAATTTTTTTTTTTTCGACTAATTACTATAAATCCGATATGTTTGCGCATTTTTACCCCTACGCATGACATTTGGGGCAAAATGGACAAGCCCAAAATTTTGAAAAAGTGATTTTTTCATATTTTTATCGTCAAATTAAAAAAAAATTATCATAATTCCACATTTCTAGCCCTACGCATAACACCTGGGGCAAAATGGACCAGCCGAAACTTCCGAAAAATTTATTTTGTTATATTTTTCGGCCGTTTCTCTATGTAAGAGGCAAATTTGGTCACTCAAAATTTATAAAAATTAAATTTTTTTTTTTCGTTGATAAATTTTTGAAATAAAGTAAAATTATAGAATTGATTTTTTTTATTATTAAATAACAATTAGTAATTAAGGTAATCGAGAGTGAACGATTTTTTACGCTTTAAAAAATTTTTTTCGAGTAATATAAAACCAAAAATAGTTGTCAAGAGAAAGAAATACATTCTTAATGATGAAAACAATTTAAAAAAAAAAAAAAAAACGAAAAAAAAAATTTTTTATCACTTTTTGGAGGGGGGCCGCTCTGCCCCACAAAAAAAAAAATTTTTTTTTTCAGAATTTTGGCAAAATGTCCATAAATTCGTTCAAAATAGGACAAAAGTAAAGTGATCTTATGGTTGAAAGCCACAAAAAATAATAATTGGCTTAGGGGGGCCGCTCTGCCTCACCCTCCCCTACATATTTTTTTAGGAAATTGAACGTTCTACAAAAAAGGTCTCTTATCGTTTTTCGATAAATCCATCTATTCAAAAGTTATTAGAGCTCGTAGTAAAGTTGGAGAGCTTTTTACTTTAACGGTAAAACTATCAGACTTATCACAAAATTTTATGATGTCTTTTTTGTCGCCAATTTTATTCTCTACAAATTATTATCAGTAGAAATTTTTCAAATTCTGCATTGTTTTCTAGTTATTTTCATTTCAATGTCGAGCTCTTGAAATCGATCAGAATCACTTTTTTCAGAGCTTGTAATTAAAATGAAAATAACAAGAAAACAATGCAGAATTTGAAAAATTTCTACTGATAATAATTTGTAGAGAATAAAATTGGCGACAAAAAATATTCCACAACATTTTGTGATAAGTCTGATAGTTTCACCGGAAAAGTAAAACGATCTCCAACTTAACTTCGAGCTCTAATAACTTTTGAATAGATGGATTTATCGAAAAATGATAAGAGACCTTTTTTGTAGAACGTTCAATTTCCTAAAAAAATATGTATTAGTCTATTTGATTTATTGATTTGTTAACGAGGTTAAAAATACTTAAAGCTAAAAAAAAAATATTTCCCATGTTATTTAAATGGGAAAATCGAATTTTTCAATGAGCTAGGTCTGTAATCGACATCGAATTTTTTTTCTTGCGCGAAAATTTTTATTTTGTGTTAAACTATGGTTTTTTCCACATGCACTTGAAAAAAAAAAATCTGGTTCCGAAATGAAGCACCCTAATATATATATATATATATATATATATATATATATATATATATATATATATATATATATATATATATATATATATATATATATTAGGGTGGTCGTTAAAAATTAAATTTTTTCAGGCGCCCCATAAAAAGCTTCTTTTTAGTGGAAAAAATACGTGGGGAATTTAGTTTTATCGTTTTAAGTAAAAAGAACACGTGCCGAAGGACGAAGTTCATTTTTTGATACAATCGCGGTTTTTTTCTAATATCTCATGAAATATGCAGATTAACGGAAAAAACCTTCAAACCAATTTTGTAGGAAATTAAATTTTTGACAAATAAAGTCATGTTCATTTTTTTTATCAAACGTGTATTTATGAAGATATTTTCAAAAAACTTTTTGAGATCTTATCAATTAGACATTTTAAGGATAACGAACGTTAAAAATAACGTTTTTTTCTTAAATATAGACAACTTCGTAACTCGTAACATATCAATTATTAATGCTTGTTATAGTTTCTCTATACTTAAAAAAATGTTATTTTCAAAATTTGTAATCCTTAAAACGCTCAATTCATCAGATCTAAAAAATGTTATTTTAAAATATCTTCATAAATACACATTTTATAGAAAAAATGAAAATGACCTTTTTTGTCAAAAATTTAATTTCCTACAAAATTGTCCTTGTGATTTTTTCCTCTAGTCTGCATATTTCATGAGATATTTAAAAAAAACTGCGATTGTATCGAAAAATGAACTTTGATCGTCCTTCGGCACGTGTTCTTTTTACTTAAAACGATAAAACTAAATTCCCCACGTATTTTTTCCACTAAAAAGAAGCTTTTTATGGGGCGCCTGAGAAAATTTAATTTTTAACGACCACCCTAATATATATATGTATTAGGGTGATTCAAAAAACAAACAAATTTTTTTTTTTCTTCCAAACAGGTTTAAAAGTTTCGTTTAGATAAAAAAAGACGCCTGTGAAAGTTAGAGCTCTTAATATTAATATTAACATTGTCTGCATTGCACTTTTCTATTTCCCATAAGAATAACATGGAAAAAATTTTTTTTACGTCTTCTGATTTTTATAAGTAGCTAATGATGCGTCATAGGAATAATTGGCAGGCATATTATTGTAGGGAATTGAATGCTCGACAAAAAAAGATTCTTATCATTTCTTGAGGAATCTATTTGTTCAAAAGTTATTTGAGGTTGAAGTCGAATTCATATTAAATTTTGATATCTTTTTACTTTTCCGGCGAAACTATCAGACCTATTACAAAATATCTCTGGACCTTTTTTGTAGACAATTTTATTCCCTAGAAGTTATTCTCTATAAAGTTTTTTCGAATTCCGCATTGTTTTCTAGTTATTTTTATTTCAATGTCATGCTCATAAAAAAAATTGTCTTCTGATCGATTTTAAGAGCTTGACATTAAAATAAAAATAACTAGAAAACAATGCGGAATTCGAAAAAACTTTATAGAAAATAACTTCTAGGGAATAAAATTGTCTACAAAAAAGGTCCAGAGATATTTTGTAATAGGTCTGATATTTTCGCCGGAAAAGTAAAAAGATATCAAAATTTAATATGAATTCGACTTCCCCAGAGAGGAAGGTACCACGGGCCCAGGCTTGGCCCAGACTTGGCCCAACTTTGTAGAACCTTGGGCCAGGCTTGTACGCCAGTCTTGGCCCAGCCTTGGTAGAAGCCTGGAATGATAATCTCGGGCCAAGCCTGGTTGCCAGACCTGGCCCATGCTTGGTTACCAGACCTGGCCCAGGCTTCCAGGAAACGAATAAGTTTAATTAAAAAAAATTTATTATTATTAACCTCGTAGAATTCATGATCATTAACGTTTTAATTATCTAAGGGAGGTAAATGATGTGAAAAAAACTCGGTGGAAATTCTGCTGGACTCTGGGCGCGAACTGCCGTCCTTCTGATTACTAGGTCCGAACGGTAGCTACTGGACGAACCTACTAACGTTGAACCGGCACATTTATATGATCTCCTTGTATAAACCATGGGTATATCCAAACTTGGGTAATCCTACCTTGGCCCAAGCCCGGGTAATCATTGCAACGGCCAAGGCTAGGTTACCCAGTCCTGTCCCAAGCCTGGCTTGACAATGGATGGCCAAGGCTAGGTTACCCAGTCTTGGCCTAAGTCTGGGTTGCCATTGGACGGCCAAGACTAGGTTACCCAGTCTTGGCCCAAGCCCGGGTAATCATTGTAACGGCCAAGGCTAGGTTACCCAGTCCTGGCCTAAGCCTAGGCCAATATAGGTGTGCCAAAGCTAGGTTCCTCAGTGCTGGGCCAAGTAGGGGCCCGTTGTTCAACTCTGGCAGCTCCTGTATGGGTTCAACCTCAAATAACTTTTGAACAAATAGATTCCTCAAAAAATGATAAGAATCTTTTTTTGTCGAGCATTCAATTCCCTACAATAATATGCCTGCCAATTATTCTTATGACGCATCATTAGCTACTTATAAAAATTAGAAGACTTAAAAAAATTTTTTCCATGTTATTCTTATGGGAAATAGAAAAGTGCAATGCGGACAATGTTAATATTAATATTAAGAGCTCTAACTTTCACAGGCGTCTTTTTTTATCTAAACGAAACTTTTAAACCTGTTTGGAAGAAAAAAAAAAATTTGTTTGTTTTTTGAATCACCCTAATATATATATATTAAGGTGTTTCACAAAAAAAATTTTTTTTCTTATGATCTCAAAAGATAGTCTTAGATATAAAAAAAACTCTTCCCAAAAGAGCAGCTCGAAATCTCAATTCTACTAAGAGCTCGACGAATATTCATTTTCCCATTCAAATTGCATGTGAAAATTTTTTTTTTTGTTTTTTAAAAATAAAAGTATTAAAAAAAATTTTTTTCGAAAATCGAAGTACATAGCTTATAGGAAATTGGATTTTCTACAAAAAAGCTTATAAGTGTTTTCTCCAGAGAACTAACAGAAAAAAAAGTTATAAAGTTTTAAACTATATTAAATAGTATAACTTCATGTTTTCATTATATAAAACAGTTTTTTGATAGAAATTTAGGTTTCTTCATCTGAGCTAATGTTAACTGTCAATTTTTTTCTGAACACATGGGAAAAATTTTCCTTACTTTGAAAACGGAACTTTCTTTTTGATTTCAAAATACAGAAAGAAAACAATTTGAATTCTTAAAAAAAATATTTTTCTTTCAAAACTTATACGGAAAATGAGTAAAATGTCAGAAATCTTTTTAAAACACCTTACTGATTATACATAGTATATAGATTCACTGTATAAATATGTACACATAATTAATTCCGGAAATGATCTTTACGTTAAGTTTTTCAATTCACTATTTGTTTCAAGCTTCATAACTTTTTTTTTGTTAGTTGTACGAAGAAAACACTCATGGACTTTTTTGTAGAGACTTTAATTTTCTACAAGACCATGTACTTTGATTGTCGATAAAAAATTTTTTAAATACTTTTATATATATAAAACAAAAAAAAATTTTTTTTACATGTAATTCAAATGAGAAAATTAATATTCGTTGAGCTCTTAGCAGGATTGAGCTTTCGAGCTGCTCTTTCGGGAGAATTTTTTGAATACCTAAGACTAATTTTTAAGACCATAAGACTTGAAAAAAAAAAAAAAAATGTTTATTTTGACACACCCTAATGTATATAAAATAACATAATTACATATATTTATATAAAAATATATATATATATTTATATATAATGAAATTAGAAATATTTATATAATTATATATAGTTTTATAAGACTATATATAAATTTATATAATTATGTAAATTTATATATAATTATGTATATTTATATATAATTATACAAAATTATATATAATTTTAGATAATTATACTCTAATGGAAAAAATTAAAGGATAAAAAAAAAATTCCAAATTATTGGGCGATTTTCAACAGGCCCTAACTTTGAGAGAAATGGTCGTACAAGAAATAAAAAAAAAGGAAATTGTAGCTCCAAGTGTCTACTTTTTGGATTAGAACTTCCAAATTTTGTAGCGTCAGCGATTTTAGAGTAATCTTAGAAAAACAAACGACAAAAAAATTTTCAAATTAAAAAAATTTTTTTTTTTTGGTCCTCGGGCGTGGAAAAAATTTTTTTTGCTTAACCACTATGATGATCGAATACCTTTATTATTCGGCTTTAATTTCTTATTTTATGGACCTTGAGACGTCCACTTCTCGCCGAGACATCGGTCTTCAAATGGAAAAGGATCCTTTTGTCTTTGATTATCGATATCTCAGAAACCAATGATCGCACAGTAAGTTAATGGTGGATTTTAAAAACTTGAATAAATTCCCTTCAACGATTAGCGATTTCTTTTTCGAAAAAAAAAATTTTTCCTATCGTCACATGAATTTAAAAATGCAACTAAAAAAGGGCATTTTGTGGTTTTTTGGAAAATCAAGCGCTGAAACGAAAATATTGTGGAAATCGATAATGTTAACTATGCATTTTACAGTTAAATATGTCCACAAAAACCCTACAACGAGCCAGATCAATCCAACCAGCCGTTTGTTTGTTTCACTCGATCAAATTTTTGAAAAAATTAAAGGATCACGTTTTTTGCTCTGAAAAGCTCATAATCTTTAACAAGATGAAAAAAAAAAAATTTCGGAGCTTTGCCCACAATTTTATTGCAGACAGTGCATAAATTTCCAAAAAATAAAAAAGTTTTTTTTCAAAACAAAATTTTCGAAACGAAAAATTTTTCAAAAAACTTTTTTTTTGGAATAACTTTAGGAAATTTACAAAACCGAAACCCAATCATTTTTAACACGTTTACGTCGCTGATTTCCGTAATTTTACTGATCTCTCGGTCTATAAATTCAAAAAAAAATTTTTTTTTTTGAAAATTTTGTTTTGAAAAAAAACTTTTTTATTTTTTGGAAATTTAAGCACTGTCTGTAATAAAATTGTGGGCAAAGCTCCGAAAAATTTTTTTTTTTCATCTTGTTAAAGATTATGAGCTTTTCAGAGCAAAAAACGTGATCCTTTAATTTTTTCAAAAATTTGATCGCGTGAAACAAACAAACGGCTGGTTGGATTGATCTGGCTCGTTGTAGGGTTTTTGTGGACATATTGAACTGTGAAATGCACAGTTAACATTATTAATTTCCACAATATTCTCGTTTCAGCGCTTGATTTTCCAAAAAAACACAAAATGGCCTTCTTTAGTTGCATTTTTAAATTCATGTGACGATAGGAAAAAATTTTTTTTTCGAAAAAGCAATGGCTAATCGTTGAAGGTAATTTATTCAAATTTTTAAAACCTACCATTAACTTTCTGTGCGATCATTGGTTTCTGAGATATCGATAATCAAAGACAAAAGGATCCTTTTCCATGTGAAGACCGATGTCTCGGCGAGAAGTGAACGTATCAAGGTCCATAAAAAAGAAATTAAAGCCGAATAATAAAGGTATTCGATCCTCATAGTGGTTGAGCAAAAAAAATTTTTTCCACGCCCGAGGACCAAAAAAAAAAAATTTTTTAAATTTGAAAATTTTTTTGTCGTTCGTTTTTCTAAGATTACTCTAAAATCGCTGACGCTACAAAATTTGGAAGTTCTAATCCGAAAAGTAGACACTTGGAGCTACAATTTCCTTTTTTTTTTTATTTCTTGTACGACCATTTCTCTCAAAGTTAGGGCTTGTTGAAAATCGCCCAAAAATTTTGAATTTTTTTTTGATCCTTTAATTTTTTCCATTAGTGTATATGATTATATCTTGTTATATATCATTTTTTTTCCTGGGAAGATTGCTATTATAGCAATCCAAATTATTAATATAGCAATCCAAATAGTTGATATAGGGATACGTATTGCCGTAGCAACCATCTGTATAGATAGTTGGTTTAACGAAATATTGTATGGGTAAAATATCAACCTAACCTTTACACAAATAAAGTATTGCTACATTAATAATCTACGATTTTTGAAATTTTAGATGGTTACTACAACCTAACAGTATTGCTACTATAGCAATATTTTTCTTTCAGTGTAATTGTTATTAAGATTCGAAGGAGTTATTGGTATGAACTTTTAAAAATTTTATTCGAAATTTTATGAAATCTTATAAAATTTTATGAATCTTCATAAAATTATATAAAATATCCTCATAATTTTACATATTTATTACCAAGATTTGAAGTAGTTATTGGTATTGATTAAAAATTTAAGATATCGTTGTAAATTTATGAAGTGTATCTATGAGATAAATTTTCAATAACATTTAGTAAAGAACTTACTAGTAAAAGCTGGAGAAGTTTCGTTATTAGCTACTACACCCTCCTGAAGTATAATTTTTGGAGTAGGAGTTGTTTTTATGATAGTAGGACTAGTAGTAGTAGTTTTATTACTTCTTTTTGTTATCCAATCCCAAAAAGAATTTCTCGATACACATGCCTTAATTATAAACCATTAATATTTTAATATAGCGATCGAACATTGCATTTTTAAAATGTTTATACTTACTTCAGGTTCACTTTTTGATGGCAGAATTGTTGAAAAAATTAAAATTATTAAGAAACTGGACAGTTTCATTTTAAGAATCGCTTTAGGCTAAATTAAGTACTCTAAAATAAATTCTGCTGTTGAATACAACTTATTTATGTATCTCACCAAATTTATACGCACGGATGTTAATCTTTTTGATAAACTTTTGATAAAATTCTTTTCTTTATATGACACGAATTCGGCTCAATCTATTATTACACTTGATTGTTTCAAGGCAAGTTCGAAAGCTTGATTAGATTATTTATTCATTTTTACGCTTATCATTTGTAAAACAAAACACTAAACGTTTTCCTGGTCACGACTTTGATAGTTTAATCTGTCAATTATCAAATATTTATTCTCATGTCAATAAGAATAGCCATCACAGTAATGTTTTCGTGCTCATTGGAAAAATAATTTCAAGAAATCATAAACAATTATCAATGAGAAATTCTTCAATTTTCATTTACCATTATTCTTAACAGTGTGAAACCCATAACTATACCAAGAATGGAGCTCAATGCCGCTGTCTTACTCGCTCAACTGGTACTCTACGTCAAGAAAGTCTTGAAACTTGAAAATGTACCAATTTTCATGTGGACAGACTCCGCTGTATCCTTAACGTGGATACAAAACAACCCAGCTAGATGGAAGGTCTACATTCGCAACAGAGTTACCAAGATTCAATATTCGCTACCAAGTGTCAACTGGGATTTTGTTCCAGGGAACCTCAACCCAGCTGACTGCGCTTCGAGAGGTTTAACAGCAGCCAAATTAGAACAGCATTCGCTATGGTGGACGGGACCTAAGTGGCTCAGTCAATCAAAAGAAAACTGGCCATCTTTTGATACCCCTTCGCAGATGGTATCACATCTTGAAGAACGTCCAGGTCTGGTTTTTACCATCTACAAGGCAGATTCACACCCACTATACACGATAAATTCTCTAAGTTGTCACCGTTTACTTCGCTCGCTTGGAATCGGTCTACGTGCCATCGCTAAATTTAAAATAGTACCACAGTCCACACCACTCTCTACAGTTGACCTGGAACTCGCTAAGACTTTGCTGATAAAGTATACTCAAAGTCAGTACTATTCGCAAGAGCTGAAGCTACTGGAAGATGGTGATTCTCTACAACGAAATCATCGTCTCGCTAAATTGATTCCCTACGTCGACTACAACGGAGTACTCAGAGTCGGCGGTCGCTTGAAAAATTCGCTACTGGATGATGAACAAAAGAATCCAGCAATACTACCATGATCATCACGCTTAAGTACGCTATTAATTGATCATTCGCATCGAAGAACATTTCATGGGGGAACTCAATTGACTCGCTGATTTACGAAGATCTGTCTGGATAGAAGGTGGGCGAGTTCCAGTCAGATCACAGATTCTTCGCTGCGTCGTGTGCACGAGACATAGAGGTGTTCGTGCACAACAATTAATGGGACAATTGCCATCCGCTCGTGTAAGACCATCCAAAGCTTTCCTACACACTGGAAAAGACTACGCTGGGCCAGTAACACTCAAGACTTTTCAAGGTCGAGGTGCGAAAACCTATAAAGGATGGATCGCTGTTTTTGTATGTCTTGCTACGTCCGCTATACATATCGAAATTGTCACCGATTATTCTACTGACGTTTTCGATCGTCGCAGCATTTAGAAGATTTACTAGTCAGAGAAGCATCTGCAATACCCTATACTCGGACTTAGGTACAAATTTTGTAGGAGCAGACGCCACGCTAAGAAGAGAATTCCCAACAGGATCGAGACAACTAAAGGAACTTCAGTATTTACTCGCTACAGAGGGCACAGACTGGAAGTGCAACTCGCCAAGCGCTCCCCATTTAGGTGGCAAATGGAAAGCAGCCGTTAAGTCAATCAAGTTTTCTCTTATACGAACTATTGGTGAATCGTTATTGGCTTACGACCAACTTGCTACAGTAACACACTACAAAAGTTGTATGACATTTTTTCTAGAAAATTGATAGCTGAAATAATAATAACCATTAATTATAACTCTTTGGTGAAAATAAAAATTTCTGAAGTTTGAAGTCTCATAACTTTTGAACCGTTGTAAATGCATCTATGTCACTACAAGTAATTTTGAAGAGGACTACGGGCCCTATAAAACAAGCCAAAAACAAATCGATTGCTCAAAAACTGCCTGAGTAGGAATTTAAAAAAAAAAATGTGATATTGTTCCTATGCTTTTTAAATGGGAAAACTTTAAAAATAGATCCCAACCTCTTAAAATTAAAATTAAGGCCTAAAATTTTCAGGAAATTTTTCTTTTTTGTCGTCTGCTATAACATTTTCGTATAGGCTAAGAAAAAAAAAAACGTTCGAAAAATAAAAAGCACCCTCATATATGTATATTAGGGTGCTTCATTTCAGAGCAAGATTTTTTTTTTTTTCAAGTGCATGTGAAAAAAACCATAGTTCAACACAAAAAAAAAATTTGCGTGCATGAAAAATAATTCTATGTCGATTACAGACCTAGCTCATTGAAAAATTCGATTTTCCCATTTAAATAACAAGGGAAAATTTTTTTTTTTAGCTTTAAGTATTTTCAACCTCGTTAACAAAACATTAGATCGAATAGACTAATACATATTTTCGTAGGAAATTGAACGCTCTACAAAAAAGGTCTCTTATCATTTTTCGATAAATCCATCTGTTTCAAAGTTATCAGAGCTCGAAGTTAAGTTGGAGATCGTTTTAATTTTCCGATGAAACTATCAGACTTATCACAAAATGATATACGGTCTGTTTGGTTGCCAATTTCATTCTCTACAAATTGTTATCAGTAAAGTTTTTCCAAATTCCGCATTGTTTTCTAGTTATCTTCATTTCAATGTTGAGCTCTTGAAATCGATCAGAACCACTTTTTTAAGAGCTTGAAATTAAAATTTTCAATGTTATCATGTTACCATTATCATGTTATTTAAATGGGAAAATCGAATTTTTCAATGAGCTAGGTCTGTAATCGACATCGAATTTTTTTTCATGCACGAAAATTTTTTTTTTGTGTTGAACTATGGTTTTTTCCACATGCACTTTAAAAAAAAAATCTGGCTCCGAAATGAAGCACCCTAATGTATATATATGTGAATGTGTGTGAGGTGGAGTAGGAAGATACTTAATTTACAATGGAAGCAAGATTGGGGGTGAAGTGGTCAATTAGTAGAATAAGACTGTAAATGAAACTGGTACAAGTGGTTATGGAATAAGTTAAATTAAATATTTTTGTTGGAATATGTTGAGAGAATTATTGAAATTATAGAAATGTGGAATACTTTTTAATAGAAATGATTTCCTAAATAAAAATTACCACTAAGTGTACACCACTGGTTTCGCTTACAATTTTTTTATTTCTTACAACACTAATACACAAATGTGATGTACGAAAATTTTATTTTTTCAATTATGCGCAGTTTATATGACTCTTATGACTCTTTGGTGCTGAACTCATGTCATCTAACAGTTAAATGTTAAATTCAATTCATCTTCCTAGATAGCCATTGCGTCTGCAATTGAAACTTGGCGCCAACATTCCCGTAGCTCGTTGGCGTGCATAACAGTTGATGATAACTCGCCGCCAAGTTGAATGGAATAGTAGGGCAAGTAGAAAGTTGCTAACAACTTGACGGAAACTTTCTTTGTCAAGTTGCCTTCATATTGCGGCTGCAGGTTGTCACCAACGTTCTGAGAAAGTTCAAGCCAATTTTGTAGTCAATAATTGGATGGTCAAAAGTTACCCACAACTTGACGGCACATTGACTGAAACTGTTTTTCCGTCACTGAGTTACAGAGAAAACTTTAATTACCCTGATAGCCAGACTTTTTGATCAGAAAATACATTTTATTTGCGACCAACTTAACGACAAATTGTTGACAACTTTCAGCTTTTGTAATTGTTGATTACTACTCAGAAAGTTGGCGACAATCTACCGCCACAACCTGTCGATAACTTGCTGAGAAAATTGAAGGCAACTTTCTGCCATGAACTTTCTCAGAAAGTTGCCATCAAGGTTTTGGAGTGACTTGTCATAATGCCAATTTTTTGATCTAATCATATGTGATTGGATTCAAAGAGTCAGATATATTTGGATTGCTATTTGAAATAACTAATTATAGTTAAAATTAGAAATTATACTACCTCTTGGCTTTAGACAGCAACTAAAGTCAAAAGGACATATAAAAAATATGTCCTTTTAGAATTAGTGACGCGATAAATCTGTTGCTTCACGTACACACCTACTTGGTCGTCTTATTACTCACTTCATTCGTGCGCTCAACTTCGCTCTCGTGGACAATCGATAATGTACCGCACTTGTTGCACAATATACTATTAAATTTGTTTACTTGATTGACAATTTAGAGAGGAGGACTTGGAGGTACACATAAATGATCAAAAATAATAAATTAATTGTAATTTTACTCCAAGAATGAATATTTATTATTTGAACTCACTGACAATTACAGTAAATAGATATACATCAGACATGTTAACTTTTCATTACTTAAATTAACGAATTATATTACAAATTAAAGCTGAATGTTGTTTTATTTTATTATGTATTTAATTTTCAGATGTTAATGTATTGATATAAAGTATTATCAAGACATGTAATTATGTTATGAACTGGTGATCTAATGAAGAAAATGTATTTTTTTTAATCATATATTTGACTTATTCATTTATTAATTAATTTATGTAAGTACTTAACAATTAACGAAAAATTTGTATAGACAAATTTAAACAATTAATATTTATTCATTACTAATTAATAACATTATAATTATTTATTTTTCATAATTTTCGGTAACTTAATCCTAAATTTTATAAAAATTTCAACATTTTTATCGCAATCGTCATAATAAATATAAAGTATCTTTTGTATTGTGACTTTAGTTGAGTTTTGAGATCCGAGATGACAAATTTTATAAACATGAATTAAATAAATTCATCGCAAAGATAATGATTTTAAAGTTTTTGTATAAATATATTTAAATATTTAATAGTTTTTATAGAATGAAAAGATTGTATTCATACAAAAACTAATTTTTTATCACTACACTTTTTAAATGTCTATTATAAAATAAGCAAATTCGCATTTTTTTCCGAATAATAAATATTTATTCAAAGGGATTAAATATTTTTAATTTTGAGTTATATTTTGTACTATAAAAATTATATGATATCAAAAAAAGTATATCTACTAAAGTTTATTTTTTTCCTGGTGAGGTTTAGTCGGAAGACGTGCTTGAAATTTATCATTTCGAATTTGATACTCTACATTTATTATTCATAGAAGTATTATCAATAATAACAGATGACGTTTACCTGAAATTTTCATAAAAAAAAAAAAAAAAAATCACTGGTTACTGAGCAATATAAAACCATGCATTTATCCTCAGTGTATAAAATTTTCATGTACATTTTGAAAAATCTAAAAATAAGAGTTTTATACATCGAAATTTTTTTTGTTTTTTTTTTACATTAAAAATTCTGACAGCATAAAAATATTTGCATACTAAAATATTATAAAAAAAAAAAATTATTGTAAACTCTGCAAATATTTTAAATATTTTTATCAAAACCTTTTTTTTTAAATATAGTGATGATAATTAATTATTTCGTATATTTAACAGTCACTATAATCTTAATATAACAACAAAAATCTATATGGTGAAAAAATAAATGAATTTTTTCTGATTAAAAATATTACCACACGGCACACTTGTGTTTAGGATTCATCCTTGATTCTAAGGGGCATTGGAAATCTTCAGCGAATTCCGGCATATTCGAAAGTGGTCCAAGAATACGGAATTCACCTGGACTGTGGAATCCAGTCGTAATACGTAGTTTTAATGCTTCAGGTCGATATACAGAGCACCAGGTGTTAGCAGCACTGATCCAAAACATTTGTCTCGGCGTAAAAGAAAGTCCAGGAAGTGTTGGTTCTGGTTTGTGTCGATCAGCCCAATCTTTATACGCCAAATATGCTTCCTTTATACCTCCATTGTCAGCAATATTTTCACCTTGAGTATTAATACCATTCAGCTAACAAAAAAAAAAATATCATAAAATAAACAACAATCATTATAATAGACGTAATTTTTATACTAAAGTGAATTATTTATTTTCTCACGTTCTTTCCAACTTCTTTTACGGTATAATTGCCGTACTGATTAATTATACATTCAGCCTTCTCTAAGTATTTTTCTTTGGTTGACGGTGCCCACCAATCGACTAGATTTCCATCTTTATCGAACTGCCTTCCTTGATCATCAAAGCCGTGAGTGATTTCATGACCAATTACGAATCCAATAGCACCATAATTCATGTATCTTGGACGGTCATTACTAAAGAAAGCACCTTGGAGAATCCCAGCCGGGAATTCTACACAAAATAAATAAGAAACTCAATACACTGCAAAAAAACGGGAGTGAATATGGATTTTATTTCAATCCGAATTCACTCTCTCACTCAGAGTTTTGGAGTTTAAAATAAGAATCACTCTGCATGCGGAGAGAATCGGGATTTTTTATGAGCGGAGTAATTTCGGAGTGACGGAAATTTTATTTCAATCTGCATTCACTACGATTCGGAATTTTAATACTTAAATAAATTTGTATTTAATAGAAACAGCTGTTAATTAGAAACATAATCGCTTCAATAGATAATTAATTCAGATATTAATAATGAAACTTAAATTATTATGTTTTCAATTTACAGTGACATAGTTTTTTTGGGAATATTTTACCCCATAAAAAAATTTTTTTTTGATTCTTGAAGAAGTCTGCTCTCAAGATCGATAAGTGCTTGTGTCTTTTTCTGCCTATGTGTCTTGCTGCAGATACTTGTGACCAAATTTAAATTGCAAGATCTTTCGAAAGAAGTAACACGACTTAATCTCTCTGGACAAAATCTCCTTGGCAAAGTATCCCCACGACAAAATCTCCCTAGGACAAAATCTCTCCAGGATGCAATTTCTAAAATTATTTTTATCGGTCCAATCCCTGATGGCCATACTATCACTTCAAAAATTTGACGTTCAGGGATTTTGATTAACTTTACAGTAAGTTTACGTCAAGTTCTTGCAATTGACGATGATGTCAAATTTGGGCTGGGAATTTCCCATGATTTTATGCATGTATGGGTAACACATTCTATTTATTTATGATATACACATAAAATGTGAAAAAAAACCTGAACACGATTCCAGTCGTAAGTGTATCAATCATTATAATTACATAGATTATTATAAGATTTCGTATGTAGAGATTGTGTTGGGAAGATTTCGGCTGGGGAGATATTATGGTGGAACCGCGAAAGACACACACGTAGAAAAAGACACCAACAGCTAGGGTTCTTGCTCATGATACACTCCAGAATCTTGCTCAAACACGTGTTACTAGGGTTATTTCGCTAAAATAAGAAAGGTCATCTCGTGGTATGATTGATGTAAATCATACGACAGTTTGTGACTCAGTGGAATTATATTTGCGAAAGTTTTATTATCAGCTGCTTATAATTTTTCAAAATCATTTCGCATAAATTTATGGACAGGAAGCTCGTAATTATTCCCGTACTCAATATAAATGTCTAAATATCAAAGCCCTAAGCTCAGTATGTATTAGCATTTTTTTTATAATTAATATTCTCCGAAACTCCCCTTCAAAGTGAAATTCACTCCGAGGGAATTAAATAAATAAAAAGTAATTCACTCCGCTTTCACTCCGCAATTTTTTTACCGTAAGCAACTCATTATTTATTCTTAAATAATTAATTATTAATAATGTATGTGATGAATAATAAATTAATTATACATACGAATACTGTTTTCAATTGATGAATAAAAAGCATTAACAACAGCTGGGCGGCCGTGTGATACCCAATCACTCTTATTAACCGGTTTTCTTAACTTGCTAAATGAGTATTCTGTGCCAAATAATGTCAAGTTCAATATATTTTTCAAATAAGAAGCATTGTCATCAAGCTGTAGGTTTTCATAGAATTCTTCCAATTTCGCGTCATTCAAAAGCTCATCAGGGTACGCGATATGGCTTGTCATGGATGCAGCTTTTTCCAGAGCACTTTTTCTCGTTTCTTCATCCATCCAGTCAACCTGTTATAAATTATTTAAATTAGCAATATCCTATCAATTATGATGAATAAATAGAAGGACAAATAATGAATTAATTACTGTTTTTAATATTTTATTGAACTGATTACGGATGTCCGAAACCATTTCCACGGCATTTTTCTTGGCATCCTCGTTAAAATATTTCCTTACATACAAAGCACCAACGCTTATTGATAAAGTACTGGAGACGATGTCAACACACTCTTTCCATCGAGGTTCTCTTTCTGTTCTACCACTCAGAGCTGTAGAATATTCAAGCTGTCTCTTGCGAATTTCATCATTCAAGTAACTCACAGATGCAGCAACGGCCCGCCACATTACATAATTAGCCTGTACCCTTTTTGGTGTTAATTTCATTAGTTGTTCGAAGTCTGATATGAAACTAGGAACGTTAACGATCGTTATTTCGTTGTCATCAACTTGAACATGAGGCTTGAGAATTCTGTTGAAGTATTCCTTCCAAGGGATACTTGGATATTTATTTGATAACTCTGTTATTGTCATCGGATTGTACAGTAAAGTTGCATTACGTCGTTTCTCAACCGGCAAAGATATCTAAAATTTTTAATAAAACTTTTCATATCATCATCGTACTTTTTATCATTAATTAATTAAGTTAAATTTATCATTCAGTTTTACATTGGCAAGTTTCATTTCAAATTTAAGAGACTCCATTAGTTCTTCTTCAGCGCGTTCTCGCTCAGCACCGAGAATTACTGCAATATCGACCATGTACCGGTAATATTCTTTTACAATCTTGTCATCAAATCCTTTGCTTAAGTATTCTCGTGATAATCCAAGCGAAGCTTGATCTAACTGCAATAAAAAATAAGTAGTAAAAATTTTTTTACGAGATTTTTTATTACCAAAAATTGCAAACAGTATTTTTATGTCAAGTAACAGAGTTCATTACTTTTTTTTTTTTTCATGAATAGTTAAGGGGCCGTTCATAAAATACGTCACGCAAAATTTTACTTTTTTAGGTACCCTTCCCCCTTCGTCACATTTTTTTGCGATCCCCCTCTAAATATTGCGTCACAAATGATAGACTCTCCCTTACTATGACGGAAGTACACACATAGAAATAACTATATATTAACAAATATGAAACAAATGATTTTTTATCGAAACAAAAAAATAAAATTGAAAAAGAACGAGAAAAATTTGCGAAATTGCTTGATGAGCTGCAAACGTCACGTTTCCTTATACCCCCTGACTCCCCTTGCCACATCAAGTCACAGTAAGCGACACCCCCTTCTCCTCCAAAAGTGCGAACGTATTTTATAAGCGGCCTTTAACTCATTTTTTTTTAATTTTCATTAACTTAAATTGTGTTTTTAAAAATATGAGTTTTTTTGTAACTCACATCTAGAACTCGCTTCGTACTGTTTTTAAGATCGACACCAATGCTAAAGTCTATGAAATAATCAACTGAATAACCCATTTCTCGGAATTTGAAGACAGATGTCATCCAGTTAAATTCGTCATCTTTCCACATATCGCCTTCTAGTACCGGCCATCCTCCAAGTTTTTTTACGATACTCAACAAAGGAGTAAGTCCTTGTTCTTCAATAACAGCTGGAAGTAACAATTTCATTACCATAAATTTAATTCAAGGTAATCATTTAAAAAAAAAAAAATACTAACTTTTATTCATGCAACTCTTGTAGAGAGTTTTTACCAGCCTGAATGGATAAGGCATGTCTATCAATCGCGGGTCTTCTATGCTCATTCTCAATTGCTCTAAAACTTGATCACTAATAATACTGAATGTATTTACGCTGACTTTGTCATCAGGAATGATAGTTGACTTTAGGAAACCACCACAGGCAAATCTGTAGAAGTCATCACACGGGTCGACGGATGAATCCATATTTTTTAGGATCTTCGAGGCTAAAATTTTATTTTTTATTACAGACCATTTTTTTTTTTTATTACAACTTTATAATTAAGGTCATTCTTAGACAGTGACCCCCACTTTTTAAAAATATTCAGTGACCTTAAACTGTTAGTGGAATGAAAATTTTATTAATTAATTTCAAAAAAATTAAAACATAAATTGAAAGAAAGACAACGCAGTAACAATTTTGCCGAGATACAGATTTTTAAAAGAATCATCACAGTTGATATCAATTAGGAGTTAAACGAAATTTGTGAAATAAATTTTAGCCCACAAAATTTGAAAATTCGAATTACAATTTGACATGAAAATTTTACTGGTTTATTTCCCAAATTTCGTTTCACTCCTAATTGATGTCAACTGTAAATAATTTTTTTCAAAATCTGTCTCGGCGAAATTGTAACTGCGTTGTCCTTTTTTCAATTAATGCTTTAACTGTTTTTTTAATTAGTTATCAAAATTTTAAAATGGTCATTACAATTGAAAGTCATTGAATGTTTAAAAAAAGAGGGAGAGATTGTCTGAGAATGGCCTTAGCTATAATACTTACCGGTATGAACACATGATGGTGAGTCGCAAATGTTATCTGGAACTTGAACAACAGTAGGTGAGGCTCGGAATGATGAATTAAGTCCTAAAGCTTCGACTGTTGATGGTAGCATTTCATTTTTTGCGTTGGCTGCTCTCATGCATTTGCGATTTCGGGTGCAAGAGCAAACAAAGCGAGTAGCATGTATATTAGTAATTATGAATGTCGTGAAAAGATAAATGAAAAAATTTAACTTCAGTAGTCGAAAAAATATATCAGATTTGACAGTCATTTCGATATGCGTTATCATTGATAATGTAAAATTATTACTTTTTTTTTTATTCAATAAAATTCAAACCTATTTTTGTTATTGGCGTATATTTTATATTTAAAAATCCTATGACGTAAAAGATAAATAATTTATTTAAATAAAGTTTTTTGTACTAAAATTCAGGTTAAAATTTCAAAAACAAAACCTATTATTTATTTATGTTTATAACTTTAGTCATTTATTTCTCAATATGTTCTTTATTTTATAGAAATAAATTTTGATTTTGTTTTTTATTTAGAAAATTTATTTTATCAATGTTGATAAAAAATTGGCAATAAATGAGCTGAGGCATTTTTGTATTAAAAATTATGATTGTAAAGTTAGTTGACTTCAAATAATTTTTTGATTTTTTTATAGTTGGATTAGCAAGACTTTGCTTTTCGGATATTTTCGGTGTTTACCCCCACCATCTAAATTTAATACCTAAGACATTGCGCCTTGATGGGGGGAGGGGGTAAAAAACCGAAGCGCAAAGTCTCGCTAATCCAACTTTAAAAACGATAAATTATAAAAAAAAATATTTTAAAAAATTGCACCAAAAGATCTTTTAATTTTCTACATGTGCATGTTTTTTTTTTTTTTTTTTTTTTTTTTTTTTTTTTTTTCATATTAAATTGTTGAAAAAAAAATTCAAAAATTGTTAATAGTCTGTAAACTTCTGGATCATTAAAAGCTCCAATGAAGAAAAAATTTATTATCTTATGTATGAAAAATAAAATTTTTAAATATTATCAAAAGTCTATTTCGTAAGTATCCATTTTTTTTTTGTTTTGTAAAATTTGATATGTATTTTATTTATATTTTAACAGAACTTCATTTTGATAAAAAAAAAAAATAATGGAATTTAAAAATCCATTTATTTTTGTATAATTGTAAAATTTCCATAAAAAGTAATAAAATATTTAAAAACTGCAATAAAATAACTTTTATTTTCGTAAAATAATAAAAACTCATTGTAAATATCTTTGACAAATTTATTTTCCATTGTTTGTATTCAAATTAGCAATAGATGTTCATGTATGATTATATGATAACATAAACTATTTTTATCTGAACATCGCTATTCTACATAATATAATAAACCTGATAAGTAATTATCAATTATGTAATTTTTTATACCGGATATAAAGTTAAATTACAGCGTAAATACTTTACTTTTAATAAATCAATAACATTTTTTTTCTGTTAGAGCAAAAAGTTTATTGCCAAAACGAATTGGCAAATATTTTATTAACTAAAATTAAGTGGTATGAAATATACGTCAAGAATGAAACAGTCATTGACAAAAGTCAAGTAAACTCAAATGTAATGAGTAATGACATTTTATTTAAAAACTCTAGTGCATTGGCATAATTAAAGCTGTTATTATTAAAGATTGATTCACTTTCCCAAATTTTCTAATAACTAATTGATTTGGTTAAATCTAATCCATCCAACCCTTAAATCATATCAAAAATCATGTATACTTTCATAAAAATAATATTTTAATTATTTTATGTAACTCATGCCGAAAAATACGCCGTTAACTGGCTAAAGTCAGCCTTATAAAAGTTTATATTTAAGTACAATCCTTTGTGATTATGGTCAAAAGTCGTATTTAATATATATTAAATCATTACTTTTTATATTAAATCATGGAATTTTAGTGAAATGGATGGAGCATTTCCCTATAGGAGTATACTCAACACAAACATGATTCAACACAAACTAACGAATTTTTCACTATGCCTGCACCTGAAAGTTTACATTTCTGCCCTGTTGAGAGAGAAGAAAGTCGTTCTTTTAACAGAGGTAAAAATTTAAACTTTCAGGTGTAGATCTGGTGAAAAATAGTATACACACCCCGCAGGAAAGTACACTGTCAAAATTTTGGAATTGAAAGCGGAGTAAATTCGGAGTGAATGCAGAGTGAGTAACTATTTATTTATTTTATCCCCTCGGAGTGAAATTTACTCCTAAGGGGAGTTTATTTTAATGTTAAAACTCCGAATTGAAGTGAATGCAGATTGAAATAAAATGTATGTCGCTCTGAAATTACTCAGCTGAAAAAACAAACTCCTCACAGTAAAAAAGGATCCGTCAAAATCAACACATATCGTGTGTAAAACGAACGTTTTGCACTTATTTATATGTTATTTTAACATGCTGTGAGTGTTAAAAAAAGTTGCACACGTATATGTTAAAAGTAAAAATTTTCCGAGCATTCTTTTGTGATGGTCGACATTATTTTTAAGATATTTTGTGTTGATTTGACAGTAACATATAAAATGTGTTACTTTCGAATAAAGTAACATTTTTGTGTGTTAAAAAGTCAATCAATTGCAAGTTCAAACAAGATAAACACTGTGTGTTAAATTTACACACAAATGTATTGAAAATTCAACACTCAGAATTTTAACACACGCTTTTTTTTATACTTTGACGATTCGTTTTTTACTGTGTTTATTTATGCAAAGTGATTTTTTTTTAAACTCCGGAACTCCGAGTGACGGAGTGAATTTGGATTGAAATAAAATCCGCAATCACTCCGAATTCACTCCCACTTCATTCATACTTTCCTCCCTTGGTGTGTAATATACTAATATTACCTCCTTATTTTATGACCACTTTGAATTTAGCTATCTGATTAACATGACTTAAATGTCTAGACTGCACATGCGCATTTAATTAATCAGCACAAGCATGTGTAGATCAATGCAACGTTAGCTAAATGTTATAACCTTACATATCTCTATTAATTGATACGAGTTAACATCAAAGTTGACTTTTTTTATTGAGTTAAATTTGTTAAGTGCAGAGTATTAAACAAGTTATTCAATTCCATAAAGTATAATTCTGTTTTAATAATAAAAAAGTAAATTATTTTATAACTCTGATTACAAGGCGCTGACTTTAGACATTTAACGGCGTTTTTCTTCATGTATTCATTACATCAACTATTGTATACATCTAGTAACATCAAGTATAATACCGATTTCACAAGATGTATAAGATACTATTATCAACAAATACAAAAAAAAATAAGCAGTAGTAATAAAAAAAAAAAACTTAATAATTTCAAGAAATAGATTCACCTGCATCTGTGCCATTGCATGACCTCGAGTTCGTAACTATTACACCAATACTTATTGCCAAGGCAATACATAAAAGGACTCCGCAAACTGCAATTATCGTCAGTCCTCGTTCCAAAGCTGATCGTCTCTTCCACCATGTCGGGTTTCTAGAAATTATATAATGCATGTTACTTTTATTTTCGTAAATTTTTATTGTTGATGTTTCACTGATTTAATCAGTAATAGGGTAGAAGTGCCATTTGTGGCCATTGCACTATTTTTGGACATTTAACACTTTATTTTAATTAATGATAAAGTATGAAATAAACTTGCATTATAATAATGTAATAAAAGTGTCTTTGAACATTTGAATAATTAATTATTTGATTGCGGATTTTACGAATGATTTAATTTGAATTTTGGAAATGCCCAAAACTGGCCCTACAGTGACTAAAAAAAGTAATTCTACCTTGTATGTGATCGTACAATACAATTAATATCAACTGATACAGTTGATTTTCTTACAAACTCATAAATTTTAAAACAAAATTTTTTAGAGAATTTGTCCTTGATAATTGAAGAAGAAAATGTCAAAAAGAAGAAAGAACATCAATGATATCTTTACTTTTTCGTGAGCAGCTTTTATTATGAATTAAAAGAATCATATGGATTCAATGCAAATGTCTGTAAGCAATGGGTTCATAAAATAAAATCCTTACTGATAATTTAAGGACAGCAGTTTTTTTCACCTCCCGAGTTGAAACTTAAAACGTATCTCAAGCGTCTCAGGCGTTTAAAACGTAAATTAAGAGTCTCAGGCGTTGAAAGCGCGTTCAAGACGTCTCAGGCGTTAAGAGCGTGTTTAAAACTTTTCAATAATTTCTTAATTCCGATTAAAATTAAAAAGGTCATGTACTGGGTATTAAGTAAAAATGTTTTTTTCTATTTTCCGTCAAGTTATGACCTCTATGATATTTCTATGATATTTCGGGCCAATATGTGATATATGGGGCATAATGGACCACTCGAAAAGAAATTAGGAAAACGGTTGACCCTAAAGGCCACCCTGCAACTTCCCGCTTATTGCATATTTAAGCGCTCGAAATTGCACTTACGTTTTTGAGCTGAAACGCTTTAATCACGCTTACAACGTCTGAGACGCTCAATATACGCTTCAAACGCCTAAGACGCCTGAAATACGTTTTAAACGCCTGAGACGCTTGAGATACGTCTTAAATTTCGACGGGGATTTTCTTAATTTTTTTAATAAAAGTAACAAATTATATTTTTTTTTGGCATGAAAATAAAAAAAAAGATATTTTATTTGTTTTAGTCCCATTCTTAGTGCTGAAATTTATGACGTTGTTATTTTTCGTAATATCTAAGAAACGGTTTCAGACCATTTCGGAGCATACGTTAGAGTAAGCGTCTGTATGTTTCGTCTCTATATAAACATAAACAAAATTTCGTTGTATGAAATCTCAGATGGACCAACCCCTTCAAATCATTCTTGCGCTCATCTAAAAGCTTCATTAAGACTTAAAACTGATTAGTTTTTAGGATTAATCATACTTGTAGATAATTTATATATTAGTCAAAAGCATAATTAAAAGAAATTTTTTTTAATAAAATTCGTAAATTCCTGATTTCACTGTGATCCAACGTTAAGAAGATTTAAAATTTTAATGAACCGCTTTGATTGCTGCAATGTGTATTCGGGTGATTTAATTCCTTTGAGAAATGTAAGATGTGACGGAAATTATTTTTATTATCTAATTTTTTTAATTTTATTCATATCTTCTGAACGAGTCAACTGATTTTAATAAATCTCATGGCAATCGATTGAAGGATAAATCGCTTACGAAATACAAAATAAAATAACATATATTTTTAAACATAATAAATTTTTTTTTTTAAGAATTTTTTTCCAAAGAACTCGAAAAACATCTAAATTAATTTATGCTAAAAATTTATTTTATTTACCTCTTAATAATTTTTTTCTAGAATAGAATAACCATTTGAGAGAGTTAAATCTTGCAAAATATATCGTAAACAAGTCAAAATCATTTTGGTTTTTTTTTTTTTTCATTATTTCGATGATTTAACTTCTATAATATTTATTACACTTAATAAATTTTTAATAATTGAAGAAATATTAATTTATCTTCTTATCATTCATTTAATGTTGGTACATGTGAAATAATTAAATGTTATTTCCATAATGTCTTCAAAAATACAATGACAGCATAATATATTTATTTTTTATAATTTCAAAAACTAATTTTTAAAGTAGGGGATGAGGGGCCAAAGTGGGCCCCTAGGGGCAAATTGGGCCCCTCAAAATTTTCTATACGCCAATAAATTCGGACGGATAATAAGCTTATCGAAATTTCTTATATATAATTAGGGCTAAAATAGACCACCAAAACTTTTCATTAAATATAATTTATTAAGAAAGTTAAAGAAAATTACGTTATAAACTTATATCGCAGCAGACTATTAAAATGACTTTTATATTATTAAAATACAATTGTTTTATAGTTATTTGCAAATATCACAAGTGTAAAGAATCAAAAATATCAAATCCGAAATTTTTTGGAGGGCCCACTTTGCCCCTAATTTTTGATTTTTCAATTTTAATGGACGCAGCATAATGAAGTGAAAATAAGTATATATAACACCGAAAAAATTTCACATTGTCAATTCACACCAAAAGGACACCGTGTAAAGTCCTCGAGGACCATTTTCACACCAAAAACTTTTTACAGTGTATACATATATAGAGTAAATCCGACATTTTTAAATAAAAATTAAAAATATTACAAGCCACGAAAAATGAATTTTCTTTTTTAATTTCTTATCACGTAATCATTAATGTGCAATTTCAGTTAACTATACAATCATTTTTGTGCGTACAGTACAACATGTCATACTTGTAGCTCGTGCTGACTAAATAGATAAATAGTTAAACGGCCTGTATTAAGTGCGCGTACTCATCGGAGCAATCGAGAGTCTGCATAACATAATGGAACAAGTCTGACAGGAAACAACAACTCGGGTATATCGACCTCATAACCTCGAGAGATTTCTTGGGTGTCTAGCTTTTTCTGTCTCACTCATATTTAGAAAGTTAGTAGTTTTAATGAGTTGTTAAGTTGTTGAAAATTTATTTAAAAATTATCATTTAGATCGTACAATAAAAATCAATGATTTTTTTATTTTGATATAATTAAAATTGAATGTAATTGCATAAAATTATTTTATTATATATAGAGAAAGAATAGTGTAGTATCAAAACAGTATTATTGATTGCATAATCGGTAAATATTAAGTAAGTATATACCTCGTAATTTAGTTTATTTCACAATTTATTAGACGGATGCAAATTTATTTTTATATCTTATAAAAAGTATAAGCGACCTTTTCTAAAAATATAATTTTTTTTTCTTGCATAAATACTTTCCTTATAAGAGATAAAGGCCAAAAATACTTAATAATTTTTTGTATTCTCTTTCATAAAAAAAAATGTTTATTTCATATTTAAATATTCTCGATGTTCATTAATGCGTTAACAGTATTTGCTTTACAGAAAAAAAGAAAATGAAAAAAATTACAATTTCACAGGAGAAATGCGTCGCTTCGAATAGAAGGAAAACTAGAAAAATTACAGTTTCAAAGAATAATTCCAGGATTTTTCTAAAAACTCATATAAACAAATTTCATCTTAAAATGTAAAATTTACTACTGACAATTATATTTGAAAAAATTTTAACTTGAAACTGTAGGGTTTGTTCTTTTTTTTTCTTTGTTGTCCCCTTCATAGGTAAACCTTGTAACTACTTTTTTTTTTCATAATTACAATCATAAGTAAAAATGAAAAACGTTCTTTAGTACACTGCTATTGCGTGAAAAATGCTTCAAATTTTAATAATTATAATAGAATGTTCGAAAGACTTTTGAATTTTAATATTTTCAGTAACGCACGTGTAACACAATCGATGTTTTGACCGATTTCTGAAAAAATTATCATTTTGCAGCAATCCCTTGTAGGAATAAAAAATATTGACAATGGGACAGGTCTTGGCACAATACTGGGCTACCCAGGCTCGGCCTCCAAAGGTTGGTCCGAGATCCGACCAACGTTCAAGTGACGAGCCTCGGTTCGCCAGTCTTGGGCCAAGATTCAACAGACATTTAACTGACAAGTCTGGGTTTGCCAGTCTTTGGGCAAAGTTCAGCCAATACTCTATTGACGAGCCTTGGCTTGTCAATCTTGGGCCAAGATTCAGCCAATACTCAAATAACAAGCCCTGGTTTACCAGTCTAAATAACAAATGTTACCTAAAAACCTCTGACTTCTATGTATAGTATAACAGCCTAGTGGATAAGACACTTGCCTAGCAGCCATGAAGGATCAGGTTCGAGACCCAGCAAATGCAAAAACAATTAGTTTCATCTATCTACCTGATTTTTCTGTGTACAAATTTCTTTCCATATGTTACCATCACGCAAATGTCTACTAATATTTGTTTTTTTTTTAATTTATTTTTAATAAGTATAGGTGCTTATTTAGCAACAGTCAATACTGGCTCTCGATATTGGGCCAATACTTAGATGCGATCTTGGCACAACACTATCACTCAAGCTTGGCTCGGTGTCATCATTTCGATGCTTAGACCGACTCGGGCCAAGCTTGGATTTCAAGCTTTCCCCAGAGTTGATAAGTCTTGCGCCTAGCCTCGGCCGAGTTTGGGCCTATTGTTTTTTCCTATAAAGATAACGAGGTTTACCCAGAAAGGGGACGAAATGAAGTTATAATAAGATCTTAATCATTAATGATTTTATAAGTATTTTCTTATAATATTGTCGTATTTAATAATGGACAAGTAGTAAAAAAAAGAGTAGTTATAAAAAATGATTATAGCTTGAATATAATAAGAAATCAATTATTATCGTAAGCGAATTTTATTTTTAAAAAAAATTCATTTTTTACTAAAAATTTTCAAGCGAATAAACTTTTATTGTTATTTAACTATATAATATCTATATATCTTATAAAATATTATTTTGCATTAATTATAAAGTTAGTAGCCGAATAAAAAAAAAAATAAAATAAATAGATTCAATGCTAAATTTAATGCCCAAAAACAGTTTTCGCACTGGAAAATCGTTAATTATTGAATTATGAAAGATTTTAATTAATGAATGTATTCAGCTAATCTTTTATTGCTATATATACAATGATTATTATTTAATTACCATTAAAAACCCGTTTCCTATTCGCATTTGTCAACAAGATTTATGTAGAAAAATATTTTCATTTTGCAAAAGTATCAATACTAGAATTACTATACTGATATAGGAAAACATGTGAATCTTAAATTACTTTAAATTTCCCGCGTCAATGCCACGGCAATCTTATCAGATTCGTTGAAGCGTTTTGATTGATTTTTTATGGTTGGTTTAATATAATCTCAGCAAAATTTCTCCAGTGTAAATAAATAATATGTTATTAAAATATTATTTATAAATTTTTGTATTTAAATATATAAATTTAAATGTGATTTTATCTTTTATCACATTATCTTACAATTAAATACTTTTACTTCCTGTTATAAAAGAAATTATAATTTTATATAGAAAACGGAGAGTCATTGTAATAATTACTTCTATGATGACAAATCTTTTCTTTCTTTGTAAAATGATCATATTGGAAAAATAAATTGAATACTTCTCGGGTAAAATAAATTCGTTCCAAAAAAATTCCAAAAAAGTTCGAACTGTGGAACTTTTAAACTTGAGACAGATTAAAACTTTTTTAGAACGTTCGTAATTTTGATAGTAAAAAAATAGTTTACATGAGCGAAATTTGAGTCAAAAAAGAACTTTTTCAAAACATATTTTTCAAAACTCAATTTTACTACATTTTACCCTGATTCCGAAAAAATTTCCCATTGGGAACCAATAGCCTGATAAAAATAAAAAAAAAGTTTCAAATTAGAGGTTTTTTGAACTTTTTCGGAACCAGGGTATAATATAGTGAAAATATGTTTTAAAAACGTTCTTTTTTGACTCAAATTTCGTTGATATAAAATTCTAGATAAACTTTTTTTTCACTATGAAAATTACCAAAATTCTAAAAAAGTTCCACCCGAAGTTTTAATCTGACTCAAGTGTAGAAGTTCCACATGTCGAACTTTCTTGGAGTCTTTTTGGAACGAATTTTTTTTACTCGGGTTTGTCAGATAAATCAGTGCTAATTATTTATTCAATTTAAATTGTATAAAAAATTGACTCCTATCACAACGTAAAATTAAGAGATTTGTAATACTAAAAAAAAATTTAACTTTTAAAATTATATATGTGGTTACCAAATTGGCAAATATAGAGAAAACAACAATTGATTATTCTGATTGTATGTTATTGTAGACATTGCAAAACAATTTAAATAAATTTATATTTTTATTAATAGAAGTCAACAACTATATGCAATAATAAATTTCCTACATCTTGATATATTCGTTAATTGAGTAATAAAACTCGTGGTGTAGTTAAACCATTCCGTCAAGCTTATATTAAATTATACACGCGAGGTCGATAACTATAGATTGAATGATGTGCTGACTATACATATATATGTACATTATTTTTTGCTGTTTAGAGAGTGTGCTGCGAATTTGAGTTGTCTGGAGGACGGTATGTTCCCAATAATTCATTACGACTGGTCAAGTAGCTTGATTAAACAGTTTGTCATACTTAATGAACAACATAAGAGATAGAATTTTTTTATTTTTTCGTTTCATATTAAGGAGCGTCTATTAAGAAATCCATCTTTACAGATAAATCTAAGAAACGAAATTGTTCTTTAAATTGCGGATGGTATGAAATTTGAGACAAATTTTATGAAAATTACTGAGTTAAGAGCTATATTTTTCATTTCCGGAAATTTAAGAATTTCAGATGATTATAATGTGTCTTTTTTTTTAAGATTCAACCTTCTATTATCTCATTACTTTATGTGTACATAGAGAGTGGGATTTTACTTAATCACTTACTTACATAATTTAATTTTTATTAACATAATAGGATATTTTTTTTTACTAACATTTTATTCCATATTTTTTCTATGAGAAAAAAATTATAATTTTATTTTTAGGTCATTGTTTTACAGAAAAAATTAAAATTTGGTAAAAATTTTTAGTTGAATTAAAGTATAATGATTTCAGTAACAAAAAAATTATACTACTTACTAAAACTATATTATAGAAATCCAAAAATATAACAAAATTCGATAAGCATACCCAAGTCAAAATATTAGACGTAAATTGAACGTTCTTAACGTTTTAAATGTAAATTGAACGTTTTTAATGTTTCGAACGTCAATTGAACGTTTTGGACATTAAAAACTCAATTTGACAGCTTTTAACTTATTCAAAACGTAGATTGGAGTATCATAAATCGAAAACGTAACTAAAACCTATTTAGACTTACAATAAGAAAACATAAGCATACCAAAAAATTTTTTTTATCGATTTTGTACTCCTGGATTATAATAACGCCAATTCCCTAACATTTTGTCGTCCGCCGTTCTGGATTTTTAATAAAAAATTTATATTTTGAAAAAAAAATTTTTTCAGTTTCATACTTCTATCTATTACTATTATATCTTTTCATATATTATGATATCAAGGTTATGGTAATTGTGATTACAAATATTGAAATAAATTAATTAATGTTATCATTATAAACTGAAATCATAACTCATGAAATTACCATATTTTTTACGAACCAAAATACAAAAAAATCGTTCAATTTACTTTCAAAACGTTAAAAACGTTCAATTCAAGTTTAAAACGTCAAGAACGTTCAATTTACGTTTAATATGTTAAGAACGTTCAACTTACGTCTAATATTTCGACTCGGGATAATACTGATTTCTTGCCAAAATTAGAAAATTTGTAGAAGTAAAAAATTGACTGAAAAAGTTCGTACGTACATATAAGTATATATATATATATATATACGATTAGATGTTAATGCAGTGAGTTGTATATTTTCAAAAACTACTTCATAAGCTTGTGCAATGAAGATTATGTATTTTATATTCATTTTCAACCCAATTATCGAATTGTGTCGAATTAGTGTAGATTATTCTCGTTTACGGCTTTAACTGGATATTACAAATACTAAGAAACCGGTAATTCTGAGAATCTGTTTGTATAAAATATGATGATTACATTTTAGACTATTTATCTGTATAGATTTAATTATATAATAATCAATAAATAATAATTAATAGTAAAAAACTAATTATTTACAATTATAAATCACGTAAATTAAATCCATGCAAACCAATTCGTGTTGCGAAAAGTTCAATGATTAAATAAAATTATTAGTAACTTGTTTGATATCGTGATATTGCAATAAGTAGAGGTAATCAAGGTCTTCCGGAAATAATTTCAGTAGTCTGTTATAATTTTTAAAAAATCATGTAAATCAACTTATTTATTTTCTATAACATTTTTTTTTATTTGTAAAGAAGTAAAAATAAACATAATCTATTGCATCAGACTGTGTTTTAATTTTCAACTCGTTTTGTTTGAAAAAAATATTGATTACAAAATAATGCATTAATATTATATGCTTGACAGGAAGTTATCAACTATACTATATACGGAAAAATATATTTTATAGGTGGGTACATAGTATTTATTATTATTTGAATCAACAGTCATAAAATAAGTACTTTGCAGTTCAGAGTAAAGATTATTCCGTTTTTCAATAACAATTTATTATTCATCACGTTCAAAGTCCAGATAAGATTGTTAAATATTTGTGAGGTTTTTCATACATTTTTCTCGGATTTCTTCTTTTCAAGCATACTGAAAGAAAAAACGGATTTTCTGAATCTCTAAACAACACTTAAATAAGACCTCCACTATCGACTACAGATTCATTAATTGATATGATATCGTTATCCGTAACAGAAAAGTGCAGTTGAGATGACTATTTATTAGTAAATTAAACTACTTTTAAATCACCATGATCAGAAGTAAATTATTACGATAATTATACTTTTATAGCCAGTAAGCCCAACGAGATCAAATTATCGCCACAATATAATTGCAGCAACCACTATTATAAATTTATGGTTTCAAGTACTATGTTGGTATAGTGCCTTTGATTATTTCAACAAAATTAATTCACAAAATAATTTTTCACTATACATGCACCGAAAGTTTAAATGCCTGCTCGGTCTATAGGGAAGAAAGTCGTTTTTTCCTTTTATGAGAAAAAAAATGATACAAATTGGGGCATGCACCAGTCTTCCCGTAAACAGAGGCAAAAATTTAAACTTTCAGGTGCAGATCTGGTGAGAAATAGTATACACACCGCAGAAGAAGGTATAGGACGTTTCAAGCCGCGTGTTAGCTACTCTCGCCTACGGTTCGGGTAGATAATTTTGCAATAGAGTTAGAATATCCTACTTTACTTCCTTGGTGTATAATATACTATTTTTTTTTTTACTTTAAATTAAAGTGAAGTATTGGGATAGTTATTTTACACTGCATTAACATATTAATTTTTATTTAATCATACATACACGATTGTCTTCTTGCTGAAAATAAAATATCCTCATTATAATTTACGAAGGATTCGAGCCTAGCGACCTAATACGCGCGAGTCTTACGCTTTACCACTATGCTACTCACCCAGTTAAAGTACTGCAGTTCAATTGTGCTTCTACTATTTTGTTTCCATACTAAATGTTTATATACACTTCGTTTTATGCACGAAAATTTTTTTAAACACAAGTGACAATAGTCATAAATAAAGAACCGAATAGAATACAACATTAGTAGATTATATTCTTGAAATATGTTATGAAAAATGAAGTTTTTAACTTTTGTTTAAAATTCGAATGTTTATTAAATTAACAGTATGTTGCAATTAATCTTTGGTTATATTTTGAATTTTTTTCTATAAAAAATAGGATTAAAATGAATGGATTACTCCATACTTAAGTTCGAATAAAACTAATGATTCTAATTATTATTTTAAATTTTTACCTACCCGCTATAAAAAGTGAATTTTTTCCAAAAAAGGTAAATTATTGGTACCAGTCCAATTTTCGAAAATCGAGTTTTTATCAGATGTCGACGTTTTGAATAATGTTTATCTACTTTTGTTTGCATTCACCCATACATCGACGCGAACATCCTTTCGAGAATAATATTAGTACGTGATTGAAAATTTTATAACGTAGATATTTCTCGAGAATACCACTTTCGAAAAAAGAAATAATTATCATAACATCCTTTTTTTAGAAATTCTAAATTATCATCAAGAAAATACGAAGATTTAATAGAGAACAGTAGTGAAGCAATGTCGAACTTATAAAATACTGGATTAATAATAAGTTTTTACCATTTCGCGCGAAAAGTTCAAATTCCCGTCTTGTTTAAAGCGGGTATGAAGGTGCACTTTTAGTTTATAGAAAATGAAAATTAAATAAATACACGTAGTCAATATCATTTTTATCCGAAATAATCTTATTTCATCACTTGTCATACAATATACCATTTTCTAAAAAATTTTTTTCAATAGTGAATATTTTTTTTAATTTCCCCATAATTAGTTTTAATTAAAATATTTTTTATTTAAAAATTGTAGATAGCAATCGGTTGTAGGTCGTCCTTATAACAGCCCGAGTCAAAATATTAGACGTACATTGAACGCTTTTAACGTTTTGATCGTAAATTAAACGTTTTTAACGTCTTAGAAATACATACGTCACATTTGAACAAATCAAGGTCACTTTTATAACCTTTGTTTAGTAGGTTTCATTTACATTTTATTAGATTCGTGATACGAAGTTACATTTCGGGTACTATAGAAACGTTGAACCTTCATTTTAAATGTTCATTACGTTCAAAACGTTCAATTTACGTCTAATATTTTGATTCGGGAAATTAACGACTTTTAACAAAAATTATGCCTGGTTTCTATAAGATTTTTATCCACATTTCTCTAATATAGAAAAATAATTTCCCCAAGATCTTATATAACATAATCGTACAAAGATTATAACTAGTATATTTAAAAAAAAAAATTTCGATAACCATGAGGCTAAAACTTTAACCAGTTTTTACGTCTTAAAATAGCCAGCAAATATGTCAATGGCCTCTAAACATAAAGAAATAAAGACAATAATGTTCTTTCTTTTTTATAACAATATGATGTTTGAAATAAATTTTCTTTTCTTAATGTGTAGATTTAAAAATAAAACTTCATTTAAAAATCATAGGCTATTTAAATAAAATACTCCTGTATGAATGATAAACATAAAGAATTATATTTATGATTCAAAGCAGATAAATTTGATTATTCCGTACGTGAATTTTATAATTTTCTTTACCTGAAGTTCAACATTATAAAATATAAAAATATACTACTATCCGATTAACTTCATAATTTTGTGAAATAATAACATTTTCATTTCTGATAAATTACAGTGCATAGCTTCAAGGTTAAACTTTATTTAAATAAAAAAAATATTTATATTCGTTAATGTAAATAATGCAGTTATATTAGATTGTATAATTTGTGCAGCCCTATTAATGACATTATACTGTGGGGTTTTATCGTCACTAAAAAAATAAAATTATACTGTTAGTATTATGACTCATTATTTATTATTTTTTTTTCGTCGCATTACAGATCGTTTGAAGTTTAATTTATTTTTTAATCTTTGCTATCTTGGTTCTTTTCGTGTTTAAAAATTATATAATTAATTGATAACCGATAAAATTCTATACAGTAACAGAAATGCCTAAACAGTACACAGTATAAAGGATATCTTGGCGCAAAAAATTTCCACTCACCTCAAGAAAATTTTTACTTGCCCTAAGAAATTTTTTCCATTGTGAATTAAAAACAAAAATTTTCTTGGCACAAGAAATCTTTTTGGTCCTAAGAAAATTTTTGTTTTTATTTCATAGTGTAAATTTTTTTTTCCGCGAAGAAATTCTTTTTTTCTGTGTAATTTTTTTGTTTAGTTTCAACAGCTACACATGACACTCAATTTACGTGGATTTTTTCAATGAATAAATGATTTGTTTTCTTATGTTCTAACATATAGTCCATTTTCTATTGTATTCAAAAAAATAGACCTTACAGTTGTGCTAGATTCTATGATAATTAAATTGTTATTGAGAATAAGTCACGGATAATAGAGTAATTTTATGTTCTTTTATAACATGGAACATTAATAACGATTAGATTCGTCAAATTAAATTTAAAAATTCTTTTAAATTTATAAGCAGAGAAAGTATGAGTGAGTACTTTCGATGTATTTCTATGTATCAAGTACGAAATTTTGAATAACATTTTTGTTGAGTTTTTAATTTAATAAATAAGACTTATAAGTATGCTAATGCATTTTCATTTACGATTAAGCTTTTAAAATCGATCAGAAGACTATTTTTTTTATGAGCTTGACATTAGAATGAAAATAACTAGAAAACAATGCGAAATTCGAAAAAAACTTTATTCAAAATAATTTGTAGGGAATAAAATTATCTACAAAAAAGGTCGCATAATATTTTGTGTTGTCTGATAGTTTCACCGGAAAAGTGAAAACCCGGGTCAAAAATAGAACTTGATTTAGACTTGATTTACCAAGTCAAAATCTGGAGCCGTTTTTCATAAGACAAACTCGACTTTTTTTTACAGAGATATGAAATACATTGAGTTTTCGCCTTGGTTTAGACTTAACTGGCTTACTTAGTCACGATGTAAGACGAAAAAGTTGAAATCAAGTCGAAATTGATTTGATTTAGACTTATTCGACTTAAATTATAAGGCGAAAAAGTCAAAACTAAGGTGAAATAATTTTTATATATTAAGGCGAAAGTAAGGCGAATAAAAAACTTTTTTTCGACTTGATTTGGCAAGTCAAAAGTAAGGTGAATGACTATCGTGCTCGAAGTAAAGGCGAATAAGTTGAAACTACGATCAAAAGATTCGAATGTTAAAATAAGATGAAAAACGTTGAAAAAAATTTAATTTAAGTCGAAAAAGTCGAGATCTTATCGAAAAATCGTCGGCAAATCGATAACTTCAAAAGAAAATAATAAGGTGAAGTGAACCTGAATCAAGTTTTATTTTTGACCCGGGAAGATCTCAAAATTTAATATAAATTCGACTTCAAGCTCAAATAACTTTTGAACCAATGGATTTATCAAAAAATAACAAGAGACTTTTTGTGTAAAGCATTCAATTCGTATCAATACGTGTCTGTAGATTTTCTCTACGACGCATTGTTAGCTAGTTATGAAAATCAGAAGACGCAAAAAAAATTTTCTCCACATTTTTATGGAAAATAGAAAAGTGTAATGTTGAACCACATAATGTTAATATTAAGAGCTCTAATTTTCACTGGCGTATTTTAATATCTAAAAAAAACTTATGAACCTGTTTCCGAGCAGAAAAAAAAAATTTTTTTTTTTTTAAGCACCCTAATACATATTTAAAAAATCGATTTTTCGCGCTTATCTTAATATTCGACATATACATTTATGTAGTACATATAGTTTAAGAATTAATAATCCTACGAATATTTTCATAATTTTACATCCAGTTATTTAAACTTTATTTCATCAAATGACTAAAAAATCAGATCAGATTTAAAATGTAAAAAGGATTTCAAATTTAAAAATTCATCAATTAATTAAAATAAACAAATTGTAATATTGATTTCATATATTTTTTTAAGGGTAAAAATCAAATTTATTATTTTTCATCAATCAAAATTTTTAGAGCAATAAGATATTAATAGGCGCAATGAATATAACAGTACTATTGTATTAAAAAAATATAAGCATTGCAATCTTAAACATGGGCGACACTTACATGTAGAATGTGCAATAAAATATAACAGATTACTTTTATCGATACTATCGCTTATTGCTCACGAGTTTTTATGTAGTCTTTCCCTATATGAATTTAATTGGTAATTGACGTTTTAAATCCTCGAATTGAAAGAAATGATTTTTTCTTCAATATGTTGATAATAATTTCATTAAAAAAAAAAAAAAAAGAAAAGAAAAATAGTGTTCCCGACTAAAAAATTCATTTATTCTTGGCCGTGAAAAAATAAAAAAAATCAATCGAGTTTCTTTCACTTCCTTATTACAAGAAAAATCGAAGTTCTTTCATAATAAGGAAGAAGATAAAGTCAGGAGTCGCACTATTTCTTAAAAAAAAAAAAAAAAAATATAGAAGAAGAAGACTAGGTCAGCAACAGTCTAATCCCAATGTTAGTATTTTACGAATAGAAGGGGAGACAAAGCCAAACATTTTAGTGGATTTTCATGTCAGCCTTTTGTAGTTATCAAGATTTGTAAAAGTCCCTTGCTCATAAACCTTGCACTGTCAACTATTACTCAGATACTTTGTTTTTTTTTTTAGATGAAAATAAAACTACTTTCACTGTTAGGATATAGAGATAATTTTATCTCCGCCACAGTTTGATTATTGGACAAATATTTTTCTCTTTATCATCTTGGTAACGTTAAAAGTATTGGCTTATTGCTAAAGACGCTATTTTTCTTTATTTCGATAAATTTTTGTTTATTAAAGCACATAAATATAATAAAAAAAAATTATAAGTTTCAAAAGTACGACATTGTATTCTTAGATAAATATTATTTTCATATGAAAAATATCTAATTTATGTGTTATTAAATCCATTCATTAGTTTTTATCACTTTTGTTCTAAAATTTATATATAATAAGGTGATAAAATGTTATGAGGTGATTTTTTTTACGGCAAATGTTTTTTTGTCTTATGAAACAAAAGTTATTGGAAATGAATTCTAGTTGAAACCAATAGAAAAAAAAATATTTATGTTAGATTTCATACTGCAAAAAGATATTTATAGTCTAATTATAGACATGTCAATCTGACAATTAGTTATATTTTTTTTTGTTTATGTCTCTTGTTATTATCATCTACGTAAGATCAGTTTCTGACAACAAATTAAATTACTCCAATAATAATTACAAAAAAATTAAAATATCTAAAAACTTCAAATAAATACACTGAGAGAAAAAATTACTTTTGTTAAAAAAACCCACTTTTGATTCAAAATTAGTTAATATCTACTTTGTAATAAAACTCTTTTTTGTCTGAAGAAATTACAATCTTTTTTGTAATGATTTTTTTTAAATTCACTTTTAATACAAAGTTAAAAACTAAGAAAAAAATGGAAAAATTCCGTTATAAAATTTTTGAATGTTTGCGGTAATTTTTTCTGCATCTACATGTTTTTTATTGGTTTCAATTAAATAAGTTTTGATAAAAAAAATTCGTTTATTTTTTCTAAATATTTTATTTTGTTGTAAGCAAACTTTCTTTTCTAAATAATTCTACTAGATTGTAATTTCTTCAATCAAAAACTTACTATGTTACAAAGTTTTTATTAATCAAATTCTTAGATCAAGAAAGTATTTTTTTTTTTTTTGTCATTTTTTCTCTCAGTGTAAAAAACAATACGACGCAGTAAAAAAGGATCTCAAGATTTTTTTTTTTCATTATTAATTAAAACCAATGAATTTTTTACGGCGAGAAATTTTCTTTCGCCCAAAAACCTTTTTGTCTTCAATTTATAATGCAAAAAATTTCTTGCAGCAAGAAATGCTTTTTTTGTGAAGCATTTGATATTCAATGATATTCTAAATTATTGCAACTAAAGCCAACAAAATTGTATTTTCCTTAGAATAGCGCAAAAATCATGTAAGTTGTCGTAAATTACATTTTTTTTTTAAGTATGATGTGAAGGACAAAGTTGCATCATGAGTTACTGACTATCTGAAATTGATTGATAGTTACGTATATTTATTTACTATACAAAATCGCATTTTAACACGTTTTGATGATAACTTTTGATAAATAAATGGGCAGTTTTTCCTGTTAATAATATTCATCATAATTATAATAAATTAATTCGAAAGCTTACAGTTTGTTATAATCATAAAAGAAATGAATCCAACAAATAATTTATATTTTCTAGAATATAAACAACAACTTCCTCAACAATAATTTTATACTTAATTGTTTCGTTAATTTTTTTATAATTATTAAATGAATCAAACTATTATTTAAAATATAAAATTTTCAGTTTGTCCTTATGGAGTATAAATTACAAATGTATGACAAATGATGACTTGTTATGTATTAATTAAGAATAATCAATTAGCAAAAGTTTCGCAACAACTTTTACAAAAAATTATGAAATTATTTCAGTTACAAAGAATCTAACTAACGATTTATATAAGAATATTAAATCAATCTAGTTTATGAAATAAAGTAGTGCCTAGTTCGTGAGTTCAGATCGAGGTTTAAAATAATTGAATTAAAGATCACTTTATTATGATCAAAACAACACTATTTTGAATTATAATTTCACATATGTATCATTTCATACAGTACGTAATTTCAATGCTTGGAATGTAACGTATTTATATTATATCATTAACTCACTCATGCGTTGAAATCCCAAACAATGTCAGTAAACAATACAGTTAATTTATTTGTCAACAATTATTTAATGAAATTTTTTTAAAAATTATTTCGGTAATAAACTTACTTAATAACAGTTTGCTTCATACTATTTGTCATTTTGTTGATTATTATCTTCACAATATCATTAATTTCACCAACACATAACACTGTTAGTACACGTGATAATTCGCGCGCTTTGTGACCTGAATGTCATGTATGAAAAAAAAAATTTATTTGATTTTCCGTCTTCCTGTTATTTATTTAAACCAATCAAACTAAAAAGATACTGTTGATACGGATGAATTGGATTGGAATGCAACTGATGGACTGAATGAGCGCGCGCACTTCTCTACTGTATTTAAACGAACTATCCCTCCCACCAGCAGTTTATTCTTTACTTGTTTTTTTACTCTACTCTCACCACACAACAAGTATTTGTTTCAAATGGCACACCTTCATATTTATCAAAGATTTTTGTATCATCTTCTCGGTACATTCAAATTTACACGCAACATTTCTTTCGAGCATAAAAAATAACATTTAAATTTTATCAATCAAAAATTTGATTTATTACAAAAATTAATAAATAAATACGACTATTTTGTAGTTTTCAAAAATAATTCATATTAATATCATTATTTATTTATAAATATCATACCTTTGAAATTGAGGTATAGATAGAGTGTTCCCTGTTGATCCTTGAATAAGTTTCTTGACATACATTGTGCTACTTTCCTCGCACTATTTAGCGACAAGGACTTTTATTTTTTTTGACGATAAACTAATCGACATTAAAATGTAAATTACTTTGACTAAAATCTTATGACTACAAATGAAGTATTAAAAATTTTTAACTCAGAGGTTTTATAAACTCTTGAAATAAAAAATAAGTGACAGATGTATATAATTACAGGATACAATTACTATTAATTTGAGAGTATCAAATTATTTAATTGCTTCTTTGATAATTATGTTCACGTATATAATTTTTTTTTATCTTTTACTACAATGGTAATATTCAGAGAAAAATTTTTATTTTAAAAATATTAAATAGGTAAGATACACAGAAAAAAAAGTTATCTTGAGTCAAGAACATATTTTTGAAGACAAACGTTTTCGGGAACCAAGTCAAGATTTTCTTGAGCCAAGAGAATTTGTCTTGGTTAAAAAAAATTCGTTTTAGTCGGAGAAGATTTCTACTTTATCTGAGAAAATTTAGGTCTCCAAAAAAATTTTCTTGAATCAAGAATATTTACCTTTAGTCGAGAATTTTTTTTTTCTGTGTACAAACTGTAAATTTGATTTTTTTTTTAACTTTTGTTAACTGGTCGAGTACTTTAATTATCTATTGCGCAATAGATACTAACGTGTAAATGACCGTGATAATTATTGAAGCTAATTTAGAATCGCTGTAATGTAAATTTGTGAAAAAATGATTTTTATAAACAAGTAAAATTTGATTTATGAAAACAATGTTTCTTTTAACAATTTCATAAAAAGTATATATGTATATATATTTCAGAAAAAGTGGGAATAATAATTACATACTACCTTTTAAAGAAAAAATTATTGTATTGAGATGTAGATAATCAAATATAGTATTACAAGTTATGGTTATAATTGTTTTCATAAATAAGACTATATATATGTGTATAATTCTGATGGGAAAAATAGCTAGAAAAAAACATTCATCCTAACAAGTCAAGAAATTATACTACAAACATCATTAAACTAATGTTTGAATTATTTAAAATTCTACACACAGAAATTATTCCTGTTTTAAATGCTACGGTGTCATAGTAAAGCCGGGCGATAGTGGCCACCTTACAGAAATTTAAGTAAACACATGCAAAAATTACTATGACCATAGCAAAATTTACAATGGTAACCGTAGCTTATGATATAATCATCGTCAATTTTATTATGACCTTAATCATTTTTGCATATGTTTATTTGAATTTCTCCAGGTAGCCAACATGACTCGGTTTTACTACACTGTAAAAAATTGGAAGGGAATTCGGAGTGATTAAGAATTTTATTTGAATCCAAATTCACTTCGTTACTCGGAGTTCCGGAGTTAAAAAAAAAATCACTCTGTATGCGGAGTAAATAAGGAGTTTGCTTTTTGATCTGAGTGATTTCGGAGTGATCTGGATTTTATCTCAATCCCTGAGTCAAAAATCAGATTCAGATTTAAGTCTCAAAGTTCTCAATGAGGTTTTTGAGGGTTGATTTAGAATTTTAAGATTGACAACAGTATGGAAAGTTATCCTAGTTTAGTCTTCAAAGTAGTAGTTACGACCCATTTTACCACTTTGAGGACTAAATTGGAATAACATAATCTGGATTAGAGCCTCAAAATACCCAAAACATACAGGAATAATTTTATCCGCATTTGAACCTCAAAAGTCTCATTAACGAATTCGTCGTATTCTCTCCCCTCCCTTTTGCTATTAAAAATTTTTCAAAGTCCGAAATATAACTTTTCATTCGTTGAGGATTGTGAAGTCGTAGTTATCATTCAAAATCGATAAATTATTCGCATTTAAACGTCATAGTTCTCATTGAGGATTTTGAGTACTAAAGTAGAGTTACTTTTTGGACGGCAAATAAAACATCAAAGAAATTGAGGCTTTTGAGGACTAAACTAGAATTTGTTTTTTGTCTCGGGTCTGCATTCACTTCGATTCGGAGTTTTAATATGAAAACCAACTTCTTGGAGGATTGAATTTCACTCTAAACCGGATTTTCAATAATAATTTAAACTCCCCTTCGGAGTGAATTTTACTTCGAGGACATTAAATAAATAAACAGTTATTCGCTCCGCATTTATTCCAGGTTTACTCCGCGTGTACTCCGCTAATTTTTTACAGTGCATGACACCACACAGAAAAAAAGAATTTCTTGGCGCAAGAAATATTTTGTATTATGAATTGAAGACAAAAATTTTTCTTGGCTCAAGAATTTTTTTCTCGCCTAAAAAATTTTTTTCTTGTTCCGAGAAAATTTTTTCTTATCCCAAGAAAAGTTTTGTTTTCACTTTATAATACAAAAAATTTCTCGGGTCAAGTAAAAATTTTCTTAGAACAAGAAAAAATTTTTTGCGCCAAGAAATCCTTTTTTTCTGTGCATCGCAATTGGAAACGAGAATAATTTCTCCGTGTACGGAATTACCTGTAAATTTCAAAGTACTATTTATTTCAAACAAATTATATGTTATGAAAGTTATTGATTTAAAAAGTTTCTCATAATTATTTTCTGAATAGATTTTATAAGCTACTATAATTTTTTTAAAATCATGAGGAAGATAAGTAGCCCGAATAAGTGTCTTCTCTTTTTAATCTCAACATAGTAAACAAACTTGTTTTACAAATTTCTACGGCTATAGTTTAAATCGATTACCCTAAATTTAATAAATAATTCTAATAAAGATTATTTTATTTATGAAAAAATCGAAATTTTCGCAGTGACAAATATTTATGTTTTCGAATTAATGATACAGCAATAATAGTCATCAATACAATATATATTTTAGTGTACTGTCACATGAGTTTGCGCTTAAGTAATATCTCGTGATGAGGCTAATGAATCTAAGGCCTTCAATAAATACACGTCTCGATTTATATTGATGTTGAATTTCCGAACTACCAATGAAAGATCATTGTCCTTGTACATTAGAAATCAATCATAGTCGGTTACATGTTTGTGTTGACTTATAGATTAAATATTAAATGTGAACTCTAATGGCTTTTGTGAGATATATCCATCATATTTTGAATGAATGTATAGAAAATATTATTTAGTGAATGACTCGGTTAAAAATCGAGACTCTTTACTCGAATAAATTGCAAAAAAACTGTAGCTATGAATTACTTTTTTACTCGTGATATCAGACTTATATAATCAGAGTTGTAGTATACGCTATAGTACTATAGTTTTACGCAGAAAATAATTTAGACGCCAATGGACAATAAATTCTAATAAATCAATCACGTTAATTTCGCACAGTATTTCAAATCGTAATTAAAAATGTTATCAAATAGATGTTTGTGTGTAAAAAAATGTATTGCGAATTGAGAAATATTTTTTTTTAAACTATTAGTTTATAAATTTGAATTTCGTGACGAAAAAAAATATTAATCGTTGCTTAATAATGACATCTAATGAATAAATCTGGAGATAGAAATTGAATAAGTATTTTTTATTCTAATTACTTATTTTGCAATGTCAAGATTTTTTGAGTCAATAAATTTTATTTATAGTTATTTTATTTATATCTTTTTGAATTTTATTTGTAGTTTCTTTTTAATCCTTAATAAAATTATGTTTATTCAAATTAAACTTATTTTAAACATCAATTTTAAATTGAAGAGTTGAGATAAAAATAATTATGGGTAATTCAATACAGATATAATGATGTAATGAAAATTATGCTTCATACTCTCTAAACATGAATTAGTGAAAATAAGTGAATATTCACTAATTCCAAGTGCAAACCGAACCACTAATTTCAAAAAGTGGTTCGGTTGGCACTCAGAATTAGTGAATATTCTCTTATTTCAATTATTCATGTTTAGAGAGTAAAAAAATTTATTTTTATCCATTGCAAAAAAATATTTGTTTTAAAAATATTCATAGCGATAAACTTGCAAATTCGATACGATTCCGAACATTGAATTGATTACTTACAAAAATTATAAAAAATTCAAGAGTAAAAAAAATTTTAACTGAGTACTTTTTTGGAACGTTTTTCAAAATTTTTTAAGCTTTAACAATTTTATTTGAAAATTCTGCTGGATTGGAAAAGGTTTAAAAAAAAAATTTCTGACCAATGAAAAATGTTTTTTGAGTCGTATCAGAACTGATGCAGAATGAGTTCAGGTTCAAAATTTTTTTAAAGTTTTAAAAATGATCAATTTATAGTTCAAAATTGTCTCCAATTTACAAGTTTACTATTATAATCTTTAAATTACATGGTTATGGATACAATAATTTTAATTTACTCCAAAAAAATGTTTTATTCAAACCAAATAGAGGAAAGTTTAAGATGTAAAAACTGACAAATCTTTATGTGAAGTTCGAAAAAACATAGCTCGTCAAAATGGTCATGCTAATGTCTATACTTATAATCATAATCATCAAACTAGAAATAAATACGCAGTTATGTCTTGAAAAAATATGGATATATTGGAGTAACGAAATCATTCGAAGCATGTCAACAACACGTTTCAAGTTTTATAAAATCAATCTTTGTTAGTAAATATACTAGTACTGATTTCTTTCATAGCTTCTATTAAAACTTTTGTACATAGATTAAAATTTCTACTTTAACATTTATTTAAAATCAGTTACTCAAATAATTTATCTTAGTATTTCTTTTAGTTTTCGTTTGATTTTAATTGAAAGTTTAAATAAGTTTATTTTTTTATAATCATTTATGTGAGCTATAGATTTTAAATTAATGTATGTATACATAATTTTTAATTATAATAAAATGCATTAAAATAAAAAATTTTATGCGTGCTAAGTATAAACAGGTCAATTAAATTTTATGAATCTACCCGTTCTTTTAATTGTCACCGACTTGGAGGAAGTGATTACTATCAACGATATATGTATTCTACATTAAACTAGTTTGCATCTTCTGATAAAGTTCAATATATCATACGGCGTTCGACTAACCTAATCTCAAAATAATATTTTGTTTTTTTGCATATTATACATGAGATATATCAATATTTAACACATATAAACTTGTTAAACTACTTGGAAGTCAGTGACCCTGTAGTCAGCCAATTCCTATGTACATTTATACAGACATATATATGTATGCATATATGTTCTATTAGTGTTTAATTTTTTGTAATAAAAGTATTATGGAAATCGGCTAATCGTAAATCTAATAATTTTATTGCAATTAATTGTTTATTTGCTATGTCAGGGTTATTTCTGATATATTTACAACTATGTACCGTATACATTTTATTTTACACGAATAACATTGATATTCCATGCAAGTTAATCTTTTGATATTCTTATCACAGAAAATCTGTTCTCAATGCCACTGTACTTAAATGGTTTTTGTTTTTTTTTAAAAAACGAATATTATTACCGGGTTACATCTTTACAAAAAGATATTTTTCGATTATCTATTATTAGATAGAAGAATTATTCTTTCAAGCGTTAAATTAAAAATTAGTAAACTAGTTTTTTATTTTTTTTTAGAAACAAAATATTAACTCTCTCTAAGATAATAAAATCATTTGGTAAAGTTAGGAAAATATTTATTTGATAGACAACTAAATTATTGAATAGTGCCAACAAACCCAAATATTAAAGCAAAGTTTCATTACATTAATTCTAAGAAATATTACTTAGACACAAAAAATATGTTCATTTAAAATAAATATATATATTTGTTCGAAGTTAATAAATATATATTTGAACCTAATAAATATTTACCATCAGAAAAGGCAGTTGTCACTATGCTAGCCAACAGCAACAAGAGTAGTTCGATGCTCGCCACTAGATCGCGCCCACCACTTGTAGTGTTCGTGGTAAGAAGCTTTTTTCAAATGTTTTATATTCCAAATTTAAAGCACTTCTGGGAGGAGTATGCCGCTGTTAATTCGCAGAGAGATATTTCATTATGACTTTAATGTTCAATGTTTATGTTAGCCACAACGATTTTTCTTATAATCCAAAAAACGTGCGTGTTAGGAAAAAATTTTTTAAAACAATCAAATATATGATTGGCAATAGACACTTAAATCATTTTGCTGCTATAACTAAAATTTAGTTATCAGAAGAAAATTTTTTTTCAGTGTAGCTCCAAGACACCAGAAGTCCCCGATATTGAGGTAGACTTCCCACATCCACTTTGTCCAAAATAAAAGAGGCATGGTGGCACCATTGAAAGCGTCGTGTCCCGCAATAGCTCTTTTTCCGCAATACCGTCAGGGATCCCGTCAACTTTGAAATAGGCTACGCGTCCATCGTCGCTGAATTTTCTGAAGACTTCTTCCCGGGCGTCAAAAGCCTCGTGCCACGTTTCAAATATGAATTTCATTTTATATCTGAAATCAGCTCGGGTTTCAGATGCAACTTGTTTTTATGATCACTCTTCGCGATATTCGCAGGCAAACCTTCCACTATAATCATTTTTCCAAACATGAACAAGAATATCCTTGGAAGCAAACTCCTCGCCACATTGTAGGCATGTGAAGTTATTGCTCTCAAGAACTTCTTGAATCACGTTTGGCCAATCAATAAAAATATAAACTAAGTAAAAAAATGAAATAGTTGAAGTCTAAAATTTTTTTAATACTGTGTTAACTTAGAAAAAAAAAATTGTGCTATAATTTTTATCTAAAATTTAAAACCTCTGTTAAAAAAAAAGTGAACCTTAACTTATTTCTTAAGAAGTCACTGATCTCAACATGACGAACAGTTATACTTTTTTTTATAAAATTAATTTTTACACTCGTATAACTTAATTAATACTAATATTAATTAATTAAGTAACTTTTCGATGAACTTTTTAATTTTTAATTGATAACGGGTGACAACAATATAAATTTTTAAGTAAGTGGACGATAGAGGGGTCGTCTACCTTATCAGGTATCTGCTATTGAGTTACCAAGTTGAGATTGTTATTCAAAATTAAGATAAAATTTTAAAAGATATTTCTAGTCTCTCTGTGTACTATAGTAATTGGATGGTTTAAAACGTTAAGATTATCTTATTAAAACCTGTTTTGGATATTATAAATGAAATAATTTTTTCCAACTCAAGTAAAGTAAACGTCGCAGACGGTGACCATTTACATTATGTAGCTACAAATACTGAATTCAAGTTTACGTATTTAGAACGCGGTGGTTGTTCCGTTACGGATACACCTTGCAACGGTACGACTTGGTAATTCATTGAAAAGTTATAAAATTATCTCTGCATCTCGACGACCCACTCGGTGATCCTATAACTCAAGGAATAATATTTTCAATTATGATTATCAACTTTCATTGTATGCTTATTGATTTATAATTATTACTATCATACCAATACTATCAAAATCGTCACGGAATCTCATACATTTATAATTTTCATAGGGTGATTTTTATCTGTTATAATACAGAATTTTATTTTCTAAAATAAAAAATACATGATGCTTTTATTCAATTTTATTAAAAAGGTATAAATGATGAGCCACTTCAATTTCCGGCATGAAATTTTATTTAATCAAAAGTGAAATGATATGAATTGATAGAGGTTATAATTAATGATAAAAAACTGTATAAATGATTAGAAAAATTTAATTTCATTTATTATTTTTATTGAGGTTAACGTCCTGAAACGAAACTACTTTGACCGATACAAAAGTTGATTTTCAAGGTATATACTGTGTCTTTTGATCATAATGAGATTCTTGACTTAAACAAATTTTAAATGTTTAATGCTATCATAAAATTGATTATCAAGTTTTATATTATTTTGCAATTAAGAAAGCTAGTGGCGGTTTCAAATATTCAACTAAAGTTTGGATTAAAATCATCTAAAATACCAGAAATATAAGTACACGGAAAAAAATGATGCTCAAAATTTTAATAGTTTGTAGTTTATTTTTGACTTAAAATTAGTATATTTGTATACTAATATCAAACCAGGATCATTATATATTACAAAATGGCTATTATTTATATTGAAATTTGATACATATAGAAGAGCCAAATTTGTAATTTCGTATATTAAAATTAATATGAAAAAGAATCGATAAATTGGTATCTACAGTTATTTATTAATATTCAAATAAACATAGGAAAATTAAAAAAATTTACCACTTATTCGATTTATGTATATAATAAATTAATTTATAATAACGAATAAATAACATTTTATATTAATTATTAGTCAATGGGATAGAATTTATAAAATAAAAGTTGAAAGTTTTCGGTATTTTTATGAGCAAAAAATTAGTATCTAGTATACTAATTTTTCATTTTATTATTTACCACTTATTCGATTTATGTATATTGTAAATTAATTTATAATGATGAATAAATGATATTTAAATCTAATAATTGATCAGTGATATCGAATTTATAAAATAAAAGTTAGTAACTTTTGCTATTTTTCGGCTGGAAAAATCAGTATCTAAGATACCAATTCTTAATTTGACCAATCATTACTTCTTAATAGATGTATGCCATAAATTAATTAATTTTCACTAATAAGTCACGTATTTATATACCTAAAAGTAATAATATTTACTTACTTATTGATATAATTGATATTAGTTTTTAGGAATCTACAAAAATTCGTAAACTTCTTTGCATTAAGTACATAATAGTACTAATTATTGATAACAAATTCCACTTTTTACTATTATTTATTCATTTTTATTAATATAATCTTTTTTTTCCGTGTAAAAAAATTCTAATCCCGCTAAAAGTTTGATAAATTTGATTACAATTGTTAAGTAAATTAAGATTGATTGTTTTCAAATAATTTTCCAAAAAGGAAATGAATCGAAAAACTTTTATCTTTTCAAACTGTAAGTGCGTTATTTGTCCGAGTATTTTTTTCTTTATAGATTAAAACTTGATTTATGTAAATATTTGAATAATGATTAAAGGATTTTGAGTTAAAAAAAAAAAAAATAATAGATGGTTTTTGAAAAAAAAAAGAATAATACTCCAACATTTGTTGTTTGTAAGTAAATTAAAATAAAATAAATTGTAGTCAACACAAGGAGTGTCGTTCAAGGATTCTCGTCTAACATACAATGCCCGTGACCCCATAACTGAATTTAACGGCACTTTCGTACTCGGAGACGAATATAAATACTTTTTGTGAGTTGGTCGGATTTGGGATTTTATCGATTCTGTGATTTTTTTTGTTTGCCATTGTAATACTAATATTGTAAACTAGTATACATTAGTCTCGTTATAAATCTATTTGCATAAAAAAATATAGATGTTCATAAAAACAGTTATTGAAGTGCCACCTGCAAATAATTTTTTTCGAAGTATTTATATGAATGCTATCCCGGGTTTTATTAATTCATGAAAAGATGCTGTATTAAAGCTAGTATGAAGAAATGTTATGACTGAAAATAAATAAAATCAAAATTACCGCGAAATGTTCGAAGATAACATTCAGAAAAAGTTCACCGAAAAACTCACTATTTTGTATTACAGCTCAAATGAGAAGCGTTAAACGTGTTTTATTTCAAAATGTCTTACTACACTTACTTTGACGGGCCCATATTTCTTATATAAAACCAAAATAATGTATATGGAAAATGTCATCCAGCGGGAAATACGAAAAGTAGATACTTAAAAAAAAATTGTATGTAAAATTTTTTTTTTTGTTTTATAAATTTAATTGATCATTATTTTCTAAATTTTTAATCATCACCGTCTAAATGAGTTGTTTCTTAACTTATATTTTATGGTTATTTCAATTTATTAACCAAATAACTGTGAATTTTCGAAAACTATTATTGAGCAAAAAAAAAAAATTATCTGTGCAAATTAACGATTGAAGATTATAAGGCCCGAAAATTCTTACGTTCTGGAAATATTATCTCATTTTTTTTTCATTTTCAGAAATGCCTACTATCCAAAAAAAAAATCAAAACATTATTACTCCAAGGTATGATACTTTAAATTCCGAATCCCGAAAATATGCGTTTCAGTATAATCTGAAAATTTTCGTAGCACAGAAATTTTATTGTCTAAGTTTTTCCAGTCATCAATCAATCATATTCTTTTATTTCAGATATTTTTATCTTTCTGCTGTTGACATAAAAAAAATTTCAAAAAATACAAATTTGAAAAAATTGATGTTCGTAAATCGAAATGTTCATTATCAGAGGTTATCAGATATTTTCGGCTGAGTTTTTTTCGGAAACAAAATCTCTAAATACAAAATACAGACCACACATTAATGCACTACTGTCTAATCTAGCGAAGTGCGCTTACATTATTTGACAATATTCATTTGTTTAAGAGAAAAACTCGGCTAAAGTTTCCATTTACTGCACAAGTGCAACAAAGATAGTACCGTTCGTGAACTTGAGTGTAATAGAGAGAGAAGTACGAACCCCTGTTATGAAAAAATTATTGTTGTTCGAAAAGTTCAGACATTCAATTTCTTACCGAATCTTTTTGTTCGGAGCCTAATCATACATCTGTAAATGAAACTTTGACTTACGCATATTATTAATTACAGTTAAATAATCATAAACAATCAAAGGTTTATTTACTGTACCTTCAGTAGAGAATCTAAATTGCTGTTCAGATGTACCAAGTATATATTATTCTATCGACAGTTGAAAAGTAACCCGCTGATGTGATGATGATAAGATAGATTCGACGGTATTTTCAAGTCTTCGATATAATTTTTTTTTCCCGCTTTTCATTTAAAAAACTATACAAGACAAACATCAGCCATACTTGCACACAACTTATGTACAACATTCACACGGGCAGACACATACTTAAAGCATGCGTAAAATTGCGTGGAAACCACGCCGGCATGCCAGCCTACATTCCGCCATTAGTGATTGTGATTTCATAGCTTCCTAGGACCTTAAAACGTCTACATCTGATGAAAACTCGATTTACGAAAATCGGGGTGAAACCAATAACTTGCCGAATTTTTGAAAATTAACAATTTTTTTAGCGGGAAGTTAAAAAAAAAAAATTTAATTTAAACTTTATTTAAATAATTCTGGTTACAGAATTGGCCTTCAGAGTGCATTACGCGTATGTTTTTGTGCTCATATATTCAGTAACACCATTCGCGGAGGGATATCTTTTTTAGAATGACGCATGCGCAAAATAAAATATTTTCATAGTGAGGATGGATCCCAAACTAGTTGGGAACACCATATATTTTACCCAATCCGTACCTACAATAATTTTTTACTTACAGTTAAAATCAAATTTAAATAAATATCTGCACCAATAGAAGGATTTCTTAGCACTTAAAAAAGATTTCTTAGTATTTAAGAAATCATTTCTTAAACATCATTTTTCGTATTTAACAAATATTTTTTACTATTTAAGAAATGATTTCTTAACTATTAAAAAATCATTTCTTAAATCGTAAAAAATATTTGTTAAATACAAAAAAATGATGTTTAAGAAATGGTTTCTTAAATACTAAAAAATCTTTCTATGAGTGTGTGAATAAGTCAATCAAAATCGTTTAAAAATTTTTTAATTCGCGCGATATACTCCATATGTAATTTAATAAGGTATAAATATCAACATTCGTTCGCTTAGTGTAATATAAGTAATATAACCTATAATGTTACTCCGATTTCAGTACACGCTGAATACTCAATTGCGTCTGCATAGCCGTACCGAACATACAATGGCTGATATAAATCAAATTTTGGATACTGTAATTCTTCCCGTTTTACCAAGTTATTTTAATGGATTCGGTTTGGATTAAGATATAAAAGGATAAAAACATCAATAGAGCTGAATTTATTTATGATAAGTTACGGATCTTTTTCAAAACATATTTAAATGACATGGCAAACTATTTGGAAAATTCCAAAAATTTCGCCGAGTTATTTGATTCGTGTATCTTCATACACGAAGACATGGAAGAAATGTAAAAACAGTACAGTAGTTAATTAAACAGAATATTCAAGAAACTAGCGGTTAACGTCCAATCAATTTCCCGAAGGAAAGAGCGCGCGACTCACCAATAAATGCAATAACTTTGATATTTATCCCGGATCAACATGAAAAAGTTTAGTTATTACTTCAGGGAAAAAGATTTGAGCAATCGGTTCGTTCGATGATTCCAACTGTGGTTCTCGCGCATTATAATAAGTTTGAAGCGATCTTAGGTGAGTAATGAAATAAACTGCAAGAAAAAAGGATTCTAGTATTTACGCGGTGGACATAACTTAATAAATCAGGAGTTGCATAATGTTCGACGATTACCGTGAATTTAACGGAAATATTCAACGAAAATTTATTTCCGTGTAGGCAAATTTTAAAAGTTTTTTCCTATTTAAAGAAGAAATATTAAAAAATTTTTTAAAACTTTTTTTCGACGTTTTTATGATTTTTTTAAGATCATAGGCCTACGATTACTAGCCACCAACACGTGCAAATCGTCACGAATCCGTTGAATATCGTAAATAAAACAATTAATTTTCAATAGAAGAAAATGGATCAGGAAAATCTGGATCCGACAAAATTGGATCTCACTATGACTGGTATAGACGCTTTGAAACCCGAAGTTACTAATAAGTATTCGAATTTTGAAACGCTCTTTTACTTCAATCACAACAAATCCTTTCGGAAGTTGTATGTTTGAGTCTCTAAGCTACATTACTCTGTTTAGTTAAGTACAGTAAGGAAAACTCGACAATGCATTAAATCCGATATCATCTATTTAGAAGCTGACCTAAGCAATATTACTTAAATGCTAGTTCCAAAATTTGAATATTGTTTGAAACGTGATGAACATCAAAAATTAAATGAAATTCATGCCATCATAAGCCAAGTCTACATATAATTATATAGAACTATATACAACTACATTCCTATAAAATGTATTAAATAAATTGTAAATTTTTGTTCATATAGGAGAGACTATACTTTTTATCAAAATAATTTTTTTTTATAAGTCCATGTTCAATTTCTAAGTAAAATTATTCATGGAAGTATTGATAATAAATACTAATGACACCATGTAAAATAGGATATACTATGTTACCATCGAAAAAGTACTTATCACTCTGTCAAATATCAGAGGAGTACTCGTGTCGAAATTGCTTCCAGCATTTGAATATAACAGTTCTGAAATCAGTTTCTTACCAGGGACACTACAACCGGTGGGCGCGATCTCGTGGCGAGCATCGAACTACTTCCACTGCTGCTTATAGCACCGGTGACTTCCCTCTCCTACATATATACTAGGGAGAGCCAAAAAAATCAACCTATCCAGATAGCCAGATAGCCATTTGAAATTTTCCATTTAAATAACATGCAAAAACATTTTTTTTTTTATGAAAATATTATAATTTTTGAACCATGTGAGATATAAATTTAGCTCTGAAACATTCTTACAGGGCATTGAATTTTCTAAAAAAAAATCTTATGAGTCGAATTTCTAAACTTGATATTTCGTATATTTACAGGCCATGAAAGTCTAGAGTAAACAGAATCATACAAATTTAAAGCTCTATTATTAAACAAATCAATACTACGAGAAAATTCTTGAACTAAAATTTGATGAAGCAAGTAAAAAATGCAATTTACGTACTAGGCTCATAAAACAAACAAAGATTCAACTTCTTTACTTGCATTGTATTCCAATATATTTTTGGCCTCTATATTTTGTTATTTTAATTGTTAACAAAATATTATTTGTTATAATGTGGATGTTGCTGGTGATTTTATAACACTACACGTAGAACAAAGTTATTGATTACTTCATTGAATTTTAGTTCAAGAATTTTCTAGTACTCGGAGAGAATTTTATGGTAAAAGTTACCATCAAGTTATAGTACAATTTTGCAACTGAATTATATGATTGATAATATCATTTAAATTATTAAATAAACAATCCGAATGGTAGTATCTACAATCTGTATAGTATAGTTTACAATTATTTATGATAACCAGAAATTATAACTGTTATTATCTAAAATAATTACTACTATTATAAAAAATCGTAATTCTTAATAACCTGATGATAATGGTCACTATCAGCCTAAATAATGATGACCATCTAAGCTAATAAAAAATTAATATATAAACGTTATAGTCTGACGCTTGTCTATGTGTAATTTGTTTAACTGGGGAAGTGATTAATTTCACACACACACACACACACACACGCACACACACATGCACACATATACCTACGCACGTATACATGCACGCACGAATGCTCACACATGTACATAAACACGGGTGCGCACACTTGCTCGCACACACACACACACGCATGCACACGGGTGCACACATACGCGCGCGTGTGCACTCATACACCCACATGCATACAGACCCGCGCGAACACATGTACACACACGCGCACACATATACCCACGCACGTACACATGCACACGCACGCGAGCGCACTCATGCACACACTCACGCGAGCACACTCATGCACACACACATTCTTAGTTAAGAATTTTTACAACTTTGAATGGTAAGAGTTACCATCTTCTATTGTAACAATTATAATTTTCAATAATTACAATTAGCATCTTCGGTAGTAACCGTTACCATCATTAATTGTAACTGTTATCATTTTCAATTGTAATACTGATCATTATAACCACTGAAAAATATTATTACCATTTTAGATAGTTAAAATTACAATTTTTGTATTGTACATACAATAATTAATTTCTCTCCGTGTAGTATTGATTTTTTTAATAATAGAGCTTTAAAGTTGTATAATTCTGTTTACTCTAGACTTTGATGACCTGTAAGTATACGAAATATCAAGTTTAGAAATTTGACTTAACGGACTTTTTTTTAGGAAATTTAATGCCCTCCAAGAATATTCTAGAGTCAAATTTTTATCTCACACGGTTCAAAAGTTATAATATTTTTGATAAATAAAATGTTTTTGCATGTTATTTAAATGGAAAATTTCAAATGGCACCGAGACCATTTAAAATTGAGCTAAAAATTTTGCTCAATGGGAAAATTTTTTGCTCGGTACATAGGTCTTTTTTAAGACATCAATTCGATAGGTTGGTTTTTTGGCTCACCCTAATGTCCATGTAAAATCATGTTCAATCATGCATGATTATGCATGGGGAGTAAGAAATAGTCGCACAAGATTCATGCAATGGCATGCATGACGAAGCTCAATTATGAATAATCGTTCATGACACTGCATGATTCATGCAAAGGCATACATGGCCATGTAAAATCATGCATGACTAGGGAAGAATAGTGATGGTTCTCGCGGTAATCGATGCGTTTTATTGAGTTCTAGAGCTGATAAGATTTTCAAAGCGATTTATTTAGACGTTTCTGAGAAATTCCGAAAAAACTAAACAAACTTTTTTTTTGTATTTCTTAATTATCTCAGAGTCTATTTGATCGAATGATCTAAAAATTCCTAGGAAAGTTTATGGCTGACAAGCTCTTTTGATTGCCGCATGAAACATTCAAATCATGAGAGTATTTAAAAAATTGTAGAGAGTTCACACAATCACACATACATAGATACATAGATACAATTTTGAAAATGGTCGAAATAGTTTTTTCGGACCTCAAAACATCGAGATCTGATGAAAACTCAATTTTCGAAAATTGGAGTGAATACAATAACTTCCTGAAGTTTTCAAAAATCGTCGATTTTCATAGTGGGAAGTTAAAAGTACTATGATCAACGAGTGTCCAAAAACAATATTTTTGAGATGGTATATAAATTCAAAAACAATGTGAAGTTTCAGGACTGGACCGCAGGGTAAAAGGTTTCTCAATTTCTTTGGAATTTCATAACAAAAAATTTTTATAATATTTCATAACCTTATTACTATTTGTAAAACTTTCTATTTCTCTTTCAGTCCTACGAATTGAATGAATTTGATGTAAATTTAGTGTAAAAATGAAATGTTAAATGATATATTATATGACAGTTAAATATTATATTTTTTTATTAAACAAATATGTAACAACGAAAAAAGTGAGAGGGGAGGGAGACTCGAATCGGCGATTGAAAGTCCACAACCTCCACATTGCAGTGGTGGTGTGATCGGTTCTTTCTCTTTTTTCTATTCACCATTCCTCCACCTCCTTGTCAACAACTCACGAGCATCCTTGACGAAACATTTCTAACCCAGCCGAGATCACAGGAGTATCATGAGATCTACAATTTTCTTGTAAGTAAACATCAAAATTTTTTATTGAATTTATCAGTTTTTTATGTAAATCAAATTTTTTATTAATCCATACATCAATTTCAATTTTGCATTTACACGCATATGTTCTCATGTTCAGGTAGTAATTTTTATCATAATACTTGCGAAAAATTGAATGAAAAATTTTTTTATCAGTTCACGAGCAATAAGATCTTAAACTAAATGTCTTTTTTTTCTCAATCTTATTTTCGATTACTAGATATTTAATTTCGAATTCGGTGAATTGTACATTTATGTATTCATCCGTTTTAATTTACATGACGATCATTGCGTGGGAGTAAAAACATATGGTCTTAGAGCTCAGCAAATTTAAGAATAATTTCGAGCAAAAATAATAAAATACTCTATAAATTAACTTGTTATTTTAAAAAATTATAAACACTTCCAATAATAAATAAACTAAAACAATATAAAAGTAAATATTTTTATTAACCAAAGTAGATAATTTACTTGTTGATAAAAAATTAAATTACTATCTAAGATTGAACGTTACAGTTAATTTATTATTTTTTAAATGACTTTTAAAAATGAAATGGTAAATTATTTAATAGTTTAAATCGGAAAATATAATTTAAATGAATAAATAATTTTAATTTCTAATCGTAAATTATGTACTGTATAATTTAAAAAAAATAAAAGTGCAGACAGGAGTGTCGTGCTCTATTCACGATTAGTGCACTTTCGCTATGCTATATGCATAAAAAGCATCACATTACATACCGTTTTCATATATTTCATAAATAGTGTTTTAAATAATTAAAAAACGTTTGAATAAATTTAAATTACGTTTAATTCTAAAGCAATCGGTTCATTTTTTATAACTGCTAAAAATTGATATTTCTCCGCTCATATTATTAATAATCATAATCTGATAGAGATTTGTAATTTAAAAAAAAAACAATTAATATCATCGTACTTTTTATTATTAATTACAAAATTTGAATCATATAAAATTCTAGTTACTGATATTTGACTCATGTTATATTTTAAAATTATGTTTAGAAGAAATTTATAATATATTTAATAAAATATACAATTTGTTTGTCACTAATATTATTCTTGAATGGTTTTATAAATATCAATTTTTTTTCGATATACAGAAGGTGTAAATTTACATATATTTTTTTTTTGTACAATAATATTTGACAATATATTTTATGTAAAACTATTTTCATTTAGATAAAAGATATTAAATAATTTAATGTCAACAATCTCTTTCTCTTTAAATGTTAATTTCTTCATTTTTAAATTCAAATAATCTATGTGATTTCTGATTCCTCATTACTGATTGGTGTAACAGAGGTGATTATCGTCACGTGATGAAAATTCCAAGGCCGACGTGTTTACTTTTGATCCCTTTGGCTGCTAAAATTTCTGTACTCGGAAAGCAACTAATTAAACTTTGATTATTTAATTTGTACTTAAATTTTTTAGTTAATTAACTTTGAATCATTTAAGAATTTATCATAAATATTAATTACTTTAAAATGCGGAAATATATAAATAATTATAATAATTTATTGAGTTTACTATTCTAAATGATTAAGTAGGCAATAAATAACTTTTATTTGAATTATTTATCTCTATAATAGGTACTATTTTTTTTACTGCTATGTTATTGAGCTTAGTAATAAAGTTATTCTGATATAATGAACCCACAGAAGAAAGACTTCAAAAAAAATAAATAAATAAATAAAAAAATAAGTATTGTTTTGAAATTTTTATTACAAGTTATGATTCTTTATGAGTTTGACATTATCAAATCTTTTGATGTCATAAATGTGTTTAATAATTCATTTCATAAATGTCTTTACTTTTCTATATTTAGCTGATCAATAGACGATTTTCTAATTGAAAATATTATAAATATTAATTTTATTAACAATATTTCAATTGATTTATGATTTGTCACGATATAACCGGTTGTGTCTTCGATTGTCTACTTTCACTGCTCCACTGGCTAAACTTCAGCATTTTCATCGGCTTATGTGAAAGCCAATGAGAACAAATACTTACAGCTAAAATTAACAATCACACAAATTTATTTTCAAAAGTTTATCTTTTCTATAGATCTTTTGGTTTGCTAAATTATATTTAAGTTATTTATTTTGAAATATATAAAAGATAAATAAAATCGAAATTATAATACTTTGTTAGTTTATTCATGAATCCATAATATTTTTAATGTATAAAATGTATTACGGTGTAATCACATGCCATGATCAAAAGGCCAGAGAAAGTGAGACTCCGGATACTTGAATGTCACAGGTTAAATACGAACATTGGTAGCCGTTTGAAATATATTGATATGGAATTTATAAGTTAATCTTCGAGATTTAATGAGATATAGTCTCGAAAAAATGTGATTATCAATTATAAGAGAAAATTTTCTTATCAGTGTTATGCTAAAAAAATATGCTAATATGCAACAGTGAAAAAATTTACATAAATTGATGTTAGAGAATGATATTTTTATAAAATTTTTATAAACCAGCTAAAATTCGGGATAAATAATTACACAAAAATTATTATATGATTTAATTATTTTTTTATTAACTGTTATAACAGTTATTTATTTATTTTCTGACTGTGCAACAGTAAATGAAATCGATGAAGAGAAAGAATTATAATCACATTGAAAGAAAAAAAATTATTTTTGAGAAAAGAATTTTTTTTTTTATTTAAAAAATTTTGATGGAATGTATTGTTGTTTTAAAAAATAAAATGATTAAAAAACGAAGTACATTAATGCTATATATTTTGTAAGGCATTGAAATAAGTATCAATTTTTTTTTTATAAAAAAAAAAATAATGATCAATTATAAATAAATAACTGACTGAAATGAAAATGAAATATTTAATATTTTTTAATGACTATTTTTCTCTATGTATGTTCAAATACTTGTTATAAAAATAACTTGTAAAGGTCGAGTTGATATTTGCAATCTAAGAGTTCCGTAATAATTGCAAATTTTTTTTCTTTTTTTTTTTTCACTTATATACGAATTAATTTTAACTGACCTTTTCTTCTTATTATAATTGTGTTATCAATGTTTTTCGTGTTAGAAATAATTTTATGCTTTACCTTTTCTATATGGGATTGAATGTTTTCTTATTTTCAGAGATAAAATTCTGTAATTAATGCCTAATTGATTATTCGACTTCAAATAAAACTAAAATGTTTTCAACCGAAAGACTTATTTTTTTAAAGAATACACAATAACGGGTGTTGCTAAATTTTTCGAAATACTTTCGAACCCAGTATAGAAGATCAGAACAGAGGATATATTACTAAACGTCTGTAATGTAATTTTTAAACCTACTCAATCAATCAAAACATATTATTAAGAATATTACTAGATTTTATCGATTATAAGCTTTCATTTTATACTTAATATGAAATTCTGTTTACAAAAATTTTTCTTTTCTTTCAAATTATTTTAATAATAAAAAATAACGGTGTTAAAATGGATGTATCTTAACACCGAAGTGGCGCGAAATTAATTACATTGGTGTAGTAGCGTTATCCGACAGGTATTAAAACTTAAAACGGTGTACACGCGGAGTAAATTAACTCCGATCATAGCATGAGGGCCTGATTATAAGCAAACAGAAAAAAAAAAATAAAAATAATAATATTTCGCCAAAATAACGAAACTATCGTCAATTGAAATAAAAAAATCTGTCTATCGGTTGACCATGCAGGCCAGCCCTAAAACTTCCCGCTGTTTTTGAGCTCCTTGAGCTCGAAAACATTGTTGTGAATACCTTTTCGACTTCTACGAGCTCGAAAATACTTTTGTATGCCATTGTTTTAGAAAAAAACCGTTTTTCAGCATTTCTTTCTCCCACGATATCTCGCGAACGAACTAACCGATTTTGATGGTTGAAGCGGCAATTGACGTATTCTATTGAGTTCTAGAGCTGATCAAGTTTTAGAATTGTTTGGTTAAATTATTTCAAAGATATTCGCAAATAACTGTTTTTTACTATTTCTTTCTCCCGCGATATCTCTCGAACAAATTAACCGATTGAGATGATTAAGGTGGCAATCGACACGTTTCATTAAGTTCTAGAGCTGATTAGATTTTGGAGTCGATCGTTCAAGTCGTTTCTGAGAAATCAATAAAAAACTATAATAAAAAAAATTGTTTTTTTTCGTAATTCGCTAATATTTCCGAGTCTACTTAATCAAATGATCTGAAATTTTCAGGAAAGTCGGTAGCCAACACGTCCTTTCGGTTGCCGCCTTAATCATCCAAATCGATTCATTAGATAAAAAGTTACAGACCATTCACACACATACATACATACAGACACTCGGACATTCTGAAAATAGTCAGAATAGCTTCCTAGGACCTCAAAACGTCGACATCTGATGAAAAATCGGGGTGAAAACAATAACTTCCCGAAATTTTTGAAAATCATCGATTTTCTTAGCGGGAAGTTGAAAAAATTGCTATTACCTATGAAATAAGCAATGCCACTTTTATGGAACTGAAAATTTGCATAAACTTTTGATTAATTTTCTAATTAAATATTTAGGAACAGTATAATAATTCATTTTTTATACTTTTAATGTTTTTCATAATGCAATAACTGATCTAAAGCTCATAAATTAATCATTTATAATTTAATTTTATTTTTCTTGCTGATTGAGTTTGCAAAGAAACTTGAATCATAAAAATGTGTTTCCCATATTTTATACGATAACATTAACATGTAATTATGGACAAATATTCTTTGAATTTTTCCATAAAGTGGAAAATCTGTCGTATCATTAATTTTTGAAACAAAAAAAATTTATTTTGTGTATTTAAAATACAATTCGACTTCTGATACTTCAAAAATAGAACTACTTTTTTTTAACACCAGAAAAAATTTTAATATAGCTACCGGTGTTATTTCAACACCCTTTTTGTAGTTAAATTTTACAAATAAAAATTTCTCAATAACACTATTTTGTAATTTTTATACTTTATAGTTAACAAAAGCAATGTAATTTATAATATAATTTAATTTTTTTTAGATTATTGGCGTTTTATCTAATCAGCTGTGCATTAGCTGAAACCCAGTATGACGATGAAGAATATGTGGATGAACCAGAACCAGTAGTTACTCAAGCACCTGCAAAACCTGCAAGCAGATTAGGAAGTCTACTGTCTCCACGTGGAAGAGCTCCAATTGGTCGTAAACCTTCAACAGTAAGGTTCTTATTTTTTTAACTTGAAAAAACTGAAAAAAAAAAAAAAATGTATTTTTTCAGTGTGCATAATAAGTTTTTATTATTACTTATTAAATTTCTATAATTAATTACCTCTAATAATCATTTAGGGCTTCATTAATTTTTAGTAAAAACCCGGGTCAAAAAAATAACTTGATTTTGGCGTAATTTCAAGAATTTCAAATAATGCAAGTCTTGCAAGTCAAGTTTAAGTTCTTTTTTTAATAAATGAAAAATACATTTTAAGATATATAAGAAAATACACTTGGTTTTGACAAAGTTGTCTTACTTAGTACCGATTCACGCCATCCGAGTCAAATTAAAGTCACGTTGTCTTGGATTTGACTTAGTTGACTTAAATGTTTAAGTTAAAAAAGTTATTTTGAAGTTAAAAAAAAGTAAATGTAGCCAAAATCAAGTAAATCAAGTCCAATAAGTCCAAAAAGTCAAAATCGAGTTATTTTTTTGACCTGGGTAGCGACATTTAATTTTAAAATTTATGATTTTAAAATTCAGTAAGAAGTTATTTGTTATTTCAAATTTCTTTTCTTTTGCTTGTTATGAACATATTTAAAAGAATTTTACAAATTAATCGTTTATTTGAGAAACCCCATAAGTCAAGAAAATAAAATTTTTCAGGAAACACAAAAAACATTTTTTTTGGAAAAACTTGACATTAAAATAATAAATAAATAATTGAATACAATAATGTTAGCGTCTTTGAAAAAGATTCCAACAAGAAAAATTTAATTTTTTAACTGAAACTACTTAAAAAAATTATTTAAAGTTGATTGACTTATGGGGTTTCTCAACCAAACGGAAAAAAATCATAAAATCGTTATTTTTTAAATATTTCCTCTCAAATAATTTATCACACTGATAAAATGAAGTATTAAATATGAATTTGAACTCTGAAACTCAGAAATTACCAAAAATTATAATTAATTTCAAAATTTTAATTAGTCCTATACTAGTCAACAATAAAACAACATTTGAAGTTAATTTCTCAAATAGCGCGAATTTTAAATAAATAAAAAAAAAATGATTTCTGTAACACTAAAACTGCATATGTTTATTTGAGTCATTGACTTATGGGGTTTCTCAATTAAATAAAATTGCTGTCACCCCGTTAATTTTTTTTTAAACGTTGATTTGATGCATATTTTGATTGATTTCTATGGAGGGACATCCAAAGAACCCAAAAATGCAAAAAACCCAATTTCGTAAAAAACATGACTTATGAGGTTTCTCAAATAAACGATTCAAATAGTCTTATTGTTAATTAATTTACTTATTGGCTCAGCAAGAATTGTTTTATCGTTTACTTTTATAAAAATTATGCTCCTACTTGGTGACTAATATATAATCTTAAGAAACGAAAGATTTTTATTAGTACTAGTTTTATTTAAAAAAAAAAACAAAAAAAAAATGTAATAATTTTATATTATCATACTGTTATAACTTCTTGCTCATAAAATATTTAGATTTTTAGATAGAAGGATTATTTTTTGTTCTATTTAATACGTGAGTAGAAACTCGAAAAATTAAGTGAGAATTTGTAAGTAGTATGGTAGGCTAAATTTAGGCTCAGAATTTTGACTCAATGTTATTCCAAGGTTAGCCACATAGTTAACCACTTGTTATTTTTTATTTCGAATTTATATTCTGATAAAGTATAGCATAAATTTATAATTTTTATTATTTTTTAAGACAACAACCACTACACTTAAACCAGTTGAACAAGATGTCGAAGAAGAGGGTGAAGATTTCGATGAATCAGCTGATGAAAATGCTGAACAAGAAGAAACCCCAACTACTACAACAGAGTCATCAAAAAAACTTCGGGCTGGAGGCCTCATGAGATCATTCAGGTATTAATAAATTTTTATTAGCTTTATGTTTTTTTTGTTATCTGATACAAACCATTACAAAAATTTTTTTTTTATTCCAGAACGAATGAAGATCTTTTGGCTGCTTTAAAAAGACGACGAGCTCAAGCTGGTACTTATAAAGAGACGACGACACATTCATCAGTTGAACATACTACTTCAAAATCAAAGTAAAATATATGAAAATATAATAAATCATATGTATTTAAATGTGAGTATTAATAATAAAAATTAATTTTATTTTTAGGGCATCGAATGGAAGAAATAAAAGTAATACCAACAGTGAGCCCTCATCTAGACCAGGAACTCGCGGAAGATTTGGAAACAATAGTAGAGGTAAAGCTCAAGAGCAAACTGATGAAACTCAGCAGGATGAAGTTCAAGTGAAAAATAAATCATATCACAGAGGATGATTAATGATGGTATTAAAAAATAAGTTCTAATAAATTTAATTGCTATACTTTATATATACTTTTGTTTTTCATATACTACATTCATCATTTAAAGCAACAAGCTTTTAATAACAATTTTGTCTATCATAATTTTTGAGCAATTTATTGTCTCTTCACAAGAAATTTAAATGTGATAACTATATCCGAGATAATAGAAAATATGAACACTCATTTTTTCTATAGACGGAAAATACTGAAATTATTCATATAAAAATAACAAATTCAACATCTGCTAATTATCTTTTGTAATGTATAAATGTAAATTAATAATAAAAGAAAAAAATGAATTTATAATTTCTTTAAGGATTAATTACATATTTTAAAATGATATTCATACCGTAGCTAGTGTCAGTACACTGTAAAAAATTTGGTGTAAAGGTGGCCCCTGAGAAATTTACACGGCCGTGTAGTGTGAAATAATGGTGTAAAAAATCTTCGATGTAAATGATCCATCGGTGTAATTTTAACACGATGTAATCTAATTTGTTTCGCCATTCCGTGTTACTCGTTATGATTTTGATTAATGAGCAACAAATGATCATTAATAGTACATTGTGTGACAAGGGATGAAACAAGACGATTTCAGACCAGGGTGAAGTTGGCTGCCCGAGCCGTAGGTGAGGGCTGACCACTCGCAGTCTGAAATCGTGTTTCATCCGGAGTCACACACTATATTTTTCATGGTTACCTACATCGAAACTACAAGTTTCAGTGTCAGCAGCCAGTAAGAAACACGTTTACTTTAAGCCGATGATGCGGAGAACTGTTAAAGAATGAGAAATCTGTGATTTACAGCCACATTAAATAATAAATAAGACAAAAATATTTTTTTCACCTGTTTTTAGTAATTTTATTTCGTTAATTAAAACTGTTACTTAAAAAATGAAATGAGTAAACGGAACCCTCACAGATTTGAATCACGGTGGGAACACCGTGAAAGTGTAAACATCGTGGATCCACTGTGGTTACACGGTGGGTTTGTTCCATTTCACCACCGGGTATACACAGTGTATCCACTGTGATTACGCGGTGTATCCACCGTGATTACGCGGTGGCTTGACCACTGTGTATACACGGTGTTCCCACTGTGATTACGCGGTGTATCCACCGTGATTCCACGGTGGCTTTGTGCTATTTCACCACCGTGTTTCCACGGTGTATCCACCGCGTAATCACAGTGGAAACACCGTGTATACACGGTGGTCAAGCCACCGTGTAATCACGGTGGATACACCGCGTAATCACAGTGGTAAAATGGAACAAACCCACCGTGTTTCCACCGTGATTCAAATCTGCGAGGGAACTGACAAGAAAATGAATGAGAGTAATAAGGCTGCAAATGAACATCAAATATAACTGACACCGTGCGGAAACAATCGTGTTTCTTCCCAAGAGAAGAAACACACATGTTTTCGCCGTTTGTATGAAGGCATTTGTGAATTACGAATTTGCTAGTAGATGTTTGCAGCATCGGCTTGAAATTAGTTGGTCTCGACTGGCTGTAAAGACACTGAAACTTCAAGTTTCGATGCTGGTATCATGAAAACATTTTTAACTAATTACTTAATAAGTATATTAATTTTATTTAGATATTAAATAGTATTTTAAACATTCAAATATTTTTATGATTATTTTTCGTAACGAAAAATTATCATGAATTACACATTTACACGCTTGACGGTGTAAAAATTTTTAATTCACACCACCTAAATTTACCATGATATTTGGTGTAATTTTCACACCAAGTCATTTACACTACACCGAGTCCAAAAATTTTTTACAGTGTCCTGTATGTACTTAATGCTTATATTAACATAACTTAATTACAATTAGTAATGAAAAATCATTATAAAGTATACTGTAAAAAATGTTTGGTGTGAAAATGGTCCCCAAGGATTTTACACGGTGTCCTCTGTGTAAAATGATGGCCTTAAATTTTTTCGGAGTGAAACATCAAGCGGTGTACTTTTAGCAAAGTGTGAGTGTTATCTTCTACACCGTTCGGTCTTATTAGCTCAACACTCATACATTGTCTGATCATATAATCTGTAGTTAAAAATGACCCATTAACTGTTTTTAATATCAAAATTTATTAATTCAACTTTAAACATTATCAACCAACTTTCTTTAATGATTAAAAAAATTATACAATTGATAACTGAACCAATAAAATACATAATGTCAAGTATTTTCAATGAAAAAAATGACTCATTACAAGCAACATTCTAACACGTTTATCAAAGGTAAATTAATTACGATCTAACAATATATATCCACACATATACATTTGCCATTGATATTTATACGACCTTCATGAAGTAATTTATGGTTCGAAGTTGATAACGATTCTCTTTACATAAGTATTTTTGTTTGATATGATATTAATTATAAATTAAATCTTAGAATAGGAATTTCTACAAGAGTATTTTTTATTATTGTCGCACCCAAACGAGAACTGATTTTTTATTATTGAATTTTTATTATTTTATATTTCATTGTGTCTATCAAAGTAAAATTTATACCGTTGGTGGTGTGATCGTCTTTATTCATCCAGACAACAATTTAACACCATCCGTCGTGTGACACACCGTCAGTCTTGAAAATTTTGAAACCACAGCGTAGATCCTGGTTTTTTTTACAGTGTAGTATTACTATAATTTGAATCATATTTACTATAGACGAACTGTTCCCATACTTCGTAAATTATTATTTTTTTTTTTAACAAAAATCTAAAAAACGTCATGTCCCTGATTAAACAACTGAATTCGATCGTATTAAACAGAATTGAATTTTTAATTCTATATAATTCAGATAAATTCTGTTAATTCGGTACCTAACTTGAAAAAGAATTCTGTCTTTTTTGGCAGGAAAACCAGAATTTATCCAAATTCAAACTAATTTAAATATTTCTGTTCGATTTTGTTCTAAAATAATTCTCAAATTTCTGGTTCTGACTCCGAATTAAACTGAATAAAAACAGATTCCAAATATTTAAATCGGTTTTTTCCGGTTAATTTGAAAATAATCCTCGAATTTCTGGTTCTGACTCGGAATTAAACCGAATTGAAACCAATTCAAATATTTTGGATCGGTTTTATTCTGTTTAATTCAAAAATAATCCTTGAATTCTTTTAAATTTTGTCTTATCGAATTTAACAGAATGTAACAGAATTGAAATTTTCAACTGTTGAATTCTGTTTTGCAGAATTCGACAGAATTTAACAGAATTAAAATTTTCAATTCGGTAGAATTCAGTCGTTTAATCAGGGGTACTTCTAATAAATGCCATGAGAAAGTTTCGATTTATGATTCAATCAAATCCAATAGATTTTAATTTAAAAAATTGTTTTTTATTTTAAGATTACATTTTTTGATCCTAGATTGAATTATTAGATTATAAAAATTTACAATAAATTAGTGAAATATTAAAAAGTATAAAATAGCTCCATTAAATTGCGAATCCTCGGTGTCGTGTGTGATATTTGTATATTATTTTATTAACAGTCACAATATATATTATGTCAAGATATTGTATTGGAAAGTTATATTATAAACTTTATATTAAGTACTGACTTTTTATGGCTGTAACCTTATGTTACAACAGCGATACCCTACAGGTGTGTAAAGGATTCACTGAATTTGCAGAACTTTAAATAGAATGGATTCAAATGATAAAAACCTACATTGTAAGTCGAGGTTAACGCCTTGATTTTTTTCTTTTTTTTAAATATTAATTGCGAAAACAATTTGAAGTATTTGGAAGGTTGGGTTGAAGGAGAATGCCACAGAACTTTAAAAGTAAAAAAATTAAATTCAAACAACCTTGAAGGAAGACAAACTGCCGAGAAATATTACACTTGTTACGATATCCCTCGATTGCAGACAATTGAAAAAAATACGAGAATTGATCGTATCAAGTATCATCGTTGATAATCTTTTTTAGTTTTTTGAAAATAATAAGTTATAAAATTATCTATAATATCATAAATGTTGTCATACTCATAAATATTCGTAACTCTGTAAATTATTAATTCGAAATTTTGTCATTTATCTATTCTACTATTCTTATAGTAATAAATATTTTCCCTGCTTAGAAAATTTTATAAAAGCCGATAGATTATTATAGAGATATTTTAAAACTAAATGAGTTCTATGAGAAGTGCTATGCGCTTTATTTACACAGCTATAAGAATTTCGTTTTCAATCGATATGAAAACTTCGTAACAAAATATTGTATTTTCAGTACACAGATAAAAAGTATTTCTTGACGCGAAAATCTTTTACTCATTCTAAGAAAATTCGTACTTGCCCCAAGAAATTTTGCATTGTGAATTGAAAACAAAAATTTTCTTGGGGCAAGAAAAAATTTCTTGCGCCAAAATAACCCAGACAGCACTCAAGTCGGAATGACTGCTTTACGACGTCTTTTTGAAGGCGTCCTCAAGAAGTCTTATAATGACTTCTTAAAGGTGTCATTTTTAATAACTCTTAATTGAGAGTTCTCGAAGACTCCATAAATAAGACGTCAGTTTTGTGACGAATAAATAAATTCTTTTTTAAACTTCTTTTTGAAGTCAAAATTAGGAGCTCCTTAAAGACGTTATGGTAAATTCATACTGAAGTCTTATTTGCGAAGTCAGAAAAAAGAACTCTTTTGAAAGACGTCTTACTGAGTTCGCTAGGTGACTCATTCGACATCTTGAAGACTTCTTAAAGACTTCTTTAAGATGTTGATGAGATGTCCAAATCATAAATAGGAATTCATTCAGAACTCGTCAAGACGTCATTTTGCTATCTGGGATTTCTTGCGCCAAAAAATCGTTTTTTTTATGAAGGATAACATAGAACTTATTAAAATTTTCTTGTTTCTATCAAATTTTATAGAGAGTATCTTTAAAAAGCAATTATTTCGAGTGCAATTTCTTTACATGTGCTTATAAATGACCATATATGGCCACATATGATGCTCCATATACAGCCACATATGGAAATTGGCAATATAAGACCAGATATGACCATATGTAGTCATACATAAAATCACTTGGAAACTATATATGGCCGCATATGGTCATATCTGGCCATAAATGGTCATATATAAGCCATATATTATCCATATGTGGTCATAAAAAACCATATATGATTCGTTTTTCGCGGGTAAAGTTTGTGGCGTATAAATTTAGATATATACATATATTTTAAAAATAAGACATAACTGAATTGAAGAAGCATTTGAATTTATTACGTTCCTGCACAAGTTGAAAATGTCACAGAATGTAAGGTCAATAGTGATTATGTACAAGTGTTTAGAATAGTAAATATCAAAAGTAAATTGCAACCTCAATTGCATAATCGACGGCGCTTATCTCAAGACGACGAGCGCCGTTGATTCAAGAGTCGCATGCCGAGTAAATCGACGAGAAACGTCGCATAAGTTTCTCTGACCTTTTATTAATGTCAGTAGGTATGAAACATTCTCGTTAAATATTCAATTGTAGCTTAAATCTGAAACGTATTTTGATTTAACAAGAAAAAAAAAACAAACAAATTAAATTAACGTAATCTTTTTTTTTCATAGTTATTTTTGATATAAAATAAGTTAAAATGAAATAATGTTTTTTGCATTAATATTGACCAAGAGTTTATCTACAGTATGAGAATGTATATTGTGAAACAGAAAGACGGAAATAATTATTGAGAACACGCTTGAGTTCTAGATTATGATGAAGATGATGATATTATTCCACTTGATGTTGTCACTAATTCTAGCAACAGAATACTCTGCTAATTTTTTTATTTTTCATATGTTGTTCTTAATTGTTTAATTTTCATTTCACCATTCTTGTGTCCTTCATTGCTAATTATTTAAATAACCAAATTATAAATACAATTGCAATTATTCTCTATACAGTTTTTATATCAATAAACATAAAGAATAGTGTCACTTTAAAACTAATACCGAAAAAATTCTGCTATAAATAAAAATGTATAATACAATGCGGAGGTGCACAGGACTTTCTCCAGATCGTTGATCCTTATTTTGCTTTCCCTGATACATATGTATATCAGAAATGCACATCCGACACACTCGACCTAATAGCTATGCACAAAGATTGATATCGATTGCAGACACGTCTAGAAATAGTAAAAATTAAACATTTCAATTTGTCACTAAATAATATTGTTTATTACATCGATATAAATTTTGTTTTTTTTTTATTGTCATTTTTGGAACTTTGCTAATATGGAAAAATTTTTATTTTTATATTGAATATTTTGTTGAAAAAAAAAATCATTCATGTCTGTTAAAATTATGGATTGCAAAAAAATTTGAAGAATGTCATAATATAATTATGTTTGAACAAGTTTCAATTAAATATGATGTTAAGAATGCTTGTAATGTTAAGGTCGCTATCTCCATAGCCAGAAGGAGTAGGTCAAATTTGTTCATTTTGTTCGGGATTAAAAAATATATGTTTGAGACTTATAATTAGTTTCAGTGATTTTTTAAATCGCAAAATATATTTTTTTTAATTTCTTTTGTGACAATAATGAAAATAATTATAATTACGATTATAAAAAATACTAAAAAAAAAAAAAATATGTACGACAATAATTCAAGCCTATTAAGAAATTGAAATAAATTAATTTGTTTGTAAGCTTTACAAAATTGACATTTTAATTATGTAGGTGTTTAAAATATTTCGTTCACGTTTTTCATCTGATCAATGAATATTCAATGATAACATTTGATAGAATGTATAGATATACGAAGATGTAATGTAATATCTTTTAATATTTACCAATATATATATATAGTTATATAGAAGTTTACGGAGAAAGCGATCGATGTATAGAAAAATGAGAAGTAAAAAGCAAAAAAAAAAAGATAAAAACAAATGTGTACGTGTCAAGTGATACCAGAAGCGACGTCTGATTGGACAATCGTGAGCAAGTTTCTTTCTCTTATTTTGGTTCGCTTCATGTTTTTTAATTCCATTCAGGACCATACCGACAAGTATTTTATTGTGACACTTTTACTCTCACTGATACATTTATAAGTTATTTTAAAATTGAGATGAAATTCCAAAAATAAATTATAATAGATTTAATTTATATTTTATTTTAAATTAACGATCCTTCAAATAAAATAAATATGAATTAGTTTCAATAAAACACAGATAAGTTTGTAGTTTATTTCTTGTTTATTAAGCACTTAAGAGGATGTGCCATCTATTCTTTTTCTTACACACATGTGAACAAACGAAACGGTCCTTGTTGCACTTACAGTTCTCAGATATAAACTGAAATTTCCGAACGAGATGCATTTCATTCGATAAATAATAACTTTACGCATCGAATGAAATATTTTATTTAATGATTTGGGTCTTTATCTATGAAAACGGTTCATTTGAAAATCAACTACTTTACTCTCTTAAAAAGCATTCAGAATTATGAATTCGGAAAATTAGAGCTAAAGGCTATCGTATATTCAAAATTCATTTGCATCATTCTTGGCTACCTATCGATTTCTTGTCAATATTTCAAGACTATTCAGTAGCCTCCCCAAGGGTACCGAGTAAGCAATAGATGTTTACTGTGTAAATACTCTGGTAAAGCATGATGTTAATTTGTATGCATATATTTACGATAAGCAATTAAATTGATATTAAATAAAAAAAAAAGCATCAGTCAAGATCTTATTAAATACGAATCATTATATATATTCAGGAAGTTTTCTTCAATATGAAAAGAATATGTATTTACAATTACTGTTCTAGAGAGCTAGGATATAAATATTAGGGTGGGCCGAAAATCCGCTTTTTAAAAATTTTTTTTATTAATACCAAAAATATTTTTCCTTGTACAAAAAAAAAATTTTTCGGAAATCAAAAAAAATTTTAGGTCGATATCTTAGGCTCGCCAAATCCCGCTAAAGTTAGAAGTTGTTTAAAATTTTTTTTCCATTACGTTTTGTTTGGAAATTTAATTTTCTACAAAATAGGTCCTATAATAAAATTACGTAAAGTTGATAGTTACTCAGATAATTGCAATTTTGCTCTAAAAAATGAAATTTTTCAAGATATTATTACTTTTTCAGGGTAAAAAATAAATTTTATCATAAAAATTTCGTAGGCAATTCAATTTTCTACAAAACAGACCTAATAAAAATTTATTCAAAGTTGATAGTTACAAAGATAATAGCAATTCTTGGTGAAAACCATCAAATAACGAGAAATGGGACTATCTAAACATAAAACTGCCAGTTTCTGAATAACTATAAATTTCAAGTTTTCACCAGAAGACCAATTTTGTAAGAAATTTGATTTTCCATGAAATTTATATGATAAAATTCATATTTTAACCTGACAAAGTAATAATATCTTAAAAAATTATATTTTTTAGAACAAAATTGCAATTATTTCAGTAACTATTAACTCTACGTAATTTTATTAAAGAACCTGTTATGTAGAAAATCGAATTTTCGATCAAAATAAGTTGGAAAAAAATTTTTAAACAACTTCTAACTTTAGCGGGATTTGGCGAGCCTAAGATATCGACCTAAAATTTTTTTTGTTTTCCGAAAATTTTTTTTTTTTGTACAAAGAAAAATATTTTTGGTATTAATAATGAAAATTCAAAAAAAGCGGATTCTCGGCCTACCCTAATAAATATATCTATCTCGTAAATTTTTCATATGTTTAAACGTTTGTGAAATGTATCTTACAAGTATTTTTCTCTCCAAGGTCCAATCATAAATGTTAGAGTATAAGCTATAGAGTATAAGTAATGTTAAAGATCATAGTTTATTAATTACATTAATATCATGCAGACTATTTTTATTTCGTGCTGCTATTGAATTATGAAAATGATTCCCATACATCAAAGGAATTATTTTTACACTGATATGCATAACTAGTCTCCTTAAATGAATCAATGAAACGTAATGATAATCAGTTAATATTTACTGAAAAATAATTCTAAGCACATACCTTGAACTGTTTGTACAATGACTATTCCTTGATTCATTTTGAAAGACTATACTTAACATGGGAACCATTGCTAAATAACATTAAAACAATTCTCAAAATAAAAAATATATAATATTCCCATGATATTTTAAGAACAATTCTTACAGTAGCATAAAAGCGACTACCATAATTGTGTGGGAAAGTTAATCATAACATATATTATAAGAACTATTTCAATGTTATAGGGGAATGACATCTATAATATGTTATTAGGAATGAGTTACATGGAGTATAGGTATTAATCCTGTCATAGTTTTTAAAATATTGAGTTTTCATTAGATAATCGACCGTGTGAGGTCTTAAGAAACTACTCTGGCTATTTTCAAGGTCATGTCCAAGTGTATGTGTATATGCCTGGATAAAAATATTTGGCCGAAATCACGCAGAAACTATAGAATTTTATTAGAAAAAGCCGAAAATTGAGTGGACCTTTTTTAGACCTGATTTTCGGCCTAATTATTGGCCTAACAGGCTTTCAGCTTTGTGTTCACTTCCTGAACCTTTTGTCAGCCACTTTTCGGCCACGAAAAAATTTTATTATTTTTTTGGTTTGAAACTTCTTACCCGGATGTATATAAATATTTCATACCTTTTGAATAACTTAAGTCATTGACCGGTTTATATCGATATTGCACCAATCAAACGTGCTTTGGATGTTCGAAAAACAAAACCAATTTTTTATTTCATTTGTTAAATAAGTTGAAATTTACTCGATTAATTACCCTGACAAAAAAATCCATGTGAAATTGCACGGGAACTCATAGGAATCCATATAGAAAAGTATGGATTTGTGCAAGAATCCATAGGAATGAATAAAGAAGTCCATATGGATTTATATAAAAATCCATTTAGGAAACCATGGGTATCTGGATTCCCATATGGGACATCCACATAGGAAACTATGGGGACCTGGATTCCTATATAGGAACTTCACATAGGAAACCCGGTATCCGGATTCCCATGTAGTGACTTGTCCTGAGAACTTGGATATATGAATATCTTTGTGGAAACCATATGGGAATCCATCCGAAAACACCATGTGGGAACCCACATAGAAATCTAGGCTGGATTCCAATATGGATTTTTTTGATAAGGTACTTTTCGAACTCCAGTAAATCTGCCATTATGAATCCTTTCAAATGAATTCAAATTCGATTAAGAAATAATTACTATAAAGAGCTTTATTTCCTGTAATAAAACCAAAAATGTTTATCACTGGTTAGTTTGTTTTTGTTAATCGGTATAAAACTTTATCGATTGTCACTCGATATTGGAAACGGTTCCAGTACGTGCTTAGTGTGCTTGAAATTACAGAAAATAACATGTAAGCAAAATAAAAACATTGAATTTAAATTATTAGCATTCTAAGTGCGATCTTGTGTTCTCCGGCGAAAGTGTAATTACAGTTTTATATCTAAAGTGACTTTCGGGCTTTGAATTTTAATTTTTCTGTATTTGAACAATATTTGCAACTTCACGGAATATTTTGCTAACATAATTTATCAAACAATACCGGATTTCATTTTTTTTCTTTATTGGCTAGCAGCTCTTATGGGACACGTGCCAAATCAAATTTATTTACAGAAAAATTATTCAGAACTGTTTCTTTCTATATACTGACGTTGAAGAAATTAATTATTTGCATTCATCTGAAAACAATTGCGAAATCATATTTATCAGAAATCATCATATATACTATGAAAAACAATGCATGTCTATATTTGTCAGTTTCTGGATGCAATTGCTTAGTCCAAACAACTTAAATAGCCAGACCATCATCTACTTTCTATATTTTGAACGCCATTGCCTATTTTCGCGAATGCGAAAAAGAATATAACCCACATGTATAAAAGTAATTTGTTGCAGATATCGTATAGATAGCATTGTCTAATTTAATTTATTGAAGTCTGAATAGATATTTGAACCATTAAATGAGCAAATATCCCTATAGTGGATCCGAATTACGGTAAATTACCGTATTTCACCTAAAGTACCGTAATTTACTGCACATTTACCGTAATATTCCGTATTTTTGCATAAATTACCGGATTTTACGGTAATTATTATAAGTGCCGTAAATTGCGGTACTTCGCGGTGAAATACCGAAATGATACCGCAAATTTGCTGTGAAATACTGCCCTTTTACCGAAAATTTGTCGTAAATACAGCATGTTATCGCAATTTCCTGTAAATTATCGTATTTTATGGTAAAATGCGGGAATTTACGGTACATTGCGGTAATTTACCGTAATTTGGATCTGCTAGGGACATAAATGGAGAAAAACATATTTATAATCTGAGGCAGTTGTATATATTTTTCCCAAAATCATATTCGTTATGATTCAACCAAATTTAAATTGTTAAAATTAAGCTACTATTTATTTTTCATCTTGAAACCAGTTCGGAAAGTAATCGTAATCTTCTTACTCTTGCAAATTCTTTCGCTACATATTATCAGCTATTAATTCAAAACAAAAAAACCTTCAGCGCTGGTAAATACTATCGATAGTTCGTTGAATTATATAAGAAATTTGAAATTTTTGTAAGGTTGGATTATTTATAATTCATCACAACAATAAATAATACTTATATAACATAAACGAATCCTAAATATCGCATAAATACACAATCTGATTTGAAGGAAAAATAATTTTATTTAACACTGATAAGCAATTTTCTAATTTTTTGAAGAAAATAATGAAGTTTTGATCGAAACATAACAAGTCCGTCTGTTATTCAAGAAAAAAATTTCGATATAATAATAAGGCGGGTGAGAAAAACGAATTTGACGATGTGTAATGCACTATAAAAAATTTTTTGTGTGAAACTAGCCCTCTAAGACTTTATATGGTCTGCTCGGTGTGAATTGACAGTGTGAAATTTCCTCGGGGTGAAATATTAGGCGGTGTACTTTTGACATGGTATGGGTGTTTTCTTCACACCATTTGGTGTTATTACCTCAAATGTTATCCAATAATATAATCTGTCGTGAAAAATTATCAAATAATATATAGGCTGCAGCACTAGTATATCTTTATGATTATTAATATTAATGTAGATTATTTTAAATTAAAAATTGAATATCTATAGTCGAAGTAATCAAGAGTTTTTAATGAAGAACTTATGCATTTACACCACTGGTGGCGTGAACTTTTTAATTCACATGGTCCAAAATTTAACACCATGCATCGTGTAACTTTCACACCAGCAATGTTAGGAATTTTAACACCAAATCATCCACATCACATCGCGGACTCGAAATTTTTTACACTGTGGAATATTTTTCCTGAATATAGAGAAAGTAAATATAAAGTTATGAGCAAAAATGAAAAGATCTTATTTGATATATACCAGAAGAAATTAGATGCATAGTAAATGGTTATGGTAAATCTTGAAAAAAAGTTGAAGAGAAAATTCTCTCGTTTTGCTCATAAATGAAATGGGAATTTAGTAACTTGTCATAGTTTTTAAAAATATTTAATTGATGAAACACAAGATAATTTAAATAAAATATGAATAAAAAAAAACTTAAATTACTTATGGGTTTAAATAAATATTAAATACTTAATAAATAAAGATTTATAACATTATGCATATGTTAAAAACATAAATCTTGATATATCATGAATATATACAATAATAAAACTTGTACATTATTGAAACTGTATAATATAATTGCTCGATAATTGGTAATATTTTAAAGATGTAAAATATTTTTTGTATCATTGAATCTTTTATTGAGATAATCATTATTTTATCGACTGCCATCCATATTTAGCTTTCAATGCATCACAAGACTTTTCTTCTGCAACGGATATATTAAAGGCACTCCTTGAATATTAATATAAAAAATTATTTATTCTGTATGATTGCGAACGCAATAAAAATTGTAAGTTGTATAATAATAAACTCTTCTCCAAAATCTACGCCTGATATTGTCAAGTTGTACAATTGTGAGTGGGAAATGGATATTTTAGTTATGTCATTAAAATGATCTTTGATTATTCTTCTTTCTTATTACATCTCAAAAACTTGTTATAACTTTTATATCAAAGAAATGATGACAGTTTTTTTTTTTTTTTTAAAGAATACTATATTAGTAGCAGTGATTGTCATTTTTTTATTGCTGAGTAAAGATCACAACAAAAGATCTTTAAAATTTTTAACGTAAACTTTCTTTTGAAAAAAATTTACATAAACCTATTGTTAGATATTATCTAGCATGCTTATACGTGTGAATATTAGTAAAGATTTATTACAAGAGTTTACCATTATTCTTTTTTATATGATATTAAAACTTGGATTTTATAAAATTTACATGATGTCTATAGTTTTACATTTTGGGAGACCGGCAAAAACCTTGCAAGGTCAGGTGCAGGTAAACTGGTTTTTATATCACAGATCCTGAAAAACAGAACTGGTTTTCATTAAAGTACAAAAATAATTGTCAAATTTAACGACCACACCTTTTTTATTATTATTATTATTTTTGTAGATTGCAATCGACAGAAAATAAGATGATTCTTAGACAACATGTAATTTTCGAAACAGTAAATTTGAATTTCAACTCAAGTCTTTTAGAAAACAAAACATGTGTATTTTTAAGCAGTACACTGTTAAAAATCGGGAGTGAATTCAGAGTAGATACGGATTTTATTTTAATGCGAATTCACTTCGTCATTCGGAATTCCAGAGTTTTAAAAAGAATCACTTCGTTTACGAAGTAAAATACGGAATTTAAATAAAATTTATTTAAGGGATTTAATTCGCGTACCCTACTCTTTAAGTATGAATTGGTGAAAATAAATGAATATTCACTAATTCCAAGTGTAAACCGAACCACTAATTTCAAAAAGTGGTTCGATTGGCACTCAGAATTAGTGAATATTCACTTATTTCACTTACTCATGTCTAGAGAGTACGCAACATTTTTGCAGTGTATACAGAGTAAAAGTGGTTATTGTTATATTTAGCGTCATTTAGAGTGTTTTAAGAACGCCTTTAAAGGAAATGAGATCAACATTGGTAAATGAAGTCAAAAAATAATTTAATCAGGAGACACGGTAGTGTCTCGCGCCAAGTACACGTCAAAACTCATGTATATGTGTGAGTGTTTATAGCGCGAGTCTACCGTGTTTCTTTACCCTACACCGATCTCGGTATTTGGCTCTCATTATATTACTCTAACTAATAATGGTAATCCAGTTACTTTCAATACTTAAATTAACTTAATTTAACACCGTTATGGTGTTTTAATAAAACCTTATTTTTCGAACACTGATTTTTCCAGTCTAAAAATATTTTTTTCATGATATGTACCAGCATCGAAACTTAAAGTTTCAATGCCTCTACAGCCAGTCGAAACAAGCTAATTTCAGTCCAATATCACGAACAGATATTAGCAAACGCGTAAATTGTGAATGCCTTTAGTCAGCGGGCAGAAACAAACATGTTTTGTCCCTTGGGACAAAACAAATAATGTTTCTGCCCGTTAACGAAAAGCTTTCGCAATTTAAACTCTTGTACTTTTCATTTGTTTAATAGTATGTTCAGACCATTAGTTCGCGCTTTGTGATTAAGTTACAAAAATTAGTATAAAAAATAAATATTATTTATTTCTATTTAGTAATAAACTGCAAATGACAATTTACGCTTACGCTAATAGTTGATCACACCATTGGTCTTAAATTAACTTTTTTCTGACTATCTGCTGACACTTAAACTTGAAGTTCCAATGCAGGTAATCATGAAAAATATAGTGTGTAACTCAGGATGAAACTCAATTTCAGACTGCGGGTGATTTCAGACAACTTCACCCTGGTCTGAAATCGTCTTGTTTAATCCCTTGTCACACAATATGCTATTTTTAAAGATAAATAAAAATAAATATTACATAATTTTACAATAGGTGGCTGTATGTCAAGAACTGTAAAGTCGATTTCAATATTTTACAAAGCCTTAGGTACTGGAAAGACGTATTTTTTTTTTTAGTAAAAAAATTATTCATTTAGTAAATCCCAGTAATTTCAAAACAAATACTAATAAAAAAAATTAGATTCTTTCGTAACTTGAATCATTATCTATATATAGAACTATGTAAACGAAAAACTCACCGCAGTGAAAGAAAACTTCATTTGAGCCAAATAAGATTTGTTTCATGCAAATATATCCCATTTTTGAATGGACTCAATCAATATTAATTTGAGACAAATAAATTCAATTATTCGAGGCGAAGGTATGGTTTATTTGAAGCATTTATTTGAGTGAAATAAAGATTTGCTTATAGTTACCAAATTTTTATTTGGATGGTGGCGGTCGTAGCACCGCTAGCCGCAGTGTAATTTTTTTCAAACAAGATTTGTTAACCATAAACAAATATATATTCAAATGAAATACATTTTTTCGTTCAGTCAAATTGCCGAAAGTATTTGATTCAATTAAATATTGATTTTAACCAAATAACGTTTATGAATATCAAATAAATCTATTTATTTGAATGAAATAAACTGTTTTTTCAGTGCTCGTAAAAAAATGATGGAGTTAAATTTACCACACCAAACTATTAATAATTAAACTACACTTTGTGGTCATCGTATCGACAAATGGAGTAGCATAAATAACTCTTTATAAGATCAATCTCTACTGTAGTATACTCGTTGTCATTAATGCCTGGTCCCCTGCATGGCTAAGATTCTATAGTCTGGGGGACCAGGCATTAATGACAACGAGTGTAGTTCTATTTACTATTCGATTGGGGTAAGAATTGGTAGGCCCAGTAACTACCCAATGTAGTATGGAAAACTCATCCTGTAGTTTCTTTAACCAAACAATTTTATAAGAATTAGTTGGTATTACTATTTTCGGAGGACGCAATATCACATAATATTTACCAACTACTCCGATGTGGAGTGAAATGACTGACAAACGAAAACAACAGCGCCACCTTCAACTTTTTTACCCCACTGTGTGGTTGTACTTGCTCCATAATAGCAGTTAAAATTACTACATCTTTATATGTGTGAATTATAACCTTTAAGATTACGTGCTTGTATTTTATATCAACAAAAATTAAATACTCAATGAAACTATGTTAGTAATACAAGAATTAATTTGTCATAAAGATAATTCTAAATGAAAAATAAATATCATAATGAGATATAGAAAAAAAAAATCTACTTTAAAAATTTTGTGCGAGTGATTTTTCGAATGTATTATTTATAAATCCATTTTAATATATTTTAAAACTCTTTGTGCGAACAATACACTGAAAAAAATAATCGCTTCCAGCGGGCGATTTTTAATCGCTCCCTGCTAGCGAAAAAATCGCTTGCAGCTAACGATTAAAAATCGCTAGCGATTATTTTTTTCAGTGTATGATATAAATTTTTTAATTTTTAAAACTTTTTAAATACCATGAAAATAATAAATATCGATTAATATATATTTGAAAAATAAATTAAGGATAAAAAATTAGAAACTATGATGTGGAGTAGTAAGAACCACAGCTGTCATTTACCAAGGAGTTGTTTTAACCAACGACAGTAGTAGATGTTACCACAGTTTGTATACCACAATAGGCTAGTAGTCATTACTAAATGTATAGTCATCCTATATATTACTAGTCAGTATAGTATATGTGTCCCCAATTGTGGTCAATTCAACTACACCTTTTTATTACGTGTGCGCTAATAAAATACGTAATTAATTTTCTACTCTAAGTAATTGTTCCAAGGGAAATTACACTGTAAAAAGTTGTAAGTGAATTTAGATTGGATTTCGCGTTTTGTGATAATTTTTCTGAAATGACAATAGAATGGAGTATGAATAACCACTAAAAAGCAATTACGCTTATTTGAATTGACAATTGTAATATTTTCATTGTTAAGAGTTTTTCCATTTGTATAAATGTATATTTTGTATTCATTTACGTTGTTTAAAATGTAGCCAATAATCTTATGGAAAATAATTTTAAGTCAAAGACGGTAAAATCTATTGTGAAGTGTAATATAGTTATTCCTATCTTACACACTAATATTTACCATGAAAATTGAGTTCATAAAAGTTTTAGGGTAAAAACCTCAATTACGATGTATTTAAGTAAGTCGAATAAAGTGTGAATTGTTTATGTTACGTTATAAATAATCTTATTGAGTATAAGTAAATGTAGATTATCCGAGTTTAACCTATCCAAAAGTTCCCAACGGTCAAAACCGCATAGAAACCAACACGTCTATTGTATTCTATGCGGTTTTTGTCCCGTTTGAGTGGATTCTATACGAAAAAACAATATAGTACACTGAAAAAAAAAATTATTTGAGCTAACTCAGATTTATTTGTGGTAAGGAAATGATCCAATTGCTACAAATAAATAAGGGCTTCAAATATATGTATAGTATCGCCAAATTTTAGGTTATTTGACACAAATTTAATATCTTTACCACAAATATATCAATTACTTACCACAAATAAATTATATATTTCCGTCAAATTATAAAATTATTTGAATCAACTGTCATATTTTGTTGTACCAAATATATTTATTTGTCATTAAGAAATATTTTTAAAAAAGCCACAAATAAATTGATTTATTTGGAACAAATATTTCTTTTTTCAGTGTAGTGGCAACTCTCTAGGATAGTACTGACCCTAGCAGACCTGATTTACCGTAAATCTAAGGTATTTTTACTGTAGAATAGGTAAATTACCGTAAAATTTGGGCCGATTTACAGTAATTTGCGATACGCTACACGGAAAGAAAGTTATGGAAAATGTTCCCATAATTTTGTGAAATTTTTTCCTATACCATCATAGGAATTACGACCATAAATTATGGGAGCAGTTCCTATAATTATAGGAATGTTTCCCATAATTATAGGAATAGATCCTATAATTATGGGAATGATACCCACAGCGTTATAGGAATGGTTCCTCTAATTATAGGAATGGTCCCTATAATTTATAGGAATACTTTCTATAATATTATGGGAATCATTCCCATAATATATAGGAACCATTCCCATAAATTATAGGGACCATTCCCATAACATTATAGGAACCATTCCCATAACATTATAGGAATGATTCCTATCATAGTATGAGAACTATTCCTATAATATTATAGGAATGGTTCCCATAATGGTAAAGGAATAGTTCCAATACCATTATGGGAATCATTCCCATAATATTATGGGAATAGTTCCCATACTATTATAGGAACCATTCCTATAATATTATGGGAATGGTTCCCATACTATCATGAAAAAATTAATTTAAAGAAAAGTGTGTTAATCACTTTTACAATACACAGAAATATTATCAAATATAAAAACAAAAACGCAAACTTTGAAAAAAAATTTGTAATCGGCAAAAACATCGAAATTTTTAACAAAATTTTGTTTTTTTTTAACAAATTTAACGTCGAAGAAGCTTCATTTGAATCTCTCCATATCATGAGGGAAATTTCTACACTATTTTGCAAAAAAAATTTTTATGATATTATGGGAATAGTTCCCATAATAGTATGGGAACAGTCCCCATACCATTATGGGAATGGTTCCCATAATATTATGGGATTGGTTCCCATATTGGTATAGGAACTATTCCCATACCATTATGGGAATGGTTCCCATAATGCATAGCAAAACTTCCCATAATTTTCTTTCCGTGTCCGGTCGTTTTACGGTAAATGGGTAAATCACGGTGGATTTACCTAAACTACGGCATTTTTACCGTAATTTTACCACAGAATACGGTAAATCTACCGTAAAAATTCGAGTGGATTACCGTATTACCGTGTTTTACGGTAATCCACCGTAATTTACGGTAAATAGGTATTTTACGGTGGATTACCGTAATTTACGGTAAACCCACCGTAATTTGGGTCCGTTAGGGGAGTACTTTCTGTAAGAAAAAAATTTCAGACAATATTACTGTACGCTATCTAGACTGTATCCACTACTTCCCGGGATAGTACTCAGTACTATCCCAGAGAGTTACCACTACTATATTGTTTTTTCTGTGTATGGGAATTTTTGAATAGGGTGGAGTAGATTGCGGAGTGGATAATTATTTATTTATCTAAGCCTCTTGGAATGAAATTCACGCTAAACAGAAGTTTTAGCAGTATATTATTTATAAAAAAAAACTTCGCAGAGTGAAATCTGAATAAAAAATAACTCGTAGATTAGATTACTAATACGTAGTAAGGTTAAGCTTTTTGTTTTGATATTTACATTGAGTGCAGAAATATTTACGAGCCTCCTCTACATATATTCACGCAAAATAATTAAGAAAAAATGTAAGCAGCTTATAATGAAGACTTTCACGCTTATGAAGTTGAAGACAGATTTTACATTTTTCATCATTAATGTAGTTTCACTGAGTCACAAACTGTCCCATGACACATCAACCATACCACGAAACGTCATTTTATATTGCACTGACATAAAATATTTCCATAAAAACTATGATACTAATGATACATAACTATTAAATAATTTAATGTTTTTACTATGTATGATATAAAATTATAATTTAATCAGTTATGAAAACACTTTATGAATTGTAAACAAAACATTTTATGTTTAATTATTAATACCTTAATCAAATGTTTATAAAAATTATTATAATTTTGCATAAAAAAATTATTTTTATTGAATATAAATTTATTTATTAAAAGTTAAAACTACGGACCATAGCGAATGCGAATTGAAATAAAACCCGCATCACTCCAAAATTACTCCTCTCAAAAAAAATTCTGATTCACTTCGCATACGGAGTGAATTTCATTTAAACTACAGAACTCCGAGTGACGAAGTAATTTTTAATTGAAGTAAAAAAAATATAAAAGTAGTTACTCCGAGTTTACTTCCAATTTTTTACAGTGTACTTGTTTCATTTTGTTACTAAAAAATGAAGATATTAATTAACCTGCTAATTCTGCTTCATTAACTTTTTTCTGGAAATATAAATAAAACTCCCTCTTGCAGAGAAATTAACTCCGAAAGGAGTGAATAAATAAAAAATAAATCATCCACTCCGCATTCGCTCCGCGTTTACTTTTCAAATATTTTACAGTGTAAATATTCTTATAAAAATACTTTCAAAATAAATTCCAATGTATACTCATATGTGATAATGCTTGAGGTTATATATATATGGCTTTTTTTAAAGATCAGTTTTATACACAATGTGGCGCATTTTTTGAATTATTAGCTTGATTATGATTTTAAAATAATCTGAATATGTTGGATCTCACATAATAGTCGAATGGCTGCAAACAGTCACATTTCACATGTTGGTGGGGTACTTTCTCAGTAGCCATGGTGGGTGGTGTATAAGTAGAGGTCTACCTTCGTCGACATTCTCATACCCTCACCACGTCCTTCATCTGCCTCTTACTTTTACTTTTTTATAAACTTATTTGTCTGGTCGACTGAATTGTGTCGTGTTTTAAAAAATTGTGTACCCGGTACACATAATATTAACTTTTATTTCACTTTCTCAGGGAACTAATACCAAAGAGCGTCGCTCTTTTGGTTTATAAACAATTTGTGGATAATCGTAAAATTACTGTGATAAGTGTTTAAAAATTTAACTCTTTTCTAGTTGGCAAAAAAAAAAAATTTAATCGTGCTTCTGACATGCTGCTATCTAGGAATTCTTAGATATAAATATAAAATTTTAGAACAAACAGGATAACATACATCTAAAAGTTAAAGGAAAAAAAGTGTGCAGTGCCGATATGTTGCTGAAGAGTGCGTTTCTGTGAGTACATATTAAAAAAAAAAAAGTTTATTAATTTCATCAAGATAAAAAAAATCAATCAATTAATTAATCGCAGTGTACATTAAATATCTCAATAAATTTATTCACATAATTTTGAAAATTCTAAGCTCTTTTTCTGGCTTTTTCGAACTTCCGTGCATGTTTTTATTTTTCCTCTTGTATTACACACCGAGATAGGCACCTTTCTCCTTTGCTCTAATCATCTTCTCTTAATCGCCATCACCGCTCCCTAATACCACTCCTCTCTAGCACCTGGAGCGGCAACTTGAGCCACTTACGTATCACCCATGTGGTTCTCGGTACTTTCGCCAACTGCGCGATCCAGTCTGAGAATTTCACGTACCGACTTATTGCACCAGATTATTACAAATTTTTATGTGGTAAAAATAAAAGTCAGTGATGAAGAAAATAATGAAATATTAATTTATCGTTTACTTGGAAATTTATATTGCGAAATTATTTTTTGGTGAAACTTGATGAATTTTTTTATTATTTATTGGCACCTTGGTTATTCATGTGTAAATATCCTGCTACCGTGTTACCGATCCAAGGTCAATAGAATTGCTAATGATTAATGTAGCTGATACGATCTATATTTATTATGCTCACGTTATAATATAAATGTTAACAACTTGAATTAAGTTATAATTTATATCCATGAAGTAGAAAACTTTTATAATTTAATCTTTAATTAACATTAAATGTATTAAAAATATCGAATTTTTACGATTATCTAACGTTTTCTCCTTTCTCTTTGAATTTCACTGACGTCACACACTCATCGGTTGTAGCTTTCGATTGATCAATCCCTTTCATTCAAATGTGATCGGTTAATACAAAAAGTCCTCATATTAAGAATATTACTTAATATTTTGTATGCTCCTATTATATCATTTTTGACTTAGTTACAATAAATTGTTTATGACTAGAACATTAATTCAACGTAAAAGTAGTTGATTGTTTTTATATGCAGAGATCTCTATAAAAAAAATTCACGTAGAAATCCAGCTTAGATTCCCATGAAAATTCCTACATGGCGTTTTCAAATGGATTCCCATATGGTTTCTTATAGAAATCTAGCATAGATTCTTACGTGGATTTCCATGGGATTCCACGCCATGCCAAAATCCAAATAAGGAATTCAGCCTAGAATCCTATGTGGGTTCCCACATGGCGTTTTCGGATGGATTCCCATATGGTTTCCTACAGAAATCCAGCACAGATTATCATACTTCTATCAATAGACAATAGACATAGAAATCAAGATACCCCGGGTTCTATAGAAATTACTTATAGAGAAAATCATATATCCAAGTTCTTATGTCAAGTTCCTAGATGGGAATCTAGGTACCTACATTTTCCAATGTGAATTTCCCATGGTTTCCTACATGGATTCTTATGTTATTCCATACAATCCTATATTAATTCCTATGGATTCTTACATAAATCCATACTGTCCCATATTGATTCCTATGAACTCCCATGCAAACCCACGTGGATTTTGTTGATAGGGATACTAATTCTACGGTCAAATAATTTTTCTTATGCTCTATACATCACATACAAATCGTATTGTTTAAAAAAAGTTTTCATTTGAGTTTATTAATAAAGTAGTTACATTCTGCAAACATTTTCAGAGATTGTATTATTGATGTAATTGATATTACGAAAAATCCGAGTTCAATAGAAATAAAAAAAAAGTAATAAAGTTGCCGCGATTGGTTACAATATTCAATTTTGCCTATTGTTCAACTTTCTGTATCAAGTGATAATTATACGTGCATTCGAAGAAACTTTAATGATAATAATAATTAGTGCGTAGACAACTAAACAATAATTATGCTCAATTTTTTAATGGGTATTTCTCAATTTATCGTTGTCGAAGAAAGTGATTTAGCACAGAAAACAATTAATTACAGTTGCAAGTAAATATTACTAGATTCAAGAAGCCTGTACTTTTTTACAGTTAAATTATCACTTCTGCTTACATAAATTTACTTGAAGAGGAGAAACATGCATTTAATCCAACAAATATTCTCTCAATTCAAGGAATCGTTCATAAAGTAAATTATTTATATAAATTTACAAATAATTATTCTCAGTGCGTAAAATCAACTTTTCAATTTCTGCTTAATGTGTTAAACGCAGATGATAAATTTAAATAAAGTAGTCACAATAATCCTGAAAATTTTGGTTTCTGAGTATAATTTGATAAATCAATTCCATAAGTTATTTATATTATTATTTAAAGGGCTCAAATATGTTTTGGATTCTTTGAAGAACTAAACCAAAACTTTAACATGTAATAAATATGAATATAAGTAAATGAATAACTGATAAAGTTTTAGAAAATAAGAAAAATTCTTCGCCATAAAATGATTATTTGTTGATTAATTAAAAAAGATATTAATTCGTTTCATTTTCTATATTTCGTGAGTTACAGTAATATTATTATCGAGAACTACAAAGCGATTAATTATTAGCAATAATTACACGTTTTTTCTTTTAAATAATTACAACGTAAAATGTAGGTTTTTCCATATAATGCACCGATGGTCTAATTCTAATAATCAACTATTTTATTTTCAAAAAATCTGAAATATGTTTATGTCGAAGATAAATTCAATCAGAAATATAAAAAAACTACTTTCCCTGATTAAGAAATCTAATTTGGAATGATTTGAGATTACCTAACTCTTAATCATTTTGAATCATTCCAAATTGTCTAAATTATTTTGCATTCGAGTATAAATTTTGGAATGAATCATTTTAAATCATATTGAATTAAAAAATGACGAAATATTATTTTATGATTTAAAATTATTTGGAATGATTTAAACGCTCGAATTATTTCAAATTAAATTGAATCATTTATGATATGAAACAATATGAAATAATTTAGATTTTTGAATTCATTTCAAATTAGACTTTTCAATCAGGGTTGTAAATACACGCAGAGAATTTTATGGTATTTTTTTCATCAAAAATTTATAGAAAAATTACTATAGTCATAGTAACATGAGGACAGTATGGAATTATTGTACAAATTACCGATGCTGTAGAAATTTAAAAAGTACATCGAACAGAATTTACAAGGTGCATTGTAATTTCGACAAAGCAACATACAAAATTTATACCAACTGCATAGTACAATTTATTATGTTAAATCAGAATATTTAGTATGCAGTTGGTATAAATTTTATCTATTGCTTTGTCAAAATTACAATGCACCTTGTAAATTCTGTTCGATGTACTTTTAAAATTTCTACAGTATCGGTAATTTGTACAATAATTCCATACTGTCCTCATGTTAATATGACTCGTAGTTTTTCTATAAATTTTTGATGCAAAAAATACCGTAAAATTCTCTGCGTGTAAATGAATATTTATTTATGTTGAATGTATTGCACTATCTAAAAAAGTATCTAATTTAAAAAAGTCGAATCTTATTACTAATTTGAAATTAGCATTAAAAGATGTGATATTGATCTATGAAATTTCTTTTTATAAACAATTATTTATTTACTTTTTTTTTTGTTTAATTTTTTTTTCGCTATCAGTTTCATTGCTTTGAAATTAAAAGAAGGTTATCAGCATAATTTGGTGATAAATAACTTAAACAAAGAGATAAATGTTTGATGTATTGAGTCAATGCAACACAAAAAATTCAAAGTATTAAAGCTTTTAATAAATTATATTTAATTGCAATTGATCGTTCCTTATATATTCGAAAAAAAATTATAAATACTATTTTGAATTACAAATTAAAACATAATCTTCCAATGAAAGTAAAAAAATTAGATCATTTTTTAAGATATGAAAAATGTAAAATTGATTAATCAGCGCTGGTTAGTGTAGTTCTGTTATTTATTTATATAACATTAAAAAAATTATGTGAAATGGAGCTGATAGGTAACTAAGAATTATATGTAAGACCTAGTAACACACATGATGAGAAATCTTTAGTGAAGCAGTTGTATTTTTACTCATTCATATAATCATTTATATGGCCTATATTATTTAGTATTTTATAACTTCGATGAATTTACTATTAACTCCAGTAGCTATGAATGAAATAAAATACTAGTTAAACTACTTTTTCCATTTTTGGTGAATTCTTATAGTTCATGAAAAAAAATATTTTAAAAATACCATTCAATAAATAACTTATTAAGTTATTAAGAATCAGATAAAAAAATCGAAAGTTTTTTTACATTTTACTTTTAGCTTGTCAGCTTTCGAAATGTCAATAATGCGATTTAAAATTCAAAATCTCGATATTAAAATTTTCACACCTCAAGTCTTTATTGACAATAAACTTTCTACATTTTTTACCCGTGGTCTAAACTTATGACGAGGCATGAGACCCGGGCCTCGATGAAGTTCACTAGGGTAACCTGAGATGCGGCATTGGATGATTTATAATTTTATAATTTTTTTGTACTGGATCTGCGGATGCAGAACAGTCAGTCATCCGACGAACATCTAAGGCCCCGAACCTCTGTCCGGTGACAGACTTTAAATTAAATGTTTTACTTAAAAATATACTTAAATTCATTTTAAAATTTGTATTATTTAAATTTAAAGCCCTTTAAATAAAATTAAAAACTATGAGAGTCGAACATTGACACTACAGGAGGTCTATCGACTTTCCAATGATGTCTATCTGGGAAATATTTAATTCTTATTTAATTAAATAATAAATTGAATGAATCAACATTCAGTCAGAATTTAGTCTATTTGAATAAAAGTAAAAAGTTTTTTTTAGTCTTATGTTGATTGATAATTTATGTTGCCGCATCATGAACTTATGTAATAAATTCAATCGAATTTCGTGATTAAAGACTAAATGGGAAATTTATTACACTTGGAATAAATGTAAGATTTCATAAGTGAACTGGATACTATAGTTGGATGTACTAGTTCTACGAAGTAAATTGAAGAATTAAAAAAATTTTTTATTTTTTATTTTGCGTTTTTAACAGTTATAGCATAAAATAACATAAACAACCATGAAACAACTATTAATTTTTTTAGTTTTGATAATTTGACTGCCAATAGATATCGGCCAATAATTATCTATTTGAATGTTTATTTGAATCAATAAATTATTTCATTAGTAACAATGAAAAGAAGCGATAAAAATAGAATGATATTTTGTTATCATATAAGAATTTCAATAAAATATTTCTCATAATAACTCTGTTAATGTTGACGTTTCATATGTCGAGTAGAAATGTGAAGCATTACTTCCGTCTGTTAGAAAACAGCGATATAAACATCGATTAATATAATAGATTATACAGAGTGTGAGCATCGTTGAGTTTCACTCGACAACTACACAGTAGAAATTGAAAAATAACTGATACTTTTAAATAAGATCGAATAGTTTCTATCCACCCTAATTAGTTTTATAGTAAATTTTGATTCTATAAATTTTAATAAACGAAATTCTCATAAGATTTTTTCTATATTGAAAAATTGATATACTCGTATGTAGTCATAACATTTTTATAAACTGCCTGTCAAAAAAAGTCTTGGTTTTATATGTTCATATTCTTTATATCATTATATGTCGACTTTGATAATATTTAAAAATTTTATAAAAAATATTTGTAGCGGTAAAAAACAATAGATCATTAAATTTGATTGCTAGAGATTTATTTTAACTAATATAATAAAATGACTTAACTTTAATGATAAGTTATTTGAATTAAAGAATTACGGTCATTAGAAAATTTCTTTTCTCGTAATCAGAATTTCACTTCACTGACTAGCGTGTTAATAACATAAATTTCCATTATTGTTCTCGTTTATTTTTAAATTCTAAAAGACTTTTATTTGTTAATTTAGGATATGTTACGCTATTGCGTCCGTATTGGGCAATAAGCATGTCAAATTAGAAAATGGTAATTTTGATAATCAAGAAAGACAAAGCAGGGTATCAAATTTTGCCCAAAGAATTCAAAAAATAGAATCAAAAATTCAAGATATTGGTAATGTTGATCAGGATTTAGATCCTAATAATTCTAATGATAATGCTCAAATAAATTCAAGTTCAAAAAGACAAGCAAGGGTGGAATTGGAAAATTTTAGTAATACTGGTGTAATTCAAGAAGATGCAATAAAAAAAATTGATAATTTAAAAAATAAAAATGAAGAAACAGATATCAATATTTCAGGTGTTCAAGTAAGGTGAATATATTTTGTTATTCTTTTTTATTGAACACAAATTATAAGATATGAAAATAACAAGAAATTATTCATGTTTTTTTTTTTTTTTCAGTTCTGAATATCCAACGACAATGAGACCAATTTTGACAACTGAAAGTCCGTATTCTCAGTCATCTTATGATTTCGTTCCAGTAAATTTAATTCCAAAAGATTATAAAGAATCTTGGACTCCATACTCCAATCGTAATTTCGATTATCTCAGTGACGTTAGTTTAGTACCAGCTGGTTCTAACTCTCGAATTCAGGTAAAAATTGAATTTCGTCTAAAAATTACCGGTGGGATTGTTCGTTAATTTTATGGTTGAAAGTTTTGTTAAATGAAAAAGTGAAAAAACCTAGAAATTTATGATAATTTTCTTATTTTTATGAGTATTTATTGTGATAATAATTAAACGAAGGGAGTACGAAGAAATAGAGCTGATTTATAAAACTCTAAACATTTTTTTACGCACGATGAATCTTACACACGCAAAACCTAACTGTCAATATGGTATTATAAATTCATAACTAAACAAGTAGAAGGTTAAAAATCTCCTTTTCCTCAATAACTTTTACTTTACAACTATTAATAGATGCAAATTACAGTCTACTGAATCTGACATTTAAGTCCTCATTAAGTCTTGGTTATCTATTTGAACTTCATATTGTATTTTACCTTGACTTTTTCTTCTTTTTTCTTTCTCTTTGTTATCAGACCAATTTTATTTAACACATAGTTAATTTATTTGCACTAATGTATATAAATTTATCAGAAAATGTATACATGAAATTCTTAAACGCTGACATGTTAAAATAAAATTTTTGTAACCGAAATCATATTTTGCATATCAGATAAAATTATTATATTAATTATATGACATTGAATAACATTCTTTGCACATACTGCGAAAGAAATGCAGCTGGAATAAATACAATCTTAAACGACTGCAAGTTAAATTGAGTTCACTTCGCATTCCTGTTGTTAACTGGGGTTGCTCTTTATTCATGACTCATTGACAATGTTTTAAAGTAACTTTCAATTGATTAAAATAATTAAAAATCGATGGATCTTGCCCCACTATATGATAATATCATGAAATATCTTTTTTTAACTCGACTAAATGCATGTACAAATTTAATTTTATATTAATGAACTATATGTTTAATTAATTTTTATTGAAAATATGATTCAGAAGGATTCAACATGATTCAAATTTTTTAATTCTGTTAAATACTCTATAATTCTAAAAATATTTCAGGATGAAAAAGTATTCAGTAGAAACAGAAATTTAAAATACTGGTTGAATCCATTTATATCCTAAAAAGATAATGAAATGAAAACATTATTTCAGGATTAAAAAGTACTCAATAGAATCATAAATTTTAAATGCTAGTTTAATTCTGTCATATCCTACTACACGGAGAGAAAAATATCGCCAGAATGACTATCCAATGTATCCTCAATTGGCGTGTCGTCAGAATAACGATTCGTATACCTAATTTAGGAATACACTCATATTAATTTAATAATCTATAGTATCGTTTAAATAAAGATACATGTTTAGGTTAGGTTAAGTATTCGTTTATTAACCCGTCAGCACTCCCGTTATGAGCATTTTGCTCACGCTCGATTTTAAACATGAATAACATTTTTTTTTCAAATGGAACGAATAGTTGAAATTTTTTCTATCTTTGAATAGTTTTATCTATTTTCAGATTCCGCTTGAAAAAAATTTGTTTGGTTGTTATGGAAATTATAAAAAAAAATTTTTTTTATGCTCCTCAAAAAATGTGAGCATTTTCTTCATCGCGGGCGTAAAGGCGTAAGTAAAAAAATTCTACGTTCGGTTACTCTCGTGACTGCTCGTATACCTTCGGCAGTCTGTGAAGTTATTCGGCTGAATTCGTTAAAGTTTAAATTACGTTTATTAATCGTAAATAAATTACGATTATCATTTATTTATTTTTTATTATTCTTATGATACATAGAGTAATTAATTTATGAAAAATATTTTCTTGCTTAAAATTTGAAAAAATTTGTTTGGTGCCTAGACGTTAAGTGTGAGCAAAACTCTCATCACGGGCGTAAAGTATACCGAAAAGCTGACGGGAGTGCTGACGGGTTAAATTTAACAATACGACGAATAGCCTTTGTAACGATATGTAGTTTCGTTGATATAGGTATCTGTATCGCCAGCGTGACGATCCATATAGCTAAATTGGCTAAACGTATCATCGTTCTCGGTTGCCGGATGCCTAAATACAGAGTTTGCGCAATAGTCATGTCAGCGATTCATAAAATGCCTAAAATAAGGATACGGATCGTCATTTCGACGATCCACAGTAAGGATACTCTGTTTAGCTGAATTGGCTATACAGCGTATCGTTAAGTAAGATGACTATACAGCGTATAGCCAGAATAGCGATGCGTATACTTAATCTGGCGATATTTTTCTCTCCGTGTACTACTTTCGATCATTTTAGTATTAAAAAGTATTTAATATGATTAATCGTGAATTTTGGAAAAGGATTTACAGTATTCAGCAGAATTTGAAAGTATTAACATTTTAATTCTTTTTAATTCTATCAAATTCGTTTTTTTAATCAGGGTATACAACAAAAAAAACCGAAAAAAATAATGGTGGTTTAGTCCAAGAATCGAACCCAGGTCTTTTAATATCGCGTCATTGTCTTACAATATATTATATTACACGGAGAGCAAAATATTGTTAGAATGACTATCCAAAGTATCTTCAAATGACGTATCATCAGAATAAAGATTCGTATACCTTATGTATGAATACTCACATGTTAATTTAATAGTCTATAGTATCATTAAAGGAAAGATATGTTTCTAGGTTAGGATAAGTATTCGTTTGTTTAATTTAAAAATACCACAAATAGCGTTTGTAAATATATGATGATACATTGATGTAAGTATCTGTTTTGCCAGCGTGAGAATCCGTATAGCTAAATTGGCTATACGATGCATCGTTCTCGGTTGCCGGTTGCCTAAATACGGAGCTTGCGCAATAGTCATGTTAGAGATTCATAAAATTCCTAAAATAAGGATACAATCCTCATTTTGACGATCCACTGTGAGGAAACTCTGTATAGCTGAATTGGCTATACGGCGAATACAGCGTATAGCCGGAATAGCGATACGTATACTTCTTCAAAAATATCCTAATTGGGCGAACCCGACAGCGAGTTGTTGATTTTTAGGTTTAGTTTTCCCAATGTGTTCCCAATTATTTCCCAATTGGGTAAGCTCAACAGCAAGTTATTCATTTTGACGTTGGGTCATCTAACAAGTTCCCAAAAATATCCCAATCGAGCAAACCCATTATCGAGTCATTAATTTTAGCATTGGGGTTTCCCAACATGTTCCTTATTCTATAGTGGTCCCTCCGTAAGCTTGGGATTTTTTTCCCACCAGTTTCTTCCCCCACCACCATAATATTAGAATAAGCGCATGCGTCATTCAATGTGCGCATGTGCCAAACCAACATTTAAAGGGTGGGGGAAGAAATCGTGGTGAGAAAAAATCCCAAGCTTTCATCGGGACGACTATATCCCAAAAGATTAAACCCAGTCTCAATTTTTTTATTTCATCTTGGGCTTACCCGACATGTTCCCAATCATATCCCAATAGGGATAACCCTATCGGAGTTACCCCATCAATACCCAATTGGGTCCCGATGTACGCTTAGGGATAATTTCTAGTCGGGATATCGTTTTTACTATTTCTTTTTTTTACGGAAATTCATTTAACTGCAGAAAGTTTTCAATATAAACATTGTATACTTTCTCATATAATTAATATAAGTTTATAAATTTATTTTAAAAGAAAAATGAGCACTTAGCATATATATACATTTTTAGATAAAGAAGGGTCCTAATGGAAAAGATTACGAATATGAATATGTATATTACTATTATGATGAAGAAGATGAATCTAAGGTTAGTGCTTCAAATAATAAACAAGAAGGCATAAGAACAGCTCCACCATCAAGACGTGGAAGTAACAATGGTAATAGAAGCAAATATAGTTCAGTTGAACGAACGTCAACCGTTGAACCAGTTGGTAATGAGATCATTCCTAAAAATGGTAACCGAGGAAGGAATCTTGGTGAGAATGAAGAAGTCTCTGAGGAACGATTACCTACAAACACACGATTTCCACCAAGGTAATAATCATTTATTCGAAAAAGAAAAAAATGCCATTTAATGTTATTAATAGTTAATATATTTTTATAAAATAGATCCAGATCTAATCATAATACAGGAACGACCGAGACCACTCGCAGTCGCGGAAACCGTCCAAGACCCAATTTAGATCTAGTAGACTCCAGTAGTTTTAGAACTCATCAAGAAGGTCCGGAATTCCCTCAAACTTTACCCAAAGGACCCGTAAGATTTTTAGGCGTCACCCCAAATGAAAATGACGAAGAAAAATATGTTCCGAGCCGAGAAAATTCACAAAAAGTTTATGAACCAGCTCCAGTAGTTGAATCTATTAATGAAACACCAATAACACACAGACGAAGACCTGTCAATGAACCAATGGTAATTTCTTGCTTTTAAAAATCAAAATCATAATATTTTTATTTATTTTATCGAAATATGTTTAGTACAATGATAATTTTATAAATTGATAGATTGAAGCAGTATTTAGTGGTGACAAACTTTCCCGACCCCTTTCAAAAAGCAATGAGGAGAAATTCGAATCATCGTCATTACCAGCTCCCAAAGATGAGAGACTAAGTTACATTAACAGTAGATATAATTCAGAATCAACAACAGAAATAATAACTACCGATGTTCCAACAACGGTATATTCAACTGCAATGGACAAAGTAGCTCTCGATCTTTATGCATTTCTCCAACAAGGTCGAAGCAATGCAATTGATGCTGCCACAGAAGATATCAGTGATAGCACCACTATATCGGATGAAGAACTCACTACAGAGTTACCTACAACAACTGAAATTGTAAGCCCAACAACAACTGAAATATTAACTTCTACCACCACTGAAGCTACAACTACAACTACCACAACTACTACGACAGTTGCGCCTACAACAGAGGCTACATCAACTACAACTCAAGCGCCAGTTGGAAAAGGAAAATTCCGAAGACCCGGTATTCTTGGTAATACCGGAAATAGAAATCGGTAATTATTTTAGTCAGCATTTTTATTTTATGTACTTTTGTTTAAAATTTATCTAATGCTAAGTATGTTTGACAGAAGCAAGAGCAATGGATCTAGTACACCTGCTACTGAGCTTTCTCCTACAGAAACAACTCAAAAAACTCGAAGTCGTTACGGTGGATCATCTAGTGGAGGTACGAAGAGATCTAAATCAGGAACAAAGCAACAAGCACAAGAAGAAAAAATTCAAAAAGACAATATCAATAGTGTGAACTCTGAGAAGCTACCAAGTGGACGTACTAGATATCGCAGTACAGTTTCCAAACCTGTTGCTTCAACGACATCTGCCCCAGGAACGTCTTCTACTTCTAGTAGCAATCCATCGGGAGTATCACGTCCTTCATTTAATAAGCTTAATATTAATCGACGCCGTGGTAGACCAACTACACCAGCACCTACGACAAATGAAGACAATAAAAATGACGCTGAATCACCGGCACCCGATGATGCTCAAGAGCCAGTCAGTACAACAACAAAATCTCCTTTGCGTCCAAAATTGCCAGGTATAGGTAATAGGCCAACCAGACCTGGTGCTCGTGTTAATATCAGAAGACCTGGACAATCGACTACCACTACTTCGACAACAGAAGAACCTAAAGTAGAGGCCGAAGAGCCTGCTGGTGAAGGCACTGAAGAAGAAACACATGAGGTATCCAAAAATAATTTAAAAATTACAGAAACTTTCCATTCATAAAATGATCATTCATATATACGCAATACTTTTTGCGCAGTAAGATGACATCACGATCATCAAAAATATCTTTCTTACTTTCTCTTATTTTTTACTACTTCAACTATAAAATTTATTTTAAATATTCATGACAGTATTGATATTTTTACAAAAGTTTTATAATATAGTAATCATAAATACATTATAAAATTAAATCATTTATGTCAATCAGGGTAGATGTCTGTTGATTTAAGAATAATATAATATACAATCGGTAATTAACGATAATTTAATAATATATAGGGGAACCTGGGGCAAGAAGGCCTCCTCCCCAAAAAATTATAAAAGAAAATTTTTTTTTAATTTTCCATCAAGTTATGACCTCTATAATGTTTTTATCATATTTTAGGCCAATATGTGATATGTGGGGCACAATGGACGACTCGAAAAAATTTTTCTTTTTTCCTGGGGTACGGCGGCCCCCTCCCAAATTTTTTTTTATAATTTTTTGGGAGGGGGCCGTCACGCCCCAAGAAAAAAAAAATTTTTTTCGTTATAATTTTTTTTTTCGAGTGGTCCATTGTGTCCCACATATCACATATTGGCGTAAAATATGATAAAAATATTATAGAGGTCATAACTTAACAGAAAATAAAAAAAAATGTTTTACCTAATTTTTGAGGGGGGCCTTCGTGCCCCAGGCTCCCCTAATAGGGGAGGGTGGGGCAGAGTGGGCCCCCCCTAAAATTTGAGAGTAAAATGAGCACCCTGAAATTTTCTAGGAACAAGGCTCATAATAAGTCACCTTTACTTTTTTACGACTATTAATTTATTACTTATTAGCTTATCTATGTCTTACCCATTTTTGCCCAACATTTTTAAAGTGAAGAATTTAAAAAACGCAAAACGAGCAATAAATTTGTCTTACACAATTTTATTAGATGGGGCCCACTTTGCCCCTAATTTTCGATTTTTCAGTTTTAATGGACACAGCTTATCTATGTTAAATAACAAACAAGGGCCTATAAAGTAGTGTAACGAGTAAAAAAAAGTAAAAATAATCCCATTTCTAGCTTACGGGGCTCACTTTGCCCCACCCTCCCCTACTATACCTGATAGTTCAATTAATGTGATATTTTATTTTCTTACGTTATACTTGTTACTAAACAATATTTTTTATTCTGGCCCGTGGCCCAATTGGGGCAATAGCCAAAAGGAAAAAAAAAATATTTTTTATTAATATTCATAAGAAACTGAAATTTTCTTGTGTTCTATAAGTTTTCCAAAATTAATACTCTGAACGGACGTAGTTTACCCCACTTTTACATCGGTATTACTTTGCCTTTATACCGATTTAATATCGCCAAATTACACCGCCTACACGCCGGTGTTATTTAATTTTAACATCTCGCGATGTTAAATTAAATCCATTTTTAACATCGTTTTTTTTACAGTATACATATCGAAGTTTTATTAAATACTAATGATATGCTTTATATATTCTTAGACACCCGTGGAGACCAGTCCACCTGCTCGCCTTACCACAATGAGTCCATTAAATAAGTTACGCTCAAAAAATCGTCTTCAAGTTCAACCAAAATCGACGACCCGTGCACCAGTTAATTCACCACGACGATCACCACTTCTTCCTCGTCGTAAAATTACAGAAGCCCCGATTGTTGAAACAAGTCAAGAAAATTTGATACCTACAATTAGCAGCGAACCAGCAATCGTTGATTCTGAAGTAACTGAAGCTGTATTGATTGAAACTAGTACGGCAGCGAGCACAAAACACGAAGAGACAAGAAGTTTTAATGGTCTATTGGCACCACGACGTAGGTTACAACCCCGCCGACCTGGACAAATAATAAATCGAGAATAAAAAATGAATTTGTTCTTTACGTAATGAATAATATTATTTTTATTCATAATTTAAATTTACTATTGATATCAGAGACAATAACTACATAAAAAAAAAGCTAAAAAAAAAATGAGAAAAATGCTTAAGCAGTAAGCTAGTCTTCATGTAAGTGCACTTCCGAAATATTTGAAAGTGCCATGTAGGGACATGACGTATGATAACATGAATAATCAACGATTGCTTGATTTGAGCAGTATATAAATAAACGTATCATAAAGTAATAAGTGATTTTATACAGTAATAAAATTGTTGAACATAATAGACAGAAAATGAAGTAAAAGTTATCTATTTTAGTCATTTTCTCTGTAAAAACTAGAGAATAAAAATAAAAGTGGATTCTTTGTGTGATGATGATAATAAAGATGAAATTATTAATAATAATTATAAAATAACATTTTATTTAGTTTTTTAGCTATATAGATAATCATATTTTAAGTTAAATTTTTAGGTTATAGTTTTTGTATTAATTAAAATTAAAATTAGATGTAAATTAAATTTTGTAATTATGTATGTGCTGTTTAAAACTTTAGGTTATTATCAAAATTTTTTTTTTAAATAATTTATAACTTTCATCGATTTCGCTATATTAATCGGTAGAAGTTACCAACATAAATATTTAAAAAAATTTACCCTGATTAAAAAAAATGATTAAAAATGATTTCACACGTTAAATGTCCATAAGAGACAGGATTAGAAATGATTTGAAGGATTAAAAAGTATTTAAAATGATTAAAAAACAAATCATTTTAAATACTTTTTAATCATTTTTTTTAATCAGGGTACGTAGTGGAAAGGTGCTGCAATTGAAACAAAAAATTTTCTTCGTGTTATTACTTTTTTGTTTTTTATAATTTTAAATTCTAAAACTGTCAAACATTTCTCTATTAGCCCTTATTAAAATAAGCGATTTAAAACGATTAGAAAAAAAAAATTTTAAATACTTTTTAATGCTTTTGAATCGCCCTTCTTATGGGCATTTAACATTGCAAATCATTTTAAATCGCTTCTTTTAATAAGGGAGTGTCCTTTATAACACCGATTTAGATGAATAATTCAAAATTAATATTAACTTATTGAAAAATGAATTTATTTGGCTAAAGACAGGAATCAAAATGGCGGCGCGCGAGGGCTGCTATTGTAACTCAAAATACAGTCGCGATTGGAACATATAATGAAAATGTAATTTCGATTGAAGCACTTTTATTATTCTTTTTAATACATTTGAATCAATAACATTATAAATAATTTAATATTCATGTTAAACATATATAACGCACGTGTTAATTACATTGTTTACTATACGTTCATATTAACCCAGGTTAGACACATCGCGCATCAAGTTCGCGGTGGTCCGCTAATGCCTCTGAGTGTTCCAATTGAAACATTTTGAGGTGTTCCAATTGATGCCCTTTGCTCACTTAATAATAAAAATCTAATAATAATAAAACCATGGAAAAATTAGTAGAAAATGCTATTATATATTTTTCTCGATACATCTACTAAAGTATTGATATAAGCCCCACATAATAATATTAAAAAACAAAATTGTTATGTAAAAAGTTGTGAGGTATAAATAAAAAAGTTTTCACAGGTATTTTAACCCTCCGTCCGTCGCGCGGTCTCGCCACCCTTTGTCCGAGGCGCTGCGGCGTTCCGCCGCCATGTATTTAATATTGCGGTGTTGCCAAGTATCATAACTATGATTTTAAAAAATGAAAACCACACAAGCTTATATGACTAAATTTTTTTTTACTTTTGTAATCAAATAAAAATTTTGTATTAAATATAAATATTAAAGAAAGAGATAAATTAAATGAGCTGGAAATGAGTCGCTGTCGGTAACTGGCAACACTGTGCGGAAAATCCGAACAAATTCAACGCCTGAGTTTACTCGCGTCAGCGGCACATCGCCGCGTTTCTCAGGTTTTTTAACAAAAAAAATAATTTTTTTAATATTTAAAATATCGAAAAAATAATTATTATTCATTCATTTGATACTAAAAAGTACAATAGAAGAACTCATAAAATTTCAAAAGACTAGGATGTTTTTTTTTCTTTTTAAATAATCTTTTAATAAAAATTGCGGCGCTGCGCTCATAGCGCGACGGATGAAGGGTTAAAGAACTTTGAATATTTCAATATTGGAACAAGATATAAAGCTAAAACTTTTGTCCATCTCATAAATTAATATTTTAAATAAGTTAAAAGAAAAAAAAAATGTTTTTCTATTTCGTTGTTAGTTATTTTTTGAGTATTCCAATTGCCCCCTGTTTCAATTGCAGCACCTCTTCCCTATATTAAAAGCTTAAAATTTTACTTTTCTTAAAAGAAAATAAACTGATAAGGTTAAAATATATTATATTGAAAAGACATAAACATACTTTCATTTTACTTCCATTAAGATAGACTCAACAGCTTTAATGGTCAGTAACAGTTTCACCAGTGATAACAACAAGTTATATACAATAATCACAATAAAATATATGCGATCTACAAGTAAATCATTTTAGGAAGATCAACAAAACAAATTACATAATATCAAATACTAGATAGAGAAGAAAAAGATATTTTTTGTGGAACTATATTAATAAATTAACTTCGGTGCATACACTGAGAGAAAAATCCAGTAAATCTAACTATAAAATGACAGTTAAATAGCGCTTTAACTATTTTTTCGGAGTTACTACAACACCAATAGATAGTTATTATAAATATCTCTAAGTAGTTATGTTAAATATTTTTTAGTTCAATTAACTATATAAATAATTAATGTAACTGATTTTTAAACTTGTATTCAATTAATAATTTTTAATTTTTTAAACTGAACTTAAGTAGGTAATTCATCTATAACTCTTTCATTAAAGCAAACAAAAATATTAAGTATCATTACAATGTTTTTTTTAGTTAATTCAATGAATATTTTTTAGTTAAATCCATTAAATAAATAATTTTTTTTCGCACAAATATACCATTCACATGGTTTTAATTATTAAGTAGAGACTCTATAGAGTTTTGAGTAGAATTAATTTTTTTTTGAAAGTTCAAGTTAAATTTTAAAGATAAATTATTTATTGAACCATCAATAATAAATATTAATGTCTTGATGTAATATAGGATAAACTATAATACAATCCAAAAATGTAAGTATGACTTTGTCAAATGACAGAGTTGTACTGATGCCGAAATTGTTTTTAACTTTGGAATTTAACAGTTCTGAGATATATATCTTGCCAGGGACACTACACAGCGGCTGGGCGCGATCTCGTGGCGAGCATCGAACTACTCCCGCTACTGCTGTCTGGTACCGGTGACTTTCCTCTCCTCCATACATATGTTTTCTCTCAAGAAATTTTTCTCTTGGTTTAAGCAATTTTATTTAGATATTAACTCGTGTTTTGAACATTTTAATTTTTTTATGATTATTTGCCTTAAACGCAAAATTTAAACATAAATTACACATATACACGCTTGACAGAGGAAAAATTTCTAATTCACACCGCTTCAATTTAATACAATACTTAGTGTAATTTTCACACCACAATTTTTACACAGACATTTACACTACACCGAGTCCAATAATATTTTACAGTGTAGACAAACTAAAATTTGAAAGACGCATTTAGGTTTTTATAACGTACAAATGAAGAACCTTATTAGCTAAAGGAAAAACTTTTGTCAGCTATTAATATTGATCCTAAATGGTTTTTAAAATTATCCGATATTTTTGCGAATTATAACTACATCAAAAAAAGTTAACTCGAATCAAGTAAAAATGTTCTTGATTCAAGAAAAATCTTCTGGCACCAAGTAAATAATTATCTTACAATTTTTATCTTGAATCAAAATTTTTTTTCTCAAGTCAACATATTTTTATGCTTAAATCGAAAATTTTTGTACGACAGTTCAGTTTAAGTATTCTAATTTATCTTAAATAATTGATATAAATATGTATTTCTATTTTCAAAATATTTTTAACAACTAAAGTTTTCTAAAAAAATTAAGATGACAAGTTTTTTGGAAAAAAAAATTCTTTGAAAAATAATTTTTTTAGAAAAAAATAATCTTGCAAAAGAAATATGTTTGAGAAAAAGTTTTTGATAAAAACTTTTTGGCGATTTAAAAACATTTATTTACTCAATCATTAAGTTTTGAAAAAAAATTAAAAATCCATTTCCTGCCTACTCAATTTAACTCAATTACAGTAACTTGAAAATTTTAGTTCCATTAACTAGATTTATATTTATAACAACTATTTTATTTTAACTTTAAATCAGCAGTTATAATAAAAACAATTTTTATTTACATACACTAAAAAAATTAAGTTATAGTTAATTTTAAAATTCATATACTATCAACTAAATTTTTTTAGTTAAAACAACAATTTTCGGAGACTGAAAAATTTTAGTTGCTTCAATTAATTTTTTTTTAGTTTGAGCAACTACTGAATAGTTAGCCTTACTAACGCATTAGTACCAGTAACTAATTTTAAATAGTTGAAGTCTTTTTAGTTAAAATGACTATCGACTTTTCTCTCAGTGTAGATATGAAAACCTTAATTTGGTTACTACAACTCTCATAACTTGCGTGAAAACATAAAGCCCTGTTTGTAGCTCAAAAAGTATCCATGTAGATTTAAGAAGTTGACTGCGAAATAAGAATCTCATATATTTCGGACTCTTCTCTTCTATAACTACCGAATGATTCTTAATAATTGATTCTATAAACATATCATCTGAGTCACCTAAACCTGTTGGGGTCCGAAAACCATCAAATTGAAACTGTTGTCTGTCGATTTTATACAGTTATTCCTGATTAAAAACTCCGATTGAAACCAATGAATTCTGATTGAAAGTCTATCGAATTTCAATCGAAATCAATCGGAATTCAGCGGTTTCAATCGGAGTTTTTAATCAGGGATTCTAAATATCAAACTGATTGATACGACTGTTGTGGTTTTGGAAGCAAAAAAATGGACGGGCGAAATTACTTTTTGACGTTACTTAATGGCTTTTTTTATGAGTAATAGTGACAGTCATTTCGGATCCCTATATAAACGTTGCCATACGCGGAATCGTAGCTAACGGTAGGCTGAGCAATGAAATAGTGATAACCAGCCGATTTTGTTTGTGGCTGTTCATTTAATCATACAAGCATAGGATCATCATTATACTTAGATCCCCAGAAAAAAATAGCATCACATTCAACTTTGACAATTTATTACCTTGCAAATACTTTTGACAATACAATGGAAGTAAGTATACGGTAAGTAAGAGGTATCAATAAGCAAGAAAATGTGTTATCTCCTGTGTTGAGGTAGAATAGGTTTAAAATACTGACAGTGTACATGCTGAACAGGTCTGGTGAGTTTACCAGTCCCTGTTGCAATCCTTATAGGATTGTGAATATTATCGTTGACAGGTTTGCTCTATTCCAGATGGTGTATTTTCTGTTAGTTATCATGTACCATATGACTCTTATTATTAGCGTTGTTGGGAATTTTTTTCGTATCAGTATGTATATCAGGCCAAATATCCATAGTGATCCGAAAGCATTTTCCCGGTCTATTACAGTTGCTCCTATGATCTCTTTCTTGACAAGTGGGTGTGAGTTAACGTCTGATAGAAGTTTATGGATTGCATGGACGGTGAAGTGCTGATGCCGGAAACCGAACTGATTATCTGGTATTATTTTGTCTTTTTTGCAGTGTGCCTGTATGAAATTTCTGATAACTACTTCATATACTTTGCTGATGTTTGGTGTCAGGCTTATTACTCTGTACCTTGCTGGCTTATTTAATGTATTATTGAGCCAAGAAAAAAAATTCAGAAGACAATATTTTTCTTGAACTGATAGCTATTCTTTCTGTGCACATATAAAAGTTTGGAGAGAGTTTACAATGTTTAATGCATTTTTATAATACATCAGAATAATTACGTCATAATATTTTAAAAATTAATATTTATATTCTTTTAAATACAAGATTCAATAAAAAAATCATGAATAATTGGAAGATATCTGCATTATATACAATTTCATGACTTTGGCTTTGAAAAATTCTAATTCAGCCATTTGTATATAATCTTATTAATTATTATTAGCATCATCGGTCGAGTGATTAGTTCGATATTTACCCTGATAGCACAAGTTGCTCGTCAAAAAGTTGTTATTCTTTAGTTTGCGACCAACTTGACGACAAGTTGTCGACAACTCTAGCTTTTGCAGCTTTGGGCTACAAGTTACTACCAACTTTCTGAGAAAGTTGACGCCAGGAAAGAACCGCAATTCGAAAGCAGGTTCCTGAGAAAATTGAAGGCAACTTTCCGTCAAGTTATGGATTGTCAACTATTGCAACCAACTTTTGCCACCAACTTTCTCAAAAAGTTACCGTCAACTTATTGGATTTCCAACTTTTGGCATCTAGGTGCGGCTGTTAGTTTGACGCCAGTTTTTCGCCAACTTGGCTATCAGGATATCTCTATTCTCCATGGCTTGTAGTTATAACTTACGGTTAGGGTAGCTATCAGGATGTTTAGATTCTATTTTACCGTTTCAGAAGATAATTTAAACGTTCACTAGATAATGCAGTTCTATAAATTCCATCACTAGATGGCGAAAGTAGAAGAATCGATATATTTTAAATTGATGAATTTCATGTTCTACTATGAATACTATACTATCATGAGTTACTATGACTACTATACTAACATTGAGATCTAAGATCATGAATTCTTTAAAGATTATATCATATCACATTAACTCTTATAAAATTGTATAAAATTTCTTATGAGTTTAAAATATTATAGCTCAATATTCGAGCCAAGCAACCGCCAGAATAAGCTACTGGATCATATAAAACTGAATCAGAATTTTCAATTATTTTTTCCGCAACTTAATATTTTCGTTTAATAATTATTGTCTGTGAAATTAAAATAAATGTTATCAAGCAATTTTCGGTGTTGAATTTTATAAAAATATATTTTCATAGTTTCTCTAACAAATTGATTGGTCAGAATGAATCTTTATACAACTACAAATGTGTATCTAATTGTACTTTTCATCTTAATAGAAAATATTCTAAATGATAATTAATAACAGAAAAATTTAATTTTATTGTGTAACATTTGATTTGAAAAATTAACATTCTGTGTGATTTAGTAATCACAAAAGGGAAAGATTCATATTAAAGAGAAGCCAGCTCGTGACATCTAGCAACTATTCAACAAAGTAAATTCAAAAATAAAAAGGTAAAAAATATCTCTACTCTTGAGGTTTTGTTGACGTCATTTGTTGCGTTTCAAATTTTGATCTCACAGACGTCAAATAGCAGCTTTAAAATTACGTCAAATTTATGTGAAATTTGACGTCAAAGAGCGCTCAAAAGTTGAACTGAAATTTTTTATGTGTACCGTACGTCACTGAGACAACAAAAGTTTCAGCTTATTAATTGCGCTGAAACTCTGATTATCTGGGTGGTTTAATATCAAGCTTTTTTAAGGCCATGTTAACATAGGAAAAATTCCCATGGTAACATTGAAAAAATTCCTGTGTTAACATTGCTGGAATCCTTTAATAACATAGGAAATTCTTGAATGTCAACATGGGAAAAATTCCCATGTTAACAAAGTAGAAATTCCCATGTATGTAAAAATAAAAGATTTGTAAACTGATGTTATTTTTACGTAATTTTTTAAGTAAATCAAAATTAATTAATTGAATTGATGATTATATACTGTCGGAAACACGATGTAATTGATTTTTACGTACTCGTTTATATTAATCGAATTTATAAAAACATTTGTTCATTGGTACACTGTGAAAAATTCCCAATAAATTTTACTATGGGTGCATAGTAACACCGGACTATAAGAAAACTGTTATAAAATTTACAAGTGTCCCATAGTAAACGTATGGGCAGACTACACGATTGTGGCTAATGCGCATACGTTTACTATGGGACACTTGTAAATTTTGTACCAGTTTTCTTATAGTCCGGTGTTACTATGCACCCATAGTAAAATTTATTGGGAATTTTTCACAGTGTAGGTGCTACAAAAAAATTTTAATTAAATTACACAAAACTTTTTCGGAAACTTTGAAATTCTATTTTCGTTAATCTTAAAACCTTCACACATCCCTTGTTTATCGCTTTAAGGCCTAAATGATAAAGATGACCAAATAATTTGTGTTTTAGTGGTTTCAGCGTCTTGTGGACTTTTCCTATGCAACATAGCAATTTTTCCTAGGTTGACATGGAAATTTTTCCCATGCCAACATGGATATTTTTACTATGTCAACATAAGAATATACATTATGTTAACAGAGGGATTTTTTCCTTGTCAACATGGGAAAAATTCTCATGTCAATATAGAAGAAATTACTCCAGAAACATGGGAAAATTCCTATACTGGCATAGTGAAAATACCCATGTCAATAAAGGAATTTCAGCAATGTTAACAGAGGAATTTTTCCAATGGCAATATGAAAGATATTTCTATAACAAATGGGTAAAATTCCTATAAAATATGGTTATATTCTCATTTTTCCATACCAAAATATCCCATCTCGATAAATCCAAATTTGCTATGCCAACAAGGAAAGTTCTAAGTAAAATTGTAAAAATTCACATGTTTTTCTCTCCGTGTATGCTATTTTGCCGGCATATTTTCACGGATCCATATTCTTTCATATGAGTATATTTATTAAGTTTGATTGGAAGTCTCTATTCTTTATTAAAATTTACATTGAACACCCTATTGACATCAGCGAATAGTTATATATATGCTAATGCCATTAATTTTGAAAATAGAATTTCTAGTGATATATTCTATTAACGATTGACAATATATTAGAACTAAAATATCTCAGTGAAATAACTTTAAATCATGTATATATATTGTGTGGCGAAGGATGAAAAAACAATTTCGGGCGAGAGTGAGATTCACTGTCCGAGCCGAAGACAATCACACTAATTCTGAAATCGTGTTTTATCTCATGACATACATCATATATTTTTCATAAATACGTACACACTCATACATCATCCTGAAAATAGAATAACTTCCTAGGACTTTGATACATCATCATCCTTAGAAAACTTGCGTTTCGAACATCGGACTAAAATCGGTAACTTTCCTTTTTTTTTTTTTGTAAATTTTCAATTTTTATAGTGGAATGTTAAAAATGCTAGCGAATGTCTTTTGTTCTGATATTTTAATTTAATATACATCTGCTTAATATTGAGTAACATCTATATGGACTTTAGAAAAGATTTTAAAGTCCTTTTATTTACAGATTTTTTTTTTATACTATAGTATAATCAAAGAATATAAAATAGACTTCATATTATATTTAATTATACATACTATACTATTCATGCCCTTATCGTATTGCTGATATTATTAATAATATCAATTTCTGCATTACGAACTTTGTTAAAAACTTTTTTTCAATTTTCGCATCTGACGATACAATTTGATAGAGTTTCTATTGTTATATGGTCCAAACGATTATGAAACTAATCTGAGTACGAACACGCTTTTGTTGTCCTCTATATAATAGACCACTCGTCTACACTATAATTGAATGTAAAGTTACCGCAATATTAAAAAAAATTAAAGAATCCATTATAAAAATTAGTTCTTCCATAATAATTTTCATTATCCAGTTTATTAATATCATTACCATAATACAGTAGAATCTCTTTAACTTTTGCACTCCCTAACTTTGAAACCCCCTGTCATTTCATACAAAACAGTAGAAAAAAATATCAGACTACTACCATGAGCTCTGTCTTGTAGATTTCAGGAATTTCATGCTCTTTGTATTCAAACTTAAAGAGATTCCACTGTATATACTAGACTAATTAAACTTTATTAAGCTAATAACTTCCTCACTATTTATTTTTTTTTTAATCCGTTCTTCTCGTGATTAACTGCGATGTGAATTAAGAAACATTTTAAGCAGTAACAGCTTATAATACTCTGCCTTCTTTTCTATAAATTATTTGATTATTGTTTTCAACCTGATGAATAAAGACGATAAATAGCCGCACCACCACCTCTTAGCTGTTAGAGGGATGTAGCATGACTGCACCACAACTTTGACATTTGTTAAAATGTGTAAATATCTGCAGTACCACCGCAATACAGTTGGACTAATTTTCTTTCTACAATAAAATATAGGAAAACGTGGGGCACGATGGCCCCCCTCAAAAATTTGTTAATAAATTTTTTTTCATTTTCGGTCAAATCATGATATCTCTGATGTTTTAAAGATATTTTAGGCTGATCTGCAATATCTGAGCCATGATAGACCACCTGAAAAATAATTCGCTACAGAAAAATTACTTTTTTTTCTACACTAAAATGAATTTGAAAAATTTATTGATTTAAGCTCTTTTAGACCAATAGATTATATTGTGGTTAAAATAAAAAAAATAAAAATTTCAATAGAATTGGTAATATCAGCTAAATAAATTTTTTTTAATAAAATTGAAGCCCTTAGGATTACAAAGGTATGGAAATAGTATATTTGTGCTTGAAATCTTTTCTTTTTCAATAAAAAAAAAAAAAAAAAAAAATTTTATAAGCTTTTCTTGGAGGGGGGCCGTCGTGCTGCAGAGAAAACGAAACTTTTTTTTCAGTTTTGGTAAAACCTTAATCCATTTGCTTAAGGTAGGACCAAATTAGGTTGACCTAGACATTAAAAGCCATAAAAAATTATCACCAACTTAAGGGGGCCATCGTGCCCCACCCTCTTCTATACATGATTTTAAAAATCACCATGATTCCAAAAAATATTTCATTTACAAATTGAATTTTGAAAATTAAAAAATAAATTTACGTAACTTATAGAGGAAAGTTAAGCCACGTAAACCCTCATAATGGACCACTTCCAAAAATTACAAAAAAAAAAAACATTTTTAAATTTTTGGCTTTATTAGAAGCAAAATGGTTTATAGGTATTTAATTACTTACCCGGGCAAATTGGAACCACTCCAAAAATTGTGGTACGAACCTAGGAAGCGTAAATCAATGTATCAAATAACTCAAAAATTTTTTTTAAGTAGATTAGAACAAACGACTCAAAGGGGTGTGTGAATATTCAAATTAACAGATTATTTATGACAAATCGAATCGATAATTCGATCTAAGCACTATTCGTAAACCCTTAATACCCTGATACTAGAAAAAAAATAAAAGAGAAATCTTACCACCACGAGTACAATAGTAAAAAAAAAAGTGCGATGCAGCACCAGAATCCTAACAAACAGCAATATCGACATATGTAAAACATACATAAGGTTTCTTTAAATAATCTTGACCTGTAAACAATAAAAATACGAAATAATGAAGAATATTTCAATTAAAAAGAAAATGAGTAGCCTAAAAGATGACCGAAATTGAACAACATTGATCGCGAACAGTATTTAGAAGGACACCCGTTTCAAATATAACTCGTAAAATTATAAATGGACCTGTTCGATATATTTATTTTTCTGAAATGAGCGGTAATTATTTTTTGCTTACTACGTGTAAAATATTATACACATAAAAAAATTAAATGATTAAAAATCGAATTCAATTATTTTTTAAATAAAAATAATCAATAATTTAAGTCATACACAAAGCACGCAAAAGTGTTTCGGCAATTGTGTGGGTATACTAGCGAAAAATAAAATAGCGTGCTGCTATATTGCAGCGGTGATGCGTCTATACTAGCGAAAAAATAAAATAGCGTGAGGTGCTGTCTCACAAGCCTTTTTTATAAAAGAGCATTAGTTGTTAAGCAGAGTAAAAATGTTTTTTGTAAATTTCTCAATGATATCCGGATAAAAAATGTTTGGATCCAACTATATATGATTGAATCCAATCATATCTAAATTGATCCAAGCAAAGTTAGAAAAATTCCAGCAGATTGTAAGATGTACGATGTACTATTATACCAATAAAAATTGATAACTCTACTATGTATCAATTAATTAAGTCCCTTTTAGAAATGATAAACGAACTATACTTTATATCTTTATAGCAATCTCGTCCAAGCCTGGTGACCAGTACACTAGTTGTCTACATCTATATATAACTATCATAGATCTTTTTGCCGACACGGGAACAAAGTTTTGAATTGCAAATAATTTACAAGATTAAAAAAACTCTGTGCTAAGTTGTACTTCGAGAATTGTGCATAAATATTGAAGATATCTTGCTTAAAGTGGATTGGTACAGAGACTTGAGCTATAGCTGTTAAAAATTTTTGAAAAATTACAAATATTTTACAAAACAAAACATGAGTAAAATTACAAATCAGTGTGTTGTAAATACAATATACAATACAATTCGAGTAATCTACCAAAACGTGTTAGGAAACCTACCAAGATGAGTTGGTGTTTTACTATCTTTATGTAGTAATCCTACACGTATTGTGATTTTACCAAACCGTTGATCAGTTTCCAATTAAAAGTTTTTAAAATTTACAAACATTGTTTGTAATTTGATTTACTACAATTTTTTGTAAATTTATCAAAAAAAAATTGTAACTGAAATTACAATAAAGTCATTAAAAGTTTACAAATATTTTCAGTATTTTTACAACTTTGACTTGTAAATTATATACTCCATTGTAATTTCGCCAAAAATTTTTATTTTTTTTACTCGTTTCGTAATTTTACCAAACCGTTGATTAGTTTCCAATAAAAAGTTTTTAAAATTGACAAACATTATTTGTAATTTGATTTACTGTATTTATACTTAAACAAAAAAAAATTTTACTTGTTTTAAAAGTTTTTTTTTTTAAGAAAGATGTGATAGTTTTTTGAAGCAATGTTATATTTTTTTGTTTGAAGACATTCAAATTTTCTCGGAATAAGTTCTATTTTTTAAAGGCAAAAATTTTTGTATGCTCCAACCAAGGAAAAAATGCTTAAGCTAAGAGAAAAATAACTTGGGAGTAAAGTTATATATGTATATATGTAGTAGAAGGAAGTCACCGGTGCTATAAGCAGCTACGGAAGTAGTTCGATGCTCGCCAAAAGATCGCGCCCACCAGTTGTAGTGTCCCTGGTAAGAAACTTATTTCAGAAGTGTTATTATATTCAAATGTTGGAAACAATTTTGGCACGAGTACTCCTCTGTTATTTGACAGAGTGATAAGTTCCTTTTTTGGTAGTAATATAGCATATTCTATATTACATAATGACAAAAATATTAATTATCAATGCTTCCATGAATAATTTTTCTTAGAAATTAAACTTGGACTTACAAAAAAAAATCTTGTGATAAAAAGTATAGAGTTTCTACTAGATAAACAAAAATTTACAATTTATTGAACACATTGTATAGGAATTTAATTATATGTAGTTCTATATAATTATATATAATTTTTTTACCCGGGACCTTGGTTAAAATGGATGGTCTAGTAAATTTACAATACAGCATCTTGAAATTACAAATCATTTTCAACATAAATTGCTTACTAAAATTACAACATTTGTACTGTAATATATTAAACGAACTTTCGATAGATGTTTAGTAAAAATACAATGAATATGCTGTAATTTTTGTAAACTTGGTTAAAATAGTTTGTCTAGTAAATTTACAATACAGCATACTGAAATTACAAATCATTTTCAATACAAATTGTTTAATAAAATTACAACATTTGTATTGTGATATTGCTAAACAAATTTTCGATAGATGTTTAGTAAACTTAAACAAATATTTTGTAATTTTCCTAAATGGAGTTTGAATAAGTTGCATAGTAAATTTACAAAACGGAATGGTATTTTTACTAAATTGTTATGCGTTAAAACTTCCTACACTTTTGTTGTAAATTTACTATAGAAATTTTTAACAGTGATAATCTTGCACCAGAAATCACTTATATTAACGCATAACTTGCACCAGATCTGCTCAAGAAGTGTCATATTATATTATCTATCTCACTTCTGTCTCTGCCACTTTATCCCCTCCATCGGCACACGGTACAGGATCCTGCGGTCAAGTGGCAGAGATAGAAGTGAGATAAATAGATCGTGTAATATGAGACTTCTTGAGCAGATCTGCCGCAAGATATGCATCAGTGTCTGCAAGTTATTTCTGGTGCAAGACTCGCTCGAGATACGCTTAAGTAACTGTATTAATACATTTTGAGCAAGACTCAATGTTCTTTTGTACAATATCATGTCAGGGTCCTACAACAATCTTGTCTTTGAATCTTGCATTAATATCTTGTGACAGATTGATAGGTATGTAAAGACGTAGACACCTCGAGGTCTCTTGCAAACTACTTTCATAAAAATAGTATACAAGACTTTTACCCCTGATTAAAAGAAATGATTTTATCCATGCTAAGTATATTCCTATGTATTAGTCGATTCAAATTCTCTTAAATCATTTCAAATCATTTTACTTAATCAGGGACAAGATTATGTACGTCTTCTTGGACAAGTTCATTTATAGTATCTGTCAAAAGATTTTTGTGATTTTGACCAACAACTTAGGATGGATATTGTTACACGAGATATTACAAATTCTAGAACTTGAACATGACAGAATTGTTTTTTATATGAAAACAGAAGCAAAAGTTAAACGCATTACACCAGTAAAATATTCACAAACTTATCAGCTTATGACAATATCAAATTTAATACTTTACCAAATTCTTAGAGTGGGAAATTATAATAGCAAAAGATCAATTTGTTAGAACAAGTTTGGTAAGAATAACATTTTTTTGTTATTAATTAATGAGGTTATACTTAAAATTAATAATGAAAAAATATTATAATTTTAATAATAAAAAATAAATACGAAAAACTGAAAGCAAACTAATCTGAATTTACTTCCGATTTCTTGCAGTATACTTGCGGTAATTCTAAATAATGATAAAAATAAATTTTTCATCAACAGAAAGTAAACGTACAAAATTCTATTGCAAAAACAAAATCCAAACTAGCTATAATGTCAATATAATTCTGACAATCGTGCAACTGCTGAACTACTTCATCACGCATACGTGCTATACTAGTTCAACTTTGGCAGTAAATAACAGCACCGTGTGGGGTAGTATCATGATACGAAGTAATCGCGTTTCAGTAAGCGCCGCGACAGCAGTAGGAAAAGAACTATTATTGTTCAAATTTACTATTCAGGTGCAATAAAACTAAAATTAATATGAAAAAATCCAAATAAAATTTCAAATTAAATAAACTTTATAAATATTTAAAAATTTTATAAATATATGTATTAATTGAAATGTACTTAAATGGGGGGTAGTGATAATTATTTTCGTGTAACAGTTTCACTTAAAAAAGAACCAAATACTGGGCCAATTTATTGTAAAATGGAAAAATCAAATAAATATCGACAAAAAAAAACTGTTAAATTATTTTGTGATGCCGTCTACCGTTTCGATGTCAGCTTTAAACCACCTCAACAATTGCAGTAGGTAGAAATAAACATATTCTATGTTGTTGTTGTTATACATATATAACGTATAATTATAAATACAACCCAATATAAAAAATATTAAACCACATATTTAAATATCGACAACCAGGCCAGTAAATAAATTACCGTAGTAAACTAAAATGAAAATTATTTAAATTTTCTGAAGATATAATCAAAATTTATGGTCTAATTATATAATTAAAAATATTTATGAGATTCATCAAATATTATTATTTCATATATTTAAATTATAGTGTTGAAATTTTTTCTGAATATAAATAAATGCAATAGTATTTATGTACTGCCTCCAACGTTCATTTATTGTTCAGCCATTAGTTTTTTTTAAATTAATTAATAGAACTTTTAATTAACTAAGCTATGAAGTTTTTTTATGTATCAAGCATGAGTTGATTTTAATATCGACAATTTGCTATAAAAACAATCTACTATTACTTGAAACAACTAATCAATGTTTTTATTTGCATAATTGTTTGCTATTTTGTCAAGCGTTTATTTTATCGCAGCTTAATATCCGTTCGTAAAGTTTTGTTTGATTTTTATTGTTCACGTCTGATGAATTATTTAAATTATAATTGTGGTTATGCATGTTTCATAAAATAAATAAACAATTACAAAAGAATATTATTACTATTGTGTCACGAATCACGCATAAATTTATTATACTTTAATAAGTTATAATGATTATCTATTTTTTCAGGGTATAGTAAGTAGTAAGTATGTTATAAGAACGTGAGAATATTGAATATATTGCTATATGCCAACTGAATTAGTGACCTAGAATTAGCTTGCGATCGACATCTAAAAATGCAACAAGCTTTTAAAACTCTCATCAAATTTTTAAACGGAATCAAACTTTTATAAATGTGATGTATTCACATACTTAGCTTACAGCTTTATGAATCTACTTTGTTATTATTTTGGTTTTTTCTATGATTTTTTTTATTTTATAATTTATGTATTATTAGGGCCAAGTGATGACTATAAATTTTCGTCAATACATAAGTTAAGAGAACTTTTAAAGTTACTTTATAAACATTACCAAACTACATGACTTTGTATATAAAGAGAAAAAAAATTTAACGAACTAAAAATTTCGCTTCTTCGAAATTGAATTTATGTTTTCTTAAATCAAGAAAATATTCACTTGCATTAAGGAGATACGCCACTGGACCTCTTTCTCACACTCAGAATAAATATAGGGGATTATCTTTGTTGCACTCGTAGAGTAAATGATAATTTTATAACAATTTTTCTCGCAGATAAATTAGAATTTTTGAAAATACGAAATTTTTAGTCTTCTATTAAGATTTTGAAAAACGCTAAAGACTCTGTTTTAGGTTTCCAGTGTTTGTCCGTGAATTGAATTGAATTAACCCTCGGAGTACACTGGGGGTCATTTTGACCCCAGAATTTTTTTCTATCCTAAAATATTTCTCAAGTTAGGTTTGATTTTAATTAGTTTTTTCACCATTAAAAATTAGTTAATTCGAAATAATGATAATTATATTCGAAAGAGCATTGTTTTACCTCCAAAAAACGTCATGACCTTCATTCCGATAATATGCATAGTTCTTGAGATATAACTCTTCAAAAATGAAGTGGGGTCAGTTTGACCCGGTGTGTACTCCGAAGGTCTATTCGGAGGTGTGTACTCCGAGGGTTAATAATCGGTTGACGTTACCCCTTAAGAACTATAAAATCCTCCCTCAAAGATTCCAATTTAACTTGAAGAAAATTCATTCTTAAATTAAGAATTTTAATATTTTGAACTCTGTTATTTCATTCTTTAACCAAAAGCGCGGTATTCTTGTCCCAAGAATATCATTCTCTTGATTGAATACACTAGCGATTTGATTCAAAACGGGACTTTATCATACTAAACGTGTATTTCTTTTTTAAATGAAAAAATTATGGCAGCGTTACTCAATACTTTTATGTTCCACCTAAATTTTGTAAAACACTGATTTCAGGCGGGATCGAAACCACGTCCTTTGAGTTAGAAGTCCTGTCTGCAATTTTCTAGGCCGGCATAGTTCCGAGATATTGGGATAAAAAACTTTAACTATACCCGAGTCAAAAAACAAATTCGTAAATACTATGAAAACATTGCAGGTCTGTCTATTCTCCACCGCTTGGATAGTCAGAAGGGGGTATTCTAAAACCAAGAGACCGATATTCTTGAACTGAGTTCTTACTAATCATAATATAATCTGAGTCAAAACTATCATATTTAAGAAAAACTATTCTTGCACCAAAAAAAATGATTTCTCTATAATGATATTCTTAATGGTTTAAGTAAATTTTTCTTGACTCAAGTTAGTTTCTTTTTCAGTGTATACACATTGAAAAAGTCTGAAAATCGATTTACCCTGCAGGCCAGCCCCGAAACTTTCAGCTTATTGTCACAACATGTTCGAGTTTTTTGAGCTCGACAATACCTTCAAATACTTTTTTATTTTCGATCCCTTCGAAAGTAATCTCAGAAAATTCGAGAAATTGATAAAAATCAATAAGAATCGTTTTTTTAAGTTTCACTTGATGAATCCAATGTTTTGAACAGAAATCGATAAAAATGATCGATAGGAAGAGTCACGTGAACTTTGAATTAAACCAACGAGTTAATACATAAATCATTCGAAAAAATATGTTAGAACTATGGTGATTTTTCATAATTTTTGATGTATTATCATTTTAACTAACGAACCGATTGCAATATTTTATGCAGCGATCATCGAAAACTATGAAACCAAAGGACTGGTATAAGTTTTAGAACATATGAAGAATTACAATATGCGTCATTCGAAAAAAATGAGGCAAATTATTATTATTTGAATTTTCCTTCACGGGTATCCTTCGAACTAATTAACCGATGTTGATGTTTGAGGTGGTATTAGAATCAATGTTTTGTGAGTTTTGAGTTCATTAAAAAAAACTCTTTTTTCAAATCCTTTCGACAACGATATCTCTTGAATTTTAGAACTTTTTACGCTTATAGAGCTTCGGAACTGATTAGATTTTGAAATCAATCCATAAGTATACTAAAAGTTATAAAAAAAAAAGAAAAACATTTTTCAAAAATTGTTATTTTTGTAATAACTCTAATCATACTAAATCGATCAAGCTCCGTTTCTCACAGTACTTAGGAATTAATGAGCTGCTTCGAATGCCACCTCAGAGATCTAAATCGGTTTATTCAACTCAAGCGCGCTATTCACGTTTTATCATGCCTAAAATGTGAACCTTAAATGGCCGTTTACCGACTGGTGAAAAACTATTTGTCAAAACGCAATAAAGATGTCTACTATCCCGGCCACTGTGACGTAATGAAAATAAACGTAACTATCTTTCGAGCTCTTACTGAATATGAGATAATTACAATTCCCTGTTGTTACCCATTGAGTAGCCAAGATTGTGATGTCGAATGTCTTTTTCCACCATGTCACTAAACAACTATTGAGATTTCGCTTTTTAGGCGATTAATAAAACGTGAATAACGCACATGAGTTGAATAAAATTATGGGCGCAACATGTAGGGTGTCATAATCCGTCACCCGCGATGTGTTTATAGCACTCGTCTCCGGTGCGCAGAATGCACTCGCTTCGCTCGTGCCTGCGCACCTGCGACTCGTGCTAAACGCATCGCGCTGACACATTATGAATCACTTACCCTACTAGTTACGCCAATAACTATTGTCCGTTCAAAAGTTATAGAATATTTACAAACATACGTACATGCACACAAACACAGACACATACTTGAACATCCTTTTAAAAATAGTCAGGATAGCTTTCTAAGGCCTTACAACATCGAAATCTTTTCGGAACTCGGTTTTCGAAAATCGGACCGAAACCAATAACTTCCCTTTTTTTGAAAATTTTCAATTTTCTTAGCAGAAAGTTAAAAAAACGATAACTACTACCATGTTGCAATGGAGATTGATTATCATATTGCATGTGATGGCAATCATTATCGTTTGTATATTAATCGTTTTATTTTATCGTATAGTAATATTCATTATTCCCGATGGTAACAGGAGCCATTTTAGATCGTGATATTTCCTTCATCGAAAAATTTTTTAATTCTGCCATCTGAGATAATTATGAATATTATCTCGAATAAAAAAGATTACCATCTCCAATAGGAAAACTTAAGAAAAAAGAATGAAAATCTTTTAAAAATAAAGATCAAAATATTTATTTTGTTAAGTTGGGAGGTACTTCCGTAATACGGATTACCACTTTTTTTTCAGCGTGTATGTTTTGACTCAATATACTTTTAAATTGCATTGTCAAAGGTTTAAGATATGAAAATAATAGAATAATATAACTCAATATAAATATTAATAGTTTTTTTTTTTTTAACTCAAAATATATTTTTACTAAAATAAAATTACTTATGAACATATCCAATTAATGGCTATACTATTTAATTAAGAGGAATAAATCAAAATAACAGCATTTTAAAATTTGAATAAATAATGAATTTTTAACAAAAAATTTTAATATGAATTTAAAAAAATCCGATCATAATATATCAACTATGCAGATTTATATACAATGCAATATATCTTATGAATATCCTCGTTTTGTATGAAATTTAATCTTTATATCTTTCGGTAATAATAGAAAAAAAATAAATAAATACATATTAAAATTATTTCTATTGTGCATATTTATAATTTTTTCATAATGCTCGATATTAAATTACAAAAGTGGTAAAATTATAAATTTTTTAATTCATTTTTAGGTATCATTATTTACTAAAAAAACTAAATAATTTATAGAAAATGTATATTTTTCAATTGAATTTAAATTGTCATACTGTAATCACAAATGAAAAAATGGTATTATAGCTACATACGTTGAATAATTGATTAATAAAAACTAGTAACACTGCATTGTACATTCAGCACCTGGCAGTACACCAAAGTATCGATCATACACGGCACGAGATTTTCTGACCTAAAAAGAAATGCGATTACCCAAAGAAAATTTAAATAACTAAAATCATGCTATAATTATATGCATGCAATAAAGTTATTAAAAATAAAAAAGACTACAAATGTTCATGTTAAATTCATATTAAATGCTTGAAGTTTTTATTTAGAGCATTTGTTCATTTCAACAGTTATTATATTAGTATTTATTTTTTTTTTTTTTCATTCTTGTTAAATATTATACTAAGTTGAAAATATTATCTGCTAATATTATCTTAGAAATACAACTGTTTTACTAATAAGTGTTTTAATTTTGAAAAATAAACTAGATTGTTTTTTATGTTAATTTATAACAGACATTTCTTTATTATCATTTCAAAAACGACGACCGTATACAATCTGGTTGTAAGAAACTTCCTCGAGATTTTCTTTCGCTCACCACGAAAAAGTACCCCACGCTTTCGCTCTGTTTATTCAAACGGACTCGAGTTCGGATGTGCATTCTTTTTATAAGCCATGCACAGAAAAATTTAGGGTAACAATTACAATTTATTTTAAAAATGATTCCCATATCATCTGGTAACTGGTTTTTTTTAAATATCGACCATAGGAACGACACCTATAGAAATTATGGTAACTATTTTCATCTATATAGTTTTCATTCCTATACGATATGGCAATAGTTCCTATAAAATTATGATCATAACTCCCATGTCATTATGGTAATTGTTCCTATACTACTGTAGTAATGATTACAATAATACTACAGTAACTATTAATATATATTGTAGTGACCATTGCTATAATATTATAGTTACCATTACAAGGTATTATGGTAATGATTCCTATACATTGTGGGAATCATTGATATAATATATGGTAACGTTTACTGTAATACATAGTATGGTAACGATTACTATAGTAGTATATAGAAACGATTACCATGATTATAAATATTATGGAAACGGTTACTCTGATACATAGGGTTTATTTCGATACGTGCCTGGTAACCGTTACAATGTTAATATAGAATCTATTCCTATATGTGATTGTATGAACTATTTCCAAGAATATGGTAATTATTATCATAATTCAGTTATCATACGATATAGTAACTATTAGCATAATTATAGGAATTGTTCCTATAATTATAGAAATTTTTCCCAGAAATTATAGGCATATAGCTCATAATTCCTAATAATTATTACCATAACATTACTCTCTAAAATCGAGTTATCAAAAATCAGGTGACAAGCACTATTTGGCAGTGAATAGTCACTTATCGCCAGTGAAAAGTATACCACTATTTGAATCAGTGACATACTTTTCACTAGTAAACAGTGAATAGTCACTATTTTCACTATTTCAAATTTAAGAGAGTACCATGTCATACTTATGTCATTTTTTGAACATAAGATTCATCTGAAATTTTTTAAAAATGCGTATATCATTCGATATATATCTCAGTCTACGCGTAGTTTCTGTTTCTTGTAGACTTTTAAGAATATCACATTCTATGGCAAAGAATGAAACAAGAAGATTTCAGACGCGAGCGAGATTGGCAAAATAATTTGTGTATTGAAAACGGTTCAGACAAAATTTAAGTTGTTTTTCAATCAAAACTATCCAAGTTGAATTTTAACACTAAATTAATGTTAAAGTTTAAACACAAAATTCTTTCAGTATCAGAAGTAAATTCAAATTGATTTGAAATATTCAAATGTTTTTATTAATCACAAAATTAGATACCACCAACCAGCCAACCCAAATATGCGAATAACCCTTTTTTAAAAAATTAAAATGAAGTATTGCTTTTGTTTCTATTAAATTATTTAAAACAATTACAATGAATGAATGCAATAGTAAAATCAATCAACATCCTTACATTTTTTTTTAAATTGATTTTTTACAAGGAAGATCATATATAGCTCGTACTCACTTGTGCTACCCCTTAAGTAACTTCAAATTTGAATAAAATAATGTATTAAACGATATTTTATACCATTAAACATTTCAATATATTGTAAAATAAATTGACGAGTTTTTAATGGATATTTCAAATCTCTTCTTTTTTTTCAAGTAGGCCACTTGTTGCTATTAATTCCATCCATTTGCAAGTGAATCACAATAAATATATATATATATATATATATATATATATATATATATATATATATATATATATATATATATATATATATATATATATATATATATATATATATATATGTATATATTATGAAAAAAGGCCATTCGGCATCTGAAATGGAAGTAGATTTCTCATTATTCATTTATTTTGGAGTTTTAAGATAAAATTGAATTAAAAATTAATTTGTATTTGCGTTTCTAAAGAATTTTGAGGTCGAAACCCGTCAACGATAAGATACTAAAATTTTAATGATAATACAAAAATCGAGCATGTAACTTTAAACCTTTATTAAAATTCAAAAAACTATTGTAAAACATAAAGTAAAAAAAGTAAAATACATAGCTTATTTTCTCAGCTTTGGCGTACTTGTTACATAATGGAGATAGACGTTAGAAAATTATTTGAGAAAAAAAACGGTATAATAGTAGCGTTGTTTGTTGATTTGAAAATTTCAAATCGCCACGATTTCTAAACTAGTTGACCGATTTTGCTAATCTTCAAACTTAACAGAAATAATCATTTATTGAATGCGAGTGCTAAGATTCATTAAGATCTTTTTAGGTACTATCGTTACAAGGTGCGTTATATTATATTTATATTTATATTTATATATATCTACAAACTTTTGAACCAATAGTATTTTAGGAATCTACTTGACGAATAATGATAAATTATAGCGAAGTTATTTGAAAATTCTACCATAAGGACAGATGCAATAGATCGATTGTTATGAAATCTACTAAAAACACAAAAAAAGAAATCGTGTTTTTGCAATACAGATAATATGCCAGTTTTGCACAGAAAAACTAAACTTTCAACAAATTTTGTTAATTAAATACCAATATTAAACTGAGTATTAGAGTTAGAATATGAGAGAATACTCTTCTCAATTCAGCCCCAAATAATTGCAGGAATCTATTCATATTCATTAAGCGGAAACTGCAGTTGGCATGAATAAGCTTAAAACTACGAATTTGATGTTATTCGTCGCAATTTTAAGTACTTTCGAATTACAACCCAGTAATTTTGTATTGTTGAATAAAACAAATAAACTTTCTCAAAAAGTAATAATATAATTTCATATAGAATTATTAATTTTAATAAGGTCACTCAGCCACCAAAATGGAATTAAATTTCTCATCATTTATTTATTAATTTTCAAGCTTTCCGATTAAAGTTAATTAAGAAAATCTGGGCATCGGTTGGCCCTGCCAGCCCTAAAACTTCCCGTTATTTTCGAGCTCGAAAATACTCTTAGATGCCAATGGTTTCTTACGAGCTTTTCAAACTCGAACACATTATAGTACATTATATCATGATTTATCCGGGGAAAATGACATTAAATATTATTTTTTCAACTCTTCATCGTCGATATCTTTTAAAATAATTGACGTATTTTGATGTTCAATGTAGCAATCAGCGTGTTTTACTGAGTTTTCGAGCTAATTAAATGTTGGAAATGATTAGTGCAGCTGTTTTAAAGATATTCGCGAAAAACCGTTTTTTACTATTTCTTTCTCCGACGATATCTCTCGAACGAATAAGCCCGATTGAGATGATTGAGACGGCAATCGACGCGTCTCTTATCAAGTTCTAGAGCTGATTAGATTTTGGAATCGATCGTTGGAATCGTTTTCGAGAAATTTAAAAAAAACAAATTTTTTTCCGTAATTCTCAATTATCTTCGGGTCTACTTGTTAAAATGATCTGAAATTTTCAGGAAAGTTGACAGCCAATAACCTCTTTAGATTGCCGCAAGAACGATTTGAATCGATTAATTAGTTTAAAAGTTATAAACGATTCACATTCGCACATATACACACACACACACACACACACACACACACACACACACACACACACGCACGCACGCACATACATACATACACTCGGACATCATCTTGAAATTAGTCAGAATAGCTTCCTAGAACCTCAAAACGTCGACATCTGATGAAAATTCGATTTTCGAAAATTGAGGTAAAACAATAACTTCCCGAATTTTTGAAAATTTACAATTTTCTTAGCGGGAAGTTAAAAAAACAAATTTTTTAAATAATTTTATGTAAAATTAAATGCCATCAAAATTTATAAAGAAATCGTCTAAATGGCAAGTGGAGTGTCAGAAATGGAAGCTAATGAAAAAAGCTTTAAAATATCTCGAATGATAATGCACTATGAGTTTTGGCTTCAGGTTATTTATATATAAAACAGCAGATGATGATTTTTTTCTAAACTTGTAAAATTTCAAACACCTATAACTTCTAGACTAGCCGACCAATTTGGCTCATTTCTGAACTTGATCTAGTTATCGAACCAAAAAATATGTGTGTCAAGTTTTATCTATATATTAGTCGATTCAATTTTTTTTAAATCATTTCAAATTGTTTCGAATCATTTCAAATCATTTTTCTTAATCAGGGTCATCTGCATTACATCCTCATCAATTTCTCATCTGAAAATACTGATTTACACCTTATTAGATTATAAGGTGAACGTATGAATTCTATAGTCGTATATTTTAAAAAATAATTCGTAATAAAACGTTAGAGATTATTAATTTTAAAATAACCGCTAATGAAAATGTAAAGATTATCAATTTAAAAAAAAAATGTTTGATATTTCCGTAGAATTGCATTAGCAAAAAGTAATGCATTACTTACAACCCTATATATTATTTGAAGTGACATTTATTAAATAAGTAATTTAAATTTAATGTTTACAGATTACTAAGTATCGATGGAAAATTAATCGAGGTAACAGAGCAATTGAGGGATGGAACTGCATGTGCTTACAGCGCTTATTATAGCACAAACAATGCACAACCAAGTCCTAAAAGTCATCGTCAAGAATTACCCATTACAATTAGAGTACTTGGATCCGAAGATCTTAAAACATGTCTACAAATAAAATATTATAAATCCGATGATCATAAACACTGTGAATGGGGCTCAAAATTGCATTGCATCGAATTAGATTGTTCAAGTTTTGAAGGCAACCTTGCAACAGTAAACAAAGAAACTTATCGAAAAATAGGTGCTGAACCTTAAGATTAATATTCAGTGATACTTAATACACAAGATTAATAATATATATAAAAATAAAAAAAAAATTTACATAAAATTTATGATGTGATTCCTATGCTTCAATTACAACATTTGATTCTACCTCAATTTACGATTTACATTAATTAAAAAAAATATATAAAATTTTAAATGATACTATCCTAATTTATTGAAATAAAATTTAAACTTTCTGTGTATATTCTTATAAACAATAAAATTAAAAAGCAAAAAATATATATATATATATTCTTCATTATTAAAAAAAAAATAATTTAATCGAAGTAAATATATAGTGATATACTTGAAAGTTAAAAAAAAAGTTATGATGTTTTTAAATTATTATATATCATAAGTATAAAATTTAACCGAATTTATATTTGTTGCATGCTTTGTCTGTAAGCCGTCCAGTACAAAAAAAGTCGATATTTCATTTGTTCACAATAATAAGTCATCGAAATAATAGATTATTTTTGTAATGCTCTACTGAATTACTATTATATTTATGAAATCGATAAGTGGAGCGATTGTTTGTTTTATTTAATAGATTATAAGTATATATTTGATGAACAATATAAATTGATAAGTTGATATTGATGTTTATTGTAAAATAATCAATGCCACTAAATCGATTGTAAATGTAATTAAAACTATATAAAAATATTATAATACTATTTTTCATAAATTATGTAAGAAAAGTGAAAGAATTTTAAATATTTTTATTTTTATAATTTTATGTTTTATAAATTCAGTATTAATTCTTATGAAGAAATTTAGAATAATATTTTATTATAAAAATAATATATTATTAAATAATTTATCAAATAAATTTAACATATGAAAGAATTAATTAAGTTTAAATTATAAGCTTATAATTTAAAAATATATTTAAATTTATACTTTTGTTATAAATAACGAGATATTTTAAATAGCAAATTCGGCTCCTTGTCTAATGTACACAACTTTATAAAAGCTAAAAAGTATTTTAGAACCAAGGAAAGCTAAGATGGAATTATATTTATGTGATATAAGTGTGTTATGTGTTTTTAACAGCCTAAAGAAACAAGCTCAAGTTGCTATAAGTACGTACGAGAAATAGAACAGAAATAGCTTTCATTACTATTTTATATGAATTGCTACAAACAATTTTCGCTGTGAATAAAACATTCTTATCAAGTATTTATTTTCTAAGGTCTACGATTTTTTTTTAATAAATAAGAAACGGTTTACTTAAAAAAAAAAAAGTTTTATTGAACATTGGATTCTTTGCAACAGACGTGAACATACTTTCTTTTGTGTATTTAAACTAAAAATGTAAAATAATTTTAAACGGTATTGTGAAGATATACAGATATAGTCCTACCTCGTTATAAGACTCAATTTGTTAAAAATTGTCGAGAACATTTCCCCCACTAATCACTTTATTTACATTTTGCGACCAGTCTTTCTTAAGACTAACTTAGTAAAAGTAATGAGGAAATGAACAATTTTTGAAGAACACATTAATAATAATTTTAGTCAATATTTTTTCACCATCCCTGCACTGAAAGTTTAAACTGCTGCCCTGTTTAGAGATAAGAAAGTCGTTCTGTTCTTTTATTAGAAAACAAATGATAAAAATTAGTGCATGTGCCATTTTTCCCCCAGAAATAAAAATTTAAGCTTTCAAGTGCAGATCTGGTGAGAAATATTATACATAACGCGGAGGAAGGTAAGACGTTCTAATCCGTGTGTTTGCCTCGCCTTAGGCTCGGGTAGAATTATACACGCGGGATGAAATGTTTTACTTTCCTCTCTTGATGTGTAATATACTACAGTAAAATTCTAAGAATTTTTTCCGCTACCCTCCCGAACAGTCTTATAACGAGATTGGGATATATTCATTACTTTTAGACAGATTTCAGCTTAGAAGTTATTATAATTAAGTTCATAATTTTCATAAAAATTGTACGCACGCATATTTTAAATTAATGAAATCCATGATTTTAAATTTCAAATTATTGTATCTTTCTTAATCTTACAGAGATCATTTTTATAATGAGTTTGTCCTACAATTTAAAGTATACTCGGGCCGAAAATAAAATATGAAAGAATAAAAACTAATATTTTTTGTTTCATTTTTTACTTGTTTTTGTTTAAAAACTACTTGAACTTGATTTTTTTTTATGACAATATTTTAGTTACCTCACTTTAGTTACAGTTGTGAAGTAAATTTTTTTTTTGTAATTCTCTCCATGTACTGAGTTAGATTTTTGTAACATCATAACAATAATTAATTTTCTAAAATTAAAAATTTTTAACAATACATTGAATTGATTGAAATTCTGATTTTCGTATATGCATTCAGTTATCTATATTATTTAATAACAATCCACGAGATGTATGAAATACTATTAAAATATTCCTGCATATTGTTATAATTTAAAACGGTATAAAGATTGAAATTAAGTGTAACATAAAAACGGAAAAATAAAATATATTAAACTTCATACATGGCATATTTAAAAATTGAGTATGAAATTATTAATGAACAAATATTGCAAATATTTTTTATACTCGGATTATTTTATTTATTTAGCATTATTTCATGGAACAAAATAAAGTTTGTACTGAACTGAACAAAACTAAAAATAAACAAGTTGAGTATAATGCTACCCTCGACCTAACATTTTGGTATAAAGTAGGCCATAATAGTGCTACAATTATTTATGACTATTCAGTAGCACTGTTAGATATCAATCTAAATGCAGTAAAATAATAATTGCAACAAAAATAAAATTTAAAAACAATCGGTTAAAATAAAAGTTATATTTATAATTTATAAATATCATCATGTTGCTATCAAGGAAATGGTGCATTGCTAATTCTTAAAGATCGTTTAATTTATAATTTATTTTCGAAATAAACTTTGATTTGTGTTTTCTATAGATTTTGAGCTAACATAGTTTATTTGCATTTTTTTTTACAATGTCCTTTGAGCTGTAACTCAATTTTAGAAACTTTTTCCGCCAATACGATATATGAAAGTGCTTTGATCTCGAATAAGCTATTTTATATAAATATCAAGTTCAATTTTTTTTCGCCTTTTTGAATGATCATAAAAATTGCTGGTAAATGAGATTCTGTGAACATTGTTTGAAGAAGTTTATAAATAAATAAGACAAGTTCTGAATTTAATCGTCATCGATTCATGCTATTTTTTTATATTTTTTTTTTTCGTTCATAATATATGAATCGCGTATAAAAAAGTGATGAATAAAAAAATTAGTACGCATATTTATTTAAAGTAACACAAATAAGTAATTCATCGAGTCTCGTTCTTCATTTAGAGTTTAGAATTGTCGTTTGAGAGAAAAACTTGGGCAAAAATAACTTTCGACCCACCTAAAATCTTTTTTAATCATAGTCTTTAACCAAGGTCGTGTAAAATGAAATTCATTTCACTGCGCGCCTCATTTGAGGAGTGAATTTATATTAAAACCTTGTTGAGAATGTATATAGTGGAATACTCGTGAAAGATTTGAAACTCATTAGTAATAAGACAAAAGTCTATGCTACTTCCGTCATTAAGTCTAGATGTACGTTAATAAGTGATTTTAATTGATGTCTTAGGGGTTAATAATGTGTACAACACTAAACTGATTCAAAACATCGACTATTGCACGCCTCGAACGCGAAGCGGAGAGGTTGTGCTTTATATCGGACTTGTCAAGGTCACGCGATTTTTCCGCATTAAACTGTATATATTATTTTCATATTACACTTACACGTTTTAAAAAGCACATTAATCTAAAGAGGAAACACTAATTAATAAGACTGATACTTTCATTAAGTTGTCCGATACGTATTATAATAAAAAAAAGTTCAATAAAAAATATGTATCGTGGACGTGAGTTAGTCTGTAGTTCAAAAAAAATCTGTGGCACGGATATCTCATAAGCGGCTTCACAAAATGACTATTTTTTTTGTTCACTGTCTTCAGAATTATGTAAAGAAGGTCCTTTTCGAAAATGAGTACAAAAAAAAGTTTTTTCGAAATGTGTGTCCACTTCGATTTTTTGAAAAAATTCTCGAAAAAAATTGGATAAATTTAGAAAATTTTGAGACCAATCCGATCGTGAGCAAACAATTCGTTCTATTTTTTTTCTTAATTCAAAAAAATTGTTGTTCCTTATATATTATTTTTCGACTTAATTTGACCAATAAACATTCTCAGATCGGTTTATTTAGCTGCTATGATTTTTTTTTAAATACTGTGCCATTCGGAGGATACTATTCATTGAAGTTTTTCTACTCATTTCCCTGATTAAAAAAAATGATTAAAAAGTATTTAAAATGATTTGTTTTTTAATCATTTTAAATACTTTTTAATCCTTCAAATCATTTCTAATCCTGTCTCTTATGGACATTTAACGTGTGAAATCATTTTTAATCATTTTTTTTAATCAGGGTTAGTAAATGAATTTTAAAAATCAACTAAGAACTACTTATGAGCTTATGAGTTATCTTTATGACCCAGGAGAGGTGGTACGTGGCCTTATTGAGACGATAGCCAATAATGGAAAAAAAAACCCCAGGAAAAGATAGTGAATTAAATTGATCCGCATTTAAACCCCAAAGTAATGAACGATGTTTATTTTTTCTGACGCTTAAACAATTTTTGAATTTTAAATTCAGTTGAATTTGAGTATTGTTTTACAAGTAAACTTCCATCTTCATTTGGTATCACACAACGAAGTTTAATAGGACAGCAACTACAAAAGGAACTCAAAAACTTCATTGTGTGATACCAAATGACGATGGAAGTTTACTTGTAAAACAATACTCAAACTCAACTGCATTTAAAATTCACAAATTGTTTAGGCTTCAAAAAAAATAAACATCGTTTATTACTTTGGGGTTTAAATGCGGATCAATTTCATTTACTATCCTTTCCTGGGGTTTTTTTTTCCTTATTGGCTATCGTCCCAATAAGGCCGCGTGCCACCTCTCCTAGGTTATAAAGATAATTCATAAGTAGTTATTAGTTGATTTTTAAAATTCATTTACTAAATGAATAGAAAAACTTCAAAAAATAGTATACTCCGAACGGCACAGTATTAAAAAAAATCATAGCAGCTAAATAGACCGATCTGAGAATGTTTATTGGTCAAATTAAGTCGAAAAATAATATTTAAGGAAAAAAAATAGAACGAATTGTTTGCACGCGATCGGATTGGTCTCAAAATTTTCTGAATTCATCCAAGTTTTTTTGAGAATTTTTTCAAAAAAATCGAAGGGGACATACATTTCGAAAAAACGTTTTCGTTGCTTAAAACTTCAAATAAACAATAAATGAATTGATTAAGAATAAAAACGTATTTTTTCCTTGAAAGTAAACTCAAGAACGAAGATTTTGAAAAAAAAAACGATCCGATTGGTATATTTTTCGCGAAGTTATAACCGTTTCAAAAAAAAACCTCGTATTTTGAAAAAAAAATCGGTATCTCAGAAACGAGTAGTAAAAAAAATTTGAAAAAATTCATGAGACCGTTTTTTACCAGCCTCCAAAACATAAAAATTTTTCAAAAATATCAAAGAGGGTGACTTCAAAAAGTGGCCGATTTGGTATGGAATGCCCCATATATTTTATTGTAATATGAGCGTTCGAGGTGTGCACTTTTGGATTTTCCAAACTCTTTCAAAAATTATACGGATAATATTGTTAGAGATGATGAAAAAAAAATTGTATTAAAGTTTGACTTCTTAATATTAATGTTAACAACCTCCTCATCGCAATTTTCGATTTCCTTTTTTAATATCATAGGAAAAATTTTTTTTAATGTTTGGAATTTTATCACTCACCAGGGAATCAGTGTATCGGAGAAATCAATGGGTATTTTTGTTGAAAATTGAACGCTCTACAAAAAGGTCTCTTATCATTTTTGATAAATTCAATTTTTGAAAAGTTATAAAAGGTCAAAGTTGGATTCACAGTAAATTTTAGCATTATTTGACTTTTTCGGCGAAACTATCAGACTTATCATAAAATATCATAGAACCTTCTTTGTAGATAATTTTATTTCCTAAAAATTATCTAAAATAAAGTTTTCGAAATTTTTGAAAGTTCTTTAGTTATTTGCATTTAAATGTTACTTCCTTTCAAGAAATCGTATTCTGGTTGATTTTATTTACTTGAAAAATTACAATAATTTAACTTTACAATAATTGCACACTTTTTACTTTATTCGAGATTAAAATATTTAAAATTTTATTTATTAAAGTGATGATATTATTCAAGTAGAGCTTACAAAAATATTATTCGTATAATAAATCATTAATATAATTTATTTTAATTATAGGTTAAACTTTAAATCAATTAAATACAATTTATTTTAGCGATATATTATAAATCTTAGTAAGAAGATTATGTACAACAAGTATATACAATAATTATCATGTTACTGATCAATATAGAGAATCAACAATAATATACTTTGATATTCGTAATTCAAATATCAAGAATTAATTGAAGTACTCACTAACTATTTCACATTGCACCAATAAATATATATTTTTTACAGTAACACTTTTTAAAAAAAATATTTATATCAGTGAACTCCAAAATCCGAGACAATTGTTGACTTTGATATGATAAATTTTTGGAACTTCGAAAAAATTAAAGTAAAAAAAATTTTGACTGAGTACTTTTTAGAGACTTTTTTCAAAATTTTTTTAGCAAAATTAATTCAGTTTACAATTTTTTCCGGTTTAGAAAACGTCAAAGAAAATACTTAAATTAATTATGAACGTTTTTTTTACCTTTATCCGAACTATTCAAACTACTGCTGAATATAAATTTTAAAAAAATTTTAATTATTTTTCGTCACAACTTAATATAATTTCGTCACAAATAAAAGTTTACGTCTCTTCAAAAAGACAGCAGTCATTGAGCTCTAGGAAAATGCAAAGCTCAAAATCTATAAGCTTGGGGCATTGATCCTTGAGTATAGTGTGATTGGTTAATGCCCAGTGTATAAACAGCAGAACTAGATGGACCTGCTGCTTGAGAAAAGTTTTGTAAAGTCGGAAAAGTTTGAAATCCAGAACTAGCCGCAACCTGTGATTGGGAGTACTGTCGCTGCTGATCTAATCGCATTTCCGTACGATTTTGAGGTTTTTCATGAATTTCTCTTTGAATTTTGTAAATTTTTTCTGCCAACAAATAATAGTAGTCTGATTTCGAACTAGCCATTTTGTATGCATCAACTTCAAGTCTTTGTGCATAAGAAATTAAGTTATTCAATCTATCTAAAAATGGTTCTGGATGACGATTTGAAAAAATTTCAAGAAATAATTTACAAACAAGATGATTTCTGAGACCTGGCGGCAAAAATCGGTGCCATTCTTTAGTTCCTTGTACTGCTTCAGCTGATATTTTTTTTATAGCAGCTGCCAGTTTAGACTCTTGCAAAGAATTTCTATTTGATGTAGTAGACTGGTCGAAGTCATTATTCCGAAGCAATTGATTCATAATGTCCAGTTGTTGTTGAGGAATTGCAGTTATCGCTGCTGCTGCAGTATAGTTTGAACCTGCCACTAAAGTAGCTTGATTGCTACCTACAGCTACAGTTGGCTGATTTGAAATAAATGGATTGGTTGCATTAGATAGCTGTGGATCATCAACTATCAATTGGTCTTGAGTTTGGGTATCGCATATTTGACGTCTCTCCTCAAGTATATTTAAAGATTGTTGCTGAAGATTAGTAGTCGCTAATGGTCCAATTACTGAGCTTGATTGATTGATATCAATAGCTTGACTTGTTATAGTAGAACTGGCTGGAAGAGATACATTGGATATATTTTGCTGTCCTTGACTATGTACCCATTGATGGACTCTTGATTGAACTTCAGATTGTGATTCTATATTTGACATACAAAAATTTATTTTATTATTTTACAAAAGATTTGATTAAGCTACGAATCAAGTATCTAAATTTATTATTATTACAAATTTAAAAATAATATTAAAAAATATATACTAACCCTCAAGAAAATTAATACGGTTATTTCTTGTTATCTGTCTTAATGATGAGCAAATAAGACAGTTATTATTTGGACATATCTTCCAATGATTGATAATACTTTTGAATGAATAGCAGTTTGGTATTGAACACGATTCGCCTCTTATGCAAGTTCTCATGTGAGTTAAAGTGTATTTGGTAGGACCGCATTCTCCTACTGAACATATCTGTAGGCCACCATTAGCGTGCTTGTCTCGTTGTAGACATTTGTGAGCGTGGAATATAAGTACGAGTTGGTGCTGCATTACTTGATAGTAGTTTTTAGCATTACCGGGTGTAGAACCTGGTTATTATACACCAAAAATTAATTACGATACATTAAATTATTTTATACTAAAAAAACTATTGTTAAATTTTTTAAATTATAACTTACAAGACTGCATGGTTGCACCAACAATTGGTCCCTGTGTAATTTGTTGAGGGTTCAGTTGGTGATCCATTGGTAAAATTGATTATAATAGAGCACGTTTTATAGTTTCTGGTGAAATTAATTCGTCAAGATTAAGAATTGTTGTACCCAACGCAGTTGGAATTGCTATGATACCTGAAATAATAATAAAAATAATTAGCAAAGTAAACTATTGTTTGTATAAAACAATTGTTGGTCACATTTTCTTAAAGGGGGAAACGGGTCTGATGTACAAAAAAAAAGCGGATATTTTTGGAATTTTTTTTGCAGAGTTTCTTCGTTATTAAAACTCTTAAAATTTGTAACATTATTAAGCATCATTCCAAGAATATTCTGCTAAATTTTCATAAAAAAATATTTTAAAATAAGCCAGTGGTAGTGGGGAGAACCAAGTCACCTTTAAAACAAGTATCCATGCCGTAGGTAGGATAACTCATGGCTGCTTCATCTGAAATAAAAAAACCAAAAAGATTTCTTTAGTACATAAGTTTCTTAGATTTGAACGAAGGATTTTTTTTTCAATAACTATTTATTTTTTAATTAAACAAAAGGAGTAATTTTTGACAAAAATCAGAGTTTTTTTATTGCACCTTTACCAAAAATTCAAAAATGAATATGTTGTTTATTCTTTCGTTCAAATCCAAGATAAACTTATGTACTAAAGAAATCTTTTTGGTTTTTTGATTTCAGGTGAGGCAGTCATAAGTTATCTTGCTTACGGTACAGAGACTTTTTTTTTTAGTTGACTCGTCTCTCCCCGCTACCACTGGCTTATTTTTCAATATTTTTTTATGAAAATTTAGCAGAATATTCTTGGAATGATGCTTAATAATGTCACAAATTTTAAAAATTTTAATAAAGAAGATACTCTGAAAAGAGAAATCACAAAAATACGCTGTTTTTTTTGTATCTGCGCTTAAATTAATAAAAATACAGTTCCGAATAATTTCTAACAACGTGACCAACAAAAAGTTAATAGAATATTTTAATCTTAAATATGAATATTTAAATAAAAATTATCATTTACTTATTTCTATGAAGCCTAATTTTTTTTAAACTGACAGTAAACAGACAAATTTCGGCGTTTATATCTTCTACAAACGGATATTCAAATATAATTAAATATAAAACCTACGTTCTCTTGTTTGCCAATTTGGGCCTAGTAAACGATGTCCTCCATTTTGCGTGTTCGATTACGGAAGGCTTATTTTTATATAATATAGAATATTTTAGTGATTTAATAAATAATTAAATATACAAATTTTTTTATATGAATAATTTCTTTTTTTGTGTTCTATATTTTATCAGGACAATGTTGAAAATTGTTTTTAAAAATATAAGTTGAAGTAAAATACGAACCACACACTACACAAGCCAAACAGGAAATAAAGCTGCAGTAGATGAGATAGGCTATTTATAAGTACACTCGTTGTCATTAATGCCTAGTCTCCCTGTAGGCGCCAGACTATGGAATCTTAATTAGGCAGGGCCCAGGTATTAATGACAACGAGTGTATATGAGGCATTCCACGCCAAATTGAACACCTTTGAACCCGACCCCTCTAGATTTGGCTGAAAATTTTTTCTCTTTGTCTACCCCATCAAACACGTTTCTCATAATTTTGTCAAATTTTTCCACCCAACCAAAGAAAAATTATAAGTTTTCCAAAAAAATGCCTTTTTTTATTTTAAATAGCTATAAGTTTATAAAAATTTTTGTTTTTAAATTTATTTTTCGAAAAATATATATAATACAAAAAAATTATTGCTACCTATCTTCATTGTTTTTTTGTAGATTTTTGGAAAAAATCAAAAATTTTTCGATGTTTGCCATTTTTGATTTTTTTTTTTATATAAAACTTTGACATTTTCTACAAATCTCCAAATTTTTTCAGAGTGGTGTTTTTCGATTTATATTTTTTTTTTCCAATTGAAAAAAAAATTTTGGTTCAACTAGCCTTATTTCTCATAACACCATGCAAAAAAGAATTATTTTGACCATAAAGCAATGAGAGTAGAAGAAATTTTTTTTGAACTCCCAGCACTTGTCCAAAAATGAACCAAACGAAAACTTTTTTTTTCATTTTCTTCGTTTTTGAATGTAGTTTTCAGAAAAAAATACGAAAAAATTTTTCAGAAAGTCCTTCTATTTTTCAACTTGATTTTTCGAACAAAATTCGAATCATATCGATGATTACCATTTAAATTTATTGTTTTTATTATTTTTTTCTAAATTTAAAAGTGAGCACTCTCAAAAATTTTAAGCATGGTGTTATGAGAAATAAGGCTAGTTGAAGAAAAATTTTTTTGTGTTGAAATAAAAAATTTTGGATGTACAAATTAAATTACTATATATTATACAATTGAAAAAATTCGATGATATGAATACAATAAAACTTGATATTATTTTATAAAAGTATTAGGTGGCTAGTCTGCCGACTCTAATTTACAATAAAACTGTTACGATAAAATTCGTTTCAGTAACTAGAGAGGACTATAGAATTTTGAATAAAATACAACTTTTTACGATAGTTCCGTGTGTTGGAAATGTTTTTGTATTTTAACATAAAATAAATTTAAATATTACAGTACCTGGATTCGCAGCAACTTGATTGTGGTAATTTGTTGATACACTGACTCTACTATATTATTCGCGTTATCACAATTCTATTTACTTTTAAATTTATTTATAAACAACGACGAAATGAGGCAATAAATCTGGACACTTGTAAAATAATTAATAACTTAAGTGTGAGAACACTTGTATGAACTAGTACGAAATTAGTGTAAAATAAATTTAGGTGTGAGGACACTTGTAAAAAAAAGTAAACTAGTGCGAAATTAGAGTAAAATAACTAAAAGGCACTGTCACTTGAACTTCACTGCCTCAATGGAACTCTTGTCCGGGACTAACTATTTTTTTGTTTAACGACCCTTTTTATGTTTTCCTATCGGATCCTATTTCGTCTATTGTTTGAGGGAAAACTGCATCTAATCGGAACACAGTTCCTATGGGTCCTTTCCCTTTTTCTATGATTTTTATCCTAGGAGAGCGTTAAGGGTACACCCCGATGTGGGCCTATGCACGTGCGCAACTACACATACGCTCACATATACAATATTTTTTTATTTATAACAATATCTTAAATTTATTTATAATATTATATAATCCAAAAATTTATTATATTTTAGAATTTATTATTGTTTATTGATACCATATTGCAGAATGACCGATTGCCTATTCGTTTATTAAATTTCATAAATTTTTTTTTTATTCAAAAATTACTCATTTTAGTAATCAATTATCATTTGATTTGTATAAATTTTATTACTGAATGGCGATGAGCCTATTCTTTTATTTCACTTATTTCGTTTATATGAACAAGATCATTTTTTCGTTTAAAAATTATTTTTATATAAAGAAAAATTTATTATTGAATATTATTTCGGCAAAACTATAATTTATTGAATATTTGTTCGGTTTAAGTTTTTATTTATGGAATTAACATTTATTATTTAGTAAATATTTTTTTAGTTGAAAGTGAAAATGATTTATTTGAATATTTTTTGTTAAAATTATATTTTAAAAAGTATTTCGTTTATAATTTTAAATTTTATTTTCCTAATGACTATTTCGTCATTAAAATCTATGTTCGTCTATTTGTTCTATGATACCGAGATGTCTCGACAAAAGTGGACTTAAATTGAAAGTAAGGGATTAAGATTGTGTAAAGATTACTTCATTTATTTATAAAAACATTATAAATAAGTTTATTTACTTCTTACCCATTATAAGTACGCTTTTACTGATGAATATTTGCGATTAATTTCTAAGTAAAGTATTTCCAGATCGCCTTTGGGCCTTTACAATTACTTTAGGGGTCATTAAAATTACATTGAGGTGGTTACTCTAGAATTGTAACGAATGTCAGAACAAACAACCTCGGCTTATTTGAAAAGCATACTCAAAATTACATTATGTCTTATCAGTCTAAATTTATTTGAAAGTAAAATTTGGTCGCCTACTAAATTTTTATAATAAAATAAAATTGAATATAATAAAAAGAAAAATACAAAGATCAGCGTCTGAGCTGGACGTAACAATAAATTTAAAAACAAAAATTTTGAAAAAAAAAACGTCCCAATCAGTCGAATTTTGAAAAAATTATAGCTATTTGAAATAAAAAAAAGCCATTTTTTTGAAAAATTTATAACTTTTCTTTTGGTTGGGTGAAAAAATTATGAGAAACGTGTTTGATGGGGTAGAAAAAGAGAAAAAATTTTCAGCCAAATCTAAAGGGGTCGGGTTCAAAAGTGGTCGATTTGGCGTAGAATGCCCCATAAACACCAGAGGGTTGCCAGTTTGGACATATTGCCACAATATGGGCGAATTTCAGACGTGTCGTGCGCTATATACAAATTTTTTTGGGTGATTTTCCACAATTTGGGCTATTTTGAAACTCGTCTGTATGATTTCTAATCATCTAAAAATGAAAAAAAATATTTTCTGAATTTCTTACTCTGTTCTCGGCTTATTCCCACGTTTTCATAATTTAATATATTTCCCAATCTCCAAATTTGGTCTCCAGAAAATTTGCATCTGTGAATTGCGATCAACTCGTCGACAACTCGACTAATTTATAATATTCGTCATTTGTTATTTATCAATATATTTTCAAAAATAAACTATTTAAAAATAAAAATGCCTATTTATTTAAAATTATTAACATTCGACGTTTTTTATTTTTAGTGTACGTTTTCTCGGTGAGATCGCGCTACTTTCTGTTGAACACTTCTGGCATGACATAGTAAACTCAGTGTTGAATAACTCACTTTAAGTAGTATCATAAGTTCGTAAAAGTACTTTCTTGCAATATTTTTACAATTTTAAGATATTTTTATTCGAAATTTTCTGAATAAATGAACGGAGTAACTAAAGCAGATAAGCTAATTCCGCAAACTTCATTGTACTAATAAAAAAACTATCTTGATTCAAGAAAAATTTTTTCTTCAAAATGTGATTCTTGTTTCAAAATTTTCAATTGTTTTAATTCAAAAAATAAGTTCTTGGATGGAAAAAAAAATTCGTACGAGAGTTTTATTCTTTAATGAAGCATTTATTGTTTCAACACAAAATACTGATATATTTCGCTCAAGAATTTCTTTTTGTTGGATTAAGATAGGCAAAATGTAAGTTTAAGACATTTATTACCGACTTGTTTCGAGAACGGCGCGATTTTTAAATCATAATGATTTATTTGCCTCAGAAAAAAAATTTTTTATTTTAAAAATTAAAAATTGTAAAGTGATTTTTTAGGATTACATTTATTTACTTCAGATATGCTAAAGCAAGAATTTATTGAAAAAAAAAAAATTTTTTTTTTCATTAATTTAAAAACATCTTTCATCAAGACATTACTACACAAAAAAAAACAATAAAATAGTGGCAACTCTCTGGGATAGTACTGAGTATGTATAAAAAAAATTTCAGACAGTACTGTATGCTATCTAGACTGTATCCACTACTGTCTGAGATAGTATGTACCCAGATAGCCACACTTAAAAGATAATTGCTCAGCAAGTTCTGCAGTGAAACATTTTCGGCTAATTTAACGACAAGTTTCTGGTAAGCCTCGGCTGGGTGGTACTTGCGTGAAAGTTGATGCAAATCAACTGCCGTCATCTGAATGTAATTTGACAGAAAAACTTGCCATCAATTTGAAGTGAAACTTTCAATCAACTTAACGTCATTGACTGACAGTAATACTTGTAGTCAAATTGAATACAAAGTTACAGACAATTTACTGTCAACTTAAAGGTAACTGCTTGCTCTCCAACACTTTCCTTTAAATTGGCTTTAAATTAGGGTAGTAGCTTGAAGTTAACTCGTGGTTAAGGTGGCTATCAGGGGGGTGGTCTTGCTTGAAGGAATTGATAGTATCAATTGAAGATAATATAGTTTCGGGTGAAAACACGAGAAATCCATCAAAGATAGAATATTTAGAGCCAAGAAAATCTAAATCAAGACAAAAATTTCTCGAATCAAGAAACTATTTCTCAAGTCAATATACATTTTCTATCAGTGTGCGAACCGAAGGAATCAATAAAATGTTCAATGATAGATTGCAAACGATTATATCGTATTATTAATTCTTAAAATATTGTTATGTAATTTAACCAATGCCTGGTAAAATGTGATCTTTAAAACGTGTAATACTGCCATTTGGCAAAGTATAACGGTGCGACTTTTGAAGACACAATAGCTCGTAATAAGTTCAAAATAAAACTGCTAATAAATAATTACATGAACGGGTAGATGAAAATTAGGTCTTAGAATAAATGACTACATTTGTGATAACGTTTTAATAACAACCTGATATCATAAAGAGAATAAGTATTTATTTATTGTGTTACATATGATATTTAATCATAATAATAAGGAACTAAAGTTTAAATATGTATGACAAAATTATTTTTGTTCCATAACTTATTGAGCCACACCGTCCTTCTTACGGTAATACACCATTTTACATAGTGGAAACCTAAAACATGCAAACCTCTCAATAAGACAATTTATAGATAAATTGAGAAAAATATAGATAGCCCGAACTGGGAATCGAACCCAGACCAATTCGGTAACGCGCCGAGTGCTCTACCAGTTGAGCTATCCAGCCCTATACTATATTCCGTTCAATTTGATCTATAACTTATTGAGCCACACCGTCCTTCTTACGGTAATACACCATTTTATATAGTGGAACATTTACTAATTTGTTAAAAATTATTATAATTATGTACTAGAAATATATTAAAATAATTATCTGCTCTGTAAGAATAAGTTAGTAAAATTCACTGGGAATCAGTGCGAATAGTCACTATTCCTCCGACTATAAGTATACTACTAATTCAACCAGTGGTATACTTACAGCTGGCCCTCAGTGCGTATTCACTAATTCGTAGTGGATGTCACTAATTCATTTTCAGAGTCTAGAAGTAAAATCTAATTTTCTTTTAGCTCAAAAATACTAATGTATCAAAGGGTATCGTTGAACTTGAAAAACCCGAATATACATTGCCAATAATGTTTTAAAGCTCCTTGTTTTGAGCGAAATTTATATTTGTGGTCTAGCCGTTTTTTGAGCTCAAAAGTTTACCAATAATTTTTTTAAGCTCTTTGAGCTCACAAACCGCAGGAACGTTTGGGGTTGGGTCACAGGGTAAACCGTCTTACAGATTTTTGGTAATAAACTAAAAAATCACAAAATTGATTGATTCAAATAATGCTTAAGCGTTAGAGGCTGGAAAACTGCGTTAAATGCCGCTTTAAACATCAATTCGGTTATTCATTTCGAAGGTTATCAGCGATTAAAAATTAATAAAATAAAAATTCACTTCATTTTTCTCGGATAACGCATATTGTAATTCCTCATACGTTCCAAAAATTATACCAACCTTTTGGCTTCATAGTATTTGTTGATCGCTACATAATTATTGCAATAGGCTCGTTAGTTTAAATAGTATTATCGTCAAAAATTATGAAAAATTACCAGTGCTAACATATTTTTCCAAATATTTCATATAATAACTCGCTAGTTTAATTTAAAATTCACGTAATCTTTATCTTGACCATTTGTATCAATTTTCGTCCCAAAATATTGGAATCATCAAGCATAATCTTGAGTGAAACTTGAAAGAACGATCCTGATTATTATCAATTTCTCTAATTGTCGGATATATATCCGAAACTTCACCTTTTTCGAGGTTGAAGGGCTCAACGATACCGTTGTACTTGAAGATATTAATGAGCTCAAAGTTTGTCAGATTTTTTTTTTTTAATTAATTCTCAAATCACACTAGTGCTACTACGAGTAATTGGTAAGATAAAAACCTAATATCTGATTAGGGTATGTCGTTGATTAATTGTTGTTGATAAATTTGCTGTAGTAAACGATTGAAGGGTGATGGAATTTGAGGAATCGTTAAAACGGCATTTGGTATTGGTGAACCAAGTTGTTGTTGTTGTTGATGCTTTGGCTGCGGCTGCTGTTGTTGAGGAAAAAGCATACCATTATGTTGCATTGCTAATCCTTAAATGGTACGTACTTGATCCATTCCCGGTGAAAGACTTCTCAAAGTAAGAAGCGCTACTCTGTGAGTAGGTACAGCAGCTGGAACAACTTGTGGAAATGCAATAGCTTATAATCTAGAATTTACCGCAAGTTGCATTTCTTTACGTTTTTGACGTTTCTCTTCAAGTTCTTTTTGAATTTTACGTATTTTTTTCCCCAATAAATAATAATATTCAGATCTTGAATTAGCCATTTCATACATGTCACCTTCAACTTTTCTCGCATACGCCACTATAGTATGTAATCTTTTATCGAAGATGACTTGTGGATTAGGACCTGGAATTATTGCTTGAACAAATATATGAACGAGAAAATTTCTGAAATCTGGCGTCACAGACCGATGCCATTGTTTAGTACCTAGTACTGGTGAAGCTGCTATTTGAGCAGGTTGACTTGAGTCATTAAGACCAAATAATTGATGCATACTGCATACAACCGACGTTGGACCCGTCGTTGAAGCTGGTTGATTAGTACTTACGACTACAGTCGTTGGATCGGAACTTAATGGAAGAGGTACATTAGGTGCGATTGGATGTCCTTGAATACCTACGGATTGGCCTGGACTTTGTTCAGCTTGAGACTGTGCAAGTCTTATTCCTGCAGTCATTGAACCAAGATGACCTTGCATACCCGGTCCAGGCATTCTGACATCATGACCCACTGCCTCATTTGATAAAATACCAGCTGTATTGTTTTGACCCTGTGTTATACCCATAGTGTCAAGAGGTTGATTTGCTGTCACATCTAGAAAAACAATATTTTTTAATATTTTAAATATATATTAAATTCTATAAAATAAAATACAAACCAGCACGAGAAATAGCAGACTTGTTTTTATCCGCTTGTTTGATAGGTAAGCAAACAGGACAGTCGCTTTTTTGACACTGTTTCCAATGAGTAATAATTTGTCTGGATGAACTGCAATGTGGTATCGTACATTCTTTGCCCTCTTCGCAGGTCGTCATGTGAGTCAAAACATTTTTTATAGTTATGCAGTGTGGCAGAGAACATATCCGTGCTTCACCATTGGCCTGTCGCTCTCGTAACTGGCATTTGTGGGCATGGAGTAGAAGTACGAGCTGCTGCTGGATTAGTTTATGGTGATCTGGATCATGAGTAGAAGATGTAGAACCTGGTTATTATTTACCGACCATCATTTAACATACAATAAATCGTCTTGTGAAAAGAACGATTTTTTGATTACTTAAAACTAAAACGTACCAGATTGCGTACTTCCTCCAGCTACTGGTCCCTGGGTTGCTTGTTGAGGATCCGGTTGACCACCTGTTGGTGCCCCAGACTGTGGTTGAGCAGGACTTGGAGTAGGCTGTTGAAGCTGCTGGGTTATTTCGTTGTTATTGCTCATGGAGTTACTAACACCAATTGGACCGCTTAAACCTTGAACAGGATTGCCAGGCAATACTATGTCACAAGTATACCGATTAAATCTGCATACTCTATCGCTAATTTTGACCTTGGTCTTTCGTGATGATTATAAACTTAATAACTTACCATCTCCATGAGGACTTGAAACACCCATTTGACCCGTGTTTGGAATATTTTGCATGTTTGGTGGTGCTTGCATTCTTGGACCACTTTGATCAGGACCTGCAATTCCTCCATGATCAAATCGTTGATATGGACAAGGACTCTGACCTCGTGCTTGATTTACCATATGAGTTTGCTGTTGTTGCTGAATTGGCATCTGAATAACACCATTAAGACCCTGAGGACGATTAACTCCTTGTGAATTAGGAGACCCATCATCGTTACCTGATAAATAAATGGAAAAAAAATAATGAAAAATAAAATATCTCAATAATCTATTTAAATAATTATTGTTTTATAGATTTTAAAAAGAAGTCAAGTTAAACAAACTGTAGTTAATCGCGGTTTGTTTAAGATGTTGGGATAGTGTACGTATGTACGTGTATACATATTATATAACTTTTGAACGGATTAACCGATTTAGATCGTTAAGGTGGCATTTGAAGCAGCTTATAAACTCCTACAACCTGTAAAGAATGATGCTTAATCAGCACAGTACGTTCGGAGTTATTTCAAAAGTGAAATTTTTCAAAAAATGTTTTTTTCAAATAACTTCTAACTTACTCCATGATTCCACATCTATCTGCTCTAAAACTCGATAAGACGCGACAAATGCCATCTCAAACGTCAAAATCAGTCTATTAGTTCGAAAGATATTAGCGCTGAAATTTTTAAAAATAACTACTGACCTCATTTTTCCTGTATAACTCATTATGAAATTTACCAAATGTACCTAAAATTTAACCGATCCTACCATTTCATAATCACTTTCGATCGCTACAGATTTTATTGCAATTGTTTCGTTAGTTTAAGTAATATTATAGATAAAATATCGGAAAAATCATGACCCTGAAGTTAGCAAGCAATTTATCATTTTAGAATTCATTTCTCAACAAATCAATAACGAAAAAAAAAAAAAAAATATGCACATGTAGACAATTTAAAAAACCATCGGTGCAATTTTTTCAAATATTTTTTTTTTATAATTTATTGTTAAAAAAAGAATCCAAAAATTATTGGACGTCGGCTAACTTCAGTATCGTGAAAACTACTATTTTTTACACTTTTCTTGGATATTTTATATATTAACTCTCTGATCTGGTTCAAAACTCATTTAACTTTCTATTTTGATCGCATTTATTGATTTTTGTCCGACTTTATTGAAGCCGTTTGGCTTCATAGTATTGATCGCTACATAAAATATTGTAATGGGTTTGTTAGTTTAAATAATATCATCGTTAAAAATTATGAAAAATGACTAGTAACATATTTTTCCAAATGTTTATAATCTTAACTGGCTGATTTGGTTTAAAATTCGACAATGTCTATCAATTTCCGCCAAAAAACATTGGATTCATCAAACATTATCTTGAATGAAACTTGAAAGAGCCATACTTATTGATTATTATCAATTTCTTAAAATCTCGGAAATTTATACGGAACATCACTTTTTTCGAGCTCAAAGAGCGTGAGATCGATAAGAATTCTACACGGAGCAAAAAGAATAGTTTTGATTCTTATGCTATAATGGTAAACATTACTATGTTACATAGTTACGAAGATTTTTGTGAAAATCCTGTGTTAATTTGCTGGAAAAAATCTTTAGAATTCAGGCAAAATATGCGTGATAACTCATCCCTGATTAAAAGAAACGATTCAAAACGATTAAAAACAATCCAAAACGATTCAATTTTACGACTATTATAGATATACATTCATTATTGAGTGAATCTTTTTGTCTGAATCAAATTTTGAGCAAGATGTGTTTTTTATTTATGGAAATTGCAATTTTTTATTAACAAAAAGAAAAAGAAATAAAAAACACATCTTGCTCAAAATTTGATTCCGCATCGAATGAGCTATCACTCATATTTTTGCTACAATCCTAAAGATTTTTTCCAGCAAATTCACACAGGATTTTTACAAAAATCTTCGTTTCTATGTAACATAGTAATGTGGTTACGATTATAGCACAGGAATCAGAACTGTTCTTCTTTCTCTTTGTAATTTTTTAAGAGCTCCATATTGAAATGAAAATAACAAAAAAACAATGCATAATTTCAAAAAACTTTACTAAAAATAATTTGTAGGGAATGAAATTCTCTACAAAAAATTTCTTTTGAAATTTTGTGATAAGTCTGATAGTTTCGCTAAAAAAGTAAAAAGATCTCGGAATTTATTTTAACCTGACTCCGAGCTCAAATAACTTTTGAACAGATGGATTTATCAGAAAATGATAAGAGATTTGTTTTTATGAGCGTTTAATTCCTGACAAATGACATCCCCTACTTGTCTGTACAATGAGTCATTGTCGAGATATAACTTTCCAAAATTCAAATTTTTTTTCCCGTGTTACTTAAATGAGAATATTAATATTAATATTAAGAGCTCAAACTTTACCGGAATTTTTTTTTTTCATAATCTCTAACCATATTGTCACGGTAACTAAAGAAAAAAAAATTAGTTTTTTTTTAGCCCACCCTAATATTTATTCTTTAGGCAATAACCTCTGTATTTTCTATGCGTTTCTAGTTTATTTTCCTATATAATTGTTTATTCCGAAGTTTTTTCTTTATAAAGTAAAAAATATTATCGTCACTGCGAAAAATAAAACGTAAAAAAAAAAAAAAGAAAAAAAAATTCTTTAAATATTTTGATTTTAAATTTTCTTTACCTGATATTTGCTCTTCTTTATTGTCCATAATTATTATCGTTATGAAATAATTTGCAAGATACAGCAGTCGAGATCGTTGAATGTTCGACTGAACAAAAAGATGTTGAACTACGCAGTTTTATTCTTCAAGCCTGAGAGCCGAGCTGTTGGCTTCAAGTAGATAATGGGAGTAAATAAAATGAGTCGTAGAGATAATTAGACGTAATACCGCAGGAGGGAGAACATCGCCAGTCATCAATTTCACCCTAATATTACCAATTTATGTCGTTTGCTGTAATGAAAATATACCTGCTATTAATTGTATTGCGTTTCTGAGGCCGAAAAAATGCCACCTATAGTTTTCCCACCAAGAGAGTGCGCGTTCACGTCACTAGTATCACGACATTGTTTTTCTATACCCCCACTATTAATTCTAGATGCATATCATCTCCCTAGTTCTCCCTATAGTATTCATTGTTTTTCTGATATGACAAAGTTAACAATTCAAGGGTGGGCAGTACAGACCAAATTTTCTAAATAATTACACCCCAATCAATTATGACACTCGAATGGTGTAAATCTTCCGAAAAATTTTGTCACACATTTTTTTGCAAGCTATAAAAATTGCTGTGACAAAAATCGATTAATAAATTGAAGAAAAGTAAAATTCGAGAATTCCGTTAGTACGGTCCAGCCTCAAGGGTAATGTTCGATGTTACCGACAAAACGCTATCTTTAGGACTTGTTCAGAAAAATAACCAGGAAGATTTAACAGGTTATTTATCTTTTTCTAACAAACAAATGTTTATTAATTGTCAATTCACTCTGAGTAAACTACGATTTGCATTCCGGGATCGTGATAATTTTCTGAACAATTTTGCATCCGCCCAATATATTTTTTTCAAACATCTATAGTATATGTTAGAGTAGCCAATTAGGTATTGAGAAAAAGTCGATTCTCATTCTCGTCATTACTCTATTTTAATTTTCATGACATGACTCCTATAATAAGATTAATTGTAGTATGACGTCCGTATAAAGGGTAAAGTTTTTTTCTCTATCACCCTCAAGTGGATGAACGGTAGTCTCTTTGTTGCATCTGCGCAGTAAATAGAAACTATGCCCACGTTTGTCTCTTCAACAAATCAAAATTTTTTAAAAATAAATACATGTATTACTCGATTAAAGACTAATGCATTGAGTCTTATTCTTTTTACGTTTGGAGTTTTTGTTCGAAAGAAAAGCTTGGGCAACATTATATTTACTGACCCTCCTGATATTAAATTTTACATATTACTAATACTATTAATTATTATAAATAGTTTAACTTTGTATTTGTTTTAAGCTTTTGGAAGATGCTAATCATATTAAAATTGATAAGCTAAAGAAAAAGTAACAGTAATTAGAAGATTAGACGCGTGATTGTAGAATTTGTCTTATGATGTGACGTAACTAGATGCATGGTTGACTAGATAGAAGCATGAAATATTAATATATGTAGTATACATATTAGGGTGCTTCGTTTCCGGCGAAAGTCTTTTTTTCGTTGCTCATCAAGCAAAATATTGTTTTTTATGCCGAAACAAAAATCCCTGCCAAGTTTGAACTCTTAATTCCAATTCTAAGTACATTCCATTTGAGTTCAAAGATTTCTCATTTAAAATACATGTAAATTAAATTGCTTTTTTTTTAACTTTCTTATACTCAGCTGCATTTTATGATTTCGACACGGTTTTGGTCGCAAATTGTAGGGCATTTGGTGTTCTTCAAAAGTGCCCGTAGTTACTTAGCTGTAATTCCAGCTGTTTTACTAGTGTCCGTTGCGGAAGTTATTTTTCCTATGAAATTGACCTTTATTAGCTTGCAGAACGTAAACCAATGAAACTACACTAAAAATGCTAATGGAAATTTTATAGGAAATTTTATTCCCTTTAAAAAAAGTCCTATGAGTCAAGTCGCTAAAGTCCATAGTTTCCGAGTTATAATCATTTTAATAATTTGAAAAATAAAATATAAAAAAAAAACAATTACAATTGATATTTTATTTTTCAAATTATTAAAATGATTATAACTCGGAAACTATGGACTTTAGCGACTTGACTCATAGGACTTTTTTTGAAGGGAATAAAATTTCCATTAGCATTTTTAGTGTAGTTTCATTGGTTTACGTTCTGCAAGTCAATAAAGGTCAATTTCATAGGAAAAATAACTTCCGCAACGGACACTAGTTAAACAGCTGGAATTACAGCTAAGTAACTACGGGCACTTTTAAAGAACACCAAATGCCCTACAATTTGCGACCAAAACCGCGTCGATATCATAAAATGCAGCTGAGTATAAGAAAGTTAAAAAAAAAGTAATTTATTTTACATGTATTTTAAATGAGAAATCTTTGAAATCAAATGGAATGTACTTAGGATCGGAATTAAGAGTTCAAACTTGGCAGGAATTTTTGTTTCAGCATAAAAAACAATATCCTACCAAAAACAGATTCTCTGTATAAAATCGCGCCAAGTACACGTTTAAAATTTTTTTCAATTGAGAAAAGATTCTTTTTACAAAAAAAATAAATCAAATCGAAAAAATACCAAGTACCTAAAATAATTCGGAATCATGAAAAACATTTTCATAGAATTGAAAAAAAAATTGAAAAAAAAATTTCAATGTACTTGGTGTGCCTATAAACTGGAAAAAAAAAGAAAATTCAATTTTATTAGAAAATAATTTATATGTGAAATCAATTCTCGAAATTAATGTTGCTTGAATAAATTTAATAATGCACACCAAGTACATTGAAATTTTTTTTTCAATTCCATGAAAATGTTTTTCATGATTCCGAATTATATTAGGTACTTGGTATTTTTTCGATTTGATTTATTTTTTTTTGTAAAAAGAATCTTTTCTTAATAGAAAAAAATTTTAAACGTGTACTTGGCGCGATTTTATACAGAAAATCTGTTTTTGGTAGGATTTGTCTTTTTTTTATCATGTTGATTGTTAATGATTTTAATATACACTATTTGAAATCGATTTATAATTTAAGACAAGTGAGCCTATATTGTTTATAGTATTATCTTGTAAAAACAATAAAATTGTTTGTTAACAATTGTAGTAATTTTGTACTGCTAAATATCATAACCTGATTAATTAATTCTTATAAGACAAAGAGCTGCAAATGTATAACGAAAGTTCCCTTTAAAGTTAACGTCAAATATATCCGTCAACGTCGGACTTTTCTGTTAGTAATTTAAAACATCAAATGGCTGAGTAGTTTGACCTCTCAGCACCTTCCACCTATTACAACTAGCATATGGTGCTAACTACTTACCCTCCCGCCCCTCTGACCCAATGAAATGCATTTTTTTCAGAATCTCAAAGGATTCAAACTAAAAAAGGGTCTACTTATGATTTTTATGCGTGTTATTTAGGTTTTAGGTATCGGGTGACAGGAAACATTCCAAAACCACTCAAACTAGGTTTATATTTTTCTGAATACAATATAATGATTTATTTATCTATTTATTCCAACTTTCTTAAAAATCTGATAATCTATTTAATTTTATAATTAAAAATAGATAATCTAATAAGTATGTAATACATTGATTTATTATTTAAATTATCGACTAATTATTGATAAGATGCAATAAATGTTGTAAAATCTCAATATGTAAATTTCAAATGGAAGTTAAATGCACGCCTCTTTATGTTTTTCAAGTTCACTAATTAATTAATAGGTGGAGGCACTTGAGACCACTAAGGACATAACATGAGGAAACTTCCCTTATAGCACAGCATGGAGACTTCCGAAGTCTCCATGTAGCACAGTTTGCTTTGACAAAAGTTTACTTACAAAAGTCTCCTTGAATTTTTGGTCAAATGTCCGTCAACTTCGGACTTTTCCGTTTTTGACGACAGCTTATTTACAACCTGCTATACAATTTGACGTACATTTACTACCCGAATTAGAATGCAAATTTACTTCAAAAGTTAACTAGAAAAAATTTATCTTCAATTATCAGGCAAACTTTTACATCAATTTATTGTTGACTTGAAAAATTGTAAAGTATTTTACCGTCATGTAGACATTTTTATGTATGAATTCGCTTATCTTCAGCAATAGTAAGAACGAACATCACAGACTTTTTTTTTGTAGTAAAAATTAACCTTTAAATTGAGGAAAAATTAACCGCAAATTTTTCTTTCCAACTTTTGCTGTCAAAATGTCAGCAAATTCAGGCAATTTCAATGTCAAATTACTGTCAATTTCAAGCTAAAGTGGTTATTAGGGAAGTACCCTGATAGCCACCATAACCGCAAGTGAACTTCAAGCCACAGCCGTATTCTGAAGCCAACTTGAAGGAAAATGTTGGAGAGCAAACAGTTACGGTTAAAATGACAGTAAATTGTCTGTAACTTGAATTCAACTTGACTACAAGTGTTACCGTCAGACAATGACATTAAGTTGATTTTTCCAACTTTTGCTTTCAAATTGTCGGCGTATTTGGGCAGCGAATTTCGGTAATTTCAATTGTCAAATAACTGTCAGTCCCAAGCTAAAGTGGCTATTAAAATATATGTATATATGTATATCCTTATGCATACCCTAATAGCCACTTTAGCTTGAAATTACCAGTAATTTGATATTAAAATTGCCTGAATTTCGCTGCCTGAATTTGTCGACAATTTGACAGCAAAAGTTAGAAAGAAAAATTTGCGGTTAATTTTTTCTCAATTAAAAGGTAAATTTTTACGATAAAAAAAAAGTCAGTTATGTTTGTTTCTACCATTTCAGAAGGTAAGCAAATTTATACATAAAATTGTCTACAATTATCCGGTAAAAAAATGCTATACAATTTTTCAAGTCAAATTAACAATAAATTGATGTAAAAATTTGCCTGAAAATTGACGAAAAATTTTTTCTAGTCCACTTTTGAAGTGAATTTGTATTTTAATTCGGGTGGTAAATTGACGTCTAATTGTTTAGCAAGTTGTATGCAAATCGTCGTCAAAAACAGAAAAGTCCGAAGTTGACGGATATTTGAAGAAAAATTCAAGGAAATTTTTGCTAAAACAAACTGTCCTATTAGGGAGGTTTGGTCAAAGACAGCCAATGACAACACCCTAATAGCACAGTTACCTTTAGCAAAAATTTACTTACAAAAGTTTCGTTGAATTTTTCGTCAAATTTCCGTCAACTTCGGACTTTTCCATATTTGACGACAATTTGTGTGCAACTTGCTATTGAATTTAACGTAAATTTACTGCCCGAATTAGAATGCAAATTCACTTCAAAAGTTGACTAGAAAAAAGTTGTCGCCAATTTTCAGGCAAATTTTATGTTCATTTATTGTTAATTTGACTTGAAAAATTGTTAAGTATTTTTTTATCCTCAAATTGTAGACAATTTTATGTATAAATATGCTTACCTTCTGAAATGGTAAGAATGAACATTACAGACTTGTTTTTTTGTAGTAAATTAACCTTTTACATTGAGCAAAAATTAACCGCAAATTTTTCTTTCCAACTTTTGTTGTCAAAATGTCGGCAAATTCAGGCAGAAAATTTCAGGCAATTTCAACATCAAATTACCGTCAATTTCAAGCTAAAGTGACTATTGGGGCATCTGTATCTGTCACCGCGCTAAATATTATACGATTTTTTGATACCACCTAGCGAATATAACTAGATAGAACTTAAGAAAATAAAAAAAAAATTTTTTAGCAACCCACAAATAGTATTTCTGTGGTATAAGTATATATGTCTATATATACTTATATATAATATGATATGTACTTATATATAAGTATATAGGTATAAGTACATATATCTATATATGTATGCAAAATCAGGAAACATTTAAAAAATACAAGTAAACTTTGAATGCACAATGATTAAAAAAAATCTTAGACATTAACAAGGATTTATTTATATCATTGATATCTAAAACGTTCTTACATTCTATTGATCGTCATCTCCTGGTATGATATCGATAATTTAAGTACGGATTGTTTGAATTTTATATCAGAATTTCTATATAACTCAATGAAACTATAGTAAAAAATGCAGACTAAAGCACCGCTGGTGGCGTAAAAATGAATCATTGCTATAAAAAAATTTCAATGTTTTACTGAATCATGGCATTTCTCGCAACTTTTTATTCTCTGGCAGTGCCCTTTTTGCATGAAAAAATTTACAAAAGTGTCTAAATTGGGGGTGCTATAGTATATGCTGGCCTAATTTCATTATTTAAATTAGTTCCCATAACTAAAATGAATAAAGTTTTATAATTTTAAGACGAACAATCAATCATCTTTCGAATGAAGAAGGAATTTTCTGAAAATTTATTATTTTAAAAAAGTTTTTAATAATGAGAGCTAAAAAGAGCCAAAAACCACTATGTCTACGGAATAGATACACGGCAGGCTCGCGCCATGACACTTCACACATATACATGTGTTTGAACGTGTACTTGGCGCGAGACACTACCGTGTCTCCTGATTTTGCTTGATGAGCAACGAAAAAAATACTTTCGCCGGAAACGAAGCACCCTAATACATATATATTATGTCTTTTATGAACCCAGACAGCATTCAAGTCGGAATGACTGCTTTACTTGGTCTTTTTGAAGGCGTCCTCAAGGAGTCTTATAATGACTTCTTAAAGGTGTCACTTTTAAGAACTCTTAATTGAGAGTTCTTGAAGACCCCATAAATAAGACGTCAGTTTTGTGACGACTAAATGTATTCTTTTTAAAACTTCTTTATGAAGTCAAAATTAGGAGCTCCTTAAAGACGTCATGGTAAATTCATACTGAAGTCTTATTTGCGAAGTCAGAAAAAAGAACTCTTTTTAAAGACATCTTACTGAGTTCGCTAGGTGGCTCATTCGACATCTTGAAGACTTCTTAAAGACTTCTTTAAGATGTTGATGAGACGTCCAAATCATAAATAGGAATTCATTCAGAACTCATCAAGACGTCATTTTGCTATCTGGGTTGCCAGATTAGGCGTATTGCCACAATTTGGACGAATTTCGGACGTGCCGTGCGCTAAAAATTTTTTTTGGGTGATTTTCCACAATTTAGGCTATTTTGAAATTCGTCCGTATGATTTCTAATCATCTAAAAATGAAAAAAAATATTTTCTAAATTTCTTCTTCTGGTAAAATGTGATCTTTAAAACGGGTAATACTGCCCTTTGGCAAAGTATAACAGTGCGACTTTTGAAGACACAATAGCTCGTAATAAGTCCAAAATAAAACTGCTAGTAAATAATTACATGGACGGATAGATGAAAATTAGGTCTTAGAATAAATAACTAAATTTGTGATTACGTTTTAATAACAACCTGAAATCATAAAGAGAACAAGTATTTATTTATTGTGTTACATATGTTATTTAATCATAATAATAAGGAACTAAGGTTTAAAAATGTATGACAAAATTATAACATTTACTAATTTGTTAAAAATTATTATAATTATGTACTAGAAATATATTAAAATAATTATCTGCTCTGTAAGAATAAGTTAGTAAAATTCACTGGGAATCAGTGCGAATAGTCACTATTCCTCCGAATATAAGTATACTACTAATTCAACCAGTGGTATATTTACAGCTGGTCCACAGTGCGTATTCACTAACTCGTAGTGAATTTTACTAATTCGTTTTCAGAGAGTAGTAATATTGTATGATTTTGTTTATCAAATATGTAACTTAATAGTAAAACTCGAATGACATCAACAGTGTTTTTTTCGGAATAAAATCAAAAAAATTTTAACTGATTTTTTCCAAAACAGTTCTAGCGTTCAAATTAAAGTACTGCGTCGAATGCCTTCTCAAACGTCAGAATCAATCGGTTAGATCAAAAGGTATCGGTGATGAAATATATTTATAAAATAATAGCTGTCCTCATTTTTCCGGTATAACTCATTCTATAATTTTTCTAATGTACCTGAAATTTAACCGAATCTATTATTTTATAGTCACTAGGTTTCGTTTCTTAAAATAATATAATAGAAAAAATATAAAAAAAATCATTGTTTTTTTTTACTGATTTCTCGGATATTTGATATATTAACCCTGATATAATTAAAAACTCATTCATCTTTTTATTTTAATCACATTTATTAATTTTTGGTCCGAATTTATTGATTTCAATATGCAAAATCGTGAACAGCAATTAAATAACCGCTTGTTCATTGTTTTCAATTTTTTGAATTTTCAAAGTCTGACAGTAAAATCTAATTTTTTTTTAGCTCAAAAATACTAATGTATCAAAGGGTATCGTTGAGCTTGAGAAGCCTGAATATACATTGCCAATAATGTTTTAAAGCTCCTTGTTTTGAGCGAAATTTATATTTGTGGTCTAGCCGTTTTTTGAGCTCAAAAGTTTACCAATAATTTTTTTAAGCTCTTTGAGCTCACAAACCGCAGGAACGTTTGGGGTTGGGTCACAGGGTAAACCGTCTTACAGATTTTTGGTAATAAACTAAAAAATCACAAAATTGATTGATTCAAATAATGCTTAAGCGTTAGAGGCTGGAAAACTGCGTTAAATGCCGCTTTAAACATCAATTCGGTTATTCATTTCGAAGGTTATCAGCGATTAAAAATTAATAAAATAAAAATTCACTTCATTTTTCTCGGATAACGCATATTGTAATTCCTCATACGTTCCAAAAATTATACCAACCTTTTGGCTTCATAGTATTTGTTGATCGCTACATAATTATTGCAATAGGCTCGTTAGTTTAAATAGTATTATCGTCAAAAATTATGAAAAATTACCAGTGCTAACATATTTTTCCAAATATTTCATATAATAACTCGCTAGTTTAATTTAAAATTCACGTAATCTTTATCTTGACCATTTGTATCAATTTTCGTCCCAAAATATTGGAATCATCAATTATAATCCTGAGTGAAACTTGAAAGAACGATCCTGATTATTATCAATTTCTCTAATTGTCGGATATATATCCGAAACTTCACCTTTTTCGAGGTTGAAGGGCTCAACGATACCGTTGTACTTGAAGATATTAATGAGCTCAAAGTTTGTCAGATTTTTTTTTTTTAATTAATTCTCAAATCACACTAGTGCTACTACGAGTAATTGGTAAGATAAAAACCTAATATCTGATTAGGGTATGTCGTTGATTAATTGTTGTTGATAAATTTGCTGTAGTAAACGATTGAAGGGTGATGGAATTTGAGGAATCGTTAAAACGGCATTTGGTATTGGTGAACCAAGTTGTTGTTGTTGTTGATGCTTTGGCTGCGGCTGCTGTTGTTGAGGAAAAAGCATACCATTATGTTGCATTGCTAATCCTTAAATGGTACGTACTTGATCCATTCCCGGTGAAAGACTTCTCAAAGTAAGAAGCGCTACTCTGTGAGTAGGTACAGCAGCTGGAACAACTTGTGGAAATGCAATAGCTTATAATCTAGAATTTACCGCAAGTTGCATTTCTTGATATGATTTCTGAGTTTTATATATTTCATCCGCCATTGAATGATAATACTCCAATTTTGAATCAGCCATTTCATAAACGTCACCTTCAGCTTTTTTCGCATACGCCACCACAGTATGTAATCTTTTATCGAACATTAAATGTGGATCAGGAGCTGGAAACATTGCTTGAACTACTTTATGAACGAGATGATTTCTAACATTTGGCGTCACAGATTGATGCCATTCTTTAGTTGGTTGTAGTGATTGAAAACCACTTGAAAGCATATTATCTTGTTGTTGAAGATTGGCAATCGCTGCTGCTGCTAAAGCTGACATTGGACCCGTCGTTAAAGCTGGTTGATTAGTACTTACGACTACAGTCGTTGGATCGGAACTTAATGGAAGAGATACATTAGGTGCAATTGGTTGTCCTTGATTAACTACAGATTGCCCTGGACTTTGTTGAGCTTGAAGCTGTGCAAGTCTTATTCCTGCAGTCAGTGAACCAGGATGGCCTTGCATACCCGGTCTAGGCATTCTGACATCATGACCCACTGCCTCATTTGATAAAATACCAGCTGTATTGTTTTGACCCTGTGTTATACCCATAGTGTCAAAAGGTTGATTTGCTGTCACATCTAGAAAAACAATATTTTTTTAATATTTTAAATATATATTAAATTCTATAAAATAAAATACAAACCAGCACGAGAAATAGCAGACTTGTTTTTATCCGCTTGTTTGATAGGTAAGCAAACAGGACAGTCGCTTTTTTGACACTTTTTCCAATGAGTAATAATTTGTTTGGATGTACTGCAATGTGGTGTCGTACATTTTTTGCCTTCTTCACAGGTCGTCATGTGAGTCAAAACATTTTTCATAGTTTTGCATTGTGGCAGAGCACAAATCCTCCCTTCACCATTGGCCTGTCGCTCTCGTAACTGGCATTTGTAGACGTGGAATAGAAGTAAGAGCTTTTGCTGAATTAGTGTAGGATCATCTGGATCATGAGTAGAAGATGTAGAACCTGGTTATTATGTACCGACCATAATTTAATATACAATAAATCGTCATGTTAAAAGAACAAATTTTGATTACTTGAAACTAAAACGTACCAGATTGCGTACTTCCACTAGCTACTGGTTCCTGGGTTTCTCGTTGAAGATCCGGTTGGCCATCTGTTAGGGCCCCAGACTGTAGTAGAGCAGAACTTAGAGTAAGCTGTTGAAGCTGCTGGGTTATTTCGTTGTCATTGCTCATGGAGTTACTAACACTAATTGGACAGCTTAAACCTCCAAATCGTCCAAAGTGCATGGCTCGCATGTAGGGTTCAACTCTTCTTCGATGATAGGCAACTGGGAAGACAGGATTGCCAGGCAATACTAGGTCACAAATATACCGGTTAAATTTGCATACTCTATCGCTAATTTTGACCTTGGTCAATCGTGATTATCATAAACTTAATAACTTACCACATCTATAAGGCCTTGAAATACCCAGTTGATGACCCATGTTTGGAATTTCTTGCATGTTTGATAGTGCTTGCATTCTTGAACCACTTCGACCAGGACCTGCAATTGCTCCATGATCGAATTGTTGATAAGGACGAGACCTCTGGGTTCGTGCTTGATTAACCATATGAGTTTGCTGTTGTTGCTGAATTGGCATCTGAACAACACCATTAAGACCCTGAGGACGATTAACTCCTTGTAAATTAGGAGACCCATCATCGTTACCTGATAAATAAATGGAAAAAAAATAATGAAAAATGAAATATCTCAATCATCTATTTAAATAATCATTGTTTTATAGATTTTAAAAAGAAGTCAAGTTAAACAAACTGTAGTTAATCGCGATTTGTTTAAGCTGTTGGGATAGTGTACGTATGTACGGATATACATATTATATAACTTTTAACGGATTAACTGATTTAAATCGTTAAGGTGGCATTTGAAGCGGCTTATTAATTACTACAACCTGTAAAGAATTATGCTTAATCAGTACAGTACGTTTGGAGTTATTTCAAAAGTGAAATTTTTCAAAAAATGTTTTTTTCAAATAACTTCTAACGTACTCCATGATTCCACATCTAATCAGCTCTAAAACTCTATAAGACGCGACAAATGCCATCTCAAACGTCAAAATCAGTCTATTAGTTCAAAAGATATTGGCGCTGAAATTTTTAAAAATAACTACTGTCCTCATTTTTCCTGTATAACTCATTACGTAATTTACCAAATGTACCTAAAATTTAACTGATCCTACCATTTCATAATCACTTTCGCTCACTACAGATTTTATTGCAATGGTTTCGTTAGTTGAGGTAATATTATAGATAAAATATAAGAAAAATCATGACTCTGAAGTTAGTAGACAATTAATGATTTCCGGATTTATTTTTCAACAAATCAATTAATAAAAAAAAAAAAATATGCACGTGTAGACAATTTCAAAAACTATAGGTGCAATTTTTTCAAATATTTTTTTTTTATAATTTATTGTTAAAAAAAGAATCAAAAAATTATTGGACGTCGGCTAACTTCAGTATCGTGAAAAATCACTATTTTTTACACTTTTCTTGGATATTTTATATATTAACTCTCTGATCTGGTTCAAAATTCATTTAACTTTCTATTTTGATCGCATTTATTGATTTTTGTCCGACTTGATTGAAGCCGTTCGGCTTCATAGTATGTGATGATCGCTACATAAATTATTGTAATCGGTTCGTTAGTTTGAATAATATCATCGTTAAAAATTATGAAAAATGACTAGTAACATATTTTTCTAAATGTTTATAATCTTAACTGGCTGATTTGATTTAAAATTCGACGATGTCTATCAATTTCAGCCAAAAGACATTGGATTCATCAAGCATAATCTTGAATGAAACTTGAAAGAGCCATACTTATTGATTATTATCAATTTCTTGAAATCTCAGAAAATTATACGAAACATCACTTTTTTCGAGCTTAAAGGACGTGAGATCGATAAGAACGCTACACAGAGAGAAAAGAATAGTTCTGATTCCTATACTATAATCGTAACCACATTACTATATTACATAGTAACGAAGATTTTTGTGAAAATCCTGTGTTAATTTGCTGGATAAAATCTTTAGAATTGTGGCAAAAATATGCGTGATAACTCAGCCCTGATTGAAAGAAACGATTCGAAACGATTCAATTTCACGACTATACAGATATGCATTCATCATTGAGTGAATCTTTTTGGCTGAATCAAATTTTGAGCAAGATGTCTTTTTTATTCATGAAAATTGCAATTTTTTGTTAACAAAAAAAAAAAAAAATAAATAAAAAACCCGTCTTGCTCAAAATTTGATTCCGCATTAACCCTTTAGAGTCTGACCTTGAAACCCCACTCTTCGGTCTGGCGGAGCCCGATAGAATTAGAAAGAGCGCGAAGCAAATGTGTCAGGGCCGTATTATAAGAGAAAAAATTTCACCTAAGCGGGAATTGAAAATTATTTAATTTTTAATTTTTTATTTATTAAATAATAAATATCAAAGGACTTAAATTCGAAGTAAGAACAACATTTGGTTTCATTATAAATATATTTAAGTAATATTGCAATTACATAGCAATGTATAAAATTTTTTACATTTTTCTAACCTTACTTTTGGAGACTATTTCCTCACGTCAACAATACTAACTACGGTTCTGTCGATGAACGCAGCGCGAGATTCAAACGAGTGGAAGGGTACTCACAGACACACTACTACTCTCACATGTCACTCATACAAGCTCACGGGACTCTACGATTCGCGCTCTCCCCACTAGTCTCACACGGAGACGTTTCGAGATCCTCTGACTCTAAAGGGTTAAATAAGCTATCACTCATATTTTTGCCACAATCCTACAGATTGTTTCCAGCAAATTCATACAGGAATTTTCTACAAATCTTTGTTAATGGTAACTATTCTAGCATGGGAATCAAGACTATTTTTTTCTCTCTTTGTAATTTTTAAGAGCTTGATATTGAAATGAAAATAACTAGAAAACAATGCATAATTTGAAAAAACTTTACTAAAAATAATTTGTAGGGAATCAAATTGTCTACGAAAAATTTTCTATGAAATTTTGTGATAAGTCTGATAGTTTCGCTGAAAAAGTAAAAAGATCTCGGAATTTATTATAATTTGACTTCGAGCTTCAGTGACTTTTGAACAGATGGATTTATCAAAAATTGATAAGAGATTTTTTTTTATGAGCGTTCAATTCCCGACAAATGATATCCTGAACTTATCTGTACAATGAGTCATTGCCGAGATAGAAAATTCCAAAATAAAAATTTTTTTTTCCCATGTTATTTAAATAGGAAATCAAAAATCACGAAAAAGCATCACTTAATATTAATATTAAGAGCTCAAACTTTACCAGACTTTTTTTTTCATTATCTTTAATCATATTTTTACGGTTACCAAAGAAAACAAAGTTAGTTTTTTTAGCCGACTCTAATATTTATTCTTTAGGCAATAACCTCTGTATTTTCTATGCATGTCTAGTTTATTTTACTATATAATTATTTATTCCGAAGTTTTTTCTTCATAAAGTAAAAAATTTTTTCGTCACTGTAAAAAATAAAACGAAAAAGAAAACAATTTCTTTAAATATTTTGATTTTTAATTTTCTTTACCTGCTATTTGCTCTTCTTTATTGTCCATAATTATTATCGTTATGAAATAATTTGCAAGATACAGCAGTCGAAATTGTTGTTTTTTCTCTCCTTGTGGCTATCGTTCCGGTAGGGCCACGTGCCACTAGTCGAGATTGTTGAATGTTGAACTGAACAAAAATATGTTTAACTACGCAGTTTTATTCTTCAAGCCTGAGAAAGCCAAGCTGTTGGCTTCAAGTAGATAGTGGGAGTAAATAAAATGAGTCGTAGAGATAATTAGACGTAATACCGCAGGAGAGAGAACATCGCCAGTCATAGATTTCACTCCAAAATTACCATTTTATGTCGTTTGATGCAAAGAAAATATACCTGCTATTAGATTGTATGGCGTTTCTGAGGCCGAAAAAATGCCACGTATAGTTTTCCCACCAAGAGTGTGTGCGTCCACGTCCACTAGTATCACGACATTATTTTTCCATACCCCCACTATTAGTTCTAGATGCATATCGTCTTCCTAGTTCTCCCTATTGGCAGGGAGCGCGACGAAAACGACATCTGATGGTTACAAAAAATCATACTCGAGAATTATAAAAGATATATAAAATCAGTGTAAAAAATAAAAATTCGTTACAAAATCAAAATATAAAAATTAATTATGATATAAATAAAAAAGTGCAATAGTATTTTTGATAGAGAAAATTAAATTAAATATATTTCGATAACAAAATTAAGTATAAAAAATTTTAATAAATAATAAATACTATTATTTTAGAATAGAATAATGTTAACCGATAAAATCAAGACAAATAATACATGACAACTACAATAATAAAAGTTTAAAAAATAGTAGAATAGTGACTTGAGTTTTTTAACAAAATTGAAAAAAATAATTTCATTTTAATTCATGATAATTTGCTTGTGAATCGTAACTAAGAAACTAACTTATAATGTTTTTTTAACTTTCCGTTACACGCGCTTTTTCTAGTGTCTTACTCGTATTCACGCCAACTCTATTAGGTTGAGTAGAGTTGTGCGGGAAATCGCCGTATAGCGCGAGTAACGAAGGGTTAAAAAATCATTTTTAGGCAATGATAAAAATCATTATTCAAACCGGATATGAATCAATAAATTTTAAAATATTGTTTTAACCTCAAACGATGAGCAAAGGCAAACATTGATGACACAATAACTGTTATGAACTATTTTTAAACTTAATTTTCACGTGTTTATTTTCAATGAGAGCATGATTCAACGAAATTGTGCCCACAGCGAGCGCTACCATCGATTCAGTTGTCCCCACCATATACTAGACTCCCTGCCAATATAATGTTCATAGCTCTTCTGATATGACAAAGTTAACAATTTAAGGATTGGCAGTACAGACCAAATTTTCTATATAATTACGACTCAATCAATTATGAAACTCGAATGGTGAAAATCTTCTGAAAAAAATTGTCTCACACATTTTTTTGCAAGCTGCAAAAATTGCTGGGACAACAATCGATTAATAAATTAAAAGAAAAGTAATATTCAAAAATTCCGTTAGTACGGTCCAGCCTCAAGGGTAATGTTCGATCTTACCGACAAAACGCCATCTTTAGAACTCGTTCAGAAAAATAACCAGGAAGATAAAACAGGTTATTTATCTTTTTCTAACAAACAAATGTTTATTAATTTTCGATTCACTTAAAAAAAATACGATTTGCATTCCGAGATCTCGATAATTTTCTGAACAATTTTGCATCCGCCCGATATATTTTTTATAAACATTTATATAGTATATGTTAGAGTAGTCAATTAGGTATTGAGAAAAAGTTGATTCTTGTTCTCGTCATTACTCCATTTTAATTTTCACGACATGACTCCTATAATAAGATTAATTGTAGTAAGACGTCCGTATAATGGGTCAAGTCTTTTTTCTCTATCACCCTCAAATGAATGAACGGTAGTCTCTTTGTTGTATCTGCGCAGTAAATGGACACTATGTCTACGTTTGTCTCTTCAACAAATCAAAATTTTTTAAAAATATAAACATATATTACTAGATTAAAGACTAATACATTGAGTCTTCATTTTACGTTTGAAATTTTTGTTCGAAAGAAAAGCTTGGGCAACATTATATTTACCGACCCTCCTGATATTAAACTTTACATATTACTATTACTATTAATTATTATAAATAGTTTAACTTTGTATTTGTTTTAAGCTTTTGGACGATGCTAATCATGTAGAATATGTCTTATGATGTGACTTGACTAGAAGCATGAAACATTGATATATATATAGTATACACATAAATATTATGTCTTTTATGAATACGAAAAAATATAGCCCAATATCACTTTAAAACCAAATGTGTAGACAAAATCTACAGGCTTGCCCAATAACGTTGAAACACCATAAGCAATCTATAGATGTTATGATTTAACACACCGTAAAATGTCTCAAGTGACTACAAAAAACTCTAGTTTTGCTTATGGCCTTAAACATGGAACACAATTAATGTGTGTTATCATAATATACTTGTAACACACTTGGTTTTAGAGTGAAACTCACATACTTTATGAATAATCCTCCCAATGCCTATTGAAGATTCTGAAAATCACTTTTTTATGATATTTTAAAAATTTTCAGAGATCAGTCCAAGTGTTACAAATAACACAAAATGGCGAAGAGAAAAAGAAAATTCAATTTCGTGAGAAAAATCGCTCCAAAAAAAGTTCAACGTGTGAAAATTCTAAATTCGAAATAGAACTTTGGAACTTCGAGTTGAAATTCTTTCAAGGTTTTACAATTTTGTTAGGAAAAATTAAGTTGATTCGGAACTTTATGTGGGTTAATTTCGAGTCAAATAGGAATTATCCTTTGCAGGACTTGAAAAAGTCTAAATAAATAGACGAAACGTCGTACACGGGTATAATATAACATCTAACTGTTTTTCCTTCTTTGGTCCACATACCTACGATTTAAATCATTAAATAAGAACATTTTCATAAACTGATTCTGAAAACGTATATTTGCTAAATTTTTACCTTCAGATATAGAGACCTTTTAACTTTTTCTGAACAAAGTGTCTACTTTTCTATGAACCTACCAATCTGTCACAAGACATTAATGCAAGACTCTAAGACAAGATTGATGTAGGACTTGCACATGATATTGTACAAAAGAACATTGAAGATTTCTTGCTCAAGACATGTCAGTAAAATTACTTACGCGTGTCTTGAGCGAGTTTTGCACCAGAAATTACTTGCAGACATTAACGCATATCTTGCGGCAGATCTAGTTAAGAAGTCTCATATTACACAATCTATATATCTCATTTCTGACTCTGTCTTTACTACAGCATCGTATCGTATGATAATTGAAGAAATAAAGTGACCGAGGCAGAAGTGAGACAGATAATTTAATACAACACTTCTTGAGCAGATCTGACGCAAGATATGCGTTATTAAAATGCAAGCAATTAAATTTCTGGTGCAAGACTTGCTCGAGTCACGATACCAATGCACCTTGAGCAAGATATCTTCAATATTCTTGCAGGATTTTTGAAGTACAACTCAACACAAAGTTTTTTTTCAAGTCTCGTACAAGACTTGCAATTTAAAACTTTGTACCAGTGTTCGCAGGAAGATCCTTAGTTATATAGAGACGTAGACAGTTAGTGTCTGGTGACCAGGCTTGGGTAAGATTACTACAAAATTGTTACATGGGCTTCGGATGAAGAAATTTTTGAAGACTCCACCCTTTAATCAACTATACTTTTATAGATTTAAAATAAAAATTTTAATTAATTTAATACTTACCTTTTTTTCCTTATAAAATATATAAATAATAAATAGTATAAGTACACAAATTCATACATTTAATAAAAAGCATTTAAAATGTCAAAAAAAGCAATAATAATAATAACTATAAAAAGATTAAAAATTCTTTGAAATAATATCAACTCATGAGATTAAACAATAATCCGATAGAGAGAAAAAGTAATGAAAAAAAGAAAAGAATAAAATAAAATGTCATATAAGAGATTTTCTTTAATTAAGAAATAATACTATTCCAAAGTTTTATTTTTTCACATTATTATATTATTATTATTATTATATTCAATATAATCCACAGTACAAAGGACAAAGAATGTTATATTAATTAATATATACGTATATCTGTACATTGAGCGCATCGAGCCCGAGTCGCACGAGTCTTTTTTGAATGTTATCAATAATCCATTCGTCGTACACATTTCTTTAATTAATTATTTACATTTATAGTAACGTCAAAGAATTAACTCCTTTGAGTATAATAAAATTAAAAAATTTTATTTGACATGTAATATATATATGTACGTTTTGTTATTATTTGACAAGGATATTCTTATATTTAATTGATAGTAAAATACACCAACTTGCAAATAAATATGAACGTCAAATATTTATACGATTTAACGTCTATTTTAAATGATTAACAATTATATTATATCATCGATAAACGGACTATCGAGGCTTTACGCATTAATATATTTATTTATTTATTTATTTATTTACAAAACGGACGATTTTTAATTAAGAAATTATATGAAAAATAAAAAAAAATTAAATATTACTTTTTTTTTATTATTATTTTTAGAGTTTAAATAATAATCTATTAAACGACACGAGTTTCATGGCAATTCACTTAATGCACATTATTTATATATATATTTATAAAATAATTTTGAGAATAACTGTATACTTATATACCTAATTAAAATGTTAAGTAATATAATTAAATACATATATTTATATACAATTAATTTTTCAACAATAAGGAATAATAATATGATGGGACATATTTTATGTGAAGAAATTATTAATATTTATATGTAGTTATATTTTTTTCTTTTAACATAAACATTAGAAAATTTTTTTTATACATTAATTCTTATGAAATACAAGAAGATTAACGATTATCTTTAAAAATTATTATTTATGCATTTACTCTTCTTTTTTTTTGCTAAAAATTTATTATTATTATTTATTTTTTTTTTTTTTCGTTTTTTTTATATTTTTATTTGGTTTATAAATCTCAAAAAAAATTAATCAAGTAATAAAAAATAATAAATAAGATAATATCTATATGTACACATCTTTTATCATACATCATATATAATAAACAAAAAAAAATAAAAATAATGCAGTAAAGAAAAGTAAGAGTTACTATAAACTAAAAGAAAAGCATAAATTATATCGATAATTTTCAACTAAAATTCTTTAGCACAAATTATTCTTATAGATTATTACATTATTTCACTTAATATTCATCTTAAAACAAATTATTAACTACAGATTTAATAATAATAATAATAATATTAAATGTAATATCTGTATTTTTATATTAATTTACCTTCTGTTATTAAATATTTTTTTTTCTTTTCATTTAACCGGTACGTAGTGAAGTTAATTAATTAATTTATCAATTATAATTTATATGAAGGTAGACTTACATCACTTACGTTGGTTTTTTCAGTTTCGTTTTTTAAAAAATATTAATCGATATAAAAAAAATAAGTATAGATGAAATAATTATAGTTTTTTGTTGTTGTTACACAATAGCAAATTGCCACGAATACTTCGCGTACCAACGTATACTCAAACTAAAATAACAAAATATGTATAAAAAAAAAAAAAGTAAAATAAAATATTTAAAATTACCATTAAAATATAATCTAGATAAATTGTTATTATTTTTATCGCCGTACTCACCAGTTATTATTAATATTATGTAATTAAAACTCTTAATTTACGCGATGCAAGTACAATTAATTATTTACGTACACATATACTCAACCTCACGTTTTGTTATTTATTATTTTTATTAATAATTACTGCTAATATTATTTAATAATAATAATCTATATGCGTACTAGCAAGTCTCTTTATATATTAATTATAAATCTTTAGCATAGGCCAAGTTTTTTTTTCTTTTCTTTAAATTGAGAAATAGCTTAACAAAAAAATTATACAACACAAAATTACCGTATGCACAACAATAAATTGATACTGAGTTACTCTTAATTTAAATCTTCGTATTATTTTTTTTTTGTTTTTTTTTTTTTTATAATAATTATAATTTACATTAATCTGAGATCGTTAAATATACATATATATTCATGTATAGTTTAAATTCAAAATATAAAAGAAAGAAAAAAATATTGGCTTAATTTTAAATCGTTGGTATGCGCAGTGTTCGAACGTCTGTGTTATTATTATTATTATTATCATTATTATTATTACTATTATTTTAACAATTATCTAAACTACGATAGATAAAACACTCATTACTTTATTTAAATATTATTATTTTATCTTGTTTTCAGATTTACAACACTGCCCTAGGCACAGCCATACTAAGCCAAATACTTTTGGATTTTTTGTCATTACAATAACTTGTCTTCTAGCTATTTTTTATTTATTTATTTCTTTCTTTGTTACTCTCTTTCATACATTTTCTCTATCAATCTCTTAGTCTCTCCCCCGTCTGCAATTAAATCATTAAATTATATTATTAATACTTACAACCTAAATTTAACTTTATTTATGTTAGATTTTTTTTTAAAAGTTTATTTATTTTATGTATCTATATATACAACAGTGTCCTTTGTGGGAAACTGATAAATTAATTAATATTATAAGTTAAATTAATATAGCAAATAATTTAATTTTATTTGATTTAGATTTTTTTTTAAATTAAAATTTAAAAGCACACTAATTAATGTGTAAAATGAATTCGGCGATTTTTTTTTATGTATTTATTTATTGTTTTTTATGTAAACAATTCAAAAATTTAAATATCTACAAATGCTGGTGCCTTTGTCAAATTATTGGGCTCTTTCTTTTTTTTTTTATATATTTTTTATTTATTTATAATATTATAAACTATTTTTAAGTTATGTTGTTAATAAAAAAAAATAATAAAATAAAATAATAATAATAAAAATAAACAGATAAATTCGTAAGAAAAAAAAAAAGTCAAAGTATTTACTTTTGTACAGCACTGGCATATTAAAATTAGCCTTAATTTAAGGGGGATATAATTTTATTATATATATATGTATATATACATATATATTGCTAATTTATATCTCAAATATTAAAATATTCTTTTACTACTAATAATATTAATATTAATAATAATAATCATTATAACTATAATATATAATATTTAATAATAATCAATAAATTTATAATACGCAGATATATTAATAATAATAATAATAATTGATTGTATAGTAATCATTGTATACTATGTACAGAGCGGGATATTTTTTATATAGTTGTTATAATTACGGTTTTTTTCTTCAATACCGTACAGGATTTTTAAAATTATTATTATTATTATTATTAAATTTTTTTGTCAATGACATACAAAGTCGCCGTGATTACATTTTGATTAATCTGTACAAAGTGATTTCGATGACTAATAAATAAGTGATATTTATTTAATGGTCAAAAAAAAATTCACAAACGTTTTTTTTTATATTTATTATTTAGTTTCCGATATTTAACTAGCAGCCACTGAACACATACTATAAACTTAATATATTTATTTTATTAAATAGTTCATTTTTTAAATATTTTATTAAATAGCAGTTTAAAATGAACCGCAGCATAAAAAAAGTCATTAAAAAAAGAAAAAAAATTAAAATAATAATAAAGAAATATATATATTTATATATAGCTTTGAAAATTGATTAAATAAATCAGAAGTGAATACAGTTCATGCTGTTTTAAATCACAACTGATTTATTATTTATAATTTAACATAATTAACATCAAGCATATACAACATATTTGTACGATTTACTTCGATCTTTTTAATATAAAGTCGAATAAAATAATAATTATTATTATGTTTATTAATGTTAATTTAAATGAGTGTCAATGTATCAGACATCAGACAAATTTTAAGTTATAAATAGAATAAATAATTAACAAAATGAAATTTTAAAAAATGCATTTAAAAACTTTTCAAATTAATAAGTGCATTTTTTATAAATATTATTTTTTAAATTATTTACTCTCTTTATTTATAATTTTAAATTTGATGTCTGCTACATTGACACTCATTAATTTAACACTAAAGATGTAGATGCTTTAGCAATAGTCCATTATTATTATTTTTCATTAATTTAATTTTTTTTAAATACTTATTCCTTGGAATTTATGTCACACATAATTGTATCAACAATTTATCAATGATTTATTTAACGAGTTGTTGCTGTTATTGTTTTTTTTATCTTAAATTAAGATTTAATAGTCTTAATATTTATAGTTTTATTTTGCACAGTTATAATCTTATTGAGATTGGCACGCGCATATGTCAAATTCAAACTAAATATGAGTCATTATTGTTATGATAATAATAATAATAATAATAATAATAATAATTAAATACTCTAATTTTTTTATAAAATTTATAATTCTGTTTTGGTTTAACCCAAAATTAATCTCATGTGCACATTTTCATGATTGTTCAATGATACTATTACAACTACTTTATATTATTATCACTATTCCTACAACAATTATTACTACTGCTGCCGATACTATTACTGTAATTAATAATAATAATAATATTTAAAGTAATTAAAATATTAATAATAATTATAAGTAATAATTAGTATACAAATCTACAGTCGGGGGAAAGACCGCGGGATATAAAAAACGAAATTGCATGTGCAATATCGCATTAAATCTCACAAAGATCATCCCCTTTAAATTGGGTGTCACAAAACACGGGGTTTACCAGTATCATACTGACATTTTTTTTGTTCATGTTCACTATTTATAACTGGTGTTATTGATAATAGTCACTACAATCCTTCAACAAACTTTGATAATTGATCTTGCGGTGTCATCGGCGTTACTTCACCAGTTTCACCACCACCAGCATGAAGCATCATTTCACTGGGTCCTCCTAATTCGTGCGCAGGGGAATGAGTTGGCGTACCATGGGGTGGATGATGAAGTGGCGAAGGTACAGGTCCCGCTCTGGGAGAAGGTACTGGTTGATTACGAGGTGAAGGTACAGGTCTCGGCGACGGATTGGGCTGAGGTGAACGAATTGGCGGTGGTGATCTTACAGACTGCATTAATTGCTGCTGTACTGAAATTCCGGGTGGTCCCATAACACCTTGCGACCCAGGTACAGTTGATGGAGTTGGCTTAAGACCAGGTTGCCCGTACGCTTGTTCATTGAAACCACCGTAACCTAAAAGCGGCCTCATTGGTCTTTGTTGACCGTAAGGTGGTGCCGGTGGTTGGGTAAATGGTTGTTGAGGTTGCTGCTGCTGCTGCTGTTGTTGTTGTTGTTGCTGTTGCTGCTGCTGTTGTTGCTGCTGTTGCGAATGCCTTTGCATCGTTAAAACTTGATGCTTGTACCATTGCTGATGTTGGACATTGGTGACCTGTCCTGGTTGCTGTTGATTTAACATCTGCATTTGCATTCTATTTTGTTGCTGTGGTTGCTGCTGCTGAGTATGCTGTGGTTGGAGTTGTTGCTGCTGTTGTTGTGGTAACATATGCGACAAACCAGGTTGCTGTTGCTGTTGTTGTTGCTGCTGCTGTTGTTGTTGTTGCTGAGGTTGCGCAGGACCTAATAAACCAACACCACCACTGGCTCCACCACCAGCACCACCAGCATGCTGACCAGCTTGGGCTTGTCGTTGTTTTATAAATGCTGCCATTAAAGGTGGATTACTTTTAAGTATATGTAATATTTGATTTTGCTGATCTGGAGTACTTGGACTTCTTAATGTTTGCATAAGCTGTTGTAATGCTTGTTTTTGCCCTGGTGGTGTATTACTTTGACCTAGAGGACCTACTTGACCAACGAGTCCACCAACAACATTAGTTTGTCGCGGCATTTGACCACTGATTCCCATTGCTGATTGACTTTGATGCTGTTGCTGTTGAATTATTTGCTGAGGTGCTTGTGGACGGAGACCTGGATTTTGTTGCATTACAGCATTGGGTTGATACCTCGGTGTCCACTGATCCATTGAAATAAGATGAGTACCACCGGTATTTTGCATTTGTACTGTCATCGGCCTTTGCATTTGAGGAGGTGGCATAACACCACCTTGATTACCAACATTAACACCAACACCAACCCCAGGTGCAACTTTACCATAATTAACATGTGGGGTTTGCTGCCTTGCAGCTTCTTCTTGCACTTGTTTAACAACTTGAAGAACATGAGCTGGTGGTGTTTGTGTACCTGGTTTAAGACCAATACCCGGTTGATGGGGCGATGGTAAATTCGTTGGACTAGCGCCAGGTTTTATGGCAATACCAGCAGCCATTACAGCATTAGACGTTTGCTGTCCAGTTTGCATACCGCTTACTGGACCAGTTGGTCTCGTTGTGTTCATCACAGCCATACGTCTTCTTAATAATTGAGCCTGTTGTAATCTCTGCTGTAATTGTTGTTGTTTCAATTTATGTTTTATATTTGAACAGAATGGCACAAGACATTTTGTCTCTTGGCAATGTTTTGCATGATAACAACATAATGCAATAAGTTGTTTACAAATAGGACAGCCACCATTTGTCTTCCGTTTACAAACTTTTGTATGCGTAACCACCCTCTTCATCTTTTGACAGCTGGGTAACCGACAATTGGCGTCTCTGCACTGGCAAGCGTGAACCAAAGATTGTATGCACCTTTGAATAGACAATTTTCTTGCTTCTTGAGGGTTTGCTTGTTTAGCGTCTGCAGGTGATGAACCATCATCCAGATCCAGACCAAGTTTCTCCATGTGATGAGGATGACCGTCTTTTTCTTTACAACTTATACAAAGATCAAAGTCCTGAAAAACATAAATAATTATTAATTTTAAATAAATTTCATTACAATAAAACAAAAATATTAAACTCTTTTTTTTTGTTTACTTACATCACAAACTGTGCAATGATATCTTGTTTCAACATGACTCTTACAGTTGTTACATGTGTATACAAATTTGTCTTGGCCTTGATTGTGTAACTCGTACAACATTGACATTGAACTAAACTTAGCTCGTCTGAGAGACGAAAATTCGTAATGCCTTTCTCTTGCCATTGTAAGGAATGCATCTCGTCCGTCCATAAGATCACAATTAATAACGGGATCAGGATCTTGAATAGATGCTAAACTTGCAGCACTTTGGGCACTATGTAGTCTAATTACAAAAAATACTTCTTTATGCTTTTCCATAGTAGCAAATATTTTTGCTGAAAGATCGTTGCCTGTTTGTGGCGTATTTGATTTTTTGCTATTTTTACGTTGATTTGCTTTAGATTTGTTAGATTTTTTTGCTTTCTTTTGACCCTTTTTCTTGCCATCTGGACCCGTCTCCGAGTCATCGGCCATCGAGAATATCTGTGAGAAAACAAATTTATTCATTTATTAATTACAGAACTAATATAATAAAAAGAAAAGGCCATTTGGCAGCCGAAATGAAAGTAGATTTCATGATATTTATATGTATAAATAGATATATATGTGAAAAGTTGTCACATTCCAAAGTCATTGAAGAAAGAGACAGTAAAAATATGAATTTTTGACATTTTGAAAATTTTCAAATCCTATAACTTCTAAACTAATTGACCGATTTTGCTCATCTTCGAACTTGATCTCGAAAATCGTCTACAGAAAATGTGTGCTGAGTTTCATTGAGATCAGTTAAGAATTGTGGACGCTATCGTCGTGACAAGCTGCGTTCTATCGCATAAATATATATATATAAACTTTTGAACGATATGCATTTCCTGACTCAGCTCGTCGAGGTAACAAAATTTTTCGAAAATCCCGTCATCAAGGCAAATGCAATAGTTAGATTTCTATAAAATCTACTAAAAGAGCCACCCAGCCTGACACGGAATAGAAAAGTAGATTTCTTATTTAGATACAAAAATTTTTTAAACCTCATAAAAAATGAACTGAATGAACAATACGCTACAGTAGTGTAATTAAGACTTATTTTGTAAGCTACGTTATAAGAATTTCCAGGATTTGAGTTATGCCTTATCATTCAGAAGTTATTAGAGGACTAAGCTGCATAAATAAGCTTTTTTATTTTTTTGTGAAATTTTCGAAATCATCAAATGGTCAAAGAAGATTTTTTACAAAAACAAGTAATACAATGAACATTAAAGCTAATCGTACGAACTTTAAAATACATTTTACAGAATTAACTCAACACTTTAAGTTCGAAAGTTATTTAAGGATAAAGCCAAAAAATTCATTTTCATGAAAATAAAAAAAAATTCAAACACCCACAACTTCTTAACTAATCGACCGCTTGGGCTCATCTTCGAACTGGATCAAGGCAATAGTCCAATAAATAAGTGTATAAAATTTCATGAAGATCCATTAAAAATCGCGGGCGCTATCGTGATGACAATGCACGTTATATCGTATATATACATACATACATAAATAAACTTTTGAGCGGATGGTATTTTTTGGCTCTACTAGATATAATAAGACATATAATGACAAAATTCTTCGATAATTCCATCACGAGAGCCACTGCAATAGTCCGATTTCTAAAGAAATCTACCTAAAAGAAAGTTTCCATCCAACTTACAGCATTAGCAGCAGCAGCCGCTGCCTCAGCAGCTTCAGCTTGTTTTCTTTTTTCTTCTTCCTCTTGATCGAGCTCCTTGATGCTTTCCTCCAGTACATTCGGCCAAAAATCACCTTCGAAGTAGGGCAAATCAGCAGCAGAAGATAATTTGTCTTCCATGGCTTGTTTCAAAATATCCTGGTAAGAAAACAAGAAAAAAAGAAATTTAATTTAAATAATTTTTAATTTTAAATTAATATTTATATCACGTGTTATTAATTTAACAAATGTATCACGACAATCCTATGTTCAGAAATTTATTTATAAAAATAAGAACATTAGCTTATGTCTGATATTAATTTAAGTCTCTCTTGACAGCCGATTGTGAAAATTTCACAAACGGTTAACACAGAGACTAAAAATATTAAATAGTAATTATTATATTTATATTATCTTACCTTGTAATCAAGTACTATTCTTTCAACCATTCCTTTATCAAGCATCTTTTTATACCACTCCTGTAATCTCTTGGGTTTTGGAATTTTCTGTTCCGTAGGGTGGCAGTGGAAAATGTAATCGTCTCCTTCAGATGGTGGACATGCCCAAATGTGAGCCATCGTGTAACTAAATGATGTAAAAAAAATTTGTTAGATAAATTGTTTAATAAAATAAATAAAATGAAAATAATTATTGATGAGTTACCCTAGTTGCTTAGCATAATCCAAATATCCGAGAAGAATTTCATGATAAACAGCAGTCCTGAATTGTTTTGGTCGGAAGAAATGTACAGAGTCCAAATACGCAATATACACTCGCCTGGTGTTGGGTGGCGTACATTCACTTCCGTATTCTTGAACATGCATACCGAAGAAACAAACATCCGTACCGTCAACTTCTTCGAATGCAAATAATGCTTTTGCACGATAAGGAAATTCACCAGGCATATCACCATTTTCAACAAATCTACTTCTCATACCAGGTTTAACTTCAACAACTTTATCACTAGAGGCAACAACACGAATTGCAACTTCACCCGCACCAGCCTCTTTTTTCTTCAAGAAATTATTAACTCTTGTTTCAATATAAGTTCCTAACTTTGTAACTGGCAATCTTTTAGCATTAAATTTATTCTCTTTTCGTTTTTGTCCCTTCTTTTTGAGACAATTATCACAGGTAAATCTAATGAGAAAAAAAAATTTTATATTTTGATTTAATTATTTATTATTTAAATTTAAATATCGTCGATAATACTACAATGCCGCTGATATTTTAGTAATGTCGCATAATTGTAAAAAATATAATTTTATAAAAATGAAAAAAAAACATGTAAGGTAAAAGCCCCTATACCCGCTCAGTACCATTAGTCGCTCACTTTAACTGAATCGTTTTTTATAGAAACTCCATAAGTCATGTTTTTTACGAAATTGGGTTTTTTGCATTTTTGGGTTCTTTGGATGTCCCTCCATAGAAATCAATCAAAATAAGCATCAAATCAGCGTTTAAAAAAAATTAACGAGGTGACAGCAATTTCATTTAATTAAGAAACCCCATAAATTAATTTCAAATGTTGTTTTATTGTTGACTGTTTTATGACTAATTAAAATGTTTAAATTAATTATAATTTTTTGTAATTTCTGAGTTTCAGAGTTCAAATACATATTTAATACTTCATTTCATTAGTGTAATAAATGGTTTGAGTGGAAACATTTAAAAAAACAATGATTTTATAACTTTTTTTTCCGTTTGGTTGAGAAACCCCATAAGTCAATCAACTTTAAATAATTTTTCTAAGTAGATTTAGTTGAAAAATTAAATTTTTCTTGTTGGAATCGTTTTCAGAGACGCTAACAATATTGTATTCAATTATTTATTTATTATTTTAATGTAAAGTTTTTCCAAAAAAATGTTTTTTGTGTTTCCTGACAAATTTTTTTTCTTGACTTATGGGGTTTCTCAAATAAACGATTCTACTGTTTTATGCGTTTTTTATAATTTTTATAGAAAAAAAATTTCAACTAAAAAAATTATTATTGATAAATAATTATTTGTGAATCTAAATATATTAAAATATGATGCACCAAATTATTTCATAATAGATTATAAATTTAAATCAAGTGATAGTTTTCAAAATCACACTCAGCCGGGCATTTTTTACTTTAACGTTCATTCGTTAGATTGAATTTAGGTTACGTCAAATTTTTTAAGAATTGTGATAACTATCTTATTAAATATATTTTTAAAATTCATGAAAATTTATATTATGAAAGAATAAAGTAGTATAATTTATAAATTGTTTTCCAAATCAATAAACTTATCATAGTTTAATTGATATTGTCTTTGAGCGACTATAGAGCCATGTGTTGGTCGAGTAATGGTACATCGCAACTTTTAGTGAGCGACTATGGGTACACTCACGGACCTTATTTAAAAAATTAATAATAATTAATTATCAACATTATTCTTCAAACTAAAATTTTACTCTAATACTTAAAACTACAAAAAATAAATATAAAAAAAAATATGGTTTTTCATTTTGTTCAATCATTTATGTCGAATGATTTAAATTTTAGTGATTTAAATTTATAAAATCATCAATGGATTGATCGATTCGCCTGATATACTAGGAGGCTTTGGTATAGTCTGTAATAAACCGTGTCTCAGGAGCAATCGAATAATTAACACGCTAAGATCTAACAAAAACTACGTAATTAATGGGTCGTACAGTAGAATAGCTAACCAAGTCAACGAGTTCAATTCGGACATCGATTTTTTTTTGGTGGATCTCTATCAGTTTTTCACTCAATTATTGAAAATCTTCTAAATAATTAATCAAGTTTTTTCTTTCCTCAGTCAAAAAAGTCAAAGTTGAATTATAATTGAATATGTTTCTCCTATCAGATCATAGTTTTCCTTATATTTGTAACTATATATTTTATAACCAGTTGTATATAGTCGATTGGCGTATGATATTAATAAATACATTAAATATTGAGTGATTTGATCTCACTTCAATTAAAAGTGAGCGGGTGTAGGGGCTTTCATCTTACCTGAAGATCGGAACGTTTTTCATGGAACGAAAATGAAAATGATTCATGAAATTTGTGTCTAATGGCGACTAAATGGATAGTTGAGGGTGGCCTATTATTTTCGGGTAACGTGCGAAACATTTACGAAATCTAGATCCAGTAGATTTTTTTACTTTTTATTTCTTTTTTCTTATTTTCGTTCCGCGAAAAACGTTCCGATCTTCAGGTACATAAAAAGACTTGAGATTTTTAAAATTATTTAACAATTTTTTTTTTACTATGAAATATACTAGCGCAGATGAAAATATTTTATTATGTCAAATACCCAATTTGTAGACAATCAGAGTATGCTAATAATATAAAAAAGAATTATTGGTCTTGAATTGAATATTAATGTTCGATTAAAAATTATAATTAAATAATTTGAATTTTCGGTATCGCGCTTAAATGACTATGATAAAATGTTAAGAATTAATGAAATATTAATAAATAATGCTAAAAAAAATAGTAAGGATACCGTGAAAATGCACTATTATATACTTTGTTTTTTTTTTTTTTAAATTATTGTTCACGAAGAGAAAAGAATAGTTCTGATACCTATGTAGAATGGGAACCATTACTATGCTACATATCGTATTAAATAAAAAATAAATAAAAGTACATTTAATTAATGAATACAATATTACTTGTAATCAATAATTTTTTCAAATGAAAATACTTGGCATTATATTTTTTTATTGGTTCAGTTATCAATTGTATTTTTTTAAATCATTATTAAAGAAAGTTAGTTGATAATTTTCGAAGTTGATGTTAAATTGATAAATTTTAATATTAAAAATAGTTATTGGGTCATTGCTAACTACAGATCATATGATCGGACAATATATGAGCTTCGACCTATTCGAGCTTCGATACTAAGCGGTGTAGAAAATAACTCACACCGTGAGAAAAGTACACCGCTTGGTGTTTCATACCGTCAATTCACACCAAGGAAACCGTGTAAAAGTCCTCGGGAACCATTTTCACACCAAAAATTTTTTACAGTGTAAGAATTATTCATTAGTTTTAATTATTCATGAATTTTCAATTTATTTGTAAGCTTTCAAATTAATTAAAAAACTCTAATTATCCGTAAATTTTTAAATTATTTCAAAAATTTTAATTATTGGTAAATTATTGTAAAAAAATTATTTATAATTTATAACAAAAGTTTCATAAAAATTCTATGTTCCTACTTCGAATTATTTGAAAATTCAAATTATTTGCCCAACTCTATTATCATGTGTCCGGATCGTTGAGACTGAACGCCCTAGTAGTGTACTGAGGTGCTTCTGTCATTTTGTTTTCTCAAAAAAAACCTTTAAAAGACACACTGGGTAAAACTCACTCCGTCTTTTTTGCACATCTTGAATGCGATGCAAAGAGCTAGTGCTCTACGGTCGCCAAATTAAAAATCTGGGTTTCGGTAGACTTAAAACATCTCGATTAGTTTTTAATTTCCGCCATTTTGGGCCTCATATTTTTGAGAAAATTTTCTATCGATTGAAAAAATAATTAATTGAATTCGATCTATTCGATCACGTAATATATGCTTTGAAAGTATCGCCGGGTAAATTATCCATATGTGAATCTTACGTTAGTTTTTTGAGTGTCTCTCAAGGGTTAAAAATACATAATAATAAAAATAAATGAATTCAGTACTCACGCGGTATTAAAGTTAATTTTATAATAAGCATCGTCAGAAAGTATAGTATATTTATCCAGTATAAAAGTAGGTATTTATAGTAACAAGGATGTTTTTTTATCAAATTACGTTTTTCAAAAATATATGAAATTTATTGTTAAAAGATTATTTTTGTCATACTTACAAGTAAATACTCAAAGAATACCAAATTTTAAAAATGAATAAATTAAATTAAATTATTTGTTGCCATCTTAACTGTATAACTTCCGTTTTCTAGTTTATTTTGTACTTTACAAATTTTTACATTACATAGTCTTTATGTTACATTGCAAGCAATTTATGTCCCTATTTTCTTGGGTAAATATTTTCCGTATATTTCTAACAAACTACTCTAAACTTTTTCGGACTATGACTCCTAGCCATCTTTTTTTTTTCTATTCCGTACCTCATTATTAGCGATCTGTTCTTATCTCTTTTTTCCATATTTTTTGCAATCACAGAGTGTTTTTAGTGGGCAAGATTGCAAACAGATGGCAATCTAGTGGCTATATGGAACGAATTTTCACAGGGCAATGCATTAAAATTAACTTGTGAAAAATAATTTAATTTTCTCTCTATGGGATTCGAACCTGAGCCTGGTCAGTGCTTGAGTTCAAAGACAAGAGTGTTATCCACTCGACCACAACTACTGATTATTTGTAAAATGAATATTTTATTTAATTTCATATTTTAAATAATAAAAATTTAAGTAAAATTGATAAAAAATTATTATAATAAATTGTTTAATTTATTTGTACCCACACAGTTTTGAAAGCGGTTGCATTTTATAGTAATGTTTTGAATATTGACTTTTTCTTTGTTATTAAAAATTTTATGATAAAAATAAAAAGTATGAATGAAAAATCTCATTTTTGCTATCGTTAAAATTACACGGTATAGTAAAAAAATAATCAGCGACATTACAATATCACCGACGATAAATATTTCAAGCCATTTACGATCATAATTTTTTTGTAATTTTGTAATAAAAATCTCACATAAAATAGCTTGTAGTAAATTTAATTATTAAAATAAAACTTACCCTAATGGCCAAATTGATTCCATATGGAGAACACAAATTTGGTGAACTTTTCTACCACAATCAGTACAAACAACAAAAGGTTCTAATTCCAAATGATCGTTTTTCATCTCTTGAAATTGTTCCTTCTTTATTGCCCTGTTAAATAAATTCAACATATTAAATAAATAATTTATTAATTACCAAATGTATAAAATATTATGCTGTGACAAGGAATAAAAAGACGATTTCGGACGAGAGTGCTGGCAGCTTGAGCCAAAGGCGTGGGCTGCCATCACATGTTTCAAATCGTGTTTTATTTCGCGCCAAAAACTATAATACCGGCATTTAAATAAATTAGAGTGTAAATGTCTGTCTCAAGTGAAAATAAGTAAATTAAAGACCAATAGCGCGTCGTATAAATTTAGTTGTGAATTTAATTAATTAAAATGACAATTTTAAACCCGTAAAATAGTATAGGTCTATAATTAGTACGTTTTGATTGACTAAATAGACATTTAAACTCTAAATTGAATATAATTATAAAAATAAATAAATACTTACGTTTGTGGTTGCGTCGGATCATCACCCAACGTCACAGTATCACCAGGAATGTCATTGAAACATTTTTGACAAAACGTGTATCTGTTGGAAACAAGACCATAAGCCTTTAGACTATAATTCCATTATTTATTTATTTAATCATTTAATTTTTTAATATCCAGTTCATCATGGTGATGTTATTTAACAGAGTCCAGTTGATGATTGTCCATAATGTAAATGATTTTTTTAAAATTCAATTTTTATTTTTATTTTTATTATTATTTTTATTTTATAGTCGTCCATTGTAATTTATTATTTGCCAATAAATAATTAAGTATTATTTTATTTTCGTCCATTATCATTCCCAATTTCCAAACATCGGTTATTATTTTTATTTTTTTTTAATATATTATGAATATTATTTATTTATTTATATCCAAGGCAGGGTTGGGAATAAATAAAAGAACACACCACAAAATTTTAAGGGCCAAGCAACAGACGAGGATGTGTGTATGAGTGAGTGTGCAGGCACGTCCATGGTAGTAGAGTGAAGGTAACATATAAAGAGAACAGTGCATATGTTAGAAGTGATTTTTATGAAAAAGCTCTATGACTGCTTTTAATTTTATATTTTTAAAAAAATAAATAATAATAATAATAATAATAATAACAATAAAAATAAAAATAAAAATAAAATTTGTTGGTCAGGGGACTGGTTTACTACAGTATCATTTAACTGTCATAAACTAATTAACCTGCCGTTTTAATTTTGCGCATTCGGTGATTGACAATTTTTTAAATATTGAAAATTGACAAATAAATCAAATGCGCTGATATATTAATTATGTTAGGCACCAAAGGTTAACTCATGCAGTCGTTTGTCTCAGAGAGGGACTTTGCCGGCTATGAAAACGAATCACAGACTACTGTGGGGATCGAACCCATGCCTGACAAGGACTCCTATTTAAGAGCAAGCGTACTAACCACACGGCTATGAGTACCCAATTTTAAAATGATACATATTTAAAGAATCAGTCAAGTTATTCATAAATTTACAAGTGGACGTAGATGAGCAATAAAGTGTCGACTAACATAGACGCCATTCTGAGATAATTTTGTTTAAATTTAAAACTGTTTTTAATAAAATTTATCTCAAAATTATTTGAGCATAAATTGCTTTTCTTAAGGACGTTCTTGCGCGGCTCGTGGGTCAAATGAAGACTAACTTTAAAATTTAATTCCGAGGCGATTAAATTTTTGAAAATATCTCAATAATTTATAAATTTTTTTGAACTATTGAAAATATGTAACAGTTATTGTAAAAAATTGAATTTCTTAATTAGACAATACTTTGACTCAGATTTTTTTGTCATAATAAAAGCGGCAATATAGAAATTTTTAAATCTCAACATATACATATATATGTCAATATACGATTCAAACGCATAATGGATAATAATAATAAGAATAATTATTATAATGTAAGAAATGATAGATCTTTTGAAAGGAAAGTTGTTTAATTATTTGTGATTGAACAAACTACTTAAACACTATTTTTTTACAACAATTATATCATGAGCCTAAATTAAAGAATATTTTGAAACATTATTTGTCTCTGTGTCTATTCCAATAATTTTTTTTTTTTAAAAGTTGAAACACAAAAAGTTATAGTTTCCCACAAGACACTGTGTTAAAACTTTGATTTTCAATCGTTAATAACTTCTTTGAATGATCGATAACTGACTGAAATTTTCAAGAACGATAATTATTGATTCATTTTTGCCAAAAATATAAAAGTTGGATTTTTATCTAATAGTTAACTTCACGCAAGAACGTCCTTAATAAATGTTCAAGAAAAAAATATTATAGCTTGAGAATCTATAACAAGCGAATCTATAAAAAAATTATCTTAAATTTTTCATTACGAAATATAAAACAGTCAAACTAATTATCAAAAAAGTTTCATTAGTCTTGACTCGGTTTTTCAAAATTCTTTATCATACTAGAGCTAAAAGGCCTAGTATCCGATCAGGGTAAAATTTAGTAAGTATAGATATACAAATACATGAGTGATCGGTTACTAGGTCTCTTACTTTACTCATTAAATTCAATTCATCTCAAGTAACTTGACACTGTTCTGCTAAAATTATTACAGCAAAAATATTGTTTCGTAAAAAGTTAATTACAATAAAATTTTTACTCTGTAATAACACAACTTTTTTTTTAGTATTTGTTGCAATCTAATATTCTAACCCAAGTTACTTTAAGATATTCTCAAATAGTACCCCTCACTTTTTATAAAATTATTCCATGACTGTTAACTGCCATAATCGTATTAAAGTTTTATTTATTAACTAAAAAAAGTTGAAGCATTAATTGAAAAAAAGACGACGTAGTTATAATTGTCGCCGAGATATAGATTTAAAAAAAATTACTAACAGTTGTTATCAATTAAGAGTCAAATGAAAATTGGTAAATAAATTTTAGTCGAAAAATTTGATAATGAATTATAATAATGACACGATGATTTTACTGAAATTTATTTGCCAAGTTTCGTTTAGCTCTCAATTGATATCAACTGTAAGTTATTTTTCTAAAATTCTATATTACTACTACGTTGTCTTTTTTTCTATTCATGCTTTAATTTTTTAATTAATTGATAAAACTTTAATACAGTTATGACATTTCAAAATCATGGAAAATTTCTATAAAGTGTGGGGGGGAGGTTGTCTGAGAATGATTTTAACTCGATTTGCAAAAAACTTTATCCCAAATAATTAATTTGTCAAAAATTTGTTAGATTTCGATTTAAAAAATTTTTTTTTTAACACTAAATTACTTGAAAAAAAAATTTCAGTTACTGAGGAAATATTTGGTACAAAAATTAATCTTTTGTGGGTCAAGACGTTATTGTTTATCTACGTCCGAATATTTAAATAATCAATGACATTATCCATGAATTCAAAAATATTAAATGACTGGATGACTAATTAATTTTAAAAAAAGCGTTTTCTCGATTTATAATTAAAAAAAAATGGCAAATAAAGCGTAAATGTAAAATAAATATGAAAACATAATAAATGATAAACATAAAAAAAATGATATAAATAAAATAAAAATAATTATTTAATACTGACCTATTTTTGTAGGAATAATATTTAGCGTCTCTTGGTATTGTACAGAGTTGTTTGCCGTAACAGCACAGAACCTGAGGATTAAAAGTATATTTTCGGCCGCAACAATAACCTAATGCTTGCATTACAGGATCAATCTCTTGTTCGAATACTTCCGACAGCTAGACAATAAATAAACAATAATAAAATAAATATATGAATAATTAATAATGTCAAGTTTTTATAATAATTTAAGAGAATTAAATTTACCTTTGTACAGTATCTGTATACTCTAGATGTTTTACGATTATACAGCCATGCATTGTCGAACATCATCCAAACATCATCGACATATTCCCATGGATCACTATACTGATTGGTATCAAGTTTTCTTTTGATTGTTGACAGATCCATTGGATGTTTTACAATATCAAAGTAATCGGGAATACCAAGTGCTGGTGGATCAACTGGTTGTCTAAATGGTAACGACTCTGGATCTTGACGATAAAGTTTTTCCAAAGTTGGCATCAGCGCTTGTCTTAATTCATCCGGTTTGAAAAGACAAAGACGTTTTTTGTCTGATGAAGTTCCACTAGGTTGAATAGGCTCAGGCACCATGGGCTTTATATCAGACGTCGAACCATCGTGACTTGACATTGGTGTAACTGGTTCCTCTTTGATATGAGGTTCTTCTTTAATAGTACCATCTGCCGATGACTCTTCCATTGGTTCTTGTTTTATTTCCGTTTTAATGACATCATTATTTATATTTTTTCCACCATCCATTCTATGATTTTCAGAACAGTCTTCTTGTTTTATTTCCATTTTAATATTTTCTTCTTTAATAGAATCTAATTTTCCTTTATTATTATTCGTTGGCGGACTAGGTGAATTGTCACGATCAAGAGCTGCTGTAATAGCAGCCATTTGTGAAGACATTGAAGAACTTCTGGGTGCATTTAATGCTGCTCTTTCTTGAGACGACATACCTTTACCAAGACTAGCAAGACCTGCCGGTGATGGTGTTGTACTTGGATGAGGTGGTGTTTGATTTGACGATATTGCTTGGATTGGTGTCATTAATGAAGGAACAAGCGGCGTTGAAGGTGTTGAAGCAACCGACTGTGGGCCATTTGTCGTTGGTGCTGGTCCAGGACTAGGTCCACTTGATGCCGGTGGTATTGTTTGAGGTGTATTTACTGATATTCCATTATCAACAGGTGTAGTTGCAGATAATGGTCGAGTATTAGTAAATTGTTGTTGATTACTTTGCTGTTGTAAACTACTGAAGGGTGATGGGGCTTGAGGAATTGTTGAAACGGTATTTGGTATTGGAGTACCAACTTGTTGTTGCTGTGGCTGCTGCTGCTGCTGCTGCTGTTGTTGTTGTTGTTGCTGCTGCTGTTGAAGTTGCTGCTGCTGCGCTTGCTGTTGCTGTTGCTGCTGCGCTTGTTGTTGCTGCTGCTGTTGTTGTTGTTGTTGTTGTAGCTGTTGCTGCTGCTGGACTTGTTGCTGCGCTTGCTGTTGCTGCTGTTGCTGTACAGCTTGAGCCTGTGCTAATCTCGCTTTCATTAATTCTGGAAACTGATGTTGGTTTTGAACAGGAGAAGTGTTTGGTAAACCGGCAGTACCATTTGATGTCGGGAATTGACTAGTTGTTGCTGACGTTGATGTGGTCGTTAAGTTTGTCTGCGGCATTTGTTGTGCAAAGGGAATGAGAGGATTTGATACCATGGGTGGATTTGGCGTAGATTGACCGTTTGAATTAGGTCCGGAAGGACCGACAAGCATACCAGGTTGCTGTTGTTGCTGTGCCTGTTGCTGTGCTTGCTGCTGTAATTGCTGCTGAACTTGTTGCTGTTGAACTTGCTGCTGCTGTTGCTGTTGTTGCTGCTGCTGTTGAGGAAATGGCATACGATTATGTTGCATTGTTAATCCTTGAATAGTACGCAGTTGTTCCATTCCCGGTGAAAGACTTCTTAAAGTAGGAGGAGCTGCTCTTTGAGTAGGTACAGCAGCTGGAACACCCTGTGGAGGTGCAATAGCTCGTAATCCAGGGTTTGCCGCAACCTGTGCTTGAGGTTGCTGCTGCTGTTGAGCTAGTTGCATTTCTTTACGTTTTTGACGTTTCTCTTCAAGTTCTTTTTGGATTTTATATATTTTTTCCGCCAATAAATGATAATATTCAGATCTTGAATTAGCCATTTCATACATGTCACCTTCAACTTTTCTCGCATACGCGACTAAATTATGTAATCTTTTATCGAACATTGCTTGTGGATCAGGAGCTGGAAATATTGCTTGAACTAATTTATGAACGAGATGATTTCTGAGATCTGGCGTCACAGATTGATGCCATTCTTTAGTTCCTTGAACTGGGGTAGCTGTTACTTGTCCTGGTTGAAGACCACCTGGCAGTTGTAAATTTGGCAAACGATTTTCACCTAATATAGCAGGCTGACCTGAGTCATTAAGACCAAATAATTGATGCATATTGACAGCTTGTTGTTGAAGATTGGCAGTCGCTGCTGCTGCTACAACCGACGTTGGACCCGTCGTTGAAGCTGGTTGATTAGTACTTACGACTACAGTCGTTGGATCGGAACTTAATGGAAGAGATACATTAGGTGCAATTGGTTGTCCTTGATTAACTACAGATTGCCCTGGACTTTGTTGAGCTTGAGGCTGTGCAAGTCTTATTCCTGCAGTCATTGAACCAGGAGGACCTTGCATACCTGGTCCAGGCATTCTGACACCACGGCCCACTGCTTGATTTGGTATCATACCAGATGTAGTTTTTTGACCCTGTATTATACCCATAGTGTCAAAAGGTTTCCTTATGTCAGGATTTGGATTTGGTTGACTTGCTGCCACAGCTAGAAAAACAATATTTTTATTTATTATGTTAAATATATATTAAAAACTATAAAATATAATACAAACCAGCACGAGAATTAGCAGCCTTGTTTTTATCCGCTTGTTTGAGCGGTAAGCAAACAGGACAGTCGCTTTTTTGACACTGTTTCCAATGAGTAATAATTTGTCTGGATGAACTGCAATGTGGTATCGTACATTCTTTGCCCTCTTCGCAGGTCGTCATGTGAGTCAAAACATTTTTCATAGTTTTGCAGTGTGGTAGAGAACATATCCGCGCTTCACCATTGGCCTGTCGCTCTCGTAACTGGCATTTGTGTGCGTGGAGTAGAAGTACGAGCTGCTGCTGGATTAGTTTACGGTGCTCTGGATCATGAGTAGAAGATGTAGAACCTGGTTATTATTTACCGACCATCATTTAACATACAATAAATCGTCTTATAAAAAGAACGATTTTTTGATTACTTAAAACTAAAACGTACCAGATTGCGTACTTCCACCAGCTACTGGTCCCTGGGTTGCTTGTTGAGGATCTGGTTGACCACCTGTTGGTGCCCCAGACTGTGGTTGAGCAGGACTTGGAGTAGGCTGTTGAGTTTGCTGGACCATTCCTTCCTGATTACTTATGACATTACTAACACCAATTGGACCGCTCGGACCACCAAATCGTCCAACAGGCATCGCTCCCATATTGGTTCCCACTCCTCTTTGAAGCGGGGCAACTGCGCAGACAGGATTGACAGCTCGTACATTTACTCTAGTACCTGGACCGCTTCCAGGCGAACCTATCTCACAAGTATACCGATTAAATCTGCATACTCTATCGCTAATTTTGACCTTGGTCTTTTGTAATTATTATAAACTTAATAACTTACCATATCCATAAGGACTTGAAACACCCATTTGACCCATGTTTTGAATATTTTGCATGTTTGGTGGTGCTTGCATTCTTGGACCACCTTGACCAGGACCTACAATTCCTCCTTGATGGACTTGTTGATGTTGATGAGGACTCTGACCTCGTGCTTGATTTACCATATGAGTTTGCTGTTGTTGCTGCTGCTGTTGCTGTTGCTGCTGCTGCTGTTGTTGTTGTTGCTGTTGTTGCATAGCCACTGCTCTGGCATTTATTATTCCTGGACCATTTTGCATCTGAGCAACACCGTGGGGACCCTGAGGATGATGAACTCCTTGTGAATTAGGACCCATCATCGTTACCTGATAAATAAATAAAAAAAAAAATAAAACATCTCAATAATCTATTTAAATGATTATCATATTATAAATTTAAAAAATAAATAAAGCTAAACATACCGTATTTAATGGCTGTTTGTTTAAGCTGTTAGAAACAATCAAACCACCACCAGCCATTCCTCCCAAATTATTGTTCCCCGTGGCACTACTTGTCATCACCAAATTAGCATTCATACCACCAGGCATTGACATTGCTGGATTACTACCAGCCATGCTCATTGATGACTGAAGACCAACCATAGAGTTAACTAGAGTCATCTGATTGTTGGCTAACGAGCTTGCTATACTACTTTGCAAGTTTCCCAAACTCACTGCCATTTGCGGGTCTACGACTCCTTTAGACACTGAGACATTAGGTGGTGATTGCATGTTTGGACTTTTACTACTCATTGTTCCAGCCGCCATAACCAATGAATTTGATACAAGATTTTGTTTATTCTATTTAAACAAATAAAATTACATATTTATAAAATTATATTTTTCTTGCATACAATTTTTATTGTATACTCAATTTTTTTTTCTACTCATTGTAAAATGTATAAGCAAAATAATAAATGAAAGATTAAAAATTAACCTGCTGCTGAATAAGATGATGAGAAAGTTGCTGCTGCTGTTGCTGTTGCTGCTGCTGTTGTTGTTGTTGCTGTTGTACATGCTGTCGCAGTTCTGAATCAAGTACACCATTTTGTTGCCCAGGTCCAGGACCTGTTGCCGGTGGTTTTTCAGCTGCTGAACTCCAAGACCCCGATGATAATAAATCGTCAGGAAGATCATTTTCGAGGTCATACATATCTGTGTTTGTTATGAAATCTGATAAATAATAAAATAATTATAAAATCAAATAAATTACTTACTATTATTATTTATTTAAATAAATTATTGAAGGTCATGATCAGTTCATTCCATTAATTTTTATTTTTTAAATTTAAACTTTAATAAAAATTATATATAGCAATAATTAAATAAATATAAATAAAATTTTAACGGAATGGAGAACAATCGCTTCGAATAAAAATTTATAATGTGCAAAAATAAATAATTTTTTAAATTTTATTACAACACAACGTATTGTATTTTTTATATTGTGAATAAAATTAATGGTGTGCCATGAGGTACCAAGGTTATGATTAGTAATTTAATGAGAATAAAATTAATACCGCCACCATAGATTTTAATTCAAAGCTTAAATACTTTGTTATATTATTTATAAATTAAAAAATATAAATAAAGAAAAAAAAAAAACTTTAACCGACAATTGAATTTGAAAACAAAAAAACTAAATTGCAAAATATTATAAATGAAAAAATATATATCACAACGCAAGGGGCACTCGAATTCAAAATAATTTTTATCAGATTATAAATTTACAAAATAATAAATATGATTATTATTATCCTTATTAATATTATTATTATTATTTTTATTATCATGTAATAATTACAATTGTGGGTAAAAAAAAAAATAAAGGAACATACAAGAAATAAAAACTGATAATAACAAAGTATCTACGTTATAATTAATAATAATATAAGTGATATGGATAAATAAATATGTAAAAATAAATTAAGACATGAGACATACACCGCACGAGCAAAACTTAAGGGAGCTACAGCAGATAAAATAATTAGTTTCATATAGTAAACTCGTGCTCAACTATTAAAAAGCAGCAAAGCTACGATATACAAACTATATAAAGAATCATGCTTAGAGATCTAACAGTCATTTTCTGTTTATATATAAATATATATCAATAATGGATCTAAACCGAGCACAAACTAAATAATAATTAAAAATTTCAAATTTTAAATTTAAATTATTAAAAAAAAAATTAACTAAGTTATTATTATTACTAATATTCTTTTTTGTATTGGGTTACTGCAATTTAAAAATATTATTTATTAATAAAATATTAAAATTTTTGAATCTTTTATTAAATGATTATTGGCCTCGTTGATTTGCTGAAACAACTTGATGTTAAATTTCATTTATTTCCTATCAAAATAACCTGCTATTCCCTATAATGTATAGAAAATATAAATATATATAATTATTCTAAATAATTATTGTGTACAATCGATATACTGGATCGATCGTGGTACCTAAAAAAAACTCATTATAGTATTTGTGGATTTAAATTTGGAGCTCTGTGAATGTTTGCCGCATGTCTCTCAATTTAATTGTCATTTTTTAAATTTATCGTTCGATTGCCCAGCATGAGAAGTGTCTGATTACGATGATAATATAATTTCTTTTTAAATTTGTTTCTCTTGTTTAAATAATCAACATTATTATTATCAATTTAGTTTTTTGCGGCGATTAAATTTTAAATGAACGATGGTAACGGTGACAGAATGGGAGAACAAACGAATGATTTTTCTTATAAATATATTAATTTTTTTTTTTCACTGGTAACGTTCGAATCAATTGTCACACGTTTTTTTTTTATTTTATTTTCATTTTTTTTTTTATTAATATTTACTTCTTCTCTGGGTGGTATTGTTGTTCCAATGCTGCTGCATCTGATGTTGTTGCAGATGTAGTTGTTGCGGCGGGCCCTGCATTTGTTGTAAGTTACCACTGCCACCTCCCCCGTAGTTTGAATAAGCATGGGGCATCATTAGAGACGCCATACTCACTACATATATCATAGTTTATGATTTTAAAATGTCAATTTTATATTCCAATTGTTTTATTAATTTTTATAATTATATTAAATATTTTTTTTTTTTCAATTCTTAATTTATTTTTGTTATTGAACTTTTTTTTTTTTTTAATTAAAATTTGTATTGTTACGATTGAAATAAAGAGCAGATTTTAAATTGAAATTTTATTCACAATAACAGAAGCGAATTTTAAATAAAATGATGATTATTTATGAATATTAATTTGAATTTTTTTTTATGAATGTTAAAATTCGATTTACGATTAGTTTTTACTGATAAAAATACTATAGGTGCTGAATGAAACTTTTTTTTACGATTAAAGATACTAATTGTAATAATAAATTTTTAGCTGTTAATAAGATTTACGTAGCGCTGGGATAAATATATAGTTGGAATATAAATAATAGTTAGTACTTAGCTCATGCGATAAAAATTTTATAAACCGGAGTATTTTTTTTCAAAATGCTTGTACTGAACATCCAGCATGCGCTACATTTTTTTTTTAATTAATTAGGCATCAAGAATACTATATGTATATATAAATATATATATAAACAATACAAAATATGCCAATAAATTTTTTATAAACTTTAAATTAATTTTTTTTTTTTTTGTGAACACAAAATAAAAACGATACTTTAAATTTTTTTGCAGGCTTTAATTTTTGACATTTGAAGTCTCAATAATTTACACAGTAAAAAACGAATCGTCAAAGTGTAAAAAAAAAAAGCGTGTGTCAAAATTCTGAGTGTTGAATTTTTAACACTTTTGTGTGTAAATTTAACACACAGTATTTATCTTGTTTGGACTAGCAATCGATTAATTTTTTAACACACAAAATATTTTAAAAATAATGTCGACCATCACAAAAGAATTCTTGGAAAATTTTTACTTTTTACATGTACGTGTGTAACTTTTTTAACACTCACAATATGTTAAAATAACATATAAATAAGTGTAAAACGTTCGTTTTACACACGATATGTGTTGATTTTGACGACTCCTTTTTTACCTATAGGTAAAATAAATTGGCATTTATAAAATAACTTTTAAATATTTAATATTACTCAATAAATAGCAACAATTAAAAAATACTACAGACATTTCATTGCATTAATAGTTAATTTAATAAAAAAAGCTTTGTGAAAAAAAATGAATAAATAAAAAGGACAAGATTTTAGCAGTAAATAATAACGTGAAACTACATTAACATGACAATTTAAATAAAATTTAAATATATATATATATTTATATTATATATAGTTGAAATATAAAATTATGGTTTAATAATTTACAATAAAATCTAAAAGTTAAAATGATAAACAATAAAAAATAGAGAATCGGTTCTATAGAAGTGTAACAGGTTGGAGATAACTCTTATTGTCGTTGGGTCGAAAAAGTGACATACACGTTATCCAGGTATTGGTATCCATCCTTTAGGTTATCCCGCGTTATTGTTTACACAGTAGTGACAATTAAAAATAAATAAGAAAAAAAAAAAGTTGAATAAAAAAATAAATAAAAGTAACAACACCGTAGTTGGAACTTTTTGTTGTATCCTATGGATTTATAAAAAATATAATATTTAAAATGGAGTATCTTGCTCACCAGAAGAATCCGAGGGACCTTGGAAAGCATCTCCAAGCTTTGGCCGCTTGCTAGGCGGTCCATCCACTAAGTGGTCGGCCATTTCTTCAGAATAAAGAATCTCCAATATAATCAGAGTTATTAAATTGACGTTAATGTCACGGTACCAAGTAACTGGGATCCTCAGGACACCAAGTTGATGGTATTAATGTTGATGATGTTGATGGCAATGACGACGACGACGACGACGACAGGAACCAAATGGATAAACTGGACTCCACGACGCGGTAGCGGTGGCGGCTAGACTTGGAGCCGCCGAAAAAATGATGATGAAAAAAATGACAGAGATTCAGATGATAAATAATTTAGCGACAACGACGACGACGACGACAGTAGTACGACGTAGTCGAGTACGCGTTGGTAGATATTTTTCACCGCATAACAAACATTATTAAATTCACTAAAATAACAATTATAACAATAAGCGCGGCGCGCAAAGCGTCCATGTACATGATTTACCGCAACATCAGCCATCGGGCATCCTCATAGAGTTTTAAAAAAAAAATTACCGAGGGCCCGCGACTCCGAGGTAAACTCGGCGGGCCACGATCCACGACAACCCTCACTGTTGATTTAAGCTGCAATAGCAGCAACTTTTTACACTCTGTTACAGAGTTATCACCAGCTGATTTATCCACCAACAGTTACAACACTGGATATTTAAATTTACTCAAATAAAAATTAATATGGTGACTGTGATGATGATGATGCTGATAGTGATGTCGACGGCGACGACGACGACGTTTCACCCGGACGCGTACAACCAGATCACGTACACACACTTGTTAAATAATAACTGGATAACTGGTATATGATAACACACATAAAATTTTGACGCCTTGACTTGGGATACCTTTTATAAATTAATAAAAATGCACTTATTAACAACAATAATAATAATAATAATATTAATAATAATAATAAAAAAGCACGAGTTAAATTTGTACTGACACCAAGACACCACGCACACCAATCATCCTGTGTCACACTGGCTGGGAGCACGCCGCTAACAGCTAGCAGCGACGATAACGCACTCAAGGGCCGCTGGCACCATCTTAACTATCTCCACCTCCGGAGGCTCTTCCATGTACCGTGTACCGTCTACCTCTCTCTCTTGCAAACTTAATGGGCGCGCGAAATTTACGCGAACGAGATGAGTCTTATGTATTGTAACTCACACGTTATATTATCAAACAACGCGATTCTTGGTTAATGTAATCACCTTAGAGCACCGTCTTATTAAGACAGCCACAACACTAATTTTAACGAAATAAGATACGCCGATGGGATTATAGACCGTGCGAGTCGATCGGCTAACGTAAAATGGCGGCGGCTGTTGACGACAAGTTTTTCTACGCTTGTCAGAAAATGCCCGACTACTCTCCGTTGGATAGAGGTCGCATTACCACGATACTCTTATTGGACAATAAAACCATGTGACTAAATTAACTATTTCCATTGGCTTAATACAACCGAGGCCATCAACGCGACCACTGTATCCACGTTTCCGTTAATTTAGAAATAAGCTTTTACTTCACGTCTCGACCTCTTAAATACATTCAAATACTTTTTAAAACTTTAAACAAACTTTTTATAAACGTCAAACTTACACTTTTTATTTATTTATTTACTATTTACACTTTACCTTTTCATTATTTAAATAATTATTTGCCACGTGCTTTTTGTTCTTCATTATATTTATCAGGTAAAAATATAAAATATCTTTTATTTTATTTATAATTTTTAAATTTAAATTTTTGAATATAAAAATTGACAGTTTTAATTTTTGTTACAATACTTAATAATAATTATTAACTTAATTTACATAAATTTTCAATGCAATAAATTATAATTATTTATTTTTTAAATAAAAATTACATTTTTTAAATTTTTAAATTATTTATTTTCATTTTTTTACAAATTTATTATTATTATAACATTTTTAATAACAAATACAATCGCAATTTTTAAACTAGTTAATTTAAAAATTTGAATGAAAATTTAAAAATAATGAATGAATTATTAAAATTATAAACAATACAAATAGTATTTAAAAGTAATAAAAATAAAAACAAAAGTAACTAATGAAAATATATATATCTATATTACATATAAATGTGTATACATATATAATAATATAAGTTGACTTGCGTGATTGTAATCATCGCGGTTGTTACTGTGATTGGCGAATGAGATCAGATGGACGTAAGTGCGATGTCCCGACGCAAGATGGCTAAATTTCACTGATCCCTTTTGACTCGATCGTCGATCTCTCTTTCCATTTCACTTTATACATATATACATATACATTTAATCAACACACTACATACATCTCACTCCTGACCACAAGTAAGATTGACGATTGACGTGACCCTAGCAGGTGACCGGACAAGGTCACGTAATATATAGGTCGAAATTTTAATTGTTCTTCCCTAGAAACAAATAATACAAATTCAAATAATGTCATATGTTACATCAATTACATAATTACAACATTAATTCATACTTTTGACTCTTACTACTCCGTTTTTAAACGTTTATAAAAAATATTTATTTTAAACTAAATAATTAAAAATTTAAATAATTATTTATCACAATGAAAATTTAAAATGTTGTGATGATAATAATAGAGATAAATAGTTTGTAAAAAGATGATAAAACAAAATAAAAAGGATTGATATAATAATAAAAGAAAAGAGAAGGGGCTCGCCATGCGCCAGATTGCCTCCCAGAAAAAGCGACGTGCGAACGGCACGCGACTCGACACAACGGGACAACGGGCGATACTTGCAATCAGTATATTTATACCTATACATATTTTGTTTATATATAGACAAGTTGATTCATACATGCATACATACATGGATATATATACATATGTATGTGTGAATATACTAGAAGAAATGAACTCTATGGTTTACGTTGATCTCATACCTATAGGCAGTATGATAGTAGTCAGAGTGTCAACAGATAGACGGCGTGACGGCCTTGCGCTCGCTAACGCGAACGTGAATGCGAATCAAGAGGAATCACTACATACATGCTCTTTTACACTCTGCAATTCTCGCTCTCTCTCTTTCTCTTATAGGACTGGGCTGGACTGCGGTGTACATATTAGACAAATACATTATACTCGATGCTCTCTAGAACACAAAGTGAAGCCGTGAATCAAGTGACATGACGCCGTGGCAGCAACCACTTGACAAACATCATACACTTAGTTATATTAACCCTGTACATACATTACTTTACTTTCTGCTTTCCTCTTTGACTCTTTGTGGTCCAAAATACTATACTTGATATCCCTGATTGAGAAAAATTATTTGAAATGATTCAAAACAATTTTAAATTATTTAAAACAATTTGAATCGACTAATATGTAGATATACACTTGGCATGGATTAAATTATTTTTCTTAATCAGGGTCCAGGGATGGTACTGATATTTATGTATATGTATACCAAGAGAGAAAAAAAATGTACAGGAGCTAAGCTGTAAAGAAAGAGATTGTTTTCACTTATTATTATTATCTATATCTTTGCTAGCCTTACATTTATTGTATATTGTTTCGAAATGCACTCTGGGAGATCATAAATGCTACATTTTGTTATTAGTTTGTAGAATTATTTTTTTATTTAATTAATTATGAGTGTGAATTGAGCAGATATGAGACTTTATAAATTTTATATTAATTAATTAATTAAAATAATGAAGTTTAAAAAAATCCGCGTAGATTTTTTAATTATCTAAATATTAATTTTTTATTTTTATTCTAGTATTTTATTTGTTTATTCCAAAATTTTTAAAACTTCTCATCGTCAGCTACCTCAGTCATTTAATTTTCAAATTTTTAGCTTTATGAAAAACAAATAGAAAATTAAGAAAATTAATAAAGAACTCGAAATTAGATTAAAATTTCATTTATATTTTAATGTTTGTAACTAAGGAATGATTTAAATATTACACGAAAAAAATTTTGTTTTCTTTGTTTTTCAGTAGTTTTTAGATTGTAATGCTTTTTTTTTTGTTCCATTGTTATTTTATATTATTTGAAATTAATAATAGTAATTTTTTAATTATTAATTTTAAAAAACTTATGATAATTGCAAAACGTAATTCAAACGTTTGTTTTCAATTATTTGAAACAAAGACATATAAGTTGGTTGTAATCTCGTTATATATTGACGTGATTAAAAATCGTTGTGTAAACGTACGCGACATTACCTATGGGATGTAATTTTCGGTAATTTAATAAGTATTTAAAATTATTATCAGTTAAGAACATTTTCAAATTTAAAGAATAAAAATATATTTTTTTTAATATAATTATAAATAATATTTGTTAATTTTTTTAATTTTAATTGTGATTTGGTTTAAAAAAATAAATTCTTAATGATCATTTTGAATTACAAGAGATTTTTCAAATATTTGAAATTAAATATAAATTAAAAGGAAATATTCATAATTTGATCAAAATGGAGTAACTATTTTGTTAAAAAAAAAATTTGTATTTTGATTTTCATTAATTATATTTTTTAGTTTAAAATTGATTTAAAAAATATTGTTGAACTTTTATTTACAATAATTTATCTGAAGAATCCACTAATTATGTCTGATGGCGCGCCGTTGACCCAATTTTGCAATAACCTATTTGAATGCTCTCAGTAAAATAATAATTTAAAGCAATATATATTTAATATTTTACGTTCCCTCAGTGAAGATAACCGTTAATTTTTATTTTAAAATTTTATGCCCATGTATCTGAAATAACAAAAAAAAATAACTTTTTTAAAGGAGTTACAAAAATTAATAAAATTTAGAATACACATATATGTTAAAATAAATTCATTATTAAAGATTTTTAAATTTTAATTAAACAAAATATTTTTATTTACAAATAAGATTTTAAAAAGTATTACAGTAATAAATTATTCTACTTTATACAATAAACAGTTATATAGGGTAGAAGTAGCATTTGTGGCCACTGCTCCAGTTTTGGATATTTAATACTTTATTTTAATTTATGAAAAAGTATAAAATAAAATTTCAATTTTAATAGTCGGATAAAAGTATCTTTGAGCACATTTTGAAAATTAATTATATCATTGCGTCTTTTACAAATTATTTTATTTGAATTTTCCAAGAGTCTAAAACTGGCCAAAAATGGTACTTCTACCCTATTTATAAGTAAAATTTAAAATTTTAATTTCTCTAAGATTCAATTGTTTTTGAATTATTGTAAATAAAATAAATGTAGCAGATATGAGATGATTTAAAAATTTTATATAATTAATTAATTAATAAAAGTAATGAAGTCGAAAAAAATGCGCGTGCTGATTTTTATGATACTAAGTTAACTGACGTTTAATAATTTTGGGATTTTTTTAAAAACGATAAATTATGAAAAAAAAAAATCATGCCCATAGCTTTTTTGATTTTCTACATATTTTTTTTCTTTTTTTGTAATTGGTTTGTTAAAGAATCCGAAAATTATTAATTGTCTACTAATTGCAGGATTACCTGATTTTTCAATTATCTAAGTACGCATTTTAAAATTTTTAATTCAATTACATTTTATTTTTTCATTTCAAAATTTAAAAAATTGCTAATTGTCCGGTACAACCGGGGACATTAATTTGAGTCGGTTTTAGTTGGTTTTTACGTTTGAATCTATTTAGAAACCGACTCAAATTAATGTCCCCGATTGTACATTCACATTCATATAAAATGATATTGAAGTTAGTCGACGTCTAATAATTTTTGTTTTTTTTTTAACCGATAAATTTGAAAAAATAAATTTTTTTTTTAATTAATCCTATAGATTTTTAATTTTCTACTTGTACACATTTTCATTTGTTTTTTTTTTTGTGATTAATTTATTGAAAAAGAAAATCCAAAAATTTTTAATTGTCTACTAAGTTCAATCATTAAATAAAAAATATTTTTCCACTTCTAATATTAAAAAATTTTAGCATTAATGAAACTTTTTATCTGAAAATAATCGTTTTTTTTTTTAGACACAAAATGATACTACTGAAATTTAGCTTTTAAATTTAAATTAAAAAAAAAAGAGTTGATTTTTGTTCAATTTAATGTCTTCATTTTACCTGATTATTTATTTGTTGGTTTTTAAATAGGTATTGAGTTAAGCTATCCAGCCGTTACTCCTTAACACCACAGATCACCTGCATTGAAATTTAATGTTGGAGTCTCAATGGCTGTTTAATCAGTCGAAACAAGTTAATTTCAGACCGATGCGCGATTTACCGAGTTGAAAATCATCGGATTTTTTCCTAGAGGAATAAATTTCAAGTTTCTGCAGGCTAAATTTTTTTTTGACTTCATTTTACCCTTGTCAGAATTCATAATCGCATTCGTTTATTGTAAATCTGAATAATTTTTCTATACATATAATATTGGTCTTCAATACCCACATAACAATCTTTTTCAATTCTTGAACAAGTCTGCTCTTAAAATCGATAGATGCTAGTTTCTTTTTCTACGTATGTGTCTTGCTGCAGATACTTGTGACCAGATTTAAATAGCAAGCTTTACCCAAGAAATTCGCGCCAGATTATAACTCAATTCTGGAGAAAGACTGTAGTTGAAAATAGTTATGCATGACTTGCTCAAGGCTCAAAATTGACCTTGAACCTTGAGCAGATCTTGAGCAAGCCATGCCTAAGTACCTACTGTAAGTTACTGGTTCAAGAAATGCATCAGACACTTTTTCATTGCACCATGTTCAAGATATCTTTAATATTCTTGCGTACGATACCATGAGCAAGACATACACAAATCTTGATACATGATCTTGCCAAAGACACATACGTAGAAAAAGATACTAGCAGCTAGGGGTCTTGCTCAAAATACTTGCTACAGAATCTTGCTCAAACACCTGTTACTAAGGTATATAATTATCTCATTTTCCACTGGCTTCTGACATCTAAACTCTAATTTATTTAAATGCTAGCAGTTATGAAAAATTTAATGGATAAAACAATAAAAATCTATTTCAGCGGATGATGGCAGCCTTTACCACCAGCTCGGGCAGCCAACTTCACTCTCGTCTGAAATTATTTTGTTTTACTCCTTGTTACAAAATGAACTATTTAATAAATTAGTCCATAAAAAGACTTTACCAAATTAGTTTAGTATTTTTCTTTAAATTACGAATTATTAGCTGATAACAGTGAACTTGAAAAAACAACTGATAATTAAAAGTTTTTTAAATTTATCTTATCTCCAAAAATATTTTCTTGCAGTAATTGCTTATAACTAAAAAAAGTAATGACAATAAAATTCATGTTTTTTTTTTTTTTTTTTATAAATAATTTTTACGTATTAATTATTAAAATTTTAGTTGAATAAATTTTAAAATGATAATCAACGACAAATTTTTTTCATCTATTTTTTTTTTTAAATTTAAATAATTTTGTGCTTTTGAATCCAATGTAATGTTTTAGATTTGTTGGAATGAAGCTTACATTAGCTTTATTTTTATTTCATTACATTATTTCCACCAAGTTCCTGCTACTAGTGATGAAATCTGATCGATCGTCCCACCCTCTTTTAAAATTCTCTAAGTAGACTTGCGCGTGGAATGTGTTCTCACAAAACTTGACTAATATCAAAGTTTTGTTTCAGATATTGAAATTTATTTATTTCCTTTTACAATCAAAGATTATAATCATCGTTTTTTTTATTAACAATCATTTTTTAAATTTAAATGCATTTATTTGTACTTGTAATTATATTTATACTACATATGTTATTATTAATAATTAACTTATTAATATAAGTAGCTGAGTCTTTAATTTAAGAAAATATAAAGATATAATATTTATATAAACCATCTTTTTGATGCTATTGTATATACGTCAAATATTAATTGTTATTTAATTATTTAAAAAATATGAAAGTATAATTAATGTTTATATTCTAATAATTTTGAGACAGTTTTAAAAAAAAAAATTTCAAAAATGTTTAAAAAAATTTTTAAATTATGGAAAGATAGATAAAAAATGTTTTCGATCTTTAAAAATATTGATTTTGTAGCCGATTAATTTAAAATTAAAAGTAAATTATTTTTAATTTCTAATGTAAAATTTTATAATAAATTAAAACATTTAAAAATTAAAATATAAATGTTGTAAAACGTTAAGCTAGACATGCATTTGTAATTGTTATGTTTCTTTCCAGTCATTGTTGGTCGATAAAGTCATAGTAATTTAGGGGTACAATTTAATTATTATTCATATACATAGTAATTAATTCTTTTACGCCTATACTATGCTTGATTAAAAAGAATGATAAGTTTTTAATATTACTTTAATTCCACCAAAATATATTAGAATCTTCCCGTGTAAAAAAAAATCTGTTTTAACCGTGATACCCGTGTCAAAATTTTATTAATTGATTAAAAAAATGAAGTATTACTTGAAAAAAGACAACATTGTTACAATTGTCGCAGAGATATAGATTTTAAAAAAATTACTTATAGTTGCTATCACTGAGGAGTTAAACAAAATTTGGTTAATACATTTTAGCCTAAAAAATTTGACATTTTGAATTAATTGACATGAATATTTTACTGGAATTGATTTAACAAATTTCTTTTAACTTCTAATTAATAACAACAGTAAGTATTTTTTTTTTAATCTATTTCTCGGTGAAATTGCAACTACGTTGCCCTTTTTTCAGTTAATGGCTTCACCTTTTCTTTAATTAAATGATAAAATTGTAATATGGTTATGACTCTTTAAGATCATTGAATATTTTCAAAAACTGGAGTATTGTCTGAGGATGCTCTTCAACGATTTTTAAATTTCTGAAAATGTAAAGAAAAAAACAATTGACTTTATTTTATAAATGAACGTTAATTTTTACTTTTGTGCAACCTTTTTTTGACTCTCCATTAAAAGTCCTAAGTTTCATCACTTTTTTCACTGCAAAATACGTTCAAAAAAAGATGATTTTAGTCTACTTTTGAACGTTTGTTTGTTTCCTTTTTTAACATATTTTAAAATTATTAAGACTCATTAATTTTTCCCTTGAATTTTCAAAATTTTAAAAAACGTTCAAAAAAAATTCGTCGTTGTGTCACATTTTTAGGTTTAAAATAGCTTCCAAAAATTTGTTTTACGCAAGTTACTTTTTTTACATTTATTTTAAAAAAAACCCAAAACAGATTGTTTATTCGATTTAAAACGATTCGTAATATTAAGTGCGCATAAAAATTATATTTTAAAAATTTAGTAATCATTAAATTTTTAAAATTAATTTTAATTAAGTAATTTAAATCTTGAAGAGTTCTGTTAGTTTTAGAGTTACTATTCATAATTTAATGAAATTTGGCATATTAATAGATTAATGATATTTTGATCAGACAAAGATCTAATTAAATATTTTAAGAACTATTGGGAACTAGTTGAGTATTCGAAGATTTAATTGGATCTTTTCTTTATCAGAATTTACAAATACTCAAATTTTGATAATTATCAAAAACAAGTAATGGTTCATTTCTAAAAATAATTATGAAAAAATTAATAAATATTTGAAAAAACATAAAATTATTATAATTATGGAAGAAACGATAAATATTTATATTCTGATATTACAAAAATTTTAGAAAGAATAAAAATACTGTAATTAGATTAACCTAAAAAAATTATAGGATGGTCAATAATTTATTGAATTATTTAAAAAAATTAAATTTTGCAGTTATTACAAAATAAAATCATAGTTTTGAAACAAAAAGTTAAACACTTTTTTACAATATTTTTTATTGTTTTTAAAAAAGACCTCGAAAAACTAACAAATAATTAACAGAAGTAATTCCATTTCTGTTTTTCAAAAATTACAAATATTTAATAAAATTTTATATTTGATTTAAAAACCTCAATGGATTAATTATGACAAGAGATCAAATTTGTTCAAAAATACGAAACTATTTGAACACATGGATTTATCAAAAAATAATAAGAGACTTTTTTGTAGAACATTTAATTCCCTACAAAAATATGTCTGTAGATTTTTCCTACGAGGTATCGTTAGCTAGTTCTAAAAATCAGAAGACGAAAAGAAAATTATTTCCATGTTATTCTTATGGATAATAGAAAAATGCGATCCGGAATCTCTTAATGTTAATATTAAAAGAGCTCTAATTTTCATAGGTGTAATTTTATGTCTAAATGAAACTTTTGATCCTGTTTTCGAGAAAAAACAAACTGATTTTTTTTAAACACCCTATTATACAAGCATGATGTTAAAGTTAGCCAACTTCCAATAATGTTTGGATTTTTTATAAACATTAAATTTATAAAATAAAAAAAAAAAAATATTTGAAAAAATTACACCTCTAGTTTTTCAAATTTCCTACATGTGCATTTTGTAGTTTTTATTTTTTTGGATTTGATTTATGGAAAAAAAAAATCCGACAATTGTTAATTGTCTGTGAACTTTAGGATCATTATACAAACATGTCATATATAGCTTTGTCATTTATATCCTCAATTATTTAATAATCTGTTGAAAACTAATAAAAAAGTTGTGAGCTATATTCAAGAATATAAATCATCCAGAAGTTAGTTTTAAATTGATTATAAAAATTTGTACCGAACAGTAAACAAACAAATACGAAAGCGAGTTAATGTTGCATTGTCCCGGGTCGAAATTTCGTACATTGAACGCAATCTTTCTTGTTGTTTTTCATTTTCTTGCATTGTCATCTAATTCTGAGCTTTGTTTTGAATTTCAAGTTCTAGCTCATTCGGCAGTTACTTTAAAATCAATTACAAAATTCCACTCTAATAGACATATGAAAGCGAGTTAATAAAAACGTGATAGAGTTAAAACCATAGGAAGGCAAAATTCAAGTCGACATTTACAACGATACCAAATTTAATGACATCAACTAATTTATCATTTAGATATGGCTGGAAAAAAATTTTCCTTATTCTCTTAACATAAATTACACATTTATTTATATAATTCTAAGACATTTATTTAAATAATAAAATTTTTTAAAATTATAATTATTTATTGTAAATAAAGAAATAATATAATAACATAAGCTCATAATATTCTCTTTGTTCTGACAGATACATTTATTAGGACATTCATCTTTAAATAATTTTATGTATAAACAAAAATTAATAAATAATACATAACTATGAGCTTTCAAATGTACTTAAAAAAAAAAAAAAAAAAAAAATAACAATGTAAATTACAATTTGTTTCTGCTTTACAAATTATGAATTTTCCAGTTCAACGGAAGACAGGCGTAGGAAATCAGCAAATGAGTAGAACAGGAATTAATATCAAAGCTTTGATCATTCATTAGGTAAAATCAAATTATCTCTATCTGGTATTATAATTTAAAATAAAAATCTATATTATTTTAAGTAAACAAGGAAGTTATGGCAATAAATTCTATAACAAAAGAAAAAAAATATCATTTTTTTTTATCAGTTGTCCATATTATAAGGCCTCCATATTAGTGAGTGTAATAACTAAAATTAAAGACAGTGAAAGTATTTTGACAGACTTACAAGGTCACTCAATTCACATATTTCGTGCAATTTAAATATACATTAATATTAATATAAAATTAATAAGCCATTTTAAGCCTCAACCTATAGTACCATTTTTAAAATTTTAATAAAAATATTTAAACTAAAAAATAATTTTAAAATTTTTAATTAACTTTGTCAATATATTTTACACTGTAATAAATTTTTCGAGTGAACGAAGAGTAAACTCGGAGTAGATAATTTTTCATTTATTGAATCTTCTTGGAGTCTATTTCACTCTGAAGGAGAGTATTGAAAAATATTGATTATAAAAAAACTCCGAATGAAATCGTAGTAAAAATTGCAGAGTAAATTACTAATACATAGTAAGATTTGTTCTTTTATATTTAAACATTATATTGTACTGAAATATAAAGTATTCCCACAACAACTATGCCACAGCCACTATAACTACTAAATAATTTCATGTATTCACTGTGTATTTTATAAAATTATAATTTAGTGAGCTACCAAAAGATTTTATAAATTAAAAACAATATTTTAAGTTTAATTATTCATTCTTTAATCAATTATTTTGCGTCAATAATTCTAAAAGGACATATTTTTATACGACTTTTTGGCTTTAGTCACTAAGTTTAAAACCAAAAGGGCATACATTTTTTTTTTATTTGCTCATCATATTGTAGACTTATTTTAAAGTTGAAATTTTTTTTTTTCAATTTTTAGCTGTAAAAAAAGTATACAAAAAAATTGGCAATGAAAAAAAATTATACGACCTCCTGATTTAAATCTTAGTAACTAAAGCCAAAAGGGTGTATAAAAATACGTCCTTTTGGAATTAGTAACACGATTTGTTAAAATAATTATATTTCTTATAAAAAAGTTATTTCTATTAAATTTTAATTTATTTGGGTTAAAACTCCGAATTGGAGTGAATGCGGATTAGAATAAAATCAGAGTCATTCCGAAATAAAATTCATTTTTACTCTAGATTCACTCAGATTTTTTACAGTATAGTTTTTTGCTATTATTTATTATTAAGTAAAATTATTACTCATTTAGTAAATTATTCAGTTCGATGATACCAATAATAAGTGCACGCTCTAAAGATGCGTGATGATTTATTTATTTTTTCTTTCGAATATTTATTATAAAACGCACCTTGAGGTAGTCATTAATTTAAAAAGCCATAAGAGAATAGATTTGTGATTACATATATATATTTTTTTTTATTTGTTTCATTTTTAAAATTTATTTTCATTCGAGTTATTACCTAAGATGTTTGAGAAACAAAATAAAATCGTTTGTTATAACTTATTACTGTATATATTATACATATCTTAGCAGTTTAAAAAAGTCGATATAAAAAACTGACAACTTGTAAACTTTTTTTTATTTATATACTTATAAAAATATTTTGAATATTAATTTACTTTTTGATTTTATTTATTTATTATTTTTTTTTTTTACAAAGGGATAGTGGAAAATATCAAAACAGTTGATATATATTAGATATTTGCTTTAAAATACTTTTAAAAAAAGGAAGTTATTTTTCAAACATCTTAGGAGTAATTTAATATTGATTTAATTTTTAAATTGCTAATAAATTTTATAATATTCGAATAAAAATAAAAAATTACTAATTAATTAAAATATAATGTAAAGTTTTTTTAATAAAATTATAAAATTAATAATTTCTAAAATTCTCATAAGTAATAGATTTTTTTTTTAAGATTTGTAGAAAATCTGTACACATATTTTAAATTATTTTATGTATTGAAAGAGTCCACGTTATTATGATGAACAAAGCAAGTTTTCATGTTAAGAATACCACTTTCAAATGTATATATAATATATATATATATTTATAATATTTCACACAATTACGAGGTATCCCTTTACTTTTAAAATTGGTAATTGACAAGTGCTGATGATATCCACTGTTTTAAAATCGATGTGTGACAGATGTTTAAAATTTATCAGTATGCTTTTTATTTTATTTTTGAATGGTCAATCATCCTTAGATTTAGCGTCGGATTCTTGTTGACTTCCTTCATCTTCTTCATCAGAATAATTTGTTGGTGCTTCACCAGGCTTCAATAATTTACCAACGTAGTCGTATCGTTCTGTAAGATAATAATATTTTAATGTAGTTTATAAATTTATTACTATCCACAGTAAAAAATATTTTATTAATAACAACACAATCTCCCTTGTTAAAATAAATGATTTGCAATGTTAAATGCCCAGAAAGGTGATTCAAAAGTATTCATTAGACCGATTCAAAAAAATCGACTATTTTTTATTATCAAGGACACACACACTAAAGTTTCAGTGGGATAGAAGAAGACGCCAGTTAAAATTTGAGCTCTTAAGGGGATACGCTACCGGACCTTTTTTTCACACTCAGAAAAATAAACGGGACCATCTTTGTTGCACTCGTTGAGTAAATGAGAATTTTAAAACAATTTTTCTCGGAGACGAATTAGAATTTTTGAAAATACGAAATTTCTAGCCCTCTGTTAAGGTTTTAAAAAACGCTAAAGACTCTCTATTTTAGGTTTCTAGTGTTTGACCGTAAATTAAATTGAATTGAAAATCGGTTACCGTTACCCCTTAATATTAATATTAAGTACTCCCTGATTGCGATTTTCAATTTCCCATTTAAAAATCATGGGAAAAAAAAATTTTAAGTTTGGAATTTTATATCTCCGTAATGACGTATTGTACAAATAAGTCTGTAAGATATAATTTTTCAATGAACAATTTTTTATTCTTAATTTGAAATCCATGTTTTTATATAACTTACTCCATCATAAAATATAAATAAATTTTTCATTTTCACTAGAATAAATTTCATAAATGAGAATATTTCATAGAATATTAATAAAGTATTAATGAAGTATGCGAATAATAACTATAGTGAAACTTATCAGTTCATTACTTATGTATACTTTAAATGTTTTTGGTTTTTTAACTTGTCAATATGGATGTTAATCGCTTGAAGATCCTGACGATTGGTTTCTACTAAGACTTTTTTTTTCTAACAACCTTAATAATTCTAACTGCTTCATTTTTTCGCTATTGGAATCAATTTCTACTAATTTTTTTTCAAGACGGTTTTACAATCGCATTCGCGCCGCGTCACTTTTTGAACAGATTTGACAGAACTAAATTTGTCGGATTTTTTCAGTCAAAAGAAAGAAAGTGAAAATTTTTCCAGCTTTGTGTCGAAATTCCTTGACATTTCCCTGACTTTTCCAGTATATTTATAATTCCCTGAGATTTCCAGGTTTTCCAGAAATGTGGCCACCATGTAAAAAATGTTATGACGTTTCCAGAAAATTTATTAATTTCATACTAATTGATATGAAAGTTTACAACCTTTAATTTTCCAAATAGAAAAAAATTTGATTAAAGCCTTAGAAATAGTCGGAATTTTCAATTTTTCAGATTTTCCCATAGTTTTCGACAGTACGAAAACTTAAAAGAAGTCAAAATTTATTTCAGATTCCAAAGTTTTAGTGGTCAAACTTTTTTTTTTTAAACAGGAGTAGCTACCGGAAGGAATAAGTAGATTTTTTCCTAACCATTTTTTAAGTACTTGAAATCACTTGAGTTTACTGCTTAGATTATTCATAAATTAAATTATTTTAGAATTGTATTATAAAAAAAGAAAAAAAAGTAGGATCGAATCGACAAAAATAGATTTTTTAGTCACTATTTATTTTTTAAATTGCCATTATTTTTAAACTACGCAGCCGATCAAGCTCATCACCAAATTCCACCAAGATATTATTTATATAAAATATATCAATCCGTCAAAATTTACGAGCTACTGCAATGAAAAGGCGCTTTATATCTCATACATAAACTTTTTATTAACCATCAGTATTTATAAAATCTACTCTACGAATTAAAAACTATAAAAAAACTTTTGTAAAGTTGTGTTCTGAAGGCAAATAAAAAAAAATTGATCTGTATAAAAATCAACCTAAAAATTAAGTAAATAAATTTTATACTATCGACGTCAATGTACGTAACTTGTGTTTGAAAAAAAAAAATAACAAGCATCAATTAAATTTAAAATTCAGAAAGAAAAAAATGGAAAATAATCTACAGATTTAAAAAATTTAAAATAAACTTAAATAATTGAATACATTACAGCAATAGTTACGTCAGATTTGACCTATAGTCTCATAAATAATAAATGATACGTTACATATCATTATAAAAGAATAAAGTAGTAACAAGCGGCGAATAAAATCACTAAAAAAACGACAATAATTATTATTAGCTATTTTATGTCGAACATTACTCTATATATAAATATTTGTTGATAGTGATAATAATTTTTATTTAGTCTGTGGTTATTTTAAGTACAATAAATCATTTTTTAATCCAATTATGTTTCCGCCATATAATTGATATGATTTTTGAACGTTTCCTTTCAGTAGTATTTTAAAACTGTTGTCTGTTAATTTTTTATTAAGGACGTTCTTGCATGAGGTTTACTATTAGATAAAAATCCAAATTTTTTATTTTTGGCAAAAATGAATCAATAATTATCGTTATTGATAATTTCAGAGTATGTTTTCGATCATTCAAAAAAGTTATTAACGATTGAAAATCAAAGTTTTAACACAGAGTCTTGTTGGAAACTATAACTTTTTGTGTTTCAACTTAAAAAAAAAATATTATTGGAATAGACACAGGGACAGATAATGTTTCAAAATATTCTTTAATTCATGCTAATGATATAATTGTTGTAAAAAATTAGTGTTATCGATGGTTTTAATTATTTATTAATAATTACAGTTAGTAAAACTGAAATTATGACGTCACGTTATTGGCCATTTTAAAAACCGGCGATAGCGCACGGTAAAAAAAAAATACGTTTGTAAACGTAGACAAAGGAGATCATAAAATTATAAGAGGTTATTTTGAAACTGTAAAAATATTTAAGTAGTTTGTTCAATCACAAATAATTAAACAAATTTCCTTTCAAAAGATCCATCATTTCTCACATTATAATAATAATTATTATTATTATTGTCCATTATGCGTTTGAATCGTATATTGACACATATATGTATTTATTGAGATTTAAAAATTGCGATATTGCCGCTTTTATTATGACAAAAAAAATCTGAGTCAAAGTATTGTCTAGTTAAGAAATTTACATTTTTTACAATATCTGTTACATATTTTCGATAGCTCGAAAAAATTGATAAATTATTGAGATATTTTCAAAAATTTTTAATAGCCTTGGAAATAAATTTGAAACAGTTAGCTCTCATTTGACTCACGAGTCGCGCAAGAACGTCTTAAGTAATATCATTACGAATAATTATTTAATTATGATAAAATATTCAAAAATTATACATCGCAGTTATTTTAAGCCCAAATGAGTCAGCAAATATATATATTTATATATATAACACATAATAATAATTGATATTACCTTTAAATTGTTCCTCCCACTCTAAAATAGAATTCATTTCTGTTGTATTAAGATCACTTAAATCATCATATTCATCTTTGCCTGGAACTACTGAAAATGTGGCAAGTCCTCTGCTGGCATCCCGCCCCCCGAATGCGGCATACGGTCCATCTGCATTTAAAAAAACGAATTAAGTTTACGAAACTATAAAAAAACTAAATAAATAAAGACAATAAAAAAAATAATTGTGTGTTGCAATGCATTTACTACAATCGTACTAATACTACTACTACTAAAATGATTATTTTTATTCTCTGAAGCGTAAAATAACTTGATGACATCCACTCGCATTGACTAATAAAAATAAACTGATAAAATTACCATTAGCATAATAATTAATTAGTGTATTTATTAATGAGTTTGAGTGTTGCAGACATCAGACAAATTTGAAATAATTAATAAATAGAGTAAATAATTAATAAAATAAAATTTAAAAAATTTTGAAACTAATAAGCTTTATAATTTTAAATTTATCTGATGTCTTCTACATTCACACTCATTATTTATCATTAAAATATTTATAAATTATAAATATACTAATATTATAATTTTTATTGGAGTTTACATTCAGCATCGATAATTACAATCAATCGATACACGAAGTCATTGAGAAATGACGTAAATACATGCATCAATTATTTACACGATGGCATGACTGAGTAGACTCATTGAGCAGAAAAAAAAAATATTTAATCAACTTAATAACAATAAATGTATATTTTTAAATAAAAAGTTTCAAAATTTACTGATAAAAATTAAAATCTATCACATTGATGACTGGCAATGTTTGATTATTTATGTAAACAATTGTTATCAAGGTGTTATCTTAAAAGAAGAAATTTTTTTTTATTGCAACATTTTTTTTTCACAGCTCTGAACTATGTGCACAGTCACGTTATATTATTACGCGACAAATAAATTTTATATAAATCTTACAGCAAATAAATAATTTGTTGATTTAAAATGATTGTGAATGTAGATGACATCAGACAAATTTAAAATTATAAATAGAGTAAATAATTTAAAAAATAATATTTATAAAAAATGCACTTATTTATTTTTAAATTTTTCAAATGCGCATTGTTTTTTTTATTTCATTTTATTAATTATTTACTCATTTATTAATAATTTGAAATTCGTCGGATGTCTGCTTCATTCACACTCATGATTTAAAATAAAATATTTAATAAATAAATAAAATAATTTTATAAGAATAATTAATTTACCGGGTCCGTAAAATCTACTGCCTCTGGTAACATCATACACACTCCCATTAACAGCAACAAGAATTCGTCCATCTGGTCCCCTGCCATCGTATGGTTTTAAGTCTTCAACATTAAAATCTTTACGAATTTTCGGCAATGGCTTGTATTCTTGTACCGGTGGATCTGGTTGAGTTTTACTTCGAAATATTTTATAAACTAAAAATGCAATAACAATAACAAGAAATATATTAAGTGGACTTTTAACTATTTCCGAAATAAAATTCGATATAAATGACTCTTGTGTTATTTCAGATGAATCTGATGAGCCAGAAGCCGGCGAAACACTAGGCTCAGCCATTTTGACCACTATCTTGGTTGATGCCGCGCGTTCTTTTGCCAATTTCTTCAGAATAAATAACAACGTTTAACTTAAAATTTTATGTCAACACACACGATAATACGACACGACACACACGCTTTTAAAGTCTATATGATTATAAGTAAATATATAACTGTACATACTATATTACTTTCTTTGGGTGTACATGCTTACATACACGTTTACAAATATCATATGTGAATCACGTAGAGAAAATTCAACTCAGTGGCGTGGCAAATTTACAACAGCGCCATCTTCTAGCAAAACTTTTTATCAAATAAAACTAACTCGGGTAAAATTTCAAATTCAAGTAAAAATTATACCCAAGTCAGAGTGCATTTTGAAATGTACTGCGAGTAGCTGTATCGTAGCGCAGAGCTGCAGACTTTTCAAATGCAGCGTAGTCGCAGCACGATTTTCCCGCGAAATATTTGCGTGTTTTCTTTTAAATATTTTAAATATTTCTATCATATTCTGCCACCATTTTATTTTGACGTGCGAGTCAAATACAGCGACACGCAGTAGCGGCAGCGTGGCGCCAAATTTGAAAATTGAAATTTAATAAACTCTATCTACACTGTAAAAAAATAGCGGAGTAAATGCGGAGTGAACCCGGAATAAATGCGGAGCGGATGACTGCGAATTCCTTCGAAGTAAAATTCATTCAAAATCAGTTTATTTAGATATTAAAACTCCGAATCAGAGTGAATGCGAATTGAAATAAAATCCAGAGCACTCCGCTGAAATAACCAACTCCCTATTACCCCGCATACAGATTAATTTTCTATAATATATAATATATAAAATAAAAAATTATTTCTGGAAAAAAGAAAATTTTATCGTTTTTAATTATCCAAAAATATGATTTTAAAAAAACTCAAATTAGTTACAGCTTCTTAATTAATGATCTAGAAGAGATCCACGAAGATATTAAAATGCCAATATAATAATTTATTTATCTTTCTTAAATTTCTCTTTATTAAATAATAATTGATACAAAAAGTTAACACAAGACCCCCAGTTTAAAAGCAGTAACCCCTAGATTTTCTAAATTTGTGTTGGGGTGAATCATCACTTTTGTAATAATTGAATAATTTAATTTTACTTTCATTTATTCATTCTTTTATATAATTATTTAACCTACTTTATTAATAAAATGTTTAAACAAAAATTTTACTGTTTGAACTTAGCGCTATGTAAAAATGATCGCTGTAGAGATTTGAAATATGAGAGATATTCTCATGTAGAGATGGAACGATGTAAAAATAATTTTCTGTTGAGTTGTTGCGAGGTAAAAATTTATCTGTAGAGTTGATTCGTGTAGGGAAAAACTTTGTGAGGTTTTATAATCTAGAAAAATTCTCTTAGGGATGCATCACACCCTTTCAAAATTTGTCAATAAAATAAATAGTTAAATTTTATTTTTTAAATTAAAAAATGTAAACATCTCTCAGTCAATATTAGATGATAATTTATGACAATTTGATAAATTTTTAGATCACACATGATAAATTATTATTATCTTCAAAAAACGATACTTGAGATTTCAAAAATTTATCTTCATTTATTGTAACTATTAATCGTTTATGACCTTATCTATTTCGATTATTAAGAATTCCTGTTTATAACATTTCTCTGATCATATCAGAATTGAATTTTGTCTAAAATGATGATTGATTATTAAAAGCTAATAAAATCAAATTATAAAATCTCTACGATAACGAGCGGGATGACAAACTATATAAATACGAAATGTGAAAAAAAAATCAGTACTAAAGTTGCCAGGCATTACGATGCTGAAACTTTTTGTCCTGTTCATTTTTTCAGCGGCCGCAAGTATAATTTCCTCAAATAAATTTTTTATTCTCTATTATATAAATCTATAGTTAAACATGAGTGTGATCATTCAATAAAAATGCAAACTTCTAGAGATGAATTTTGTAAAACTTCGTCCACAGCTTTTTTGTTTTATAAGTTATTTAAGTTATTAATTAATTTTGATTTTGATTTTTGACGATATCCATATAGCAATAACTATATAATTTTTTAGTAGTGTTTCTAGTGCTTATATGTAAATAATAATCATAATTATTATAATGATTATACTTGCTTATGTAGTTAAATAAATAAGTTGTGCATCAAATAATTGTGTAAAATTTATTTAATCTAAAACATATGGAAAATCATGTTCTGTTCTCGGCGCATCATACAGTTCGATGAGTTTCTTGTGTGTTTAATACGTCGTAAATTACGTTTAAAAGAAATTAAATAAAGATTAAACTAAATTACGTCTAGACTCAAATCCAACCGAGTTGGAATTATTTTACTATCCCTTAATTTTTTTGAGTAGTGTAAATAATTTTTAGAATACTAAAGTACATTTATCGAGTAAAAAATTACTTTTCTTTGTATCTGATACAAACTTTTAGATTTTTTAAATTGAGAAAGATTATTTATCCGAGCATGCTCATCTATATTATTAAGAGAATAAGGAAAATTTTGTTCCCGTCATATCTATATGATAGAATCAGTTAATGTTAAAGAAATTGGTATCATTAGATAGGTCTTGACTTGAATTTCTGCCTTTTCATACTTTAAACTTTTTTTAATTGCCAAGTATTGAGATAAATAGATTTATCTATATCATTCGAATTACATTTAAATTACGCGAGAAAAAAGACGATCGTATTTATTTTCTTGAAATAAATTAATATTTTAATTATTATGTCACTATATATGACTGAATGTCACTGAATATATAGCTATATTATTTATATCGCGTTACGTATTCCACAATGACAGATTTTTATACTCCTTTTTGGTTTTAGGAAACTTCTCAAAGCCAAATAAGTGTACATAGAAAAAAAAGGATTCATTAACACAAAAAATTTTTACTCGTTCAAAGAAAATTTTTACTTACCCCAAGAAATTTTCTTGTTTTGTGAATTGAAAACAAAAATTTATTTAGAACTAGAAAAAATTACTTCGTGCAAGGAATTAATTCTTGACCAAAAAATCTTTTCTTGCCCCAAGACAATGTTCGTATGTAATTGATAATGCATAAAATTTGTTGGTGCAAATTAAAATTTTTTGCAGCAAGAAATCCTTTTTTTCTGAGTGTTTTATAAATTTAGTAGTGATATTTGGGCAGGTCGCTCGTTTTAATTAGAAAGCTATCTCATGATACTAAATTAATTTATAATAGTATTTTACAAGTGGTTTACTTTTTCTCTCAATCGAGAGTCCGACATGTGTTCTCTTTTATTTTTGATTTTTTGCGGACTCATGTTCTGACCTAACCCTTCCGGTTACAATTCGGAAAGTTAACATTAAGTCAGGGAGTCACTACGAGAGAGTTGTAAAGTCTCAAGGTGGAATTATTCCACACCACCCCCAACGGGTTGTTGTTGGTAGGGTGGGGAGCTTTATGCTGTCCATGAATGCGTGAGCATTGCACGTTCTAGGAAGGAATCAGAGGAAATAAAACCTCTAATGACCTAAGCCTATAACAGCAGGATCACTCAAATTATATGATTAAAGTCACGAATTTAACAGTTCTAAAATATCTTTCTTACCAGGAAAATTACAGGCACCTAAGCGCGATCTCGTGGCAAGCGCCGAACTACTCTCACTGCTGCTGCTTAGCACTGGTGACTTCTCCTTCATCCATACATTTTTTCTCCTCAGAAATTTATCTTTTGCCCCAATGGAAAAATTTATTTAAAAAATATGTTAAAATGTAAAAAATATATATTTTTAGTATAAAAAAAATTTATTGAAAATGCATAAAAAATATATTTATAATATAAATAAAATTTAAAATATAATATAAAAAAAAAATTTTTCTCGTTTTTTTTTTATTTTCCGAAAACTGTCAAATCGATCAATTTGAAAATCTTAGCAGCTCTAGGACTTGATAAAAGCTTTTGACTGCCACCAATAACGTTTCAATCGGATATAATCCGTTCGAGAGATATCGTCGACGAAAAATGAAAAAAAATGTTTTTGTTTTCGTTCTTCTCGAATATTTTGGAAACTAGTAAATCGATCTATTTCTGAATCTAATCAGCTCTAAAACTCTACAAGCTGCATCGAATACTGCCTTAACCAACAAACCTGGATTAATCGTTCAAGAGATTTCAATGTTGAAATAATTTCAAAAAAGTTTTTTTTTTTTTAATAAACTTGAAAACTTGCAAAACTGAAAGACTTTTTAAATACTTTTTAGCATCAAAGGTTGAAAACTCGCTGCAAAAGCTGCCCTAGACTTCAACATCGACGATGAAAAATTAAAAAAATAACAATTTACTTACTAAAATATAAAAGTTCTCGAAGGTATTATCAAGCTCAAAGAGATCAAACATATAAGGTAAAAAGCCCCTATACCCGCGCTCAATTATCATTGGAGTGAAATTAAATCACTCAATATAAATTAATAATTCAAATGAAAAACCATATTTTTTTTTATAGTCATTTTTTGAAGTTTCGAGTATTAGAATAAAATTTTAGTTTGAAGAATAATGTTGATAATGAATTATTATTAACTTTTTAAATAAAGTCCTTGACTGTACTTATAGTCGCTCAGTAAAAGGTGTGATGTACCATCATTACTCGATCAAAACATGGCCCTATAGTCGCTCAAAGACAATATCAATTAAACTGTGATAAGTTTATTGATATGAAAAATAATTTATAAATTAAATTAAAAAAAATTTTTTTTTCCAGAAAAAATTCAAAAAACACATTTTTTCTAGATGCCATTCCGGATCGTTTATAAGCCATCAACCATATTTTTAGGAGACCTGTAACTATTTTTCGCTGGTTTTCAACTTCTCGACTAGACTAATTGTGCCCTGATTAAAAATATTAATTGAAAAAAATTAGAATTGAATCCTTTTGAATACTTTCTATACCCCAAGGTTTCCATTTGAACATAAAATTAATACTTTTCAATCCCAAAATAATATAAGAATTTCTAAACTTCCGAGGAATTGGAAAAGATTCAAATGAATTGATATTTTTAATCTTTCTGAATACTTTTCAATACCAAAAAAGATTCGAATTTTAGTCACGTATGGGATTGAAAAAAATTCAAATGAATTGAAGTTTTTAAATCTTTTCGAATCCTTCTCAATACCAAAATAATTCCATATTGGAAGGTATTGAAATGATGAAAGATTGAATTCTTTTCAATACTTTTGAATTTTAAAAATTAGAAAGTATTCAAATGATCGAAATTTCAATTCCATTCAATACTTTCCAAAACCTCCGTGGGATTGAAAAGAATTAAAATAATTTTCAATCCTTTTCAATGAATATTTTTAATCAGGGTGGTGTTGTTATTTCTAGTTTAAGTGTCTTATCGTGTAGTGATATGAATTCATAAGGTACCAGTTACTACAACATATATATATATACATAAACTTTTGAACCAAATGTATTTCCTGACTCAGCTCATCGAGCAGAGTTTAGAGTATGGAGGGTATAGAGGTACCTCTACCCTCCATAATCCGAAGTTAATTTTTTCTGGCGGCCATTACAGATCACAGCCATAAGAGTGATAGGGTATACGTTAACAAACGTTTTAAAAGTGAAGACAAGTTGATATATAGTTTCTTCATATTTATTATTCTAGAATAATAATTACTGTAATAAATTTTTAAACGTAGCTTGTTAATAATTTACTTCAAAATGGAAAAATCTCAAAAAATGCCTGAAGTGGTTGAAGTAAGTAGATAACCTTTCAAATTTTGTTTTAAATTAATATTTAATTATTTTTTAAACCTATTGATTGACTGAAAGTTTATTAAATATAAATATCATTGATCTTTATATTTAATTCTTCGATCTTTAATATTTTTTATTCCATGAGTAGTTTGAATTTTTAACTCCACGTTTTTTTTTTAAGTTAGAAAGCTTAAAATTTTTAGCTTAGGATTGAATACTCGATTGCCAGCGCTCATATATATTTTATCAATAAAATCATTCAGACAATCATTAATTATTTCACGGACTGGATTTACACTTAAACCAGTTATTAAACACTCAATAAATTATTTTTTGATTAAAAAATTAAAGGGGCCAACTATTGATAATTTATTTCTTTTAATTTTTAAAATATATCTTGCCAATATTAATTACAATTTATAGAATAATGATACTAATTAATATTAATATATTTCAGGCTGAAAATGAAACCCCAGCAGAAATTCAAATAACAGCTGAGCAGCCGCTACGTGAAGCCAAAGAACATGATTTGGAGATCCTGCCACCACCACCGAAGCAAAAAATTTCAGGTCCCCATGAACTCGCGGACTATCAAAACCGTAAGCGTAATGAATTTGAAGACAACATACGTAAAAATCGCATGGTGATATCAAATTGGGTAAAATACGCACAATGGGAGGAAACACAAAATCAACTTCCCCGGGCGCGTTCCATCTACGAGCGTGCATTGGACGTTGATCATCGAAATATAACTCTGTGGCTGAAGTACGTCGAGATGGAAATGTTCAACCGTCAAGTCGATCACGCACGAAATTTGTGGGAGCGTGCGATCACTATTTTTCCGCATGTCAGTCAATTTTGGTACAAGTATACGTCCATGGAGGAGATGTTGGAGAACACAGCGGCAGCCCGGCACATATTTGAGCGCTGGATGGATTGTAAACCTGATGAGCAGGCATGGCAGACGTACATTAATTTTGAGCTTCGATACCAAGAACTAGACCGGGCTCGTCAAATTTACGAACGTTTTGTGATGGTTCATCCAGATGTTAAGAACTGGATACAGTACGCGCGCTTTGAGGCCAGCAACGGATTTATACAAGGTGCTCGTAGTGTTTATGAACGCGCAGTCACATTCTACGGCGATCAAGTGATTGACGAGAAACTCTATCTTGCGTTTGCTCGTTTCGAACAATCTCAGCGTGAGCATGAGCGTGCTCGAGCAATCGACAAGTATTTGATAGATCACCGAAGAAATATGCAAAGCGTACACGATTCATGAAAAAACTATGGTGACCGTTCGGACATTGAATCTGTAATTGTCAGTAGAATGAGACTCACAAAACCACCATAAAATTACTGAGAATTGCGAAGAACTGGAAAAAGCTCGCTGACAAAACTCCAGAAGAAAATTAATTTTTCGTTATTTTTTAAGTTGAATAAGGATTTAATTTAAATTATGGCAATAAGTTTTCTTTTGTAAATAACTGTAAATAAAAATAACTTGTTTTTCTAAAGAAATTGTAGTATTGAATTGAATTTAATTATTTTTTAATATATCCATTTACTGAAAAATTAGAATAATAAAAAATAAACATTTTTTATCGTAGATTTATTTTTATAAAATAATTATTGGTTTTGAATTTTGTTCGGAGATTCCAAATTTTATCTTCGGTCTATTCATTAAGATTTAGCGTCAAATAATTGCATGGAAAATTATAATTAAAACAAAAATTTAAATCATGATTTAATGAAAAATATTATTCATCAAATCTGCTATCTTATAAATATTGCAAAGCCATGTGGGCTACTTGGGTAATGAGCTTTAAAAAAATGAACTTGAAAATTTGAATTTGGAAATATTGACTTACGTAGATATAATTTACAGCAAATTAAATTTTGAATATGAGTGTGAATGTAGCAGACATTAGTCAAATTTAAAATTATAAATAAATAGAGTAAATAATTAAAAAAATAATATTTATAAAAAATGCACTTATTAATTTCAAAATTTTTTGAATGCGCATTTTTTAATTAGTATATTTTATCAATTATTTACTCCATTCATTCATAATTTTAAATTTGTCTGATGTCTGCTACATTCACACTCATTTTTAAATTCATAAAAACTGTTGATTGCTGCTTTCATTATCATTTAATTTAAAATAATACTGTGGGTTTTATAATGACTGTCCAAATTTTAATAAAATTCGGTATATTAGTAAATAATGATAAATAAGATCTAATTAAATTTTTACAAAACTACAGAAAAACAGAAAAAATTCGAATGTTGACCCTCGTGATAAATTACAGGTTTCATTAAATTTATCGGTTTTTTTGTAGTTCTTCAAAAATTTAATTGAGTCTTTTCTTTTATCATCTATTAATATGCTGAATTAAAATAAATTCTGTACGATAATTCTACAACCGACAGTCCCTGGTTGAGAAATCCGATTCACTTCAATAGGATTTGATCGGAAATTTCCGATTGAATCTTATTAGAGTGAATCGGAAATTTCCGAAAAATATATTATTTTCTGATTGGAACCGATTAAATCCAATTCAAAATTTTTAATCGACATGAATCGGTTCCAATCGAAAAATAATATTTTAATTTTGTTATTATTTTTTGGTTCGAACAGATTCATTTCGATTAAAAATTTTGAATGGGATTTAATCGGTTCCAATCGGACAATAATGATGAAATAAAAATATTATTTTACGATTGGAATCGATTCATTCCAATTAAAAATTTTGAATGGAATTCAATCGGAAAATAATATTTTTATTTTCATGCACTTTTCCGATTGAAACCGATTCATTCCGATCATACTCAATCGGACTCAATCGGAATTCTTAACCAGGGCGTATTTTTCAATCAAATAAAAATTAAATCTAAAATTAACCAGTGGGATTTATATAAAAAGGGATAAATAAAGAAATCGTTAGATAAAAATAACTACTAGTTTATTTTGGATGAATTTAATACAATAAAATAAAAAAATGAGTGATTTAAATTAATGAAATTTTTTAAAATATATTAAATAAAAATAAAATGACATGATAGTATTTAAATTATTTAGAATGGCCAAAATTTATTAACTAATAATTCGATGGATTGTACTTTAAGTGCATTGTACTGTTAAAAATTCAATGGCCTCATATTCAAGATAAATTATGGCTTACATTTAAAAAAGAAAAAAAGTTTCTTTACTAAAAAAAAGTAAAAAAAAAATTTAAGTAGATTGAAGTCTTTGAATTTTACGCTAATTTTATTCTTTTTTTTTTTTCTCAAGTGTTGCAAAATATTTTATATACAATATTGTATTTTAATGTGTGTATAATTAAGTGTATACTCACGTGAGTATAATTTCATTATTTAATATAATATTTAAGGCTTTTCTTAAGATTAGTTATGGACGGATTGTTTATATTATCACTAAAATATTTAGAGTTTTCATTTGTGTATTAAGATTTTTAAAATAGAAACTCAAGGCTTATTCAATACGTTTAGTTATATTTTTTCATCTTGAATGTCAAGATATGGACGGATACTTATATTTTGTGGTATCATTTTTAAGTCAACTTTTTCATTACACATCGGACATAATTCGTCAGTTTCAATAATTCTGTAAAAAAATATCATAAATTAAAAATTTATTAAACATGTTTATTTAAAAAATTTAAATAAATGTACCTTAAAAATTCACTTTTTATAGATGGGAAATCACATTGAGGACATGCTGTAAAATCATTTTCAATTATATGACGACCCTGAAACAAAAAATTAAATAATTTAAATATAAAAACTAAAATAAAATGCCTCAATTATTGAGATTGTAGGAAAGATATTTCGGTGTGAAATAAGATGAGTTTCGAAAATTTTTTCATATGAGGAGCTTTTAAATTTAGGATCATTCAGAAGTTTGTCTAACATTTCTTAGTGATTTAAAAAAATTTAAGAGTAGAAATGAGTAGAAAAGAGTAGAATCTATATTTAGCTAAGCCGGTTATGAAAGTCAACCGGGTTAATTAGCTGGCTAGGTTATCAGCTTAGCTGATTTAACCAGTTAACTTAATTAGCTTGGTTAATTAGCTAAGAGTTGAAACGGTTTAACGGTTAATTAAATTTTTTATTAATTTACCATATAATGTTAGGAGACAGGTAGAAATAATCAAATTAAATAAAATTTTAAGCTGAAGAACCAACTGTAATATAAAAACAAAACAATTTTAAAATAAAATAATTACAATTTATAAGATTGTTGAGTTAAAAGTATAGCTTTGTTAATTATTTTCATTTAGTAAATCACTAAGTCCTTCAGTGATATCTCTCTCTATTTTGATAGAGAAATATTAATAAATTCGCATTTTCTGACAACAAACAGTTTTTTTAGCCGAAATAATGTTTTGTGCTGTCGAAAAATAGAGATATCACTGAAGGACTTAGTGATTTACTAAATTAAAATTATAAACAAAGTTATATTTTTAACTCAACAATCTTATAAATTGTAGTTATTTTATTTTAAAATTGTTTTATGTTTTTATATTACAGTTGTTTCTTCAGGTTAAAATTTTATTTAATTTTATTATTTCTACTTGTCTCCTAACATTGAATGGCTAATCAATAAGTAAATTTAGTTAACCGTTAAACCGTTTTAACCCTTAGCTAATTAATTTAACCGGTTAAATCAGGTAAGCTGATGAGCTAGCCAGCTAATTAACCTGGTTAACTTTTGTAACCGGTTAAGCCAGTTTAGATGTACAGCCCTAGTATTTTTTTATTTAAAAATGATTGTATACTTACTGTTGCTATACAAAATGGAATCGTATTTTTACATTTATCACAAGTTATTTCTGTTTCTGGTATTCGATTTTTACAATAAGGACATGGAGTTAATGGTTCATCTTCACTTTCATGATCTTTAGATCTCGGTGGTTTACGTACAATAGCTTCTATTTTTTTACTGTATTTAATATCTACTTGCATGCGATATTCAGGACGCATGAGCATGGCTGCATAATTAAAAGCCGCATATTTTAATCCTGCACGATGACACTCAATGACAGTTGACGTCAAAATTGGTACGATATCTAAAATATTATCATTATTTTTATAATTATTTAATTATAAATAAAATAATAAATAATAATTACTTACGTGATGGAAATTTAGATATATTATTTGCTACTCTGATCAACATTCTCGCACCCCGTAAATGATCATTTCTTTTGACATGCAATCTAACTAAAATGTATGAATGTAAAAGACGTAAATTGTCATTCATCTCCAATGGTATTGTAATTTTGTTGCGTTTCAATTCTTGATACATTCCAAATAAAACATCATGAGCATTACGATAATTTCCTTGGATAAACAATTAAAATATTTAATTTAAAAAGATTTTAATTATTTTATTTATTAAATATGAATAAATACCATTTATTTGTTCTTCATTTGCAATTATTATCGCTGTCTTAGCAGCTTCTTTGTATTGTTTTCGTGCCATATACAAACGAAATAAATATTTTGGATCCTAAAATAAAAATATAATAAATAAAAATTTTTTTCAATGCCAAGTTGCTCAAAAGTAATATGTATTAAATTCAACAATATGAATAGAATGACTTATACGTATTTTATCGAGACTACTTATCTCTTTAAAAAATAGTATACATCTACTAATTCTTATTGAATGATTTGTTAAATAATAAATAAAATTTCAGGAAATTCTTATACAGTAACTCCTAATTTTTTTTAATTTCCAACGACCTTGAACTGTTATAACCGTATTAAACTTTTATCAATTAAATACAAAAAAGTTAGCGTAGATTGAGAAGAAGACGACGTAATTACAATTTTGCCGAGATATAAATTTAAAAAAAAATTACTTACAGTTATATCAATTGGGAGTTAAACGAAATTTGTTAAATAAATTTCAGTAAAATTACCAAATTTCATTTAATTCTTAATTGATGACAATCGCAAGTAATTTTTTTTAAAATCTATATCTTGGCAAAATTGTAAGTAGGTATTATGTTGTACTTTCTTCAATCAATACTTAAATTTTTTTTTTAATTAATTAATAAAATTTTAATACGGTTGACAGTTGATAGTCATTGAATATTTTTAAAAAGTGGGGGCACTGTCTAAGAATAAATATACCTTTGGTAAGCCATCACCCCCGAGTAGAAAATCAATTAATTGATTAGCAAGTTTATCATCTTTTGATACAGCAATAGTATCGATAGCCAATGAAAGAGCAGCATCATCATCAGTACTCAATTGTGCAGCTTTTAATAAATGTTTTAAAGCCTTAAAGAAAAAAAAATATTAATTTTAATTATTTGGTTAATAATTTTTAAAAGGTAAATGATCCAGTTATTAGCCGTAGGCTAGTTTCTGACCTTTTCAACATTTTTTAAAATTTTTAATATGAAAATTTTATGTAAATAAGTAAATTCATGTTATAACGTAGTATACTAACGTATAAAGCGACAAAAATTGATCATTTTTTATCATAATTATAAATAATTATTGTTTGCATGAATTTTTCCTCATAATTTTAATGATATTACTTATAGTACTCTGGATATTAAATAATATACGTTTATATGATTTGAGTATGCAAATAAAATAAAAAATATATGTATATGTTTGAAATTGATTATATATGTTTAAAATCGTCATTAAATTAATAATAATTAATTTAAATATTAAAGTACTGGTGTCAATAATTGGTACAGTGATCAGCGGGTATGTCGCTGTTAGTGGGCCTTAAGTTTGAATCTCAAAATAATAATTTATACATACATAATTATGGTGTATAATTATAATAATTTATTGATTATTATTATTCTTTTAAACATTAATACTATGAGTAATTATAAATAACAATAAATCAATAATGTTTTAATCATTGCTATATTTATATAAAAATTTGTCCACAAAAAAAAAATTTTATTTAAAATATTAAACTATTTTATATTCTAATTTCTTCAATCGTTTGTGTTGTCGCAACAATTTGCACTAAAAATTATAGAAGCGACCAACAGAATTGAATTTAAAACTGGGTCTTTTAGAGAGTTAGAGACTGCAACATTAACTATCACGTATTATAAAAAAAGCTCATGGGAAACTCTTTTATAAATAAATTAAAATGATCTTTTTATTTTTCTCAACGATAAAATTCATTAGAAATCGATCATAAAATACTAAACTACGTTTTTAAAAAATAGATCTTTGTTTTATAATTGATATTATAACACAAATATTTATAAATTATCATCTGCACTTTTTAAAAGGTCAGAAACTGGGCCATTTATCTCAGTAAAAAATAAAAATACAAACCTTGTGAAAATCTTTGGCATAAAAATAATATTTACCAGCCAACAGACTATTTTTTTGTGATTCAAAATGTATAGCAAGACTTTTAAAGTCTTCTAATCTTATATTATCATCATCTAATGTATTAACTAAAATATCACCATACAATTCCATTTTACCATGTTGATTAGCCAATTGAAAAGCTTCATCATGACAATTAGACATTATTAAAAATTTAATTGCCGAATTGTAATCATTCATTCTTTGAAAATAACGCGCAACCATTTTAGCCCCTTCAATGCTTTTTGTTTGCTGTACTATTTCAACACTACGACCGGGATTATTTAAATATTCCAAATTAATTCTAATAATATTATCATAATCTTTAGCTATTTCGTAAGCTTTTGCAGCATCATCATACTTTCCTTCAGCCTCTTTAGCTTTAGCATACTGAATATTTATCTTTGGTGCTGATATTTTCGGTAATAATTGTCCCACTTTGATCCAATTTTTTAATTTAATGTAAGCCAAAGCTGCTTTGTCAAAATAATCAGCTTTTTCATAAAGAATAGCAGCTTCGTTAAATTGTTTCATACTTTCTAATATCTCTGCGCATTCTTTTCTCACTGAACGCGGGGTATCATTTTCCATAGCAATGCCTACACCTCGACGACTATCTCCGCATCTTATTGAAGTTCTAGCGATTCCACTTAAACACTGGATTCGATGATTGTAATATTGATCAGCTGGTACTGTCGCTTCATTAATATCCGATAGCCCGCGTTCATAATTAATAAGAGCCTTTGGATAATTACCAGTTAATTCTAATTGCTGCGCATATTCTTGTGATATAAATGGTATTTCCTGAGGTTTATATTTTTTAGCTAAATTTAATGCCTGTTCCCATTCCATTAAATCACGACGTAAATACAAGGCCTCAACAGGTTCCGATGATTCGATAAAAAATTTTTCAGCTTTATCATAACTTTCTAATAAGACACAAATATGACCACAAAGTAATGGCAATTCTTCAATATTTTCAAGCTTTTGTAATGCCCAAACCATCGATACATCTGGTATTTTACTGTAAGCTCTTATACCCATTTCAATATCTAAATTTTCTAATGCATTTTTTCCTAATTTTATCCAATTATTTTTATCATTTAAAATCGCGCACGTATTCCAGGCTTGTTGGTATCGATGACAATTTATTTGATTATCAAGAATTTCAATTATTTTTTTATTTTCAACGATATTACCAATATCCTCGTGTGACGATAAAGTTATTTTTAATAATTTACCACCCGCGACACCCAACGTTACTTCACCCCCGTACATTAAAAGCGGTACCGTTTCAGACGGTAATTTTGTTGTTGTTATTTTAACAACTTTACTTCCTTCAATGCTATATTTTACAAATATATATGTAGTAATAATATATTTATTGTAAACAGCAAATATTGAGCTTTCATATATATTTTTATCCCAAATAATACCTTCTGCAGAATCTGGACAATCTTGTACAGTTATTATCTTTTCATCAACTGGATTATATAAATAAATATCATTTTTATCATCGATAAAACATATATTTGTACCATTGACATCCATATATATATTTTTTATTCCGCTATTATGAGAATATTCTGTTGAATTATTAAATACATCAAGATAAAAATATATGATGCGTCCCATATCTGTACCGTAAATTAAAAAATCTGATGAGAGAGCATGACAAGTTATTTTACCATCAGATGAATTGTGATCAGCGAATACTTTCGAATCTTTTTCTTCTTTTATTAAATTTGGATCTGTTTTAATAGAATGTAATTGGATTTTACCATCAAATAATACTGATGTATAAATTTCATTTAGACAAATACTTTCTACAGTCGCTAAATAATCTCTTTCAATATGAATGGGACGATCAGTTTTCCCAGCAGATAGATTCCAATAAAGTCCGCGATTATTAACAGCCACCGCAACGTGCATTGGACCCACAGATAATATTGATGGTTCAATAATTGTATTTATTGTTTGCGGTTCTGGTTTTTCATCGTCTAATGTATAAAGATAGACAACAACTTCTGTTAAACTTGCTAGTAATGCTATTCTATTGCCACAGACACTTGTCAATTTAGGTATTTGAGCAAGATAAATTAATACATTACCGCTGTGAGTTACAGCAGCAATCATAGTACCGTCTGCTGACCACTCGACACTATTTACAGCAGCTTCTCCACTTACTGTTATTATTTTTTCAGTTTCTTCTAAACTCTGTATGCTATGAATTTTCAATGTGTTGTCGCCACATGTTACAACTTTTTTAGCTGTCAAACTCAACGATATACCATTCAATGAATCGCGATGATTTTTAATTTGCAATAGTTCTTGTCCAACTTCTTTGATGTGAGTTGATATTGATATTAAATAACCAGCTTCAAAACCTAATAGTATATAACCATCTCCATACCATTTGTATGTAACTATTGGTCCGTATCTTTTTTGAAATGCTAATTCTATTGGATTGTCTGGATCACGTATATTGTAAATCAATAATGTTATTTTTCCAACAATTAATGATATTGTGTTTTCTCCATTGTTACGATTATCTGTTTTCATTTCACCAAATTGTAAATCTTGGGGGTCACCTTGGAGCTGAATTTCACGGCGAGTATCACCATCAGCTGTACTTATTGTTAAAATTCTGTCCTCACCAGCTAATGCTAATATACCATCTGAAGACCATGCTCCGCATATTATTTTTTTTTTGTGCTTTCCTAAGATAGGGATCCGTCTGAAATAATTAATAATTATTGTGCAATTTATTTATTTAAATGAACTAGTTATAAATTAGTTGAGAGATCCAATCTCTGATCGCTTTTCATTGGAGTTATGTGAGGTTTTAAGTTTGAAGCAAATAGTTATTATTAATAATGTAAATAATTAAATTGAATGCGCCAGTAGCCAATTACGAGGTTGTAAAAACTATACTCTAAAAACTAGTTGATGCAAATCGTATGAAAAGTAAAAAATTGTTGGATTTCGGACTTCTGTACGATGATTATAGTTTGAAAAAACTTAACATGTTTTAATAGTAGATTGACAAGAAGTTATGATAAGAATTTAAGATTTGAATGCAGTATTATTAAGCGGGAAGTTAAAAAAAAGTGTCTTTCAGATGCTTAATCTTAATATAATTATTTAGAAAACTCGAAATATTGAATTAATTTTTTGAAGAATTTTCCAATAATTCCAACATTTTCCTTATTAATTTTTTAATATGAATTACATAAAAATTAATCAGCCATTACGTATGTCAAAAGCTCAGCGAGCAGGAAATACGTCAAAGACGTTGTATTTTTTCATAAAGTGATCAATGGGTTCAAAAATTCACCAAAAGTGTTAAGAAACTTTGAATTTGTTTCTCCCAAAGTTGGTCTACGACATTATAGTCTGCTTAGACAATCATCTATAAATTACATCTGATTACGGTCGAAACAGAATAGTTAACTCAGTCAATGTACTTTGTTCAGACATTAACGTCTTCGGTTCTCCATATTCATCTTTTATTACAAAGGTCAAGAAGTCAATACTAGTTTATAGTTAATTATGTGCAAATTTAAAAGTGCAATCCACTGTATATTAAGTACATTGTCTGTATATATATTCCTCTATTATTATCTTTCTGTATTTTCCTTTTATGTGTCATGTCGCTTCTCAAGTAGGACACTTGGCTTTGTGACATTTATAAGACAGAAGTTTTGAGGCTGTTTTTTGACCTATCGATAAGGCACCAAAATGTTGACAAAACAATCGAAAATTTATGTCACCGAAAAAATATCTGCTTAAAAGACTTGACACAAGTGACAACAAAAAGTAAATTACACATAATTATCAAATAAGTCATCATCTAAATGATTTTTTAATTGAAATTACTTTTTTAAGACGAGAAAAATAAGACAAATTTTCTACAACTCCTAGGACCAACATCTGTACGTTTTATTTATTTAAGAAAACTATTATCTATATTATCTATTTAAGAAAACAAAAAAACTAAAGTCAAGCTTGACTTTGAGACAAAATAAAGTTTGTCCAGTCTTTTTAAAAAACATCTTAAAGATATCTCTGTGCTACTTGGGTTGGCTTAAAGAAATAAATAAGTAGATCACAGCTGCCTAATTTAAAAACTCCATAGAAGTAAAACTTTGAATAACTCATTTTTTTGGGATCTTTAGATTTAGTGATTTTTTTAATCCTATTTTTATTGAAAAATAAATTGATTTCAAAATAAAGTGTAGGGTATTTTCCTGTTCATTTTCTCTAGGTTTTAAGGAGGTTCGATACCAATTATCTAGGGGATCTCGTAGATTTATTTTTGTATTTTTACAAGATTACAACTTCTACACACCAAAATTTCATTAATAAAATATGTTATAAATTGACTTACTTTTAGGAATTAATACAATATATTTTCATTATAATTGCATTGAATCATAAAAAATTTTTTTTTTTTATAAAATACTTTTTTTTAATGAAATAAGTGATTAAAAAATAAACTCGGAAGTACGGCAACAGTGCGCTAGTATTTAGTAATTTTTTTGTGTATTGTTGTTAGTCACAAGGTTCATTACTAGCTGGAGCTCAGGCTCGACGCCAATGATTATTAGTTATTCAAATTTCCCGCGGTTGTGTCATTTTACGCGGTTGCCGTCGTTCCTTAGTTTCGCGACATATGTGACGTCATAAACTAAAATTCGCCTCATATTTCACAAATAATTTAATAACAAACCCATGATTAAACTTAAAAAAAATATTCATGTCTTCAGAAATGTTTAATTATTTGATACTGAATAATTTATATCAATGGTATCATTGTATCAAAAACTATAGCACTTTTAAAAATGACTCCCATTTACGCCCGTGTATAAGAACGAATTTTGAAAATTTATTTCTAGAAAACGTTGTAGTGAATCGATTGGAAATTTTCACAGTGATCTTATTTTTTTTTTGTAACTTTTTGAATGAAAAAAATTTCAGAATTTTGGTATTATTTCAAAAATTGGTATCGAACCTCCTTAAAATTGATCAGCCAATTAGTTGATGAGTCTAATAGCTTACCTAGCATTAGAATGATCATACAAAATAAGATTTCCTTTTTGCGTTCCTACTGCCAGAATACAAGCGTGTTTTGCCCACATCATACACGTCAATGTATCCCGTACACCAGCATCTATTTGAGATTTTTTGTTAGTCGTAGCATCCCATAAAATAATTGTAGACGAATTGTGTGTTATAACAGCCAAAATATCTCCATCATAATCCCACCCAAATCCACAGGATATTCCCATTAATTGTACCCGTTCTTGTATCTCTCCCTGTCTATCATAAATTGATAAAACTCCATCGCAACCAGTTGTTGCAAGATGTGTACTATTACCGGGTCTCCATGAAATAAAAACACTTCCAGGACCATGGGGATGATCGAGTTTATACAGAACCTGACATACAAATTAAATGTTAATAAAATATTTATTAATTTAAAAACTTATTATATTTTATAAATTATTTATTTTTTGTTTGATTTTATAAATAAATAAATAAAAATATAACCTACTTTGTCAGACGTCATGTTGTTTACAAGATAATTATTTCCATGAATTAAAAAAATAAAAAAAAAAACAAATTCTGGCAACAACTGATTGTATTTTTTTTTTTTAAACAATTAACGTAAGTAGATTACATTATATTTCAAATTAGAATGAGAGTATCTCTCACTATTGATTTATTAAAGTGACTTGTTGACTAGTAAAAAATAAAACGCGTTTATGACAACGTCCATGTTGACATTTGAATGAATCTGAGCGTGCGGATACTATTTTTTTTTTTTTTTCAATGCGATATAGTATTGACGACATTGTAGGTATTTATATACATATATGTATATTTATGGTTGTGTAAATTGGTACTTACATATATAGGAATTTGATATATACTCGTATTTAGGTATGTATATATTGTAATCGATATACAATAAAAAGATATTTTTTAAATTTTATTTAAATATTATAGTGAACAAAAATAAAAATAATAATTAAAAATAACTTTATTTTGTTGCATGAGTATTTAATACAACAGTAAATTTGAATTTACTTCGGTATTTGGAATTCTAACCTTATATTTGGGTAACTAAATAAAAATACTAGAGAAATTATAATTTTTAATTATAAATAATAAGTAACAATTAGAGTTATTTTATTATTGTTTTTTTCATATATTTAATTGTTTATTATTTTAATTTAAAAATTTATATGTTAAGTATAAAAATTATTTTTATTTAAAAAATTACCAACAGTTAATAAAAATTATAAACAATTATTGAAACAAAAGTAATAATTGAATGGAATTTAATTTAAAAAATGATTGAATAATTAATTGTTTTATTTGAAGGCAATCTAGGACAGTGATTTAACTTTAAGTAAAAGAATAAAAATTAAATGACCTTGAAATGGTGACCTTGGGTATATTTTGCCAATATTTAAAAGAAATGAAATCGGCAATTATTGTGTTGAAAATTTTCCTGGAAATTTAAAGGAAATTACTTGAAGTTAAAATCAGTATAAATATAAAATATAAATATCGTTCTAAAATAAATTATTTCTGTACTTTGTTGGTACATGACTTTAAATTTCCAAGTTATGAGTGTCATTAAAATTTAAATCACGATGTGTTTTGTTTTATTTCGTATCAATAAGTTTTTCTATGGTCCAAAAGTCAATTAATTTTAAATATTTTTAATTTTAAAGCTGAGTAATTTCATAAATCACAATTTTAATTGAAAATTATTATTTTATTTTTTGTTTTGCACAACGAGTTTTTAAATACGAAAATTTTCATAGCAAGACTTGAAAAAATTTAATTATCAAAAATGAGTTTTACAAAAAAGTTAGTACTGTATTTTTTAAATTAAAATCTAACTCAGTATCTTGATTGATCACATAGAACATGAGTGTGAATTTAGCAGACATCAGACAATTCCAAAATTTCAAATAAATAAATTAATTAAAATAAACGATCCTGAAGTTAGCAGTCAGCTACAAATTTTCGGATTTTTTTTTCAACAAATTAATTACAAAAAAATAAAAAAATGCACATGTAGAAAATTTGATAAACTATAGGTGCAATTTTTCAAAATATTTTTTTTTATGGTTTATGATTTTTAAAAAAAGTTCAAAAACTGTCAGACGTCTGCTAACTTCAGTATCATATTAAAATAATGAAATTTAAAAAAATGCGCGTACTAATTTTTCATTGATCTGGATACGCATTTTTATTTTTCTAATCCACTTACATTTTATTTATTTACTCAAAAATTAAAAAAATTTCCACTTGTCAGTAACATTCACACTCATCATAGAACATATATTTTTAATTGGTCACATTGTATTAATAATAAAATTAATAGAGGGTACATTCTGAAATGCATTGCGTAGCAATAGCTCTAGTTTGCCGCGGAATTTAAAAATTAGTTTCAAAATTTAATAAGAACTCATTTAAGTGTTAATAATTAAATTGATTACGCTCAAAAACACGCTGATTATTGTTGCTTAGGCACACAAAGTTATAAAAGTTCATTATCATAGCGAATGTAAAGAAAAATATTTATACAAATTATCTAAATTAAAATTTTTAATTTTCGCCGCAAGATCGCATCACTGCTACAAAAACCGCGCAAAATAGTATATTACACACTAAGGGAGGAAAGTAGGACATTCCTACCCGTGTGTGTAATTGGCGGATTTGGACGCCCTATTTTCCTCCGTGGTGTGTATACGATTTTTCACCAAATCTACATCTAAAAGCTTAAATTTTTGCCTCTGTTTAAAGGAAGAATGGCACATGCGCTAATTTTTATCATTTGTTTTCTCACAAAAGAAAGAACGACTTTCTTCCCTCTAAACAGGGCAGGAATGTAAACTAAAATAGTGAAGAAATGTTTTTGCTTAGTCTAATTTAACAAGTGATTAGATTTTAATCAGTTGTTAAAGGGGATAGCCACTGTGAAATTTAAAAAAAAAAAAATTTTTTTTTTTTTTATTAAATCAAAGTGTATATGTTCAAAAATATGTATCTAAAGTTTTATATGAAAATTCCGAATATATTTCAAGTTATAGTCATTTTTGTGACAGCGCGTCATCTGACCGTTGCATCGACTAAAAACTTTAAATGCATTTTTCTCGAAACTACTTTTTTTGAACTGGTGGCATCTGTAATTTGCATAAATATGAACCGATTCGTAACTTTTTTTTGCCGTATTCGTCTATTCAGTAGCTAAAGTTTCACGTAGGGGATTTTGAAAATTTGGATTTTTAAGATTTTTTAGGGCTGTTTGAATCCAAAAAAATGAGAAAAAATAACGAAAAATTTTTTAATATGTCGCCATTTTTTTTCAAAATCCCCTGTGTGCAACGATAACCACATGCATACAGATTACAACGCCGTTTGGTTTTTTTGTTTCTGATAATCTGTTTTTGAGTTAGAGATGACACCGTGGTGGGGGAAATTTTTTTGTTGCTCCACAAAAATGCTTATAACTTTGTAACAACATGATATTTTTTAATGAAAATTTAGGAGAATTATCTTCAATGTATACTTTAGAAAACAATAGAAACCCGATTCCCAAATTCCTTTATTATTGCAGTCAAAAAAATTCCCGAAAATCACCAATTTTTTCGATCCTCACAGTGGCTATCCCCCTTAACTTAAATTAATCAAAAAGAATAAATTTTTCGCAACAAATTTCAGAATGTGCCAAAAAATAAATGAAACTAATTAATAATACTCTTTTTTGATTTATCTAAAAATAGTGCACAGAAGATCGGTGATCTTTGTTTCTGCTGCAAAGCACAAGAGGCCGCTACCAAAAACATGATGATTGGTTTAAAAAGGATCAGCTGATATTTGATTGGAACGGAGACGAAGAAAAGAACATTAGTGAAACTGGAATTATATTTTGGGGTTAATGGTGACCGGCACGCGTTGTTCATTAAAAACAATCATCAGAAGTAAACTACAAGTTAATAAATTAATACTTAGCACAAACACTCATATTACTGAATTATTAATTGTACTCAAGTTTTTTAAATTACAAAATTTCGGGTACTGCAATTAGTGTAAGTAACAATAGTCAATTTTATCATTGGATTAACAAATGTTAACACACAAAAAAGCCAACTAACTGTTAAATTTTTGTATATATTTATATTTTTTGAAGTTAAGTTGTAAAAATAGGTTTAATTAAAAAAAATTTTTTATGTGCTATTATAATTCAAGTGATATAAATTACAAAGATTGATTAATTAAACAAAACTGTAATTAAATTACTTAGTGATAAATTTATTACTTTTTTATATGAAAGTAATGATACAATGATTACAATGGATCCGTCAAATAAAAACAATTCCGAGCTATCAATGAAGAAAGAATGTACAGAAGAAAATACACTAGACTTTTTGAAAGAATTATTTAGTTGTCTTCATCAAACGGGTCAAGTGGTTGCTGGTCCTGGTGCAAAATATCTCAATCTTCCTGGAACTCTTGGTTCCACGTTACCAAAGGTAACATCTGAGCAAAAAGATGGAATCGAAAGAGCAAAGAAATATGCAATGAAACAAAGTATTAAAATGGTTTTAATGAAACAAACTTTGGCCCATCAGCAACAGCAAATGGCTAGTCAACGAAATCAAGTGCAGCGACAACAAGCGCTTGCTCTGATGTGCAGAATTTACGTGGGAAGTATAAGTTTTGAACTTAAAGAAGATGCTGTTCGTGAAGCTTTCTTACCATTTGGGCCAATTAAATCAATAAATATGTCATGGGATCCAGTTATTCAAAAACATAAAGGTTTTGCTTTTGTAGAGTATGAAATACCTGAAGCTGCCCAGTTATCACTTGAGCAAATGAATGGTGTAATGATTGGTGGCCGTAATATTAAAGTTGTTGGAAGACCATCAAATATGCCACAAGCTCAATCAATAATTGACAACATAATTGAAGAAAGTAAACACTATAATCGTATTTATATATCATCCATTCATCGTGATATTGAAGAAAAAGATTTGAAATCAGTATTTGAAGCTTTTGGACCAATAACACAGTGCACATTATTTAGAGGAAGTTTAGCAAATCGTGAAAAAAATTATGCTTATATTGAGTATCAAACAATGCAGTCTGCAGTTGAAGCTATTTCTTCAATGAATCTTTTTGATCTTGGAGGAGTTTGTTTAAGAGTAGGAATAGCTATTACACCACCAAATGTATTAATGGAACCTTCAAGTGGTACAAGTATGATGCCAACAGCAGCTGCTGTTGCAGCAGCGACCGCTACTGCTAAAATTCAAGCGATGGATGCTGTTGCTAATAATAATGCTGCCTTTGGACTTTCAAAATTAAGTGATTCTGATTCTCCAATTTTAAATCATACACTGCCTGATATTCATCGATCCACTTTATCGCCACAAACATCCATGTCATCTCCAACAGCAGCAACAGTAGCTCCAGTTATTCCTCCACCTGGAGTAGTTATACCACAAGCATTGACTCGGCCACCAGCAATTAGTCAGTTTAGTTCTGGACAACCTGCTGTTATTCCTCCACCGGCAGTTGTAGCTCCTACGGCTGTTGGTACGTTAGTTATGCCAGTAGCTAGTGCATCAATTGCTGATATTACTAGACGAACACAAGAACAAGCTCATTTGAAACAACAAGAGGAGTTGCAAAAAAAATTACTTGAAGAGACTGAATTACAGACATTACAGCAGCAAGAAAATTTGACAATAAAAGGTCCAAGTGCTCGGCATTTAGTGATGCAAAAATTAATGCGCAGAGTTGAATCTCGTGTTATAATACTCAGAAATATGGTTACACTTGAAAGCATCGACGAGACTCTGCAAGAAGAAATTCAAGATGAATGTTCGAAATTCGGAGAGGTCCGACGAGTTATTATTTATAATGAACGTCAATCTGAAGATGATGATGCTGAAGTTATTGTTAAAATATTTGTTGAATTTTCACAAATGAGTGAAGCGGAACGTGCAAGAGAATCATTAAATGGTCGATACTTTGATAAACGGATTATTAAATGTGAACTTTATGATCAAGCCCTGTTTGATTATAATGATTATTCGGGTTAAACTTTATAAGGCTTTATTTATTTACTCAAGTTATTTTAATTTATATGACAAACAATTTAAAATTATAAATCCGAAATATTATTTAATTTATGTAAATTTACATATAAAACACTACTGTAAGTTACATTTTTTTTTAATTTATTGGAATATTGAAAAAAAAAATTCATTTTTTCATTGAAAAAGTCTTGTAATTATTAAGATCTTAGGTAATAATTATTTTTAAATATATTTTATGCTGTAAAACCTTTTTTTCTTTGTCTTTGATTATATTTTAAAAAAGTCGACTGATTAAATAAAAAAAATATATTTACTACATATTACATTTATTTATTTATTTAGTCGCAAGTATATTTAAAGTAACTAAAAATTAAGTTATACAATGACTTTGTAAGTATTGGAGGTACGACATGACTATTTATTTAGTTATATTGCACACCTCAATAGCGAAGCAATGAGATGTTCTACTAACGCTTACTCGGTGCCAGCTGATCATTTAAAAGAAATTTTTTTAATGAATAAATCGAATATAATTTTGAGTCGACCGGGGCAAAATATCTAGCCTCATCGAATCCAGGTAAGCCTCAATCCAGCCTCACTGAGTAAAGAAAGCATTTTGAGACTCAAATGATGTTCAAAAAGCCTCAAATGAATCTACTACTCGACTGTGTAATTTAAATTCGATTAGTATTATTTGAGGCTCTTTGATCACTATTTGAGGCTCATTGAGGCTCTTCGAACATCATTTGAGGCTCAAAATGCTTTTTTTACTCAATTGAGGCTTACTTGGGATCGATGAGGCTAGAATGAGGCTAGATATTTTGACCCGGGTAATTCTTTAATAATAACGATTGCAAAAAAAAAAAAAAAAAAAAACTGTGAAAAAACCTGTGATGTCGGTTAATATATGTACGGATGTTGATAAACACAACAACTTCAAAAATATATGGTAAAAGACCTAGTACCCGATCAGGGAACTAGTACTCGATCACTCCATGTATTTACATATCTATATTTAGTCAAATTTAATAAATATAGATATACAAATACATGAGGGATTGGGTACTGGATCTCTTACCTTACAACCGATTGATCAATTTCCTTTTTTACCCTTAAAATCTTAAGTAGAAAAACCCTTTTTAAAATTACTATCCAAATCTTTTTTGTTTGAATAAATAAATTTTTATATTGCGTCTCTACATTTTTGCAGTCTTTTACAATTTATAAAATTCCTTAAAAATTAGATCAATATATTTTTTATTGGAATTTACCAACTGTATTCTTGATGCCACTCAACGTCTATGTTTTGACTTGCTTCTATGAATGTTTTGGTGTTATCTGACTATCATAATTCTGTTACGAATTATTTCCTCGTGATTCTCTTTTGTACACCTCAAGCGCGAAAGCGCTGAGGGTGCTTTATGATCGCTCTAAATTTTTTACGATTTTTCCAGCTTGTCTAATATAACTAATTAGTATCACACTAAGTTATTTATTATTTTTCCATATGTATTTCCTACTTCCACCCTCAACAAAATTTTGTTCATTCAAAATCAATTACAAAAAAAATTAAAGCATTAATTTAAAAAGGGATAATGTAGTCAGAATTTCGCCAAGATATAGATTGAAAAAATTTTTTTATTATAATTTTTATTGTATAAAAAATAACTCAAAATTACAAATAATTGATTCTTATCAATAAATATTTATTATTCGGAAAAAAATTCAAATTTACTTATTTTACATAAGACATTTAAATAAGTTTAGTGATAAAAAATTAGTTTTTGTATAAATGAAATCTTTTTATTCTATAAAAATTATTAAATTTTTAAACATATTCACATACAAATTTAAAAATCCTTATCCTTGCGATAAATTATTTTGAGCTGTTTCGCTAAATTGTAATGAAAATCATTTTATGTTTAAAAGTAAATGAAATTTTGCTGTTAATTGATAAAAGTCATATGCTCTTAATTACTAATTATTGCTATAGATATTGTACTTTTCATAAAAAAGCCCATAAATAAAAAAAATAGCAATTAATAAAAAAATTCAGTTATTATTATAATTAAGATAATTCAAAATATTTATCAATTTAATGATACCAATGGGTCATGTTGACATAAATAAAAATTTTTAATATTTTAATAAATTTCAATTAATCATTCAAAAACTGCCCGATAAATGGTGCCAATTTTAAATATTTAAAATTAATGGGACAGCTCAAGATATTGAGATAAATTTATTTTTTTGTTTATTACTCTACCCTAATATTCTGTAGTTTTCGCGGTTGGCGCGAACATAAAAAAACGTCAATATATAATGATACTTTTTAAAAATTAAATATTCCTCATGCGCATGATGTATCATTACTACCGCGCATGCTTAAAAAAAATACGATTGTTCCGCACTTTGAGTTTTGATAAAGAAAAAAATAATAAAAATGAAAAATCATCAACTTAGTTCACGACGCAATAAATTTTAAACTTGAGCGCATGTGCAAAAAAAACCGCCAACTTGCATCATTTTACCCATTATCTAATTCTCTTATCGCAGGTGGAAAGTAGAAGGGGTTTACTGTGACACGCTTGTAGCAAACATATTATTTTTTAGTAGAGCAGAGCGCACCGCGATGTGTTGCAGTGTCGTCTGCATTACACCGTTCACTTGTTGTAATATAATAGTTGTACAATTTTTTATTCTATTGCCGTATTACTTGAAAGTTAAAGCCGCCCTGCCGCCTGGAGCTGGTTCGTAATAGTAATTGTTTATAAACGATATATTTTTATTATTATTATTATTATACTATTTTTTCTGACAAGTGTTGTGACTTGTCTGTTCGTAGATTTATGTAGGGTCGATGCCGCCGGAATATTTTATTATTTATGTAACTTGCAGGTGTATGAACTTTTCCAATTGTATTTCCTAGAAATTCTATTAATTTTTTTTTACCAAACAATTTTAATTCAATTACTTTTTTTTTGTTAATTATAAATATTATTAATTTACTAGATCTATAGATCACTTTTTTATTTATTCGAACAGGTGGTTTTTCAAATTATTAATTTAATAAAGTTTTTATGAAATATTTCTATTACTTTAAGTATTACAAATTATTTAAATAATGTTGTAGAAATTATTTAAAATTCTTAGTTTACATAAAAAAATTTGTTTCTATTTATTGGATAAATTAAATGGCTTTAATTAATGGAAGAAAGTCTTTAAATTTCTATAGATTATTTAGTAATCAAGTAAAGCTCGAAGAGAATAAACGTGTGCAGGTGTTCCGGTAAATCGATATTATTGCCTTCTTTACCACGCGCGTGTTCTTATTCAAGTTAACACTTCAATTAACATTATTATTTAATAAATCACAACACATTCACATTCATTAATTTACTTGAACTTTTTTTTACAATTGTCATCAACTACTAAATAGTATTATGGCGATTCTACTCAAGTACAAAATTATTGACTATTTTTATCAGTAAATTTTCTATTTGAAAATATGTAGATCCTAGAAAATTCTATTCAAAAATTTTTACTTTCACGACATTTCCATCTGTAACTTTTCTAAGTTTAATCTGTAAACAGAAAAAAAGAATTTCGTAGCGCAAGTAATATTTTTCATTTTGATTAAAAAATTTTCCCAGGATTAGAAAAAGTTTTTCCCGCAATAAGGAAATTTTTTGTTTTAATTCATGAAGCAAAAATGTATTTGGGTAAATAAAAAATTTTTTTAGGGTAAGTTAAATTTTTTCGCGCCAAGAAATTTTTTTTTTCTGTGTAACTTTTTCAGATTGAATTCTAAAAAACTTGAGGGTAAAATTTTCATGGATAGAAAAGATTCTAAATAGAATATTTTGGGATTGAAATTTTTTACACAGAAAAAAATAATTTTTCGTTCCAAAAAATTTTTACTTGACCCGAGAAAATTTTTGCCCTATAAATTGAAAATAAAAATTTTCTTCGGGCAAGAAAATATTTTTTCTAGTCCTAAGAATATTTTTGTTTTCAATTAATAATGCAAAATATTTCTTGCACCAAGAAATCTTTTTTTTTTCTGTGCAGGATAGAAAAGTCACTAAAAAATTTATAAATGATAAAATAAAATTTTATTTTGAATTAATTTTCTTGACATAAAATGATTGATTGTAAAAATAAAAAAAAAATATTAAAATTATTTTTTGTAATAAATGTTAAAAGTAACATCGAAGTTCGTTGAGGTATTTAATTCACCATAGGAACTCGGTTTCCTATCGATTTAACACCGGGATTATTTGACTCTAAAAATATCTACGGTGTATTGGCATTATTAAGCACGAATGGCTAAAAATAAAAATTTATTTTATTTCATTATGTATAAATAAATTTAGTTTTATTAATTGGCCCAAGTAAATTTTTTCTTTTTTTTCTTTCATTGTTCTTACTAGGAAATAGTCTTTCTAGTGAGTTTGTTTACTATAGTTAGATAGATGATAATAAATAATAGCGATACGCGTAGGTGCGTTGGCGGAACTTGTTCGCGGGTCCACTATTCGACGGAAGCTACCGAACCGGAAACTTAAGCAGACCGTGGAACAAGGACATTATCATCCCATGAGAAAAAATTTACTTTATTAAATTTGTTTTTTTTTTTGGAAAATATAAATATACACTGCGATTAATTTTTGCTAATCAGAACAAGTACTATTAAATAAATATATAATGTCTTTACCAAAAAATTTGTTTATTGCTGAAAAAAAAATTACAATTATTTTAACTTGTTATTAATTTTTCCACAATTAAAAATTTTTTCTACAAATCAATTACAAAAAAAAAAAAAAAAACTAAAAAAATGCACATGCAGAAAATTTTAAAAACTATAAGTGCAATTTTTGTTAAATATTTTTTTTTATAATTTATCGTTTTGAAAAAAATTCAAAAACTATTAGATGTCGGCTAATTTCAGTATCATTAAATATTATTCTTGTATTTTAAAAAGGTATTCAAAAAAAATTTCATGTACTTACTCAAGTAGAAACCTCCATATTATGAGACAATATCCGTAGTTATAAAATATATAGAATAAAAAAATTACCTTTATTTCATCAATATAAGATACTAAATAATTTCAATTTTTTTCTAAAAAAAAAAAAATTATCAAAGTATGTACTTCAATACTTACGTTTGAAGTCACGGCCGGATGGAACGAGATGACGAAAAATAATAATTTGTTTATAATTTTTTTTTTAACTGTTGACTAATATAAATTTTAATTTACAATTTATTATTATTGTACATTATTCAAGTAATAATATTATTATTAATAACTGCTCAAAATTTTTTTTCAAATTTTTATTAACTATTTTTTTAATATAACAAATTTAATTATTTTTAAACTTTTTATTGATTTAAAAATTATACTTTAGTGTAAATATGCTTTAATTAAAGTTTACAGTACAATAATATTTTTTTAAGTAATTATATAGATCGATTAAGTACATCGGTTTCTTCTCGCAAGTAGTTCTGTTAAGTAGCATTCAGTATATAAGAGTGAACGTAGCGTACGGTTTAATGTGTAGTATGAAAGGAGAGATGTTTAGCACTCCCCTAGACAAGGACGGAATACACATAAATGGTAATGGCACTGTCGCTTTTAGCGACAAATTACCACAAATTTTTTTGGGATAATTAGTGATCCGAAATTACCGTCATTTTTATGTTCACTCAGTTCACGAGAAATTGGCGGGCAATTTCTTGGCAGTTGACGTCAAAAATTATTTGGTCAATTTTTTATAAAACAATTCCCTGGACAATTTTAAATGTACAGTACTTGTAATTGTAAGTAAACTGCAAGTGATATCACTAAACATAAAATGACTAATTTATGTAAATAAAGAAATTCGTAAAAAATTTCTATTCACTTCTACTTAGATGCGAAATGATGGTAAAAAATTTTTCGATCAACTTCTCATAAAATAATTCTCTAAGAAAAATCAAGTTGGTGAGGGAACCGGCATTACATTCAAAAAATGACCGATGGCAAATTTTTCGCTGGTCAAATTTATCTGTCCAACTCACATGTTTTTTAGCAAATGAAAGTCGTGCTGACATGTGTTTTCGATTCAAAGCCGGTTTTTTCTTCAATTTCATTCTCTGTAGATACTTTGCCCGTCTTGTCACTCTTATTGTTACAGTTGAAATAGATGCTGCTGTTCCAACTTCTGCTGCTATCCGTGTAAAAAAATTGTTGTTCATAATGAATTTAGATCTAAATTTCATCTCGAAACTCAGATCGTGACATAAATATGACTTTCATCATAAATTTGTATCAACAACTGTAATCACGTCAAAATTATGACTCAGTAAAATTTCAATCCAAGTGATCCGAAGATCATTCATTAAATTAATTTTACAATTGAAATTGATTTACGTAACTCAAGTACTTGATAGAAAAAGTTTATTGGTAATTTCCGAATCGATAAATTTGACAAAAGGTTTAATTCAGTAAAAATTCAGTCAAGTTTCTTTCGAAGTCATCCCAAGTCCAATTCAAAGACGTAATAAATTAATTTTATAATTGATACGGATTTACTAGACGAAAAGTTGGAGTAAATTCATGATGAAAGTCATATTTGTGCCACGATCTGAGTTTTGTCATGAAATTCAGATCTAAATTCATTATGAACCAAAATTTTTTTTACCCGGGTATTTGCCTCACAGTCTTAATAAAATTAGATGCTGCGCGAATTATCATTTGACGTTACCTTGACTTTGTTGCGAATTTCGTTCGACCTTTATAATTTTTTCCGTAGTTTTCATTGTTTTTCATTAATTTTATTAATTTTTTCAACACTTAACATTTTATTGTGCCCCATTTTATATAGTGACCAATTTTGATGTTTTAAATCGATTTTAATTTATTCACTACGCTCCAGAATTAAAACGTAAAATTACGAAAATGAAACGTATTAATTTTTTGCGCATTAAATTTGACTGAGGCATTCATGTGACGAACTGCCAACCAGTGATGTGCCCTTCTCCAGATATCCTCACTTTGTTTCTCCAACACTAACAACACATCTTGTTCTGTCTTAAATAATTAATGTAAAATACACATATAATTTTATATATCAGCGAGTAAAGAATTAGTTATTGAAAAAAAATAGGTGAGGCTATTCAAGAGACGCGGACTGTATATGCATTTAATTACTGATTGAGAGCCGGTAATTAGATACTTTATCTCTTTATTAGTTGAAAATAAAAATATCTATTATTAATGTGCAAAATATATTTTTTTTATACGTATTTCAAACATGAATTATAAATATAAAACATTTTAGGGTAATAACTGATCTTATCAGTATAAAATGATGATGCTAAATATTGATAATGAAATAAAAAATAAAAATTTTAATTACAATTGTTTCTTAAATATTTGAATATATTTAATAATTGACGAATTACAGAATATAAAAGACATATATGAATACTGAACTGAATACACAAATAAAACTATCGATTGCGACAACATTTGTGCAAGCTAGTACCATTCAAAGATTTGGCTAAAGTATTTTAATTTTCTTTTTATTCCTGTACTATCTTTTACTCATGATAGGTCGTTGCTCTTGAGTCTTAAGCTACGCAAGCTCATCTATGTAAATTTGATGATGCTTTGTCACGTGATTGCGTGCGTTTACGAAACCTGTCACTGAAGTAACTTGTTGGCATTAAATTTTTTAGTTTTTTGTAGTCTATATGTTTTTTTTTTCACTTTACACCAGACATAATGTAGTAATTATTCAAATTAATATTTGTTTCAGAGCTTTAAAAAAATTAATTAGTCTCGTACGATAAAATATAACTCCTAGTTGATTAAAATTTTTAAAAATATTATTAAAGATTATTGGCTAGCAAAATAGTTCTTGAAAAAAATTTAAATTTCTAAACTAGGATATCTTTCTAAACTAGATTTAGGTCTAGAGTACTTATGAATGCGCTCTTACTTCTTCTAAATATATCAGAATTTTATAATAACAAATTAAAATATACCGGTGTTATAAGTTACAAGTTATAAAAATTTTAATGAAGTAAAAAAAAAAATTTTAACAGATTACGTTTTTTAATAAAAATTTTTTTTAGTAACAAGTTTTCGATATCAATAATGGTATGTTGCGTGGTTAGGGATAAAAGAAGACAATTTTAGATGAGGGTGAAGTTGACTGTCATCACATGAAGCCTGATATTTTTTTCGTACCTGCACCGAAAGTTACAATTCCTGTCCTGTTTAGAGGGAAGAAAGTCATTCTTTTCTTTTGTTAGAAAACAAATGATAAAAATGAGCGCGTGCCATTCTTCTTACAAACAGTGGCAAAAATTTCAACTTTCAGGTTCAAATTTTGTGAAAAATAGTCGTCACAATCCGCGCATTTGCCACCCTCACTTTCGGCTCAGGTAGACAATTACACCAGTGGGTTGGAATGTCATACACTTTCCTCCTTTGGTGTGTAATCTACTATTCTTCATTTGTTAAGAGAAAAGTACGACTTTATTTCCACTAAACAGGGTAGTAATTTAAACTTTCGGTAAAGATATAGTGAAATTAGTATATTATATACCAAGAGAGGAAAGTAAGATATTACAACCCTCGTGTGTAATTGCCTACCCGAGCCAAAGATGAGGGTGGTAAATACACAGATTGGGATTTCCTACTTTCCTCCGTGGTGAGTATACGATTTTTCACCAGATCTGCATTTAAAAGTTCACAGTTTTGCTTCTGTTTATGGAAATAGCGCATGCACTAATTTTTATCATTTGTTTTTTCATAAAAGAAAAGAACGACTTTCTTCCCTCCAAACAGGGCAGGAATTTAAACTTTCGGTGAAGGTATGGTAAAAAGAAACTACTGTTTTTTTTAGAGGACGAAATAATCCTTATTGAACATCTTCCTGGACGACGAGTACACCTACAAGATTTTTTTTGGACTGGTCTAGAAGACGCGCCACCATGGATAGATCCAGAACAAACACTTACATATTACGAAACCCGTACTGTACATCATACAGCAACAGTTTACGTTCCCGGGGAAGATGTAGGTCGAGAAAAAAACCCTGGAAGTGGAACTCACGATCCCGGATGTATCTCTTGCATAGATCCCACTCCAACATTGATTGACCCTGACCAAGAAATTGGTATTTTTATTGGCGAAGATCCAGATCCTAAGTAACTATTTGCTTACTTAATTCAATCATCATCATATCATAATATTATTGTTTACATAACTAGCGGCAATTTATTTTATTTTAGATACTGGCTTCTAACAGTACTTCAAGCTGGTGAAAATGTACCGCCAAAAGTTGAATTAAGATTAGCTCGTTTGTACAAAGCTGCTTTTTCGCGTCAACAGCAACGACATTTGGGACTTTTAATAACAGATCCACGTCTTCGAAGAGCTACCAATAAACGACTTACGCAACATAATGATTCTAAATTAGCATCAGGAGAATCTATGGATACTGTAATTTACAAATTACCCCAACATATATTAATTATTATTATAATAAACTTGAATATTTTTTTTAGCGTCTGAAAAATGGGTCAAAAAGTACTTCTACAATTGCAAGTACAATAGAAACGACTGAATCAATAATAGAAAATAATAATACAGATAAAATTGAATTTGTAAAAACAATGAAGGAAATTAAAATTCCAAATAATGAAATTATTAAAGCAATTAATTTAAATGAAAATAAATCAACTTTTGAAAATAATGAAGAAATAAAAATAAAAATTACAACTGCAAATTTAGATAAAGAATTATTAGAAAATACAAAATCAAAAGTTATTTTAAATGACGATACCTTAGATGTTAAATCAACTGAAACATCTTTTAAAAATAATAAATCGGATTTATTTATGGAAAAAATAGTCGAGAGTCCACAAGCTTTAAGATCAAATCCAGAACAATTTTATGAAGATTACAATGAAGATGATTTTAAGCCAAATACTAATATTAATACGAATTTAAAGACTGAATCTCATAAATTAACTTTAATCAATAATACAAAATCAAACACAACAAATGTCGATATTAATGATGAAAATTTAGTTATAGTCAATAATCAATCTTTATTATCACCTGTCCAGTTAAATACATCTAGCTTAAATAATAAAACAGAAAATTATTCATCAAGTTCAAGATTGAGGACCGCAGGTACAGGAATTGTTCAAGTTAAAATGCAAAATACAACAGTACAACGTGATGGATCAACAAAGTTAATTTATTCTGTTCATTTGGGTGGAAAACCTGTTCCTGCTGAAACTGCAGCCAAGGATATGGCACTTCTATCTTCTCAAGAAGTTGCTTTAGAGCTCGGTGCACCGGTTATCATTCAAAGTGAACGTAAGTTTTTTTTTATATATATATATATTAAGTAGTAAAAACAAGTGGATCGTTTGTTTAAGAAAATCTATCAGTCTAGTATTTCGCCCATGAGTTTTTTCTAAAAATGTTTCATTTTTTTTTTTCAAGAAAAAATACAAAAAGAATTTACATTAAATTTACTCGAGGATTCGGGTTTTCCCATGGCAGAGTAATATTCTGGGGTGGGAAGGGAAGGGAAAAGAACACAAGAGAGAAAAGCAACTCTTGTAACGTCACTCTAACACCAAGTGTGTAGTCAAAATTAACACACTTGCCAGATAACATTGAAACGCCATAAGCAATATACAGATATTTAACACACTGTGAAACGTCTTTTAAGTGACTACAAAAAACTATAGTTTTGCTTATGGCCTTAAACATGGAACACGAGAAAATGTGTTTTTGTTTTTTAAAAGAAATTAATTGATTTACTATTTACAACTGATATGAAATATTACGTCCCATATAACAATCTTGTTCAAGGCTTGAGCAAGCCTGGTCTCAAGTTCGATAGACGTTAGTGTCTTTTCCTACCTATGTGTCTTGCTGCAGATACTTGTGGCTAGATTTCAATAGTAAGTCTAGTGCAAGCTTTACACAAGAAATTTGTGCAAGATTATAACTCAATTCTGGAGGAAGATTATAGTTGAAAATAGTTGCGCATAGCTTGTTGTAAGTTACTGGTGCAAGAAATGCGCCAGACACTTTTCAACTGCACCGTATCTGATATCTTTAATATTCTTGTGTACAATACCTTGAGCAAGTCATACACAAGTCTGATGACGATTTCTTGTTACATAATCTTGCGCAAGACTCATACGTAGAAAAAGACACTAGTGACCGGGGGTTTTGCTCAAGGCACTGGCACCAGAATCTTGCTCAAGCATGTGATACTTGGGGTTACTTTCTTATAATCTTGACTCTGATAAAAAAATTCTTACTATCAAAAAATAGTTGATTGTTAAATAATAATCGTTATCACTTTTGATAGCCTCAAATTAATATACAAATTATATTTAATGAATACCCATAGTATAAAAATAAAACGTATAAGTTAACATTTTTTTTGTGTCGCTACTGATATATAAAAAAGTGTTGAATTTTTTTTTATTTCTCGTATTACTCGAATTTCGTGTGTAAATTTTAAAACAAATTTTGTGTTTAAATTCAACACAAATCGTCCGTATCAAAAAATAGCACAAATATTGTAGGACCGTTTCTATTACACAGATTATGTTAATTTTAACAAAATATTTTTTACCGTGTAAATAAGTTAAATCAGAATAGTATTTTTTGTCTTTTTTGAGAAGTGAAATGCTTTGGAATAACAGATTTTCTAAAATAAACAATTCAAGTCTGTAAAATTAAAAAAAAAAAAATTTTTTTTAAATTATTAGCCTATTTGAAAGAAACTAAACCACTGGCACTTTCAAGAAAACCAGAAGTTTGGCTGTTAGTTGGTACCGCAGGAGCAACTGTTTTACTTTTAACGTTGATAATCATCGGGATTATTTTAATTGCTAAAAAGAAAAAAGTTCATAGTGCAGTTTCTGTTCCTCCCCATCAAAGTATTTTGAAAAAAGAAGCTGGATACACAGCTTCTACTCCAGGATTAGATAATACTGGATACACATCAGAAACAGAAGGACGTGTAAGATCTTACATTTTATTAATTAATTAATTACTGGAAATATTTTTAAGTTCATGGTACTTTTGTTAGAGAATTTTTGAATTTCGCTTGCGATGTTTTTATAATTAATAAGTTGATATATTAAAACTAATGTATATATAGGGGAAGGGAGAGCAAAACAAGACCACTACGGAAATAATCGATTTTCGTGCATTTGAATACAGTGAATTTTTTTTTTTTTACTTCCATTTGAAATAATTAAACCACATTTCCAGTTGCCATAGAAAAAAAAAAAATTTTTCCGGGACGAGCCATCCTAAAAAAAATGTAATAAATTTTTTTTTTATTAAAAAAAAATGGTTAAGGTGAGCGGTCCAGTGAATGAACATTATTTAATTTTTACTTACATCATTTAGATTTTAACCACAGCTACATAAAGAAAATACTTCATTATTGTTTGATTGATAGCTTTCCCTTCAATTCAAATTTTGCTGCATACTTCTACATTAAGGTATTGAAAAATACCACCGTTCATTCACTAGTTATACGATTATTTACTGGCTCAGTCACCTTGTAATAAAATTGTTTATATTTAATTTAAGTAAAAAAAGAGATTCGCAATACTGTTAGTGTAATAAAGATGTCGAGAAAAACATTTATTGAAGATGAATAACTTATATAAAATTTAAATATATCGACGATAACATTGTATGTATTTTTGATGGTCAACAATTAAGTCTACTGAAAAATTTCTGAAAAAAAATGTTTTTTAAGAAAAAATTTTGGGATTTTAAAAAAATTTTAAAATAATTTTGAAAAAAAAAAAATAGATTTTGTCTAAATTTTGTGGCGGTCCGTTTTGTCCACCTGGTCTCGTTTTGCGCGCCGTTCCTCTATATATATATATATATGAGCGATTGAATCTAAACTATTGATTATAATGAATAAGAATATCATGCAAACAACTTTGAAAATCAGTTTAGTATAGATTGTATGCCTCCACAATACTTTCGTAGTAATTTCTCGTGTATTGAACTGTTTATAGACGGATGGTACCAGTCAGAGACAGACACCAGGAAGTTTTTCTCGAACTCCAGGTACACCTATTACGCCCAACACTATTGACGACGATATACAAGAATTGTCGAGCGACGAGGAAGAAACTAAAGAACAAATGCAAAATTCTTGGGATATACAAGAGTATGCAACTTTACAAACAAAATCTAGGTAATTATTTTTGTTATTAGTTTTAAATAAATAATTAACTGTTACTATTCCATATTTAAAAAAAAAATATAAATTATTAATTGATTAGAAATGGAAGAAAACGAATAACAAAAATGAATGCTATTGAAACATTAGACAGTCCAGATTCGATGGAGACGGTAGTTGATTGTAATGAAAGAGGTGAATCACTAGAAAATGGTTATATTCATCACTTAGAAGAAACAGCTTCACCGCATTCTTATTTATCAATGCCGCCTTGCAAATTATTTCCAAGCATGAGAAGTGTTGAGCCGCTTTCTAGGATATTAGAACCAGTTGTGGTAAATAAACTATTTTTTATTTTATTTAAGATCGAAGAGGAACAAAGGGGAGGGGGAGGGGTAAATGAGCGACTAAAAGTTCTTGATAAAAATTTTAAAATCTGGAATAAATCATACAAATTTTTATTTAAAAAGTTTAATTACTAATCAATTTTAACAATTCATAAGATTGAGCCAGGGAATACACTGTACAAAATTTGCGGAGTGAACGCGAGTTAAATTTGGAGTGAATGCTGAGTAAATGCAAACCGGATGACTCTACACGGAGAAAAATGTTGGCTCAAAACCTACCGATTTTTATTATGCTGTCGAGAAAACTTGAAACAGGAAGGGAAGCATCCAAAAAATTATCATGCTCTTATGAAAAATTATTATGCCGCATCACAACTATTATAATGTATGGAAGTAATTGTTATTAAATCTTATCGATAAGTGTCTCGCGCGTAGTAAGTATTATGATACAGCATAATAATTTTTCGTATGAGCATAATAATTTTTTGGATGCTTCCCTTCCTGTTTCAAGTTTGGTCGATAGCATAATAAAAAAAATTGGTAGGTTTCGAGCCAACATTTTTCTCCGTGTATTTATTTAATCCCCATGGAGTAAAACTCACTCCGAAGGAGAGTTTATTTTGATATTGAAATCCCTGTTCGGAGCAAAATTAACTTCTAAAGGGAGTTTATTTTAATATTAAAACTCCGAGTCGGAGTGAATAAGGACTTAAATAAAATCTAGATCACTATAAAATCAATCCGCTGGAAAAAACAAATTCCTTCTTTACTCCTTATGCGGAGTAATTAATAAAATCCGTAATTACTCCGAATTCACTCCCGATTTTTTACAGTGTAGATTCGGTATTGGTAAAATTTATTTATCAAAGGCATGTCTTTTAATAAAAAATTCCATGTCACAATTATTTTTATCCCGGGAGACAAAAAGTAAATTTAATCTTACGAAAAAATTAGTTTTTAAAAAGAAGTCTCATTTAGTCTCACATTGAAACTTCTTTTTTATGTTGGGCCTAGGGGTGTGCAAATAATTTTAACTTACAATTTATTCGAGTAGAATCGAATATCAATATTCGATTCCAAACATCATACGAAAAATACGAAAATTCTATAAATTTGAATTAATTATATGTTTTCGTATTCGGAATTTTTGAATTGTTCATCAGTTTTCAGAGCATTCCGAAATTTTAAAATTATTCGAAAAATCTGAATTATTCTGAAATTATTGTAAAAAAAATTTTTATAATTTATCTCAAGTTACACTGAGAAAAAAAAATATGCTGCGAATTAGAGTCAGTTCTCTCATCAAAATCGCCGTTGGCTCAATGACCTTGAATTTTGAGTAGAACACGTCTCGTTTGAGCGAATTGACGGTAATTCGCAGCGCATCTTTTTTAACTTCCCGCGAAAATAGCGGGAAGTTTTGGGGCTGGCCCGCAGGGTCAACCGATAGACCGATTTTTATGGTCCTGAAGTTAACAGACAATTAACAATTTCCGGATTTTTTTTTCAACAAATCGATTACAAAAAAATAAAAAATAAAAATATTCACATGCAGAAAATTAAAAAACTGCAGGTGCAATTTTTTTTAATATTGCACAACTCAAGCGCGAAAGCGCTGAGGGTGCTTTATGATCGCTCTAAATTTTTTTTTTCTAATTTATCGTTTAAAAAAAAAAAAAAATTATTAGACGTCGGCTAACTTCAGTATCATTTTTTTTTGTAACTGCTTTGTTCTAAACAAAGGGGACATCCATTAATTACGCGAGCTCAGAATGGGGGGGGGTCCAATGAAATCTCACCAAATCTCATTCAAACCGAGGGGGGGATAATCGAAAATCTTACCTCAACTTCAAAAAATATAAAATATTACAGATATTTAAAGAAAATTATTTTGAGTGTGTATTTTGCCTGCTAAAATAAATCTCATGGCTATTAAAATCATTTAGTTCGAGAGAAATATAAAAAAATAAAAAAAATGTTTCGGGTATTTAAAAGAAAAGACAATATTATAGGCAACGTATCGATTATTCTCTTCCACGGATTCTCCGAGTTACGACAAGTGCCAAACGCTACTCACGTTACCAGCCAATTCGCAGAATTTTACCCACTGCAGAAAGAAAACTTAATTTTTAGTGTCAATCTCACGTAAGGGGAGGAGGAGTCTAAACTGATCGAAAATTTGAATTATAAATATAATTATAAAATTAATAAAACAAGTCAAATAAGCGAGGCAGAGAAAAAAGTAAAACCCATTGAAAGTAAATAATTAATAATTTATTACGACATACATATTTTACAATTAGTTATCTTGCTGGAACATGCGCAAAAAATGTCTTAAATCATTATTATCTAAACATTCAAATACAGCATCGACGCCATCAGGCAACAATTTAGACGCAACGGGAAAAAGATTATGAAAAACTTGAGTACTTTCTTCCAATAAATTTTTCCTTATTAATCCTTTCGAAAAGCGAATTTTTATCGTCGATCCATAAACCGGAAATCTACGCAAAACTTCACCCGAAAATATGAACGTCTGATGATTTATATTTTTTGCATACGCAGCTAAAAAATTACTATTTTTGCTCAAAATATCATGAAATGAAATCCCCGAGTTTGGTATTTTTTCCATCATTGCTCTCGACATTTCTTGCTCACATATTTTGTTATAATCATCAAACGGTTTGTGTTTAATAAGAGAAGACATCAACACATTATTATAATTAGATAGAGGTGCATTTAGACTTCTTAACTTTAAAATCTGTTTAATAACGTGTTTTTTATTTTCCGAAATACTGTCTCCAACACGATCACTATCAAAAAGCATCATGTAAATACAATGGATCCTATGTGGAAGAAATTCACAGATATCAAAATTATTTATGTCTGCATCATTATCTAGGAGAACATCCAATTTACTATTATTCATTGTATTCTCAAGTAAATTCACTCCATGCCTACCAGGCATGAAAATTTACGAATGTTTAGCATTATTTGATTTGAAAGAAAAAAGTAAATTCGTACTAAAACAATTGAAAAAAACTCTCATTATTTAAATTTTCTTTCTCGGGATGCCCATTTTGCCCCTTCCCCTGTTAATGATAAACTAATTTTATTTTTTTTTGTAAATTAAAAATTCAAATCTTATTAGTCAAGTTGTCCTCTGGTATTTTAAATAATTTCACTGATTCCAATTTAATTAAAAAACTTTGAATTACTACACTGTAAAAAATCACCGGGGTATAAGTCCAAGCGGTGTAGGTGTTAAAATTATCGGTGTTAAATTTACCCCCAAAACCGGTGTGAAAATAACGCCGCCACCGGTGTAAATATTCTGTACCGGTGTTAAAATAATGCCGCCACCGGTGTAAGTATTCTAGACCGGTGTTAAAAAACGCAGCCGCCGGTGTAGATATTCTTTACCGGTGTCAAAATATTTTACTTTGTAAATATTTTTACTTACTCGATCACTATACTTGTTAATAAATGATATTTTTTATTAATTTTCATAAAGAACTGACATTTTTTGTGTTTTATAATCTTTAAAGTTATTACTCCAAGCGGACGCTTTTTACCCCGTTTTGACACCGGTATCACTCCGCTTTTGCACCGGTTTTACTCCGCTTTTACACCGGTTACCCCGCTTTAACACCGGTATTTTTAACACCTGTGTATTACTCCTCCTACGCCGGTGCAATTTCATTTTTACACCGCTCTTTTTACAGTGTAGACATAGCAACTATCTTTTATTGATTTTATCATTTAAGAAAGAAGAAAAACATCAAGGGTAAATATTATTATTGCTATAATTATTATCGGTATGTGAATTTCAGGTCAGACATTTAGACATGGAGTTTGAAACTCCTGAGATGACGAGACGGGAGAATGGCTTTGTTAATAGAAAGTTAGGAGATGAGTCACTAGGACGAACAAGGAGTGCTGTAAAGGATCCAGGAGTTGTTGGGCCAATTGTTTGGGATCTTAGAAAACAACGAGCGGTTGAAGGTTCTTACATAATAAAATTACTGTTCCTTTATATAGCTCTGAGCTTTACTGTTATAACTGTCATTTAACCTGCCTCGATGTCTCGGAGATAGATAATATTCTTTCATTTTTATTTTTTTAAGAGTATCACAGTAAAAAATATTCTGTTAAAATCAACATTGGAAATTTGTTGATTTAACACAAAATAATCAACACAAAAAATTTAACACAGTCCGTTTTTAACACAGATACAAAATATTTTTACTCTGTACCCCCAGATAAATCTTCTAGACATCAGAGAGTTGGGTTACTAAAGTATTGAATAAGATAATTTAAATAAAATTTTTTTAAAAAGATCTAAATTATTCTCGCAGAAAACGCGAGTACAGAAATGGACGTAGAACGGCAACTTCCGTCGTCGGGTCCGGTGGGTCGAGCCAGGAGAAGACTTCACGAGCTTCTAGAGGATTCATTCAGTCTCTTCACCACAAAGGACATAAAAAACAAAGAACAAAATATCGCAGTATCTTCACATTCAAACGGAATTTTACACGATCGTGTTACGATGTGTTTGGAATCGAAAGAGAAATGTACACTCGTCAGGTAGCTTTAAATAAATTTTATTTTATTAATATATTAATATATATTTTATATATTTTTATTTAACTTATTTCAGTCCGGCCGCAAGTCCAATGATACATTCGAAGACGCGTCCACGGACTTCTCTACCACGCGATGTACTCGAAGAATCAATACCGGAAACCGGAAACACGAGCATACAAACAACACGAGGGGCATGGGGATCGAGGCCAATGAGTGCAGGACCGTTTCATCGCCCGAATTTACCAGAAGTAAACGTAACTCGCGTGCTCGCGGATACTCATCTAGCTCCGGATGATCCAGCGGTTCCACTGATTGCTGCTATTCGAAAAGAATTAGAAAAATTTACCCCAGATAAAATTTAGATTCATTTAATTGTGGATAATCATAGTTAATATTAATTAGGTTTTAAGTCTCAACACCTTTAATTTTTTTAGTTTTAATTTTTCATTTCATTTACTTCGATCATTACGTACTTGAATATTTTTATTTTCTCAGACATGTAAAATTTCAGCATATTTTTTTTTAAATTTAATATATCTATTAAAATATTTTTTGTTTTAATTAAAAAATAATTTTTACAAAAATTTTTAACATTTAACTCATTTTTAATTTATTAAAGTGCATGAAATATTTAATTTTGAAAGAAACAAGATGTTGAGACTCTAAAGATAAATATTTTATCAACTCACCCATCTAGATAAATTTATTTATGAACTAGTCTTATTTATTCATTTATGAATTTTTTATAACTACACTGTAAAAAATCGCTAATGTATTCTGAGTGATTACGCATTTTATTTAAATTCGAATTCACTCCGTCACTCGGAGTTCCGGAGTTTTGAAAAAAAAATCACTCTGCACACGGAGTAAATAGGGAGTTGCTTTTTTCAACGCAGTGATGTATAGATTTTACTTAAATCCGCATTCACTCCGATTCGGAGTTTTAATATTAAGAGGGATCTGAAATTTTTTCTCTACACGCAAAAAAATAAATAATACTCTCTAAAAATGAATCAGTGAAATTCACTCCAAATTAGTGAATATTCACTGGGAACCAGCTATAAGTATACCACTGGTTGAATTAGTGGTATACTTATAGCTGTAGGAATAGTGACTATCCACTGATTCACGAGAATTTCACTAATTCATTTTTAGAGAGTAAATTTTATTCGGATTTTCACTGATTTTTATTGTTTGAACAATAAACCCGCATCAAAGAAGGTAACCCGGGAAGAAATGATCAGACCTAATCAGACATGAAAAATGACCATGCCTGACCAGGTATGTTCATGTCTGTTTATGCTCATCCGGATAAAAAAATTATAGATAAAAAATGGCCCTATATAATTATATATAATTATGTATAACTATATAAAATTATATATAATTATTTCTATAAAAATTTAAAAGATTCGGGCGTGTGCAGGATTTGAACCGTGGAACTCGCGCTCGAAAGTTTAACCCGCTACCCGCTGACCTAAGAGATTGACTTTAAAAATGAGTTTCGTATGAAGTTGAAGTAATAAAAATCTTATACGTGATAGATTTTTAGTCAACAAAATTTTATATCTAATTTGTTAATTATTGATTTACAGTTATATGAAATTATATATAAGTTATATATAATTATAACTGCGTTAGCTATATATAATTAAAACTAAGTGAGTTATATTTAATCATAACTAAGATTTTAAATTTAATCCCATATATCAGGCTGGATCAGACATGATCAGGCATGGACAGGCATGATCAGGTCTGATCATTTTTTCCTGGGAATTTATAAATAATATAGTATTGAAAGCGAAAAAGTATAAGAATGATTCTCTTCAATATATCGACATGAAAAAAAAAATAGCTACTCTTGGTCTTTAAATTTTATTGTTTAAAATGACAAAATACGTCATCTTGCCATGTAGGTATAGTCGCATCAGTAATACTTTAGGTTAATTCTTTCACATACATTGGAAGCCCACAAACACAAGTAAAATCTTATTGTTTCAAACTATAAAAACTGAAGCGCTTAAGATATACTTTCTACAATTTGAAGAACGTAATAATTATTTAACGTTATATATAAAACCAATTACTCGACATTGAAAATTTTATTTATCATACTCAATGCTTTTTTTACTTTTTTTACTCTAAACTTCAATGTTCTAAACAGCGAATGTTTAGTAAGCTGAAACGTTTAATTATTATAATTTCATTTTTTTATCTACCAAACAGTAATTTCTATCACTTGTAACATGAATTATTTACACATAAACTTTAAATTTCAATATTTAAATTAAGATTATTATAATTTATTCTATAAAACCACGAAATTCCTGTTCGAAATGATATTAAATTGTGACCACATTCTAAATTTTTAGCTATCAATCATTGATTTTTTTGCATATATCACAATCAAGTTTACGTTTTTCTCTTAAAAAAATGAATATTTTTTAAAAATGAAACCGTAGATGCTAAATTATACTTATGCATCGAGCCTCGTTCTTAATTTTGTGTTTAGAAATTTCGTTCGAAAGAAAAGCCTGGACAAAAATTATATAAACTCCTAGGAAGTGAATTTTACTCCAAGGGGATTAAATAAATATGTAGTCATCCGCTCCATATTCACTCCGTATTTAATCCGCGTTCACTCCGCAAATTTTTTTTACAGTGTATCGTTAACAGAATAAAATAAGTCGAAAAATTACCAATTCATAAAACATGTAACATTAATTATCAACAGTATTCTACTAAATATTATAGATACTTTAATTGTTATGTATATATTTATATATTTCGTTAAAAAAATAATTATAATTTTTAGTATGAATTATTTCACGCTTGTACTGAATTGTGTTAAAAAAGTAGTCAATGATATCATTAATCCGTCCTATAATATATTTACTATAAATTTTTTATGGTACAAACTGACAGAAAGAAAATAACAAATTTTGAAAATTTATATTCATCAAAATTTATACGGTACAATAAAAATAAAAAAAAACTATACAAACATGTATATATATATATTTATATAAATGTGTAAATTTATTTAATGCAAAATTTATGATGTCGAGGCCGTCCTATTTTTTATTTTCTCTAGGGAAAAATAAGAGACAGTATGATGGTAGTAAAGAAGAAGAGAAGTTGGCTCCGTTTACAGATTGAAATTATTTTTGGAGTTGCTCGGAGCTTCTATAGTTCGTCTAAATCTGTATTGACCAATCGTTGTAGTTTATAATGCTGATCACGTGGCATATCATGTCAAAGATTCAAGAGATTCTAGGGCCGTGAAAAAATAATCTTTAGTGCATTACAGTCTGCTGCTTAACTTTCAGTAGACTAGTCACATACCCAACTTATTTATTTTCCGCTCCAGGTAAGAATATTTTCTTCGTGGATACTGGAGATTATTTATATATTTATTTTAATAACAATGTTTTTAGAAATTATAATATAAGTTTCCAAAAAATTAAAAAAAAATATATATTATTTAAATAATTATTGTGTTCAATGAGTAATTTAATTACTCATTAATTGGTTTTATTTTTCTTCATCCACTTTATCTCAATTAAGTTACAGTGTTTGTCGTGATTAACTCGATGAGTAATTTTTTAAAAAATAAAATATAATAAAAAATTTAAGTGATTATTATTTAATTAAAGTTTTATAAATAAGTGATGAGATGTGATTCATTATTTAAGATAATTCCCAGCATACATGGATTAAAAAAATTTCAACAATTATTTTTATTACATATTTATTTATTAATAATGTAACAATTTTTTAAAAATATTTTGCTAATTTATATTCCCGGGAAAGAAAGTTTAGATCAAACTTTATGTATGAATAGGTATGAACAGATCTGTTCAGATCAAAGTAGATCTAGGCTGATGTAAATTTCTGCTTAAAAATCAGCGTGTCTAGATCTGCACAGGTCTAATTTGATCTGGGCAGATATAGACAAAATGCAGATCTAAACTTTATTTCTCGGGTTATCATTTGAAAAATTTAAAAGGCTGATGATCTCAGATACTGAGCCAATAAGTGAATCATTAGGACTATATTATTTAATTAGTTATTCGTCGGCGTATATATTACAATAAGAAGTTTTTTTTTTTTTTTTTAAATAAATAATCAAATTTAAATTATTGGTTTTATATTTATTATAAAATGATGTCATTTAATTTTGAAAGATTTCATTCATCTCTGAAATATTTCTAGCGTTTCATTCATAAATCGGGTATTTTAGGCTCATGTAGGTGTAGAGTAATTTTATTTTAACACCATTAATAACACTTATACATTGTAAACAATTTTAAACTTTATTACTAACATACTTTTTTTATTTTTTAAATTTATTTTTATAAATGCACTAGACATTTATGTTTCATATTTATGAGACTGCAATTGAATTATTTAATAAAAATATACTACGTCTATATATATAACGCTAAAGTGAAATAGAGAGAGAGCGAGAGAGAGAGAGAGAGTAATATTTATAAATAAATTTGTTAGCCTGCATCTTTATTATGGGACATACTCTGACGTATGACGTGAGTCTTGCATAATTCTGGCTTGTCATATGTTGCGATTCATCTAAACTTGATGAATGATTTGACATTTTTAGGTTGATAAATTTTTTATGGAATAAATTATATTTATATGATGAAATGAAAATATTTTATTTACAGCAGATGTAAAAATAAAATATATATTAAGTTGAAAAAAAAAAGTGCAGTTGCAGTAAAGGAAATAATTTATAGTAATTTAAAAATAATTGGCTGGTTTAGAATTGTCAGGAACTGTTGCTGAGGTAATTAATTACTCCCCACGAGACTTATTAGAGCTTAAAGTCCCGTTTGTAACTTAGACAAACAGTAGCTACTAAACTTCAGTTAAGATAATTTTAGGGGTTGGAGAGCATACTTTGATTCTCACTTTGGTAAGAACATTCAAGTGTCTGAGGACACAAACTATCCACCGTCACTGACGTATGTTCAAACCTAAACTTTCGATCGCAAATTTATGTATATAGTTTAAAGTTGTCATTGTATAGATTTACATAATATACTGTTAATCTTTGATGATAATCAATGACATTTTTAAATCTGTGAACAAAAATGATAAATATTTGAGTAAAATAGATACTTTATTAGTACCAATGAGATATAGACAGAAAAAGAGATAGAGAAAGATCGACTAGGTCGTTGCGACCAAATTTGGATCGTAGTCGAAGCTTACATACTTTGTGGTGGGGACCTACTACTTGGTCTATATTTGAACACCGGAAACTCTATATTGGTTTTGCTAAATTAAATGCATAAGTGTACTTAAATTAATGTTTTTTATTTATTTCAGGAATTTGAGCAAAATCAAGAGTCTTTGCCATGGCTGATGATGAGGTTTGGTATGTACTCAATTATTTTCATAATATTTTACATATTTATACACTGTAAAAAATTTTTCGTGTGAAAATGGTCCCCGAAGACTTTGCACGGTTAACTCGGCGTGACTGACGGTGTTAAATTTTTCCGGTGTGAAACATCAAGCGGTGTACTTTTAACAGGGTGTGAGTGTTATCTTTCATACTGATTGACGTTATTAGTTCAAAACTCAAACATTGTTTGATCACATGACATGTAGTTAAAAATGACTCAATAACTGTTTTTGATATTAAAATTAATCAATTTAACACTAACTTTAAAAATAAACTTTTTACTCCCCATGCGGAATGATTTTTTCTCAAACTCCGAAACTTCGATTCACTTTTGCTTTTTTACAGTATATATAATTCGTATTTTAAAAAACTTGTTCTCATACAATATGGGAACTCACGGAGCTTCGATAGAGCTCTGTCTAAGCTCCATGTAGGAGCCATTCCTATGAATTATTGTAAATACTACCGTGCATTATTCTTTGAGTACTTATCTATTCTTTTAAAATGAATCAGTAAAAAGTTCTGCGAATCAGTCCTACACTGTAAAAAATCACCGGGGTAAGTCCAAGCGGTGTAGGTGTTAAAATCGGCGGTGTTAAATTTCAACACCGAAAGCGGTGTGAAAATAACGCCGCCGCCGGTGTAGATATTCTTTACCGGTGTTAAAATATTTTATTTTGAGAATATTTTTACTTACTCGATCACTATACTTGTTAGTAAATGATATTTTTTATTAATTTTCATAAAGAACTGACATTTTTTGTGTTTTATAATCTTTAAAGTTAATACTCCAAGCGGACGCAGTTTATCCCGCTCTTACACCGCACTGAGAAAAGAATTTATCAAATACTAATAAAATTTATCAATATTTGATAAACAGCTTACTTAGATTGTTCCCAAGTCGGTCATTATCAAATATTAAAACAGTTTATTAAATATTAATAAACCGCTTATTAAAGATTAGTAAATGTGTTTATTAAATATTAATAAATAGTTTATCAATTATTGATCGGTGGTTTATCAAATATTAATAAATACAGACTGATATAGTTTACGTTTCTACATATCTTATATACTATCGTGATATGTAAGCAGTTTGTTTAGTTAATATAGGTTAGGTCGAATTTAGCAAGCCCCACTCTTTTAATCATTTTTCTATAACACTTTATTTAATTTTTTTTTTTATTATTTCAACAAGCATAAAAACAATTTGTTAGTTGTAACGCATGTATAAGGCAATATGTTAGGTTAGAGGGTACAACGCCACCACACTCATTAATACTATATACAAATCTCACATATCAATAGTTGATAAAAGTTTATTAAATATTAATAAATTCCTACTAAATATTGATCAGCGACCTATCAAATGTTAATATCAATTTATTAATATTTAGTCGATGGAAGGATCGATATTTGATATGTGTAGGATAGTATTTAATAAATACAGTTGAATATTTGATAAATCAATTTATCAAACATTAGTAAATTTTTCTCTCAGTGCGGTATTACTCCGCTTTTACACCGGTATTTTTAACACCGGTGAATTACTCCTCCTACACCGGTGTAATTTCATTTTTACACCGGGCGGAGTTAAAATGAGTCCATTTTTAACACCGCTCTTTTTACAATGTAAGTATATCACTGATTGAATTAGTGATATACTTGGGACTACTCTTGCAGTAAATATTCACTGATTGGAGTACTTTTCACTGATTAATTTTAAGAGATAATATACTTGAATACTACATTCCTTTAAATTTTCGAGTTATAAACTCGCAAAAATTTTAATCTTAATGTATGTTATACTGTAAAAATTTTTTACTCCGCGGTGTGGTGTGAATGATTTGGCGTTAAAATTTTCAAGACTGCCAGTGTGAAAGTTACACGACGCACGGTGTTAAATTTTAGACCGTGTAAATTAGAAAGTTCACACCACCAATGGTGTAAATCTTAAGCTATTTATTCAAAACTCTCGATTACTTCGACACTAGACACTTTATTTTTATTTTATAATAATCTACATCAATAATAATGATGATATACTAGTGCTGCAACCTTTATATTATTTGACAATTTTTTTAACTACAGATTATATTATCGGACAATATTTGAGCTAATAACACCGAACAGTCTGAAAGAAAAAACTCATACAGTGTTAAAAGTACGCGGCTTGATATTTCACACCGTCAATACACACAGAGCAGACCGTGTAAAATCCTCGGGGACCATTTTCACACCAAAAATTCTTTACAGTGTCTTTTGTGAAATTTCAATTACTGTTCTTAAATTTTAAATGAATCAGTTAATTTTAAATAATATTAATTCTATAGAAAAGTTATTATTTAAATCCGAATTCACTCCGATTGGAAACTTTAGTATTAAAATAAACTTCCTATTGGAGTAAATTTCACTCCGAGTAGATTAAATAAATAAACAGTCATCCGCTCTGGGTTAAATCCGCGTTCACTCCGAAATTTTTTTACACAGTAATTATTTTGTAGAATAGAGAAATTTAATGTCAATGCTTTAATAAACTCACAATATCGCTCAGAACAACTTGAGATTTAAAATAAAAAACATTAGTTCTATACTTTATTAAATTATAATTTAACTCCATATTTTAATTAATAACCCTGATTAAAAACTCCGATTGAAACCGCTGAATTCCGATTGAAATCCGATAGACTTTCAATCGGAATTCATTGGTTTCAATCGGAGTTTTTAATCAGAGTAACATAGAACATGAATTTTTAAATAGTCACACTGCATTTTCATTAACGATTATGCTTTTTTTTTTCATACAAAAAAAACGATATCACACTGAGAAAAAAAAATACTGTTTTCCAAACAAGAATTTCTTGGTTCAAGAAATCCGTTCAAAATATTTATTTTATTCTTATTAATGATCAATTTTTTGAGAAAAGAGCATCAAATTTATTTTTGTTATTCTATGAATTTGATATTATATTATGAGTAAACAAAAGAATATCTTTACTTGAATTAAATAAAAATTATTTCCTTCAATTCTACGAATTCTTGAGACAAAATTATATATTCTTGAAAATTATCAAGAATATATGTTCTTGTATCAAGTAAATCTTCTTAATAAAAGTATTTTTTTTTCTCAGTGCAATGTAATATTAATGAATTTGATTGAATATTAATGACAATTATCCTAGAAAATAAAAATAAAATTTTGACTATTCAAACGATGTAAATTTTAATTATTTATTCATTATTATTTTTCATGTGAAATCTAAAATTTATTCCTGATTGTCGACATCAACAAACAAAAATTTAATGAAACTATTTATCATCATTACCATCATCATCATGATCAATGTTGTTCTATGTGCAGTATAAACAATTATTTAAGAGGTATGTTTATTTTTGTTATCTTTATGATGTTTATTTTCTCAAGCAATGTTAATAAGAAAAAAAAAAATTGTACAATGTAATCAAAATTAATCGTAAATTAAACAGTACATAAAAGTATCTAAACATACTTTGAAATCTTATAAGACAGTGATTAAATTAAGCACAGTGGTTTTATGTATATATTTTATTTATATTGAGCAATTATTTAGTAGCCGGAATTACAATTTTCTATGAGGCGAACCAGACTAAATATCTCATCAGTAATGCTCTTTTAAACTCTATCCCGGCAATGGACGCATTTAGACCTGCTTAATGCGAAACCACGTAGACGAATCTTCTTTTGTATCTTTAGCATTACACTGAGAACGTAATCAATTGCCCGTCAGCTTTATTTAGTTCGTTTTTATTTTGTTGATCCCTTTCTCATCAATTTAATTACTTACATAGTAAATTCTTTAATGAAATTAATTGAATGTTCAATTAAAAATTGTACAATTTTTTTTTTTTTTAACAAAAATAGTATCTTATGCATCTTGTAGAATCGGTATTATACTCGAGTGTTACCAAGACACGAGAATATAATATCCGATGTCCCTAGATGTATGCAACAGTTTATGTACTGAATGTACGAAGAAAAATGCCGTTAAAAGTCTAAAGTCAATAAAAAAAAACCTGGAAAACGGTTGACCCTGTGGGGCAACCCCAAATCCTCTTGTTGTTTTCGAGCTCTTTGAGTTCAAGAACGTTACTATTCGTAAATTTTTAAGCTCAAAAAACGGTTGGACTAAAAGAAAGTATATTTCACTGAAAAAGCTAATTCTTGTTCCATGATATCTTCGAAATAAATTAACCGATTTGCACGTTTTTTTGGGTAATGGATAGGGCTTCTTGAGATTCAGCTTTGATTAAACTTTGAAACAAATCGGTACACGGAAAATAAAAATTCTCGACTGAAGGTGAATATTCTTGATTCAAGAAAATTTTTTTGGAGACCTAAATTTTCTCAGATAAAGTAGAAATCTTCTCCGACCAAGACAAATTCTCTTAGCTCAAAAAAATCTTGACTTGGTTCCCGAAAACGTTCGTTTTCCAAAATATTTTCTTGACTCAAGATAACTTTATTTTCTGTGTAGCATGAATTTCGAGTTCAGTTATACAGTTGAAAAATTTGTGTTAAATTTAACACATATCACACGTCACAAACAGTCAATTCAATTTTTTGTGTTAATTTAACACATTATACTTGTGTCAAACAATAACACAGATTTAAAATTTGTTGAAATCAGATAACACATTCAACTTTAATTAAATTGACAATTGATGGTGTCAAATAATTGACACAAAATAGTTAACCATTGAATTTTTATGCACAAGAATACAAAATTTTCAACTGTGTATGCAACAAAAACCATAAATTTTTTTTTTTTTGTAATTTTTATTTATTGAATAATTTGGAAACTGTTTCCCGGATCTACTTTAAAATCCATTCAGTTCTACTCTCTACACATGAATAAGTGAAAATAAGTGAATATTCACCAATTCAGAGTGCAAATCGAACCACACGGAAAAAAAAATATTGCGCTTATCGCTCACCAACGGAGAGCGACAGTTGTATCGTGATTAGTACTAAATTGTTACTTGATTTTCACGATATATATATCAATATGAATGAAACACTAGATACTTATTATAATGATCCTACGGATTGTGAATATACTTAAATGTATAGTGATCGTCAGTTAACGTATCCATATCCTACCAAAACGGATCGTGATTATCGCGATCTACTTCTCAAGCGCCATCACTCATAACCAAATTTTTTATTTATAAGATTATTAATTATTTAAAGCGCACACAATGACGATAAAAAAATACGAATTATATATTTAATATGCAAGAATTTCTTATTTTTTGTCGATTAATTTTTTAATTTATCTTTGAAAAAAAAAAAGACTGTGAAATTTACATCAATTAATTACCCATATTCTATTACTTTACATTTCTTAATATTAAATAATAATTTTTTATTGCACCTATTAGAATTATTAGCATGTAATTATTAATTCCAACTAAAAATAAAATTGTAATGAAGTTAAAGTTGAAAATTTATCTATTTTAACCTCAAATTTTTTATGGCTATTTGCCAACAGAACGGATCGCTACTATAGCAAAACGATCTTATGATTTCGGGATCCGCCGGAATCGCGATAATCACGATCTGATAGATCAAGACTTTCCGTATACAAAGTATAACCAACCGAGGAGAGTGAATATCACAATACCGTTGAGTGGTGAGCGCAATATTTTTTTCTCCGTGCACTAATTCCAAAAAGTGGTTCGATTGGCACTCTGAATTAGTGAATATTCACGTATTTCACTAATTCATGTTCAGAGAGTAAGTCTTGATGAGCCCTCGATAAAAGCTCGATTTTTTAAAATTGGACTTCGATTAATAACTTTTCTTTCTTTGAAAATTCACAATTTTCATAGCAGTAAGTTAAAAACGTCAACTTTGGTGTTATGTCATACCGATTAATAGAGACATGTAAGATTATAAAATTTAGCTGACGTTGCCTTGATCTACACATTCGTGTGCTGATTAATTGAATGTGCATGTGTAGTCTAGAGATTTTCGTCATGGTAATAAGGCAGCTAAATTCAAAGTGACGTCATAAAAGAGGGAGTTAATAGATTCGTTAGTGGCTTGAATTATTGAGTAGAGATATACTCTGCTCATTTCACTAAATTTTCATGATTTAATTTACAAAGTAGTGATTTAATATATATGAACCTTTCGTCCGTCGCGCTATGAGAGAATCCCCACCTTTTTTTTTTTAATACTAATAATTTTTGGAAAATTAATCATTATTTTTTTCAACCGATTCGGCAATTCGTGTATTACGGGGGGGAGGTCAGGGTCTGAAGCGTAAAAAAAAACACTTTTTTGCGAGTTTTTTTCAGCTATATGGATAAAGTAAATTGATTTAAACCTTTTGTACATTGCTAAGTGTAATTTCAATAACACTCCCTAGAATGTTAACGTGAAAATATCCACAAACAAGCCGGTGTCAATCTTTCCCAAGAACGCTTTTGAAAAAACACGATTTGCGGTGATCACTATATCGCAGCTAAAAATTATCTGAAGTCGAGTACGTTTAAAATTTAGTTTAAGTATCATCAAACCCTTCCCCCTAACGATCTCTCATAATTTTTTTTTTCATTTCTAAATTTTTGGTGATCATGTAAAGTGAAAAGTGCTATTTTTCATAAAAAATTCCGCCATTTTGGGGGTAGGAATCCCTCAATGTAAAAAAAAAATCTCAAACTCAACGTTGGGGGGAGGTATTTTATATGTAGAAAGTGTGTACCAAGTTTGAAATAAATCGGTCATGTAGTTTTCAAATGGCAGTGATCACGGATTTTGAAAAAGTATAGTTTCGAGAAAAATGCGTTTGAAATTTTAGAAGAATAAAGTGAAAAAATTGTTTTTTTTTTTTCAACTTAGGGGAGGGTGAGGCAAGGGTTGCTCTGATTGACTTGAAATTTTGGGATTATATTCTTGAAATGTTTAACTATAAGAAAAGACGAACAAAAAAAAATCGATTTTTCAAAAGTGTGAGACCCTGAAGTGCAACTGATTTCGTAAGTACAATTTGATGTGCAAAGTTGCCATATCTATAAAAAATAAACAAATTTAGTAGATATTTAATTTCAAAAAATTTAAATAGAAAATTATTAATGTGATGTAAATTAGTGAAACTTCGAAATCGAGGTAGCAACATTTCTCTAAAATTAACATTGCAGCGATTCCCTCACCGTGCGACTAACGACGTTCGGCAAAAGATACGCGACGGACGAAAAGTTAAATCGTACTTTCGACCAATCAGCAAAGATTGTATTTTAATATAAAATTTTATGGTTGACTTTAGCCAGTTAGCGGCGTATTCTTTGGGCATGAGTTACATAAAAAAAAAGTTTTGTCTAAATTTTTTATTAATGAAAAATATCTTTTTTTTTATTACAGGAACGAAAACAACGGGGAAATATATCACCGATCGGCTGTAGCCTCACCTCGATAATGAAAACAAGTGAAATTTTCAAAATAATTTATGTTCTAATAAATTATTTTTGAACGGTATCAAGACTAAATAAAAATATAATTATAAAATCAATAAATTAACAAAAAATATTTATTATTTTTTAAAAACAATTTTTTGATAGAATCTTAAAAATTTTATCGATGAAAATGTCGTTACTACTCGTAGTTATTTTTATTTTATCTCCAATATTTGTCGGAATTTTTTTTTCAATTATAAAAAAAATATTTTGGGAAAAAAAATCTTGAGTGAGGAATTACAGTCGATTTTTTTGTCGTTGGTGAATGGAAAAAAAAAATATGTCAAACGAGAGTTTAAAGTGTTTTTCACACTGACAATGTAGGAAAAGAAGAAGAAGCAGGCGGAGACGGAGCGGAAGAGGGCGGAGGTCCGCGCTCGTCTAGAAGAGGCTTCCAAGGCGAAAAAAGCAAAGAAGGGTTTCATGACCCCTGACAGAAAAAAGAAACTAAGGGTACGTGTCTATGTTTCTTTTTTATCTGATTATTTTTTATTCTTTTATTAAAATTATTATACGTAAAAATTATATAAAGAATAAAAAAATAATAAATCGCAGTATATTATTATGTAAATAATACTGAATAAATTTACTTTTTATAGTTGCTGTTACGTAAAAAAGCTGCGGAAGAGCTAAAGAAAGAACAGGAACGCAAAGCTGCGGAAAGAAGACGGATTATTGAAGAACGATGTGGTCAACCAAAAGATATTGAAAACGTCAGTGAAGGTAACGGACTTATTATATTTATTTATTTTAATTTAGTTATGAATATTCTCTGCATATATTATTAGAAAAAAACCCAACAATCCTACACGGGAAAAAAACCACACGGAGAAAAAACATTTTAGTTTTTACTACGTATTGTAATTATTATAAATGTATAGTTTTTAACTGTCACTAATGCGTTAATAATATTTACAGTACTGTCGTATAGTTGTTTTTAATTCTTTTCAAGGTAGAACAGGTTTCCATTCAAATAGTAAGAATTACCATGCGGCAAAGGAGAGTCTACTATATATATTTATAAATAAATTTTTATAAAATTAATAGTACACGGAAAGAAAAACATGGGAATTTTTCCAATTTTACTTAGGAGAAATTCCCTTGTTGACATGGCAAATTTTACTTTATCAACATGGGAAATTTTACTAGAGAAAAATGGGAATATAACCATATTTTATAGGAATTTTACCAATATATTATAGGAATATCTTCCATGTTGCTATTGGAAAAATTTCCATGTAGACATGGAAAAATTCCTCTGTTAACATTGCTAAAATTCCTTAATTGACATGGGTATTTTTACCATGTCAACATAGGAATTTTTCCCATGTTTCCGGAGTAATTTCTTCTATATTGACATGGGAATTTTCCCCATGTTGACAAGGAAAAAATTCCTTTGTTAACATAGTAAATATTCCCATGGAAACATAGTATAAATATCCATGTTGGCATGGGAAAAATTTCCATGTCAACATAGGAAAAATTGCTATGTTGCATGGAAAAAATCTACAAGAAGCTAAAATCACTAAAATACCAAATATTTTGGTCATTTGTATCATTTAGGCTTTAAAGCGATAAAATAGGGATGTGTGAAGGTTTTTAGATTTACGAAAATAGAATTTTAAAGTTTCCGAAAAAATTTTGTGTAATTTAAATAAAATTTTTTTGTAGCACCTACGAATGAACAAATGTTTTTATAAATTCGATTAATATAAACGAGTACGTAAAAATCAATTAGGGGAGCCTGGGGCACGAAAGCCTCCTTAAGCCGGTTTTTTCTTTTTGTGGCTTTTAACTATCAAATTCATGTATTTTTCGTCTATTTCGGAAGAATCAATTAAAATTTTGTAAAAAATCGAAAAGAAATTTTTTTTTTTCTGGGGCACGAAGTTCCCCCCCCCCCCCCCAAAAAAAATTATAAGAAATAATTTTTTTTTTTAATTTTCCGTCAAGTTATGACCTCTATAATGATTTCATCATATTTTAGGCCAATATGTGATATGTGGGGTAAAATAGACCACTAAAAAAGAAAATTGTAACGAAAAAATTAACTTGACGGAAAAAAAAAAATTTTTTCGTCACAATTTTTTTTTTTCGAGTGGTCCATTTTGCCCCACATATTACATATTGACCTGAAATATAATAAAAACATTGTAGAGGTCATAACTTGACGGAAAACGAAAAAAAATTTTTACCTAATTTTTGAGGGGGGCCTTCGTACCCCAGGGGGACCTTTGTGCCCCAGGCTCCCCTACATCGTGTTTCCGACAGTATATAATCATCAATTCAATTGAATTATTTTGATTTACTTCATAAATTACGTAAAAAAAACATCAGTTTACAAATATTTCTCTTTTATATACATGGGAATTTCTACTTTGTTAACATGGGAATTTTTCCCACCTTAACATAGGAAATTTTCCCATGTTGACATTGGAGAATTTCCCATGGCATTAGAGGAATTCCAACAATGTTAATATAGGAATTTTTTCAATGTTGATATGGGAATTGTTCCTATATTACATAGTTATTTTTCCAATGTTGACATAGGAAAATTTACCTTGTCAATATAGGAATAATTCCAATGTAACAAAGCAAAATTTACCATGTGACATTGTTACAATTCACATGTTGACATGGTAAAATTTACAATGCCAACAAAGGCATTTTCCCCAAGTAAAATTGGGAAAATTCCCATTTTTTTCTTTCCGTGTAATAGTGATTACGTTACAATAGTGAATATTCCAATTATTTCTTCTCGGTGCAGTCATATTTTCTCTCTTAGCCGAATAACTACTCCTATTAAAGACATAGGTCTCTATTCTCCATGACCGTAGTCAAACATCCGATGGTCACAGTAATTTGTGATATAATTGTTGACGATTTTACTATGATCATAGTAATTTTTACATGTATTTATTTCAATTGCCGACAGGTGGCCAACATGGTCCGGCACTACTAAAACATCATAGCATTCCAAACAAGAATAATTTCTCCGTGTATACTTTTTATTAGCAATAAGTGCCCTCTGGCGGTTTAGAATCACGGTGGAAACATGGTGGGTTTGTTTCATTTTACCACTGTAATTACGCGGTGTATCCACCGTGATTCCACGGTGGCTTTACCACCGAGTATACACGGTGTTTCCACTGTGATTACGCGGTGGATACACTGTGGAACCACGGTGGTGAAATGGCACAAAGCCACTGTGGAATCACAGTGGATACACTGTGTATACACGGTGGTAAAATGGAACAAACCCACCGTGTAACCACGGTGGATCTACTGTGTTTACACTTCCACAGTGTTTCCACCGTGATTTAAATCTGCGAGGGTGAGTATTTACTATACGAAATAGTGATTCTTACTAATTTGTTTTTGGAGAGTGTTACAGTAATAGTTCCTAAGTTTAACGTAAGCAATTTTATTATACCGGCAGAGGAATTATTACTATTCGTATAGTAATTATTACTATGTGTAACAGTAATTTTTACTATACTTTTATATTAAAAATTTGATTAATTTTTGATTTGATTTGACATAAAAAATTTTCACTGTATGCTGACATTAGAATCTTTCTTATGTGTAACTTAGTAACTTATACTTTGCGGACATAGTAAAAACTCTTATGTGGACATAGTAAATCTTACTATTTTTATATAGCGATTTTTACTATGCTCTAATAATGGGTATTATGGCAACATGGTAATTTTTTCTACATTATAAAAAAATTATGAAAAGGTATAATTTTTTTTGCATAGAATTTAACTAATTGTAATTTTGAGCAATAAAATGAACAATTGTTAACCAAAAGTACATTTGTAAAATAAATTACACATGCGATGAATAAAGTACTTTTGAAGTATTAAAATAAACGAGCCCAAAGTATTCATGATAGGCCACTCTTGCCAGTTTACGATTAATTTTTTTTATTAAGTTAATCATCCAATACATTAATGAGAACTTTACTTTTAAAAAATATTTCTATAGAATATATAATATACCATCGTTTCAATATATATTATTTCAATTATTCTAGAAAAACGTTGATTTAACGTCCGCTAAAGTTGATTCGTCAACTCAATATTTACTTTACTCTAGTAAAATAATTTTTTTTATCAAGTGTTCATTTTATACCACAAGCTTTTAATTACTTTGGAAACTCTATTCACCTTGAAAAAATATTTCTACATTTAAAATTTATTTTACAAAAAAAATTTATAGTTAAATATCAAGTTTGTTTTTTTTTTAATCTATAAGTTTATATAGATGCAAAAAGAAAATAAGTCAATAATTCCTTTTGTAATTTTATATATAAGAAATATTACTATATATAATATAGGAAAATTACGTGTTTTTTTTCCCGTGTATATCTGCCAATTTTATTATACTCAACAAGTCGTTATTTCCTTGGAATGATATTTCAAATAATCAACGGTCAGCAGTATGTGTACAGATGAGACGGATTATCCCTAGTAACTAAAGCAAAATGGGAGGGTTACTAATTGGATCGGTGAACAATTAGATAGGTGTTAGATTCTCGGTAATTTATTTCTGGGCAAAAAGTTAAACCCTTATGATTTAGTTCGTGCATTCAGACTTTTGATACTTATCTGTTATCCGCATGTATAGAGGAAAAAAAACTAAGAATATAAAGAACAGATTGACTATATTGAATTGGGTTCTCTGACATTTTTCAATTTCTTCCTTCAAATGCGTTATATAGTAAGGATAAGACGAGCGCTGTGGTGGAAAAAAGGGAGGGATTTGCGACTTAAAAAATAGTCAAAAAAATATAAGTTACATATGAAAGGTCGTATGGGCTGACATGTAATTTCTATCATATTAATAAAAATTGAAAAATGAAATTAATCATATTTTTACATTAATTACATCTTAACTACCTCAGCCATAATTATTAATTGGTACTTTTTTTTTTAAATTGAGTTATAACATATTAACATCGTAAAATGTGACTAAAAAAATTTCAGGTTTAAGACAATTTAAATTTATTCAAATAATACTATTTAGTTGCCTGAAATCAAAACTTTATTGTTATTTTTACACAGAAAAAACTTTCTTGAGTCAAGAAAATATTTTGAAAGAGAGAAGTTTTTGGGAGCCAAGTCAAGATTTTCTTGAGCCACGAAAACTTGTCTTGGTCAAAGGAGATTTCTACTTTATTATCGAGAAAATTAAGGCTTTCAAAAAAATTTTCTTGAATCAAAAATATTTACTTTCCGTTGAGGATTTTTTTTTCTGTTTATAAACTATAGTTTTATTTGTAATAGTCCATCAACTATTTTTAGCCAATTTCTGTGTAAAAAAAATTCGTTCCAAAAACGTTCCTGACAATTAACTTCAAAAATTAAGACAATTCCGAACTTTGAGTTGAACATTTTTAGAACTTTAAAATAATTAGAAGTGTGAAAAATTTTCAACTAGTGTGCACTTTTCTTGCTATTTATTCATTTATTTGAATTGACAATTTTGTGAGTTCATAATCAGATTCGATCACTCATTTTGCACAACTCATTTGCGAAGCAATGAGATGTGTTCTACTAACGCTTATTCGATCCGAGCTGATTCACTCACGTAGAAAACATTTTACACTCGTTCAAATATACTCAACAAAATTTAAATTCATACCATTTGAAAGATGATTTATTAATGAATAAAACAAATACAATTTTGGACTATTTTTGAATGTCGAAATGTGAAAAAAACTGACCTTTCCAAAAAGTTTTAATAAAAGTAAAAAAATTTTGATAAATATTTTCAAATCATTCTTATTTTTTTGCCTTATACCTGAATAATTCTGGAAAGAGTCGTAAATGTTCATAATTTCGTTTTTTTTTTTATGTTCTTTAAACCCAAAAACTGTCAAATCAAATTATTTTTATTAAAAAAAAAAAAAAAGTGCAGGAAAAGCCTTTTTCAGTTCCAAAAATATTCGACTTAAAGTTTAGAACTGTCTCAATTTTTGAAGTTCACTGTCATGAATGTTTTTGGAACGAATTTTTTTTATACGAGAAGTTAAAAAAAATTTTCACATTTTAATTCCTGAGTTTTAATGAACTTTATTTTGTTACCCATTACATTAAAACTAATCTTTTTTTTATGTTTAAATTAATATATAAAACATTTTAACAATATCAATAAATACTTAACACAATATATCAATTATTGATGCACAGAAGCGTTGAAACGTGTACTCAGGGACTACCACAATAGGATTTGTACACTGGAAGACCAAAAATTCGATATTGAATATATCGTTAAAAGAAAGGATTACGAGGTATAAATTTTGCAATGAAAAGAAAAAAAATTGGCTACAATTTTATAAATATATAAATTTCATCTATGATGTTATGATGAATCTCTAAATTTGCACGATTGATGCACTACTGCTAAGTGTTTTGCAAATTTCGACTATATATTTCTGTATATACATATCTATATATATTTATATACTCTATTATTTTTCATACTCAATAAATTTTTTTTTATCTCATTAACATTCTAAATCATCATCGCTATTGTTCTGTTTTTTATATGAAAATTTTTGCTATCATGTGTTTTAAGAAAAAAGAAAAAAAAAATTATCTGCTCGACGAAATTTCATGGCATTTTATTGTGAATTATCGTGACCGCGCACTCAAGAAGCTTCGGAACTGCTGTAAAGCTGATGGCTCCATGCTCTTAAATTGTGTATTCTTATATTGAATGAACAAAAAAAGAAATTATTTTTTATTTTTAAAAATTTAATTATATTCAATCTCTGCTCTTTTTCTTCGCACGATAACTTTCAAATGCAAATTTTAATTAAGATCAAATTTTATATTCAGATTCACTCTTTTTAATTGTAGATCGATTATATTTAATCGAATATTTTAAGAATATAAATAAAATATCTTTCATCACCCGTGTAAAAAAGTTCTACAAGTCGAATATTTTAGGAATCTTTTTTGAACAAATTTTGTTTATACGAGAAAGGCATATTTATAATTTAACTTTTACCCATCTATTATTACAATCCGCGAATATCAATCATTTATTTTTATTACTGAAATTAATAATAATGCAACCCTGTTGAAAAAATCTTATAGATTCTCATAAGAATAAAAGTATATGGAAAAATGTATGAGAAAGTGATGTGTATTTGGCACTGTAATTGCACATAGTTCTTCATAGCAATTTTTTTTGAGGAAAATTCCGGACCTGTTACTTCGGTTTCCATTTATCATAAAACCTTATAAATTTTCTATGAGACAACGGAACTATTCTCTTCTGTTATGACGTTTTATAAGAGCCAACATTTTACATAACATGACTGACGGTATTTATCAGATTGATAATTATATGAGCATATATGGGTATATTGTATAATAATAATAATTATATGAGAACCTATGCAAAAATATCTCACAGATTTTTTAGTTAGGTTCTTGTCGTTATTTTGTAATTAAAAAAAATTGTAAGATCAACGGTTGTATGATGATATATAAGTATTTCATAGTTATTTCAACAAGGAAATTTATTGACCATAATCCAAAAAAAATTTTTGTTTTCAAAAAGTTATTTTTAATCGTCATCTGCAACTCTTATTATCATTTTTATGCAATTTTAAGTGCCCCAAAATTTTCTTTAAAAATTTATCAGTATATTTAATGTATTGTTGGCCACAAAAAATCCATACGGTGTCTTCTTCGCTATATTTGAATTTGATATAAGTGATTTATTTTCAATTATTTTGTTTTTTCGGCATCTTTATTTACTATTAGTAAGATAAGAGACCCATCATCCCATCCCATCTCTCTTCAAAGTAAACAATGGCCGGCTGAGCGTGATTTTGAAAACAGTAACTTAATTTAAATTTATAATAAATCATAATATACTTTGATACGTCTCATTCTTATATTTAGATTCACAAATAATTATTTATCAATCATATTTTTTTTTTTACTTGAAATTCATTTTTATAAAAATTATAAAAACGCATTAATCAGTTAAAGTGAGTGGCTAATGGTACTGATCGGGTTTATGGTCTTTTACTTTATTTCAAATCTGTTTTTATACGGAAAAAAATTGTGGTTCTTCTAACCACAATATTGAAGTAAAACATTGTAGTAGCGAGTACTTCAATATGTAGTAAAGGATACTACATAAATAGTACTGACGTTATTACACGTGTGGTTGAGGTTATTCCAAGTTGGAGTCGGCATTTCTTTACTCCAACCTGTAGTAACCTCAACTACAGCTGCTGTTGTAGCAACTCCAATTTTTTACCGCATACTTAAATCAGATATAAACAATTTTACTGTAGTCAATTTATTTCAAAATAAAAAAAAATTTTTTTACTTTTTTTTGAGGGTTTTTTTTTTATGGCAACAGCAAATTTGGTTTATTAACTTTAAATAGAAGTAAAAAAAGAACGAAAATCGATCCCGTTTTGCCCGCCTTCCTTAATCGTTATAAATATGCCCGACTCTTACTAAATATGAAATAATTTGATTATATATAATTATTGTATTATTTATTTATCAATTTTATTTTTTCTATAAAAATTGATCTTATCTTGTTTGCTGGTTTTGCATACATTTACATACACAAACATACTGACATATTTATGATACATAAATGCTATCTGCTGAAATGGTTTCTGTCATTTACTATTTATACTTACGTTTTATATAAATATATATTTTAACACATTTATATTTATTTACACTATTTAATAAACTCTTATTTATTTTTCTAGTGATAAATTTTATTTACTTACAATTAGGTTTATATTTATGAGTTCTTAATGAACTTAATGAATACGAATGATTTAATAAAATTACAGTATAAATCATAAAAATAATAAAGCAAATAAATAAATGAATTTAAGAAAATAATATTTTTAAAAATATTTATCAGCTGCATTGAAGTCAATTCTGATTCAATATCACAAAAGGATTGCGGTATTAGAGGAGAAGAAATACGACCTTGAGTTTGATGTTGACACGAAAGATTACGAGGTTTTAATAATAATTAATAAAATTAGCAATTGTCAAGTAATTGCAATATAATGCTAATTTATTTTTAACGCAATTGATATTTAAATAAATTTTTAAAATAATAAGATTTGTAGGGTAAAAGCATCGGTTTCGATACTGCATTTTGTGTTTACACTCTATAGTTTATTTTTATTTATAAAATATTCTCATATATAATAAATGCGATTAAAGTATCTTTAAATACTTATTGCTATATATCTGTGATGTTTTTTTATATTGCATCCATAAATCATCTTATCAAAGTGTTTAAAGCTAATAGGGAATATGAGGGAAAAATGAGACACCATTTTCGGAACAAAAATATTTGACTTTTTTTTTTTATTAAAAAATGCTAACGGTTTTTAAAAAAAGCTAGGGTAAGTTGATCAGCTCAGGCATTGCGTTTAATTTTAAATTTTTGGTAACAACAATTTCTTCTTTTTGAATGTTTTTTTATTGACAACCGGAAAAAGTTAACTGAGGTAAAATAAGTCATGAATAAAAAAAATGTTATTTTTTATAAAAAATGAATAAAATCATTTGATCTTCTTAATCACACGGAAAAAAGAGCAGTTGAAAAATTACAGTTTCTACAATAAAAAAGGCTTTCGGGGCAAAAATCCTTAAACATTAAAGCTTAAACTGTAATTTTAGAAATTTGTTATAGTAATAAAATTAATACAATTTTGAGCAGCAAATGTTACAGTTTAAATCGACAATATCGAGTTTGAAACTGTAATATTTGTTATTTCTGTAAAATTTACTGATAAAAAATATAATTTTTACAGTTTCAGACTCGGAGCGCTTTACTACTATACGAAACTGTAATTTTTCAATTGCTCTTTTTTCCGTGCACTTACTGATTTATTAATTGAATTATCGGAATCAGCATATAGACGGAGTACAAAAAATTCTTTTTTATTAGTGGCCCATTTTACCTCAGAGCCAAATTTTTGAAATTTTAAATAACAAAATACACTTGATAAACAAATTTTGTTACAAAATGACCCAATGACACTATGTTTGTTTTTGTACATTGGCTATCGTCCATGCAACTAAAAAGTATTTTATGCACGTCTAATGTCGTCATAATTCGAACGATTAGGTATTTTTATGACCCACTGTGTCATATCTTATACTTTTAACTGCCAACTATAGGCATTAAATGACGTACTCAGATAGTCATTTTGTCCGCAACTTGACGTAAACTTTCAGCTGAAACTTGACACAAACACTCCTGCAACTTGTTGGCGAACGCAACAGTTGATCGCAACTTGTCACCAAGTTGAATGCAATAAGTTAGGCGAGTAGACACTTGTCAACAATTTAACGGAAATTTTCTCTGTCAACTTGCCTTGAAACTGCGGTCTCAGATTATCGCCAACTTTTTGGGGAAATTGAAGCCATCTTGTAGCTAATAGTTGCTCAGATAACCACAATTTCTCTGCAACTAAGTTACAGAGAAACAGTTTCGGTCAATATGCTGTCAAGTTCAGGGTAACATTTGACTATCCAACTATTGACTACAAGTTGGCCTCAACTTTCTCAGAAAGTTGACAACAATCTGCAGCTGCAATAAGAAAACAACTTGACAAAGTTTCCGTCAAATTGTTGGCAACTTTTTACTCGCCTAACTATTGTCATCAATTGTTGCGCTCGTCAACGAATTGCAAGGGTGTGTTTGGCCGAACTAAATCCTGAGTAAGCTTAGTAAGATTTTGTATAGTAAAAGCATATTTACTATACCAAATCTTACTGTCCTTAGTAAATTTGCTTGGTACTTAGTTCGGCCGATCATGCCCAATTTTGACGTTAAGTTCCAGCTGCAAGTTTACATCAAGTTGCGGACGAAACGGCTATTTGGATGCATAGTCTAATGCTACCCTTAACTTGACGGCACATTGACTGAAACTGTCTCTCCGTAACATAGTTACTATTTGGATATATTTCGAGTATGCGTTATAAAAAAATTTTTCAATTGGAAGTATTGCCCGAGCTGATCAACTTTTCATCCTTTTCTACAAATCGTAACTAAGCATTTTTTGCCTTCCAAATGTTGTCTTTCCCTCACTTTCTCTTATAACGAGTATCCAGAACCGATAGTTTTATCCTATTTAAACTCATTAACGTAAACTAATTTTATTTCAGTAAATTCGGCAAAAGTATATGTAATATATATAATATATTAATTGTACGTATATAATGCAGCGTAGATTGCTAAAAGTAGTTATTTTTGTACTCATTTTGTTGAATTAATTGGTAGTTAATATTTTAATATGCTGGTAAAATTGTATTTATTTATTATATTAATATAAAAATTAATAAAAAAAAATGATTCCGGCCAGGATCGAACTGGCGACCTTCTGCGTGTAAAGCAGACGTGATAACCGCTACACCACGGAACCAACTATACTTTACAGCTGCTTGAGGTCTTATTTAAAATTGGCTTTAACAAAGTGAATAAATGCTTTAAATTTAATGAAGTAAATAAAAAAAAAGTAGAAAAACTTTATCGTTATCTGATATATTTTAACAAAAAATAATGAAAGGAAAAAGTCAGATGATAAAAATTTGAAAATTTCTCATTTGAAATGAATAGTTTTCCATATTGTTCTTTGTCGATTGTTATTTTTTTAGCTGAGCTCCAGACCCTTTGCACAGCCTTTTGGCACAGAATTTGCGCACTTGAAGGTGATAAATATGATCTTGAGAGGAAAAATAGAATGAAAGATTTTGAGGTAATTAGCGACAAAAAAAATATCGATCTGCTGCAGTTATATAAAATAATATTTATTTAAACATTTTGTTTATTTTCATAATTTAATTGAAATAAGGAAGCTCAAATAATGCGAAATGCACGGCTAAAATCGCGGTGAAATGATTTATGTAATTAAAATAATAATAAACAAACAAAAATACATTTTTTATAATGATGTAACTTTACATTAATTGCGATTTTTTTTTTTAATTTAAATAATTTATAGCTTTCGCAACAAAAATATTTCGTTTACATACATATACATGTATATGATGATATTATATTTTTCACATAAAATTTTAACATTAATAATAATTATACTTAATCAATTACGTCCATTTTAATATTACTACATTAATATATTATTCCCAATTAATCCTTTGTGTCAAATAAAAAATAAAATAAAACATAATGCACTTACATAAAATTAATTTATTGTAATCAACGATATAATTATTTATTTTTTTTTATAATTAACTGATTACTGTTTTTCTAATTATTTAAAAAAATAAATAAATAAAAATCATTTGTTTTAAATGAATGAAAATTAAAATGAATATTTTATCGCTCTCCGTCTTCTTGTAGAGGACTTGAAGGAGATTTGCCAAGCGTATTACGAACGCGTCTACGCGTGTGAGGGTCAGAAGTGGGATTTGGAGCGTGAAGTACGGAAAAGGGACTATGAGGTACAATATATAACCCCACAATCGCACCCATTTAATTAAAAAAAATGTCCTTTAATTTATTATCACTATTTTTTATCATATAAATATTCTTCTTCTATAATTGTTTGCCAAAATTATTATAAAAACATTCAATCTATACATATAATTTTGGTATGCAAATTTATTTTTATATCTTATATAATTCTATTTTACAAATTTATGAATCAGTTCCAATTATTTAATGTCATAAAATTATTCAAAAATTTTTGAATACAAAAAAAAAATTTAAGCAAATACATCAACTGACGGTTGTATTTCATATATTCTGTGAAAGAAATTTTATAAGAGTTTTGAAAGACAACATTTGTTTAATTTTTTTTTAAGCAGAAAATAATGAAAAACGTATACGTTGATTTTTAAATAAATAAATTCTCAATCTAATTTATATATGAATAATTTAAAAAAGTTTGTGCATTTATTTTTGAAATGTAAGAATTTATTCATATAATATATGGAAAAATTTATAGAGGATAGAATAATTTAAAGAAAATTTTTTTTTGGATCGTGGAAATTATTTTGGTTTTTTTTACTGAAATAGGTTAAATAAAATTTGATTATAAAATTATATTTTACCCTATATTTGCTTTGAAAGTTTAAATTCCTGCCCTGTTTACGGAAAGAAAGTCGTACAGTTCACTTATAAAAAAACGAATAATAAAAATTAGCGCATGTGACGTTCTTTCTACAAACAGAGGCAAGAATCGAAATTTTCAGGTGTAGATCTGGTGAAAAATAGGATGTACACTACGGAGAAGAAGGACGTTTTAATACGTGCCTTTGCCACCCTTGCCTTTGGCTTGCGCGGGTTGGAATGTCCTACTTTTCTTCCTTGGTGTGTAGAATACTATTTTATCGAGGTACCAGCATCGAAATTTTAAGTTTCAGTGTCTGTATAGCTAATCGAAACAAGCTAATTTCGCCCAGTGCTGCAGATAAATACATTAGCGAATGCGTGAATTGCGAATATCTTCATTCAGCAGGCAGAAACAAATGTGTTGGTAACCAGTCATAACATCTGACACGAGAAAACAGTCGGAAATAAAATTTCATCACTTTGATTCCTGCAAAAATATCTTAAACAAAAAGCCCCCATGGAAATAGTATATGTTCAGAATATAAAAAGAATATATTCTGGAATATACATAAGAAATATAAAGAATACAAAAATAATATATAAGGAATATAAAATAATATTATTAAGATATATACTTGATGTATTCTAGATACAAACAGAATATATTTATTTTAATATATTTTTTGCCGTTTTAAATATATTCGGAATATAGATAGAATACATGTAATATATATCAAGAATATGAGAGAAATATATGTAAGAAATATTCAGAATACAACAATAATATAATAATTAAAATATATACGAGATGTATACAGAATATATCTTGCAAAAAAAAAAATTCTCCAGTGGGATTCTAGTATCAGAGCAAGTACAGCGGGTCTGTCTGGCAAGATATATTCTGTATACATCTCGTATATATTTTAATTATAATATTATTGTTGTATTCTGAATATTTCTTACATATATTTCTCGCATATTCTTGATATATATTACATGTATTCTATCTATATTCCGAATATATTTAAAACGGCAAAAAATATATTAAAATAAATATATTCTGTTTGTATCTAGAATACATCAAGTATATATCTTAATTATATTATTTTATATTCCTTATATATTATTTTTGTATTCTTTATATTTCTTATATATATTCCAGAATATATTCTTTTTATATTCTGCATATATACTATTTCCATGGGGGAGTCCTGATAAATCAGGATACATCTTGATAAATTGTCGCTTATTGTCACAGATTTTTAAGGCAATCCGAAAAATCCAGGTAAATTACTGATACATCAGAGTAAATCCTGATAAAACATCAATATTTGTCACGATTTTTTTTGTTTGGGATATTATTGTCTCGGATTTTTATGTCCAGGATTATAATGGTAGGATATTATGACCGGAAATCGAGGTTGTTTTGACCCTTGGGAAGAAACAAAAAATGTTTCTGCCCGCTGAAAGCCAGTCTTACTCTTGATTCATCTCAATACCTGTCATTTGCTTATTAGTAATTTCGGATTACTTATTTTATTTAGTTAGTGACAGTTCTGATTTTGTGATCAAGTTTTATAAAAATGAGTGTAAATGTTAATTAATATTAATTTTTTCGTCTTAATTATAAATGGCGAATGACAGTTTACGCTTTCACTAAGAGTTGATCACAACATTGTTGTTAAATTAACTTGTTTTTGATTGGCTGCTGACACTGAAACTTAACGATCCAACGCAGGTAATCATAAAATATATGTAGGGTGTGACACAGGACGAAACACGATTGTAGACTGCGGGTGTGTCATCCAACTTCACCCTGGTCTGAAATCGTCTTGTTTCAACCCTTGCCACACAATGTACTATTTTTTGTAATCCATTATTACGTAAATTTTCGTTACAAAATTTGCAAATGGTAGATTAAAAAACATAAAAATAGTGAATTTAAAAAAAAAATTATCCACGTCAATCTTTTATGAAATTTGTTTATTTTTGGACCAAATTTGAAAAAATTATATATACAACATAACTATTTGTTATTCTTTCCTCTATAAAAAACATAAATAAAAAGTAATAATCGAAGAATTAAAAATAAAAAAGCTATAAGTGTATTAAAAAATTTTGATACGATATTTTGTGTGTCAGAAATTTCCATATTTTTGTCACTTATTTTTTAAAAATTTTAACTTATTTTTTTATGTGATGAGAGGACGTTAGATATAAACATATCTTGAGTGTGGTCGATGTGTGTTTGTGAGTACGGTGCAAAATCACGTATTCGTTGTTATTGAAGTTAAAAACATACCCAATAGTTTAATTGAAATATATAAATTGTCGTTTTGTCAATGTATTTATTTTGTTTTACAATTTTATAAGATTCATACTTAAAATTTTAATTTAAATGATGAATAACTAATACTTGCATGGCTTCATCATCACTATTGTTTCTGCTTGAATTTTTCCTCTGTATTATATGTATAATTTATATATGTTTTTTTATTTTTCCAACATGCCACTCGACATTATAAATGTGTGATGATTGATGTGGGTCCTATTTTAATTATATTATTATTATATTACATTATGAGAAGGTACAATTCATACATGGATTTACCTTTTTTATGATGGATTACGTATTATTTACTTTTCTTTTTATTTATTTTTGAATTTTTATTATTTTTTTTCGTTAACACTTGTTTGTATTTCCAAATAAAAGTTTTTTATGCGACCAATAAGCCCCTTTTACGTACTTGCGCACCTCGTGATTCCTCCTGTCCCAACTTGTGGCTCTCACAAAAAAAAAAAATTAAAAAAAAAAAAAACGCGTTGACGAATTTCCTCATCCGAGAGAGCAAAACACAACACAGAGAGAGTGGGTGTGTGTAAATAAAAAAAAAAAATTATCGAGAAACTATTGTATATCGTTGTTACTCGTTGATTACTGCCAATTAAATTACTTTGTCATGTATGTTTGTATGCCATATAAATTTGGTGTATAAATCCTTTTTTTTTGTTTTTTTGTATACCTGCGATTTAATTTTTTTATTTTTCCACGGTATCGTATTTTATGTTCTAATCTATTAATTAAATCATTGAAAAAGATTTTGCACCAACCCACACACCACCAACCAACAATTTTTAAATTTTATTTATTTTATTATTGGGGATATTTGTATAAAATTCGTTCACTTTTATATTTATTGCCATATAAATTATTTAAAAAAAAAAAATGACTACTGACTTTCCGATAACAAATCGGATTCTATTTATATAAATATCCGCAATTAATTTACTGTGAAATTTATCGATACCAATCAAAAACATTATTCGGTTAATGACAAGATATATTTAAAGATCTTCAACAATTTAAATAATCTGTTATTAATTTCACAGTTTATTAATTATAAATGTTACTTACAGCGTTTTTTTTTATGATAATAATAATTAATAAATGTACATAATATATACATATGTGCATAAATATATATTACAGGAATATAATTAGTTAATAATTATAGATTTAGGTAGAAAAAGTTTACTCGCTGACTGGGACCAGTTAAATTATAAAAATTATAAAACATACTATAATTTTATGATTTAAGAAATGTAAAAAATTGTAAATATAATTCATGATTTTCTGCTTTTTTTAATTATTTTTGTTTAAAATTTTTTTTATTATTACAAATAGCTTTGTAGCATTCATTTTTTAAATTTTTTTATGGCTTTCTTTGTAGCTTTTGCTTATAGATTTGTGTTATAATATAGTTTACATACATAATTATAAAAATAATCATAATAATGATACTATTAATAATAACAAATAAAATTTATTTATTAATGTAAATTATAAAAAATTAATTGAATTTTTAATTAATGCAGATCTCCGAACTCAACAGTCAGGTGAACGATCTCAGAGGCAAATTGTAAGTTTAATATTATATATAAAAAAATTATAACTACACAGAGAGAAATTTACGGTAATGATTACAATATTAGACAGTAATAGTTCCCACATCGTGGGGAAACTGTTTTTTTTTAATCTGATTATAGGAACAATACCCATACAGATTAAGGGAATCATTTCTATCTGTATGGCTTTTATTTTTATACGATATTAAAATAGTTCCTATGAAATTTTAGTAATCATTCTTATGTCATTACACGGAAAGAAAATTACAGCAGCGGTTCCCATAATTTTGTGAAATTTTTTCCTATACCATCATAGGAATTACGACCATAAATTATGGGAGCGGTTCCTATAATTATAGGAATGTTTCCCATAATTATAGGAATAGTTCCTATAATTATGGGAATGATACCCATAACATTATAGGAATGGTTCCTATAATTATAGGAATGATTCCTATAATTTATAGGAATACTTTCTATAATATTATAGGAACCATTCCCATAATATTATGGGAATGGTTCCTATAATAGTATGGGAACTATTCCCATAATATTATGGGAATGATTCCCATAATGCAATTGGAATGGTTCCCATATTATCATGAAAAAATTAATTTAAAGAAAAGTGTGGTAATCACTTCTACAATACACAGAAATATTATTAAACATAAAAACAAAAATTCAAACATTGAAAAAAAAATCGTATTTGGCAAAAAACATTAAAATTTTTAAAAAGAATTTTTTGTCAGCACAAAACATTAAAGAAAATTCAAATTTTGAGAAATTTCTACACTATTGTGCAAAAAAAAATTTAATGATATTATAGGCATGGTTCCCATAACATTATGGGAATAGTTCCCATAATATTATAGGAATAGTTCCTATACCAATATGGGAACCATTCCCATAATGGTATGGGAATCATTCCCATAATAGTATAGGAATGATTCCCATACCATTATGGGAATGGTTCCCATAATGATATGGGAATGGTCCCCATAATATTATGGGAATGGTTCCAATAATGGTATGGGAACCATTCCCATAATGGTATGGGAACCATTCCCATAATGGTATGGGAACCATTCCAATTGCATTATGGGAATGGTTCCCATAATATATGGGAACCATCCCTATAGTAGTATAGGTACTGTTCCCATACCATTATGGGAACCATTCCCATAATGCATAGGAAAACTTCCCATAATTTTCTTTCCGTGTATGGTTATTACCCCTGTAATAATACGGTTATGAATACCACACTATTAAGATAATGATTACTTCACTAATTATGATAAAAATTCCTATCTAACTGGATTTTTTTCCTATACGATATCACAATAATTCCTATGTCGTTTTGGTAACTATCCCTGTGATGGTATGGTAATAAATACCATACTAGATGGTAATGATTACCACACCACTGTGGTAATGATTACTATATTATTACTATATTTCCTATAGATATTACAATAGTTCCTATGCCATTGTGATGATTATCTCCGTGATAGAATGGTAATGAATATCGTACTTGATAGTAATGATTACTATAATACTGTGGTAAATTATTACTATATTATTATGGTAATCATTACTTCAGTAACTATAATAAGCATCCCTATTTATGTAGGTTTTTATTTCTGTGTAGATATTACAATAGTTCCTATGTCATTGTGATGACTATTTCCGTGATAGTATGATAATAAATACCATACTCGATAGTAATGATTACCATAATACTGTGGTAAATTATTACTATATTATTATGGTAATCATAACCTTTATATTTATAATGAGCAACACTATTTATGTCGGTTACTTTCCCATACGATATTAGAATAGTCATTATTATGATTGTTCCTATAATTGTATGGCGATCGGTTCAACGATCAGCGGCAAAGAATCGCGAAGGTATCACCTCCCTTTCGACGTCGATTCTTTGACACCGATCAATGTTCGTATTTCATTCGTTAAGTTGTCTATTATGACCTCTGTGATAACCAACCCTGGCCTTCCCTAGTAATCATTATTATGCTATTATAGTAATTATCCCTGTGATAGTATGATATTAATTTTAATAATGGAGTGGTAATCATTACTACAATATATGACAACGTTTACCATAATACAATGGGAACGATTACTACAAATATTATGGGTATACTTTCTTTGAAATATAGCGTTTATCACTATTCGACTATGGGAAGTATCACCATGAGTATGGTAATCATTGCCATAATTAAATAACCATGTGGCATAGGAACTGTAATCATAATAATACTAATTATTCCCATATCTATAGAAACTTTTTCTAAAAACTGTGAATGGATATTCTATAATTTTGAGTAATTATTACTATAGCGATATGGGATATTTCATATAATTTACTAGGAATGATCAACATAATTTTCTCTCTGTTTACGTACCTCATAAACTGAAAATAATAATATAAATTTATTTGTTCAGTGTAAAGCCTACCCTGAAAAAGGTTTCCAAATATGAAAATAAATTCGCCAAGCTTCAAAAGAAGGCGGCTGAATTTAATTTCAGGAATCAATTGAAACAAGTCAAGAAGAAGGAATTCACTTTGGAAGAGGAGGACAAAGAGGTAAATAAATTCATTTTTTATTTTTATTTTATGTTTAAATATATATATGTATTCAGATCTATTCATTTTATTCTCAAGTATAAATGGACCGTATTCTTAATTTTTAAATAATTGCTGTTTGTCGGCATTTACTTTAACACAAATACAGAACACGATCTATATATATTTCAAAGGATTATTTTTTATTTCGCGTATATCAAGTTTTTTTTATTTTATAATCAAAGGAATTAGTTCTACAAGTAACAAAATTACATTTTTTAGAGTCATTACTGTTTTTTTTTTTCAAAATTTAATCAAATTAAAGAATTTATTATATTATCTTTAAATGAACTGATTCCTTAAATTTCTTAGTGATGTAATTTGAAATTTTTTTTTGTCATAAATATATGAAACATTTGTAAATATTTATCAATATGGAGGCAGGTAAAAGTAGTTAAATTGTTTTTGCTTCCCTGCATATGATGTAGACATATATGTGTCTTTGTGATTTGTCCTGACGTAAAGTAGAATTTATAGTCATTACCCTTTGTATATATACATAAATATACTTATACAGGATGTATTGATTGTTTTCTATATGTACCAGCCTTCTGTATTATTTGTCTTTTTATCAATATAATCAAGGTGATGTGCTAAAATAAGAAATAGTAAATTAAGCGACAAGGGATGAAATCGTGTTTTATCCTGCGTCACACACTAGGGAAAACCGGGGCAAAATGAGACATAATTTTTAAGATAATGAATTTTTTTAATGTTTAAAATTGCTTACCATTTTTCAAAAGAAGTTGAGGCTAATTGATCAGCTTGCACAGTTTTTTTTTCTCAAGATTTTGTTACCTAAATTATTTCATTGTGAATTCGAAAAGTCGAATATGAGGTGAAATAGGCCACTATTAAAAAAAAATTCAAATAATTGTTGGTTTAAATTTTCGTTTTTGATCTGTGACAATTAAAGTTAATTTCAATAATTTAACTAATAAATCAACAAAATTTTAATGGTGACCCGCTTTACCTCAGGGTGACTTTTTCTAGTTTTCAATAAAAGAATTTTTGAGTAAATACTTTATATAAACAAAATTTTTATTGAAAACTTTAAATTGAACGTTGTTTAACTTACCTCATTTGTTCCAAGAACTGTAACAGCATTATTAAAAAAAATTGGTTTTTTATTTTTAAAAAATGTCTTATTTTGTTCCTCACTTTCCTATATTTTTAATAATCTGGATTAAAATTAAGAGTTTAAATGCCTGGAGTCAGTCGAAGCGAAACAATCTAAGACAAATAGACAGGGTTGAAATGAAGTCAGAAACTAATTTAGCGGACAGAAACTAGACCTTTTTTGCCTCGAGGAATAAATCGATTATATTCAATTCGGTAAATCTTATAAGTCTGAATTTGGTTTAGTTCAATTGGCTCTACCGACGTTGAAACGCATAATTTTAAATGCAGATGTTATAAATAAAAAATAAGAGACTGTGTTATAATATAGTATTAACTTGATTAAATTATCATAACATCATCTCCTTGATAAATATGATAAAATTAGCTAGTTATTACGTTTTTTTGTATTTACTTTTTCGTAGTAGTTAAGTAGATAGGTGATGAGTGTTGTTCTCCACAGCCTAAGAAATCTGAGAAAGCGGAATGGCAGACGAAGAAATAATTTATCCCATGCATCCTCAAAATATGATACACACAGATTATTGTAAAATAATAACCAACTTTGAAATTATCATACAATAATAATATTTCAAAGTTGATAGAAAAGTTTACAAAAAAATTTCCGGGCCAAAAAAATATTTAATACAAAAATTTTTTGACAATTCTTTCTTTTATATCCCTATCTAATCGATTCATTAAAATTATACACTCTAAAAGAAGCGGTGTTAAAATATGAACTTACACCGGTGTAGCGGTGTTATTCAACCTGTGTTAACATGGTGTACATGCGTAGAGACTTGAATCATTAAATTTTGTTTTCCATAATTTATACAATAATATTAAACTGTTATTGTGGAAGTTATTCTTTGAATTTTTCTGTCGTGTCACTGATTTTCGAAACAAATAATAGTATATTGTATAGATAGGATAAAGACTATCTGAGTGTCCTACTCTCTAAATCTGAAACAGTGAAAACCACTGAAAAGTAGTGTATATACACTATTTCACAGTTATAAGTATACCACTAATTGGTATACTTATAACTGTGAAACAGTGAAAAGTCACTGTTCAGATTTAGAGAGTACTATGCACTATATTTTATTCAACAATTGCCTGATTTACGCGATTAATGACACTCTGCGAAGCGAAGTCTGTGGCTGCTTAGCGACACCGTGCACCCACGAAATTACAACAAACCATCGACTCTAAAAGTCATAATTCATATTTAATTGATTTATAATTCACTCGGATGTTTTAATTATTAATTTGAGTGTTTATTAATAAAAAAAATACAACAATCACGCGGTACAGTACTCTGCATATGATGAATTGAAGTAACCATATTTAGTGTACTAGCCGTTCAACATACGTTTTGACAAAAAACTTTGAGTCGCTCAACGAGTTGTTATGATGTTTAATAGATGGAGCTCAGTCAAAATCTTGAGACGCTTTGTGAAATTTCATTATAACACTCACTTTTCGCAACGCCGGTGGAAAACGAGGAAATCTACTTTGACTTTACTCAATTTCTTTACACCGGTTGATAAACAGCCGTTTAGGGTTCGTAACGCAGACGATATAAAGTGCGCAAATCAGGCCTGCGTTGAGTAAAATTTTTCATTCAATGCATATACTGTTATCCTGTTTTATCACAGCTGTAAAGCGAACCTTAAAGTGGCCGCTTATCGACCGATGTACTGTAATAAATGAGAAGGCAACGCAGATTTCTAGACTTTCCACTACCATGACATAATGAGCTCATAATGACACTCTTTTGAAACCATTATTGAATACCTTTCTTACCTATACTCTACTATTACAAACTGTTGACGCCAAATAGTTTTAGAATTACATACACTAATATATTTGAGAATTTTTAATTAGTCGTTCATATTTTACGGCAAATTTTTTAATTTGTGATAAGCGCAAATTAGCACCGTATCGCTAAACGACTACCGTGACCTTAATTTATAGATGTAATGAATCAGGATAATCAGACATGCGTTGAATAAAGTCTAGTACGAAACACGTGGACTAAACCATTATCCGTAAAATACAATGTCTTTAGCATTCGTCTTCGGCGTGCACAAATCACTCGTCTATAACTCCTGCTAAAGTCGATGAGCTTGAAAAATAATGGCTGATTTGGTTCACTCGTTGCAATGTACTATTTTTTGTATTTTAAATACAATTCAACTTCTGAAACTTTAAAAATGAAACGATTTTTTTTGTTAACACCACTTGACAACGGGAAAAATTCTAAGACTATTATTAGTATTATTTTAACACCGTTTTCGGGATTAAATTTAACACTGAAAACCTTAACACTGGGATAGCGTGGACCTACACCGTTTTTTTTTTGACAGTGTAGTTTTATTATTCCTTCAAATATATTTATTTAGTTTACAACCTGGTTTTATTTTTTATATTTTAGTTATAAAATTTTGCTCTCTAAACATGAGTAAGTGAAAATAAGTGAATATTCACTAATTCAAAGTGCAAATCGAACCACTAATTCCAAAAAGTAGTTCGACTGGCACTCCGAATTAATAAATATTCACTTATTTCATTTACTCAGGTTTAGAGAGTGTTTGGTACTTTTTGCTTTTAAAAAACTTTTTCGTAAAAAAGACAAAAAAAATACATATTTTACGTAAAATTAAAAAAATTATTTAAAGAAAAATATGAAAATTTTTTTTTGACTTTACGATCGTAAAAAGTGCAACTTGATATGCAAAAGGTGAGAATGGCTTACAACACTATTACCCGTACACAATTTATTTGTTCTCACTAGGTATACATGATGGTGAAAGCGCTTACTCTACTTACAATCCATTTCCAGTTAACTTATCACAACACAAGAACTTTACTTCCACTTTAAAATAAACACGAAAAATAATATTTTTAAAAATAAATCTACTTCCTGCCATAAATATTTCGTTTATTCATTTATGATAGTAATATGTTAACTTTTTAGTAATCGGGTGTAAACTGGTTATAAAATAAGTTAATTAATTGTATTTTATTATTTGTTGACTATACACGGAGGAATTATTATTGTTTGAAATGCTATAGTATCATAGAAAAGCCAGACCATGTTGGCCACTTGCAGAAATTGAAATAAACATATGCAAAAGTTACTATGGTCACCCGGGTGGTCAAATAAAAAAACTCGATTCAGGCTCGCTTTACCTTACGCGCTCGGCATGAGTGGCAGAAAGATATCTTATTAGAATCATAAAGTTATCTGCAAAATTATGTCATCTTTCTGATATCAAAAAGATATCTTCCTGACATTCATGCCGAACGGGTATTTTCTTTTAAAGTTATTGATTCGTCGACGATTTTCCTATAAGATCTCGACTTTTTCGACTTGAATTACATTTTTGTCAACTTCTAGAGCTTTTTCATCTTAGTTCGAAATTGTTCATCTTCACTTTGAGTACGACAGTCCTTCATCTTACTTTTGACTTGCTGAGGCAAGTCGAAAAAAGTTATTTATTCGCCTTACTTTAGACTTGATCAACCAAGTCAAAAGAAAGCAGTATTTTTTAGTGTAAAATGTGTTTTTCGCCTTTCACCTTAGTTCGGACTTTTTCGCCTTATAATTTAAGCTGAATAAGCCCAAACCAAGTCAATTTTGACTTGATTTAAACTTTTTCGTCTTAAATGGTGACTAAGTAAGCCAGTTACTCTCTAAACTCGAAATAGTGAACGTCACGTGACAATCACTATTTGGCAGTGAATAGTCACTTATGGCTAGTGAAAAGTATACCACTATTTAAATTAGTGACATACTTTTCACTAGTAAACAGTGAATAGTCACTATTTCAAATTTAAGAGAGTAAGTCTACGCTATTTTTTATTTTTGACCCGTGCACAGTAAAATTGACGACGGTTATATCACAAATTACTGTAACCACTGTGAATTTTACTATGGCCATCGTAATTTCTGTATTTTTTTTTCAATTTCCGTCAGGTAGCCAACGTGGTCCTGCTTGACTATGGGACCATAGTATTTTGAACAAGAAGAATTTTCCGTGAACGTAAAATAACTTATGAATAATTTTATTTTGAGTATTTAGTTATTTTATACTAAAAAATTGAATGCCTTATAAGTTGAATACGAAAAAAAGAAATAATTAAATAAATATCGCGTCAATTGATTTATTATTGAAACAGAAGAAAAACACCTGGCTACTCTAAAGTTAAATAAGTACCGCTCTTTTCAGCATTTTTCAACGGATTTTGCTGCCAAGCTTCGAAAGTTGTGTTGATATTGTGTATTCGTTAAATGTTATATCGTTTTATCTGAAGTCTTGTTGTTAAAAAAATTTGTTTGATTTACTTACTGATATTTTAGTATTTAAGGTCGTTGTTTCGTGAAAGTCCAATTCAAAAGTATTTTGGGCAAAAATTTTGCTCATAGATCTGTTACAGGTAGAATACCTTACCTACGTATACACAAAATACTATTAAACAATACATGTTCAGTTCACTTATGCGAATATATTTCTATAGATAATGACCAATTTTTCAAAAATGAGATAGTCAATAATTTTTTATTTTTTTATACGGTTTGTAACTTTGGTTTCTATAACATATTAAATTTTTATCAAATTTTTATTATGCGTTTTGATTTTATTTTATAAAAAGCTCACGCGTGAATCTCTATTTTCCATAAGAATCCATGTTAAAATGTCAAAATTTTGACTAGTTCAAAATCAGCTTTTTCTGACTGTATTCTGCATTTAAAAAAAATAATAAAATTTAGCACTTTTAATAGAGAGTCAAAGAAAGTTTACAAAGGAGTCAAAAAACGTTCATTTGTATTGTGAAGTCAATTATTTTCTTCTTTGTATTTTCAAAAGTTTAAAAATTGTTTAGAAAAAGTATACCATTGTATCACGCTTCAAAGTTTAGAATAAACGCTTTTTCAACAAATTTTTTTATATGGGCAATGTTTTTTTTCAATATTGAAATACTCAATTTTAATGGGAATCGAAAAATCGTTTCACGCAACAAGCACCTTAATTTCAAAAACTTTTTGATAAATTAATAAGCAATAACTATTTGTTGTTACTGTTTATAATTTTAAAGAACAATTGAGACTTCCGATATCTCGAAAAGCCGACGTAGTAAAGTTATATGTAATATGTGTAAAAAATGAAATTATTAGATTGATAATTTTAAAAAAAAAATCATTGAGTGTTTTAATTGTAAGAAAGATTAGGGCGACTACAAACAGCTAATACACTGTTAAAAATTCTGAGTCTGCGAAGTGGTGTGAATGATTTGGTGTGCAAATTTTCTACGCACTGCGGGTGTAAAAGTTAGCCGACCGCGTGTTTTAGAACAGTCCCTCCACCAACAGTGTGAATATTACTTTACTCGGTATACAATGAAAATAAAAATAATTAAAGTTCTCATTTAGACGAGATAATAATAAAAAATGCTTTTAGAAAAATTCCTATTCTAAGTTTTGATTTTTAATTGATATCATATCAAACAACAGTACTTATGTTAATAGAATCGTTAATTTATTCACTTCGAACCACTCTCTAAACATGAATTAGTGAAATAAGTGAATATTCACTAATTCTGAGTGCAAATCGAACAACTTTTTGAAATTAGTGGTTCGATTCGCACTTTGAATCAGTGAAAATTCACTTATCTTCACTAATTTATGTTTAGAGAGCATAAAATACCACATAGAGGTCGTACACTCTCTAAAAATGAATTAGTGAAATTCACTTTGAATTAGTGAATATTCACTGGAAACCAGCTACAAGTATACCACTGGTCGAATTAGTACCCACACAAAAAAATATATATGTGACATATATGCATCAATGTATCGGCTATATGGTACATATATGTTATTTATATATTTTTTCGTGCGGGTAGTATACTTTTATAGCTGTAGAAATAGTGACTATTCACTGATTCGCAGTGAATTTCACTAATTCATTTTTAAAGAGCAAATATCAATGACAAAAGTATATAAATTGTTAGTTTGTCATTAATTTACATTTGATTAATTAACAAAATGTCAATTGTTATATGTAATTTTTAAATTAAAAATACTTGACATTATATTTTTTTATTGGTTCAGTTATTAATTGTATTTTTTATTTTTAATCTTTATTAAAGAAAGTTAATTGATAATTTTTGAAGTTGAAGTTAAATTAATTACTTGTGATATTACACGGAAAAAAATAATCGGTAGCAGCTACCGATTAATTTTTTCCGTGTAAATACAGTTATTGTGTAATTTTTTAACTACAGATCATATGATCGGACAATGTTTGAGTTATGACCTAATAACACCAAATGGTGTGAAAGATGACACTCACATTGTGTTAATAGTACACCGCTTCATGTTTCACACCGAAAAAATTTCACACCAAGGTCCTCCGGGACCATTTTTACGCCAAAAATTTTTTACAGTGTATTGAAAAAAATAATATGGAAATATGGTTAATCATAAACATTAATCTTATTATTAAGTGTTTATTATAATTTAATTTTTTTAAGATCAATTAACACTCAATGATTATAGCGTCGGTACATAATGCTTTAACTGTTGTCCATGTCTTATTTTGCTAATATTTTTTGCTCTTACACTATGTTTGCAGAATGCCTCAAAAGATAAGGTAAAATTCTAATGCCAGTCACAAATGGGAGAAAGTATAATTTAGGATTCAAAATAAATATAATTTTTAACTAAAAAATTTCTAAACAAACAAAAACTATCTAAAGAAGTTTATTTTCTGTAGTTTAGCTTCACTACCGCCTGTAGCACGATATTAGAAGTGTTACATATTTAATTATAAATTAAAAATTTTTATAGTTTTATCACTTTTAATACTTCTCTTGTCTTTATATTACATAATCTGACTTGAAGGTGTAACATTGTCAATTATTTAAATAACGACTAGTCATTAATTTAGTATGTTTTTTTTTATACTATCAAATAATAAATTAATTGACTCAATGAGATCTGCCATAGTATAGATTAGCAATTAAATAAAAATATAATTATAAGTCAATTTTGTGTGTGAATATAAACGAATGTACCATTTTTTTGTCTTGTTTTGAATAATTATTAATTAGCTTAGCAAGCATTTATTTATTAGTTATTAGAAATTAGTAAATGCAATAATAATAGTCATTTTCCTTAGATTTATTTGAAGAAATATATAAATAAACTAAATAAATAATGTTTTAAATTTTTCAGAAAAAACCGGATTGGTCAAAGAAAGGAGACGAGAAGAAGGTAAAGGAAGAAGAAGTCGAGGCATGAGAAATATGAATTCTACCCAAAAACAAATATCACCTAAAAAAAAGATTACAACATCCATTAAAAAAATGTTCACTTTTTTTTTATTTTTTGTTTAAAGAAAGTTTTTTTAACCTTCCAATTTTTTGTGTAATCAAATCCCCACGATTATCCTGTCTTGTATTTTCGTTATTTCTAAAATTAAAAATAATCAGTATATTGTAAAATAATTGTCTTTGTTTAGTTAATTATTTTTGTGTTAATAATAATTAAAAATTCGTAAATAATATGTGAAACAATAAGTTATCAAAATCAAATGAATTATTTATTTTTTCCTGTGTTTGTCATTGTCCTAATTGGTAAAGTTACCTCTTATTTACTGATTTATTTTCTGTCAATATATGTACCTAAAGTCCTAGTTTTTTCTTTCATGATACCAGCATTGAATCTTCAAGTTTCAGTGCCTGTACAGTCAGACAAAACAAACTAATTTCAGCCCAATGCTGCAGACAAACATTAGAGAATGCGTAAATCGCGAATGCTTTCAGTCAGCGGGTGGAAACAAATTTGTTGGTAACCGGTCATAACGTCTGAGACAAGAAAATAGTCGGGAATAAAATCGCATCATCTGGATCTCTACAATAATATTAAAACCAAAGAATCCTGATAAATCAGAATAAATCCTAATGATTGTCACAGACTTTTGTTCACGGAAAAAATAGCTGTCGCTGCAACAGGACATGGTCCTGTAGTATTCACAAGATCAGTCCTGTTGCGGCCACAAGTATAGTCTTGTTGCAGCCACAGGTCTATTCCTGTTGCAGTTACAAGAATATTCCTGTTGCAGCTACAAGAATATATCTGTTGCAGCTACAGGTGTAGCCCTGTTGCAACCACAAGAAAGCCCCTAAGTGTTCACAAAATTAGTCCTTTCATAGCCACAGAATTACTCCTGTGAGTGTAACAGGACTGATCTTGTAGCTGTGACAGAGTGGATCCTGTAGCTGCTACAGAACTTTCCTGTTGCAGCAACAAACTCATACTACACGGAAAAAAATTTACTGTTGCTGCAACAGGAGGCAGCCATGTTGCAACAACAGGATTAATATTGTTACTGCGATATGGCTGCTTCCTATTGCAGCTGCAGGAAAATCCTGTTGCTGCAACAGGACTTTTTCTCTTTGCTGCAACATGGCTGCCTCCTGTTGCAGCTGCAGGGAAATCTTGTCACTGCAACAGGATTTTTTCCTTTTGCAGTTTTCCTTTTGGAAAAATTTCCTGTTGCTGCAACAGGAGGCAGGTAGCCATGTTGCAGCAACAGGAAATTTTTTTCCGTGTACAGGGCCTATTCCTGTTGCAGCAACCGTTCTTTTTTCCGTGTAGGGAATTCCAAAAATCCTGATCAATCATTAATATTCAACCCGGATGTTAATGTCGAGGATTATAATAATACGACATTATGACTGTAAATCCTCATACTTATCATTTGTTTATTAGTAATTTTAGATCACTAATTTTATTTATGTTAGTGGCATTTCTGACTTTGTGGTTAAGTTCTATAAAAATGGGTGAAAATAACAAATAGTATTTATTGTTTATGCTTAATCATAAATTACGACTCACAATTTGGGTGTACGTTAAAAGTTGATCACATCATTGGTCTTAAATTAATGTGTTTCTGACTGATTACTAGCTGCTGACACTGAAAATAAGTTCCAATGCAGGTATAGTTATGAAAAATATGTGTGGCATAGGATGAAACGTGACTTCAGACTGCGGGTGATGTCAGCAAACTTCACCTTGGTCTGAAATCGTCGTGTTTCATCCCTAGTCCCACAATACTATTTGTATGTATTAGACAAAACATCAATTCTGATTACAATGCGATGTGTATTTTTTTCATAATAGTGTTTCTCGAAAAAAAAAAAAATAATACAATAATGATAATGAAGAAAAATTATTGTGAAGAAGCTCAATATATAAACTTCATAGTTTTTATATTCGGTATCAATATGTTTATTTTTTCTTCAGTAAGATTTAAGTTGATTGTACCTAAGCCCTTTGAAGATTTTTTTATATCGATTGAATAATTTTTTTTGTATGCTCTTCATTTGAGCATAGAACAAAGAATATTACGATAGATTTTTTTTCTTTTGTAAAACTTTTATATAAAACTAACGTGTTTTTATTACACTTTTTATTAAAAAATCTTCAAACGAACTGGTAGCGACAGATTCGATCAGTAATTTTATACATTTAGAAAAATATAAGTTCATTGGTTCAAATTAATTTTTTAATTATTTAATTTAGTTTCTAATAAGGTAATTAATTGTGTGTTAATTATTTATAAACAGTGTGTAAATGTGTTTATCGACGTTTTATAATTTGATATGACCCAGTTCCTTTAATCATTTTCGTTACAATAATATAAATTTAGACGTAAGTATTTCTCAATTTTACACTCGAAACATTGACAATTTTTAGGGATGAAAAAAATATAATTTGATATCAAGTAAAGTACCCAGTAGTTGAACAGGTTTAAAAATGAAACGTATTTGACGCGACTTTTAGTGTGTAAAGCTATAATGATTAGTCAAATTAATGATTTTCATGAAAATATAAATAATTTTGAATTGATTGAAGCGCAAAATAACGCAGATAATTGAATATTTATATTTTGACCACGTTTTTAAAATAGACTATGAAAGGAGTAGTAGTTGAACAATCAACTCTGACAAGTCGCAGTAGTTGAACACTCCGGGAGCAGTAGTTAAACTAATAAAATATATGGCAATAGGCACACCAAAATATTTCAACGTTTTATTGAAATATCAAAAGAATTATAACACATTAATGAATAATATTAAAAATAATACTGTGAATACTTAATGTGATCATTTAAAAATGATAAATAGTTGTATTTAATTTTTTAATAACATTTTTTATTACTAATGAACTGATTATTATGAACTAAAAACAACACAAAAAATGAACTGTTACCCCAGTAAACACATTGACGTAAATTTGACGTCAGAGTGACGTTACGCTATGTCATCATATACGTAAGATATAAGTCACGAATGAGTCAGCTGTGACTCATTATTTCCCACTTTTTTACGTAAGATAATGATGTAAAACTAATGACGTATGCATGATGTAATTGTGATGTCTGTGTGACCTTCTATGACGTCAATATGACATATGGGTGATGTCAAAATTATCAATTCGGAAAAAATATTTTGAAAAAGAAAAAAATAAAATGAAATACCGAATTTTTGATTTGATTATTACCGCGCGAACGCATTGTGAATTCTGAAACAAGATTAGATAACGTTAAATGATGAAAAAATCCTGGGCGTCTGCTGGGTTCGAACACGGCTCCTCTTGGCTGATAGTCCTGAACGTTGCTCACTGGTCCACATCACGAGAGTTCAAATCTCGTGCTTAATTGATGTATTTAGAGTGAAATGCCGGAAAAGACAGAGTTAATAAGTTTTCGTGATGGATTTTTACAAAATTTAAAAAACTCCATGAACTTAAATAAAATTTTATAGAAGCAATATTTGTCGACCTTGATGATAATTGTATAAAATTTCATTAAGTTTCATCAAATTTTTTAATTTTTTGTTGTGATGTGAAATTTAAAAAATCTTATATAAAATTTTGCGAAACATTAAATAATTTCACAAAATCGTATGAAATTCAATCGATTAAAAAATTGTGATACTAAACTTTAAAATCATAATAGTAAAAGAGTTCAAACTGTCGTTACATTTTCTTTGTCATCCTGAATGATATTTTCGATATATCATTTAAAAAAATAAAGTTAATTTTTTTATGCTCACGCTAATGTTTTAATCTAAAACGTCTGAATGATCTATTATCGAGTTTATCGATTACTTTGACCACAAAAATGTTCGACGTTTAATTGTTATTTTTACACATTTACACATGTTTGAAAATTCATTCTATGATTGTTTTATTTCAATAAATAGATGATAAAAAACTATGACTCGGATATTACATCAGCATTGCGTAAAATACTGACTTGTCACTGATGTAAAGATATGATTTAAGAGTGACATCCACATTACGTATAACCGTGACTTTGCTACTGACATAAATGTATGATTTTAAAATTACGTCATTATGATATACGGATAATGACTTTATTACTACATAACAATGTGATGTAGATTCTATGTCAAACGTAAGTAATACATAAGTCATCACTGTGACATCGTACAAGAATCATGCTAACATCAATATGATGTCACAAGCTTTACACCATATTAAAGTCATGTAGAACGTCAGATTGACATCAAATTTACATAAGATGTCGCGACATTGCTATAACCTACGTATGACGTCAAAATAAGGTCATGTGTTCACTGGGACCTGAATGGAAAATCATAAACACTTTTATTTATTTATTATATATATATAATTTTTCTATTGCAAGGACAGAACAATAATTTAAACATTTAGATCTAAATAGTTCTTGTTCAATTTTTAAAGTTTTTTGTAAAGTTGTTAAGTCGTGAAATTTTATGGATTTAACAAACTTTATTGTAAATTTTACTAATTGTAACGCATTATTTTTTATTAACAAATAAATGTTATTCACAATTTCCATCTTACCTATATGTTATTAACTTTTTTTGGTTAGAAAATAATAAAAAATTTATTTTGAAGAAGTAGATACGTTTTCACACGAAATCACTTAAAATTATTACACTAATTGTTGATGAATCACTCATACTTTATTTTTGTATACCTTTTTTAAAGAATAAATAATTGAATTAAATTATTTGTTATTGCACTGGAATAAAGTTCACTTTGTTCACCTACTGCTGCCATGAAAATAACATGGACCCAATACTTGAGCATGTAACGCCATCTTGTTCAAGTTTTGGGTACCGCTTTGAACATTGGGAGGTATAGTTACACGCCAAAATTTAATATGAAAATTTTAGTTTATGTCTTTGAAAAAAATATATAGCATTGAGAAAAGACTATTTCATTGGGTTGTACGATTTTTTTTTAATTAAAATGATGATATACCGTTTTTTTTACTGATTGTACGGTTTACAGTATAGTTTCTTTTTCATGAAAAAAATAGCATCTATCGGCTATTCTCGACATGTCAACTTTTAAGTTAAAAAATATATAATTTTTTTTGATTTATAATTGAAAACACTTACAGAAATCAATTACTTTATTATTGAATATATTTACGGATTTTGTATAACAACAATTCTAAAAGTCTGTTTAACTACTAGTCCCATTTTTAGAAGTGTTCAAGTACTGGGTACTTTACCTTAATCCAGTATAAAAATAGATTTTGTTCCTAATATTTTTTCAATGAAAATTCATAATAACTTGAAATATTTTAATCTCTATCTTGGAATTTCAAATCTATCATGTTATAAATATATATTGTATGAATGTATTAAATTTTCAAATATCGAAATTTGAATAATTATGGTAAATATATGTACAGTAAAAAATATTGTGTTAAAATTTATATAATCTGGGTGTTAGAAACGGTCCGCACAATATTTGGGTTATTTTTCTAACACAGACTCTTTGTGTTAAAATTTCAACATTAAATTCGGGTAGCGCGAAAAGTAAATTCAACAATTTTTAAATTCAGTAACTAAACAAAAAAAATGTTTTACATTTTATTTTCATACACGGAAAAAAAAAATGTAGCTGCAACAGTACATGGCTCGCTATAGTAGCTACAGGACGTGCGCTGTAGCTGCAACAGGAAAGTCCCGTAATATTCACAAGATCAGTCCTGCTGCAGCCAAAGGAATAATCCTGTTGCAACCACAGGTCTGATAAAAAAAAATATTTTTCATCGGCGTTGATTCTCATCTCCAATAATTCACATTATTATACTTATTACGAATTCAAGACTATATTCCTGTGACTGCAACAGAAGTGGACCTTCGGTTGCAACAGAAATAGACACGTGGCTGCAACAGGACTAATCCTGTAGTTTCAATAGGATTATTCCTGTGGCTGCAACAGGACTAATCTTGTAGCTGTAACATGGCGGGTCCTGTAGCTGCGACAGAACTTTCGTGTTGCAGCAAGAAACTCATGCTACAAGCCCTATTCCTGTTGCAGCGACAGTTCTTTTTTTCGTGTACCATGATGGATATTCAGTAAATATAATTTATATATTATTATGAGATTATCGAAAGTGATAATTAGTATTCAATATTGAAATATTTTTTGACAGTTAACAATGTTTTTATTAGAGTTGATTCAACAAAATCACGTAGTATTTCGTACCAGTTGTAAATAGTCAATCAATTAACTTCTTTTTTAACTATGTAAAGAAATTAATATTCATACAAAATTAATAAATTTTATAAATTTTCATGAGAATTATCCTTGAAAATTAAACAAATTTTTAGTAGTGTTTATTTAACTAATTTCGGACAATATATGTCTATAAAATAAATTTTGAGATAAACTGATAATTTGAGGAAATACATTTCAATGTAACCAGTACAAATCGGTAGGTATTACTAACGATTTTCTGCTTGATAATAGTTTGCTATTTAAATTCGATCGATTACAACACTCTGACAGATACATATATATGTATATATAAATGTATCATATCCAACAATTTTATCTGTACAAATGTGGTACGTGTATCAGTAAATGCTGTGTTCCGATGCCTCTACCACAATCACTTGATTGCGAACAATTACCGTTCAACGGATTTCAATTTTCGTTTTGTTCCTTTATCTACAAATAGAATTCCGTTAATTATTTATCTAGTTGTTATTACATGATTTCACTAATTTTAATGTATACGTACTATAATTTATTTCTAACGAATACTAATTAGCCGGAAAAAAAATTTTGTTTTTCATTCATTTTGTTAATAAAACTGCGTATCACGGTCGACCGTATGATCATGAGTAATTTTGAAAGTAAATATATATTTTTTTTAAATTGAAAAAAAAAGAATTTTTAATAAATAATACAATATTTTGAATTATATGATATTTGTTCATAAAAGCATCATAGTTTTTATCACAATGTTTAGACGTTGTTACGTCCTAATTATTAGTTGTGTGTTTTAAATCATCGGAGTCTGTAGACCCGGGATTCACCAAGGTGGGCGTATAATGACACGTAATTCACTTCTCGAGATCGTAGATTATATTCTCTGTAAGCGAATGGTCAGCAGGAAGAGAAAGAATAACCATGCAATGATGAATATGTAAATTCTAACTTACGAACATCGTGATTGCTTGCGGGTTTTTATAAAGGCTTCTTTATTTTGATCTTATATAGATTTTTCTTTTTATAAATCAACAACAAAACGTAAATATTAAATAAAAAGAATACTCATAACTCAAGAAAAAAAATGCTTGTTGTTAGACAGCTTTTTATTACTTTTATTACACCTCATATATACAGAGGAAAGGCGGGCAAAACGGAACCGCTAAGGAACTAATGGATTTTTGTGCATTTGAATACGGAAAATTTTTTTTGTGACTTCTATTTGAAGTAATTAAATTAAAATTCCAGTTGCCATTAAAAAGTTTGTTTCCCGGACGGGCAAAATGGACCACTATAAAAAAAAAGTGAAAAAATTTTTTTATTTTATTTAAAAAAATGACTACACTGTAAAAAGAGCGGTGTTAAAATGAAATAACACCGGTGTAATTTGTCGGTGTTAAATCGGTGTAAAAAAAAATTCCAAGTATAGAAATTAGAAAAAAAACTTTATTCCATAAAAAAAAAAAAAAAATAAAAATTTAATGAATATTATTTGGAGGAAATTTCAATTTTGCTATGTACTTATTTAAATAATTATTTATGTTATACGTAATTTATTTAAAAATTACACAATTTTACGCCCACCATTTTAATGACCATTAATTTAAGTTATCAATAAAAACACTGTTTAACTGCACTACATGTAGTGATCGAGTAAGTAAATATTTTAACACCGGGAAATTTTTTTAACACCGTTAAAGAATATGTACACTCGTGGTGGTGTTATTTTAACACCGCTTTCGGCGTCAAACTTTAGCACTGAAAATTTTAACACCTACACTGCCAAGACTTACCTTGGTTTTTTTTACAGTATATAATAAAAATGTTTGCTTAATCAAAGAGATTTGCAATACTTTTATTAGTAAATAAAGGCCGGAAAAATAAAACAATTCAAGATAAATAACTTACATAAGATTTAAATATATTGAAGAAAACACTGTATTTATTTTTTGTGGTCAAAAATACACTGAATCCACTGAAAAGTCTTGAAAAAATTTTTGGGATACTAAAATTGTACAAGTATGACGAATAGTAGTAAATGACAGTTAAAAAGAATTTGGGAAAAACAAAATCATTACAAAATTTTGGCGCGGACCGCTTTACCCACTGAATCCCGTGTTGTCTGCTCTTCTCCCATGTACGTATAGATATATACAAAAGTATAAATAAAAAAAATAAATTAATAGTGTGAAGATGATTTGTTGAAATTATAAATGCAATAATATATAGTGCTACGTGTATATAAATTTTAAAGGTGGAACCACCCCCAGCCCCAGAACCAGCTCCCCCGACACCTGACATTGCTCCTCCAACACCATCGCCCACACCGTCATCAGCAGAGCCATCAACCGTAACATCAACTCCCGCAGTGACACCAGCACCATCACCCTTACCTCCGGTAGAAGCACCTCCTGCTGCGCCATCGCCTGCTGAAGCCGCACCTTCGCCCGCACCACCCGCAGATGGAGCTGCACCTCCTGCAGGTAAATAACATTGCCCATAATATTATGATAACTGTCAATTGAATCAACAGTACATATTATTATTTTTACTGGATCGATAAATTTCATGTTTCACAGAAGGAGCTGAAGGTGCGGCACCAGCACCTCCAGCAGAAGGCGCTGCTCCACCAGCAGAAGGAGCTGCTCCACCAGCAGAAGGCGCAGCTCCACCAGCTGATGGCTCAGCCCCACCGGCAGAAGGTGCAGCACCACCAGCAGGAGGCGCAGCTCCACCAGCAGAAGGTGCAGCCCCACCAGCAGAAGGTGCAGCCCCACCAGCAGACGGAGCTGCACCACCTGCAGAAGGTGCACCTCCAGCACCTGCCGATGGTGCTGCTCCTGCTCCCGCAGAAGGAGCAGCGCCAGCTGAAGGTAAATTTATTGAAGAAGAATTATTAAATATTTTTTGTCTTGCTATTTAACAATTATTTTTAAAGTTAAATGATTACTTAATTCACAATATTATCAGGGGCACCTCCAGCTGAAGCAACACCCGCGGCAGCACCAGCTGAAGGTGCTGCTCCAGCAGAAACACCAGCTGCACCTCCTGCAGAAGCTCCTGCCCCACCAGCTCCTGAAGCTGCCCCTGCAGAGCGTAAGTTTTATTATTTTTAATAAAAAATTTATATAAAAAAGACCAATTATTGACGTTATAATGACATGGTAAAGATTAAAATTATTCTAAAATTTTGAATACCTTAATGATATAAATAAAATTTTTGAATTAGGGAAAAATGTGAAAAACTTTACTGGAAAATATCAGGGAATTTTTAAATAATTTCTTTGTGGCGACCCTGTTTCCGCATTATTTAAATAGAAAACAAAAATCTTGGGGCGAAAAAAACAATTTTGAGAGCCACAAGAATTTTTTTTCGTCCTAAGAAAATTTTTTTTTTTCAATTCATAATTCAAAAAAATTTTAGTGTCAATAAATTTTTTTTCTTTGTAAATTTTAACATTTTATGGACATAAAAAAAATATGTGGTGTCAATAATTGGTACTTTAACTTAACTTAATTTTATTTTTATTATAATTGAACGTTGATGATATATTATTAAATATAATAAAATAAAAAGTAAAATGTTTATATTTTTTAGCAGCCGCATCGTAACTTGGTGATGATAAAATTATAAATTATTTCGCTCTCATACTTACTACTTGTCTCTATACGAGAGTCAATCCTCGGCTGATTATGATTGGCGTGATAAATCCCAGTGAAAACGTAGCCCACTGTACCTTAATGTACTGGACGTGGCTCGATGGTAATTTCTTGACAAGACTCATCATTATAACCTTCTGTCACTATCATTCTCCCATGTGTAATAATTATTGTTACGGTTATATCAAATATAATGCTAATGTAGCAACACGCTGCTAATGTTACAACACTGTTGTCTAACATACAGGATATGTGCTCGGGGGAGTTAATTTATCCGTCATTGCTGCTGGGACATTTCTCGATTCACAAATATTCATTTAATCTTATAAATTATTGTAACTATTTATTTCAATAAATAATTCAAATTTTATTCAACTTTTCGAAAAATATATTTTTAATTATTTATTAAACTTATATTCAAATACCTTTTTTTGAAAATTAAATATAGGAGAAAGTGGGCCAAAATGGACATCATATTTTTAGTAGGTGTCCAAAGAAAGTGGTAAATTGAACAGCTCCAGCTGCCCTTATAGGAAGAAACAATAGGCCCAAGCTTGGCCGAGGCTTGGCGCAAGACTTAATAACTCTGGAGGAAGCTTGAAATCCAAGAGTGGTCCAAGTCTGTCTAAGCATCGAAATGATAACACCGAGCCAAGCTTGAGTGACAGTGTTGTGCCAAGACTGCATTTAAGTATTGGCCCGATATCGAGAGCCAGTATTGTGCCAAGACTGTTGCTTAATAAGCACCTATACTTATTAAAAATAAATTAAAAAAAAAAAAAGCATTAGTAGACATGTGCGTGATGGTAACATATGGAAATAAATTTGTACACAGAGAAATCAGGTAGATCGATGAAACTAATTTTTTTTGCATTCGCTGGGTCTCGAACCTGATCCTTCATGGCTGCTAGGCAAGTGTCTTATCCACTAGGCTGTTATACTATACATAGAAGTCAGAGGTTTTTAGGTAACATTTGTTATTTAGACTGGTAAACCAGGGCTTGTTATTTGAGTATTGGCTGAACCTTGTCCCACGACTGACAAACCAAGGCTTGTTACTTGAGTAGTGGCTGAATCTTGGCCTAAGACTGGCGAACCGAGGCTCGTCACTTGAACGTTGGTCGGATCTCGAACCAACTTTTGGAGGCCGAGCCTGGGTAGCCCAGTATTGTGCCAAGACCGGCCTCGTTGTCAATAATTTTTTTCCTACAAGGGATGCGCGGATAATTTATGATTGTCAGTAAAAAAATTTTTTTTTCATCTGTTTGTTTTTCTGTTCAAAACAGGAATAAATCGACCCTGTAGTAAAATTAGTTACTACACGGAGAAAAAATTATGGTAACCGTTCCTATAGTACGTTTATGAAATATCGACCTATAACACTATGGTAATAATACTAGGAATTATGGTCATAGTTCCTATATCATATGGTAAGGATTATAATCCTCAGGAGATTAATTCCCATAATTACACAGAAAAAAAGGATTTCTTAGCGCAAAAAATTTTTACTTGACCCAAGAAATTTTTTGCATTATAAATTGGAAAAAAAAACTTTTCTTGGGGCAAGAAAAAATTTTCTTGAAGTCGAAATCAAGGCGAATTTGCCTTGTTTAAAACTTAACTGGCTTACTTAGTCACGATTTAAGACGACCAAGTCTAAATCAAGTTTTGTTTTTGACCAGGGTACTCAACCCCCGCAGAGTAAAATTTAGTTTATTTTAAAATTAAAACTCTGGATCAGAGTGGATACGGATTGAAATAAAATCAATTCGGAACTCCAAGTGACGAAGCAATTTCGGATTGAAATAAAAATTTTGTTCTTACAATCGTGGCGCATTTTATCTAATAGTTAACTCTTTCCAGTTCTAAAGAGTGAAACAAACACTAAAAAAAAAAAAGTGTATTTAGTTTCCAAAATAGTGTCTTATTTAGCCCCATCATTCCTTATAAGTAAAAGTAATTATCAGATCGATGATAATTTTCACAATTTTCAATCCCTTCTTCCCATTGTTAGTACTTAATCATAATTTTATATACATTTAGTTCCGTACGCCGCAGTAATATACCTTTCTTCCGATATGAGTAAGAGAGTAAGTTACTTATAGAAAGATTTAATGAATCGATAAAACTTAGATATAAATTATGTAAATGTTATAAAAAATGTTTATTTTAATAAGCATTTGTTGCGTCTTTTGAGAGAACTTGATTTATTTACGTTTAAAACTAAACAGACCCTGCTAAATAAATTATAAATTATTTTTTTTTAGGTCATTACTAAAGTTTACAACAAACTATGATCATAAAGTGCGGTTAACGAAATGCAATTTATCATACGAAACGTCTGAGCAACCTACTGTTTGCGAATGTTCTTACAATATTTTCGAAAATTAGCTTTCGAGCAACTATACAATATATTAATTATCATACCCCGTCTGAGCTGGGTATTTTGAAGCTTACAGCGAGCAACAATTGTGATCCTTGCACCTGTCATTTCCCGGATTTTCAAGATAATTAATTACTCTTCTAAACTATTTTGCTTGACTACTAAATAAAGCTGCTTTTGAGCTTTAGTTTAACGTATACATAAAACTTATTATTTTTAATGGCTCGATGAATTCTCTTATTTTTACGTTACTTAAAATTTCATTATTAAACTGCCAGTAGAATATGGATATATATACACTCTTTTTTTTTTATTTTTTTGTTCTTCATACTTGGGTCAAAGTCAATGAAATATTCATATTTACAGGCTTATATATATTTATAGTTATCTATAGATGATCGAAAAAAATCGATACATTTTTTTCAAACTGATCTCTTCGACAGATTGGTTATTTATATTAAAATGAGTCGTTATACACTAAGCGGAATAACAATTTTTGACAAAGAAAGTTCTTGGTTGATTTATCCTTAAAGTTATGCTTTAATTTTTTGAATTATGTTGAATAATATCCAAGTACAATTAATAAATTTTATTAGATTTTAATGACAGTTAATTTTGAATATAAAAAAAAAAAATTTCCCGTGAAAAAAAAAGTTGGTTCCAAAGATGTTCCGAAAAAGTTCATAACATATTAAACTTCCAAATTTTCGTCGATTCTGAGGTTTAAGTTGACCATTTTTGGAACTGCAAAGTAATTCAAAAGTAATAAAATTTTCAACCTCCTGACCACGTTCTTGTTAAGTTCGGATAAGAGTAAAAAAAATTTTGAAAATCCAAACGTACACCTTAAACCTTAAACGCCTATGTGATATTATGAATAATTTTCTTAACTAATAGATTTTTGTATAGTTCCATAAATAATCAATTCAAAGTTCAGAATTTTCTAAAATTTGGAAGTTCATTGTTATATGGACGAATTTTTTTCATACCGTTTGCTTGTGAAAAAATAACATTGAAATGCTATAAGCAATTTAATACACCGTGAAATGTCTTTTATGTGACAATAAAAAACTAGTTTTGCTTATGGCCGTAAATATGGAACACATTTAATGTGTGTTAAAATAATACACTTGCAACACTTTTGGTTTTAGAGTGCATGTCACTTGAATATATTTTTTTTTCCACTATTTAAAAAAAAAAAAGAAAAAAAATTATTTGAAATTCATAAAATATGTTTTTATAAGGAATTGAATTTATCACAAAAAAGTCTGTTCCGACTGTTACGTCAGTAAAATTGATGAAAAAAAAAAAGTCACAAAACTTGGAAGTTCGAGAATAAATATAAGTCTAATAAAATAGTTTACTTCGACAACTTCGATTTTTATGACACTTAATCGTGACTTGTTTGCGGAACAAATAAATATACTTTACGTATCATCGTAATTTTAAAATCTTGCTGTTTTAATAAAATATAAATAATATTTTTTTTATATTTATAAATATTAGATATCCGAATCAATAATATATTATATAATGCACTATCTTATTATATAATTTCAATTGTAAATAATTAATAAAGTGTAGATTATATTACGAAACGTAATTTAAGATTATTTTGAAAACGATAATTAATTTATTTCAATATTTACGTAATTACATATTAAAATTTATGAATTTTTTATTTTTTATATTTATAGAAAAAAAAAAAATGAATTTCGAATACAAAATTTGTTTTAAAAGTCAAATTGATCAACTTACTTAACTAATTTAATTATCTTCGGAGAAATAAAAAAAAAAAGTTTTAAACTCTATAATCATCAGTTGACTAAATTAATTATAGAAGTTTTATTAAAAATAAATATATATACGAAGAAAAAATACAGGGAAATTTAAGTAAAAATATGAGTTCAAATTATTAAATTTATAATGTAAATTTAAAACGCTATTGAAATTGTGTAGGTTTTGTGTATGTCACTATCTAGAGAATTCCATTTTTATTTGTATTTAGTAATTTTAATTAATTGAATATGCCAATAAATATAAACTACATTAATAAACTTGATTATATCTTTAATGAAATTTACTATCCAGTTTAGTAAATTTTACTAGATTACAAAGAAATGATATAAAATTAAATTTTTATTATTTTTTCAACTTATTATTATTATTATTATTATTATTATTATTATTATTATTATTATTATTATTATTATTATTATTATTATTATTATTATTATTATTATTATTATTATTATTATTATTATTATTATTATTATTATTATTATTATTATTATTATTATTATTATTATTATTATTATTATTATTATTATTATTATTATTATTATTATTATTATTATTATTATTATTATTATTATTATTATTATTATTATTATTTATGACATGTGTATACAGTAAAAAAGGATTCGTCAAAGTGTGAAAAAAAGCGAGTGTTAAATCTTTAACACTTTCGAAGGTTAATGCAACACACTGTCATTATCTTGCTTGATTACCAGCTTTAGTCAATTGATTTTTTAACACATAAAAATGTTATTTTATTTGAAAGTATCACTTTTTAACTGTTACTCTCAAATCACCACACAATATATATGTTAAAAATACTCTCGACTATCACAAAAGAATTGTTGGGAAATTTTTACTTTTAACACATACGTGTGTAACTTTTAAAGTATCAAATAAAAACTGTAAACTGTTCGTTTTACACGCGATATGTGTAGATTTTGATGAATCCTTTTTTACAGTATATTAGTTTTCGTGGCAATTTTTATATTTAAAAATCACTTGAATCGACCGAGATTTGAATCCTTTTCGCTCGCGTGCGAATCCAGTCATCAGTCTGTCGGTCCGATGTCTCCTTTGAAAGAAAGTCTCTGAAAACTTGTAATACATATCCATATACGCTATCTCTACCAATTGTTAATTTTATCGATCTGCTTTCGAAAAACTACAAATCGTTTGGTAATTCCTAGTTGCTATGAAATACTTAATATTACGCTATTCATCCAATTTACAGAAATTACTATAGAGATAGTTACTTTATTATACTGTATATAGTAATTGATACACACTTTTAGTTAATTTTTATATTTTTACAAAATAAAAATTGTTAAATCGTATAATAAAATGTGTTACTCAACTTTCAGTAATAATTGGACATTCTCTTCATATAAATCGATATTTTATCAATAAAAAATATCAATGAAATTGTAATACAAGTAATAATGTAGCAATTTTTCGAATAAACATAAGTATCAATTACAATTTTATGATTTTTACTCTACATTTAGTAAGAAATAGTAAAAGTAATGCAATTATTGATTCGCATTAGTATTCCCAGATCGAAAAATTTGATTAGTTGTAAATCAAATAAAAATTTTAGGGGTGTGCAAATAATTCGAACTTACGAATTATTCATTCCGAATCGAATATTAACATTCGATTCGGGACTCGAATCAAATAATTCGGAAAAATTCAAATAATTCGAAAAATTTCGGACAATTCGGAAATTTTCGAATAATTCACGAATTATCGAAATGTCACTGGATTTTCTATCGTTTCCAATCTGAATTCCATTGCATCGTGTATCAAAATATTCTATATACTTACGAATAATATACTTTCTGATTAAAAATAAATTACCCGGAGAAAACATTGCTCAATTTTAATGTATGTGTTCATTAGGGTGGGTTGAAAAAAAACTTTTTTTTTGTTTTTCTTAGCATGGGGGTAGAATTTGTACCTTATAAAAAAAAAAATTTTTCAAGAAAAAAAAAATTTTTTTACTCAACATTTTGAGGTGGCCTACTCGTTTTTTAAATAAATAATTGATTAAACGGGGTAGTTCCAACGAAAAAGTTTTTTTTTTTGTCCAAAATCGTGTAAAACATCTAATAATTATCGAATGTGATTTTTTTTTACTTCACTTTCATTTTAATTCAAAAGAAAATGCTTTTCATTTTTGAATTTTTTACTTAAATTACAAAAATAATAGGAAAAAAATTTTTTCAACTCCTGACTTTCAATTAGCTTTCAAGGGGACCTTTCAAGGACACCCTACAGATTCTAGAACACCATGTAATTTTTTTCGTTGGGACTACCCCGTTTGATCAATTATTTATTTTAAAAACGAGTGGGCCACCTCAAAATGTTGAGTAAAAAATTTTTTTTTTCTTAAAAATTTTTTTTTTTATAAGGTACAAATTTTACCCCCATGCTAAGAAAAACAAAAAAAAAGTTTTTTTTCAACCCACCCTAGTGTTTATATCTGTTAGTAACATAGAAAATATAGCTACTAATATTGGCAAGAGATCTTTTCAATTCATACTGCATGTGTAACCTTTTTCTTATTAATTTTTTTCAAACGAAAATTAATAATTATAAAAACCAAAACGAATTGAAAAGATCTCTTGCCAATATTAGTATCTAGATTTTTTATGTTACTGACAGATGTGAACATACATTGAAATTGAGCAATTGTTTTCTCCGGGTAATTGATTTTTAATCAAAAAGTATATTATTCGTAAGTAGAATATTTTGATACACGATGCAATGGAATTCAGATTAGAAACGATAGAAAATCCAGTGATATTTAGATAATTCGCGAATTATTCGATTCGAACGATATTCGCACACCCCTAGAAAATTTCAAGTTATTTTTATATTCAAATTTACTTTTTATTTGTATTCAATTAACATGCTAAATTTAATTGAGTTTTGCCCGTACTATTTCTTATTTAGACTATTTTCAGACTTGTTATCAATAATTTTTTTAGTCTGATTTTGGCCGCCTATGAATCAAAATCTGACTTTTGTCTCATAATATTTTTTTAACCATCTTGTGTTATTATCTAGATCAAAAATCAGACTTTTTTTGTTATTTTTAGTCAACCGACTATCAGAAACATTTGATCGTCTTTAGATCAGAAACGTCTTAAAATTTAAAGACAGAACAGTTCAAGTGCATACCAATTAGTTCAAATACCGTCTAATTATAGTAAAATCAGATTAAATTTTTGAACCCGGAGTTTTTACTAAAATAAATGAAATATTAAAATATTTTTGAAACTCGTTCTGTTTGCATATATTTACAATGTAAAGTTTTATTAAAAATTAAAGGTTTTAAAAAATTAATAAATCAAACATAAAGATGTTCTCTGTTTGTCGATCTCAACTCATGTCTTTAAATACATATGTGTACATCCAAGATATAAGATACACGTATAGTATACTATTTCTCCGTAGTAAGTTTAGTTTAGTATTGTAAAGTTAACTCTCGAAATCGGCGCGCGCGCATTTCATCTTACCGGCAAATATAAGTTATAAGTATCTAGACGTGTAAAACCACTCAGTATTGCTCCGGCCTTCATCCTGTAAACAACTGTATATTCTTTGTCGTTATTATTCTCTAAATCACGTGACAAATAATATCGCATTATAAATTTTAAATTTATATAATCGTGTTTATTTATCTATTCTAATAAATAACAAGTTTCACTGATAGTAACTTTCGATTTAAATAAAAATTACAAATTTATTATTTAACATATTTAATGGTTTAGTTTAAATCAGTGTGTATAAACATGAGTGGATTTTATAAATTCAGTGTTACGTGAGCGCGCATTTTTTATTTGTATTAAAGTAAGTGATAAGAACCGTGTAATTATATGTTGTGGATGTTAAACATTTTTATAGCTTGAGTATCAATTTTTGTTTTAATTTTTAAAGAACGTTTTTTGTTTGTTTGGTTTTAAATTTGAAAAAAAATAACAAACGTGGATTGACAAGAGAATATATGGTGAGTATTTTATTTATTTTTATTTTTACTAGTTATAAAAAAGTGGAACTTAAATTTTTAGAAAAGAAAAAAAAATTGAGACAACAAAAAATTAATAAACTGAAGTTAGCTGACGTCTAATTTTTTTTTGATTTATTTAAAAACGATAAATTATAAAAAAAAAAATTTTTAAAAATTGTGCCTATAGTTTTTTAAATTTTCTACAGGTACATATTTTTAGGTTTTTTTTTCTGTAAACGATTTGTTGAAAAAAAAATTTGAAAATTTTTGATTGTCTGCTAACTTCAGAGTCATTAATTCTTAGAGATTTGACAATTTAGTGTTTTTATTATTAACGTCATTTGTCACGAGAGTAAATTTATAAAAATATTCATAAAAATTTTTTTATATTCAGATGCATTTTTGATCATTTTTTTATGTCAGTATTTAATTTTTGTATTCAACAGAAAAAAATTTGTTTAATGTCTTCTGTTATGAATGTGAATGTAGCTGACAATTAGCAGTTTTTAAAATTTTGAAGAATATAAATAAAATTTAAGTAGAATAAAAATTAATAAATGCATGGTTCAATAATTGAAAAATCAGTACGTGTTTTTTTTTCTACTTCATTGTTTTAATTAATTAATTTATTTAAAATTAATAAATTGTCTCATATCTGATACATTACCCGGGTAAAAAGAAACGATTCAATTTTACTACTATATAGATATACATTCATCATTGAGTGAATTGTTTTGTTTAATCAGGGGATTCACGCACATCAATTTTATTCAGGTATAAAGGTTTGAAAAATGAAATTATAATATATATATATATATATATATATATATATATAGAAATTATAAGCAATGTCAATTACAAAATAGGTGGCTCACTTTTGCATATTTATCATATTTTATAACCATAAACATATAAATTATTTTATGATATGATTTAATAAATAACATATTATGATCATTGGCGGTATTTCTAGTCTTACATCTTTTCAACCATTTTCTCATCCGGTTACACCGGTTCGATGCTCATATGGAAGACTATAAAAAAGTTTTAAAATATAGAACTCACGTGTATACGGTGTGTGATAATGTACCCTCGTTCTACAACCATCTTTTCCGGTACATCTTACTGTGATTCATACTGTGGTTTTGCACTTATTTTTTTTTTTTTTTTACTATAAAAAAATACTCACATTTATTTTTAATATCATGAATGAAGTTTTCTAGTACATATGGACACATGTGCTGATTTTTTTTTTCTCTGTCTAGATTTTTTCGGGTATAAATTTTTTAAGTGATAAATTCGATGATTGAAATATATATCAAATTGGTAAGGGATAATTTCATATTATGGAAATAATAGATTTTTGAAACTGGTTCAATTGTTGGATTTTCATAGAAAAAATTTAATGTTCCGTGAGAGTATATGTTGACGGATGAAGAAATACGAATTTACTTTTAGAGCACGTAAACATACTATTCATTTTTGCTGAGTTTGCACTGATGGAATATAATTTCAAGTTTGCACAAATCTAAAGTTCAATAAGATTTTGTGACATAATAATACTCGCTATTTTACTCTATAATAATAAGTGAAATTTTTTATTATATAATTTATGTCTATTTATCCCGCGTGGAAATATATATATAAGGGCAGATCCATTACTTTTCGACGAGAGTGTGCGCGCGTGGGTCACCGATTTGAACGCCGATTTTTTTTTCGAAAGTAGGTTAGAAAAAGAAAAGATCCTGAAAATTTCAACTCGATGCGATCAAATCCAGCCGCTGGAAAATTTTTTGAAATTTGAAAAAAGTTGATTTTTTAGTCATTTTCAAAAATTCATACCTCAGCTCCCATACAACTTAGAGCTTCAATCAAGACGGCATTTTTCCCTGTCAGCATTATATTTTCAAGAAAAAAATACCTTACTGATTTAAACTTAATTCCGGCTTAGCTGTAGGCTTCTAACTGAGCCACTGTTTGAATAATTTTTTTCCGGTTTTCAAAGTGCTCTCAAATCTACAATTTTTTGAATGGAGAGATAATCAAGGGCTCAAATTTTTCGTTGAAGTATGTTCTATTGATTTCTACCCTATTTTCCTAATTGCTGCTGTGTCTTTGAAATACAGCCACATAAAACCAATCGATTTCTTAAAAATCTCTGTTTTTAGATACCCACAGCTTTTTTTTATCAACTCGAAATCTAGGTTGCTTAACTTACCCCGCACTTTTCTACAAACTGTAATGAAGCGTTTTTCAAAAACAAACAATATTTTTTTTATCACGAAAGTAGTGTCTCGTATAAAACACGCCTTGTCATCATCACCGCCTACGATTCTAAACATACTGAAATAAACTTGGACAGTTATTCTTTCGACGATTTCCTTGATTCAAGTTTAAGATGAACAAAATTGGTCAATGAGTCTAGAAACGGCAGCCATTTTTAATTTTCAAAATAAGGAAAAATACTCTTTCCAAGGTTTCTTATTTATATATAACTTTTTTTTTTTTAACAAAAGGCCTTAGCTAAATTTTGTTGAATATAAAGTAAAACCGATGTGCAAGGTTTCAATTTCATTAAAAAAATTTTTTTTTGATAATAACTTTTACCAATTTTTTTTTTTCTTATAACTTTGTAATAAAATGACTTAGAGGCTATAAAATTTACATTGAAACTGATAAAATAATGAGCTTTGGTTTCATTTTTATTTAATAATAATTTTTACCGTTTTTTTGAGAATTCAAAATTAAAAGATTTCTTGTTTTTAAATTCTGCAGGTAATTTACTCATGAGAAATTTACCTTTCATTAGCTGCTAGATGGTACTTTTTTCTTTTTATAAATAATAAATTTTTAAATTTATTAATTATGAAACTTTTTTATTTAAAAATTGTCTCGAAAAATTAAAAGTTACATTTTTATTTTATAATTACTGTTTATTGTAAAATGTTGCTTCTAGAAAAAAACGCACCTACTAATTAGTAAATTAATATTACTTTAATAAATAATGACGAATAAAATTACAAAACTTTTATTATTATTATTATTCGAGTTTTATATATTTTTTTATGAAAAAAAAATTACTAAGCGAAAAAATATGACTAACTCAATTATTCATGGATAATTTTAATTTAAAATTTTTCTCTCCATTATCAAGATAAATGTAAACATGTGGTTTAAATAGTGACATGGTCATTGCTACATATATATCTTGAATAAATATAACAAGAGTTTAAATAACTTTAAGTGTTACATTTACAGTGACGGATGTTTATTTTACGACTGCAAAAATAATAACTCATTAGTTAAAGAAATATATACATCGATGAGTTACATAAATGCACTTAATTATTTTTAAATATTTTATTTTAATAAAAAATTTATATTAAGTCTTGCAATTATTATACAATAAAAAATATTGTTTTCAAATTGATATAATCTGTGTGTTAGAAATGGATCGCACAATATTTGAGTTATTTTTGAACACAGACTATTTGTGTTGAATTCAAACACGAAACTTTTATTAGAATTTTAACACAAAATCCAAATGATAAGAGAAGTAAATTCAACCCTTTTTAGATGTCAATGACGACACAAAGCAAAGTGTTAATATTTACATCATATTATTGTACTATAGATATTCATTCAATATAATTAATGTAACTCATGCCGAAGAATCCGCCGCTAACTGGCTAAAGTCAGCCCCATAAAATTTGATATTAAAATTTAATGCTTTCTGAGTGGTCAAAAGTATGATTTAATATATATTAAATCACTACTTATTATGATAAATCATTAAATATTATTGAAATGGGCGGAGTACATTTCTACTCAATAATTCAAGCCAATAACATATCTATCACTTTTCTCTCTTATGACGTCATTTTGAATTTAGCTACTTTATTACCATGACGAAAATCTCTAGACTGCACATGCGCATTTAATTAATCAGCACACGCATGTGTAGATCAATGCAACGTCAGCTGAATTTTATAACCTTACATATGTCTATTAACTGGTACGACATAACAACATGGTTGGCGTTTTTTTTTGTTGAGTTAAGTTTTGTTAAGTGAATGAATTAAACAAAGTATCCGATTTCATAAAGTGTAAATCTTTTTTCATAATAATAAAGAAAATTACTTTCATAACTCCGGCTTATTGACACTAATTTCAGACATTTAGTTAGTTAGCTCTTCAATAAGGCATTGGGATAACCTATCCAGCCGTTACTCCTATTTTAGACATTTAACGGTTTTTTTTCGTGCATTCATTACATAAACTATTGTATACATCTAGTGACATTGAGTATTATACTCTCCTGTGTTGGTAACACTCGATTTGCTCGTGCCGCCAAACCAACGCTTAAGTATAATACCGATTCCACATGATGTATAATATACTATTATATATTATTTTAAGGTTATTAAAAGCGACAACAATTATTACTCAACATTGAACCATTTTTTGATAGTAAACAATGATTTTTATTAGAGTCAAGATTTGAAAAATAATTACGCAATATTTCGTACTGGTTGTAAACAGTACATCAATTATTTTATTGGAAAACAACAAAAACACACTATTATTAAGTGACAATAGTATATTGTACAACTAGTGCGGTAAGTTGTCGATTGCCCACGAGAGCAAAGTTTACTTGTCGCACTCAAATTTACTTGTCGCACGCAGATAATCGTATAACGCACACAAATGTCGTGGAAACAGTTGAATGGGCAAACAGCTATTTGGCGAACAAACGAGCGTGCACAAAGATAGCACTTGTGTCGCATGAATGATAAAAAATAATTTTTACATTACACAAAATAATTTGAAATTATGATAATTTTGATTTTTGTCGTAGGTAACACTTTTAAAATGTTAAATAGTAGATCGATTCAAAATTTCTTAGTAACATCGTGAAAATAATTGTAAACACACAATAATCAAAGAAAAAAAAATCACAACGTTTTCAACACCAATACACAATATTTTTTACTGCTTAAAAATTTTTGCAAGGGTTCTTCTAATTACTTCAAAATTTTACTAACATTAAAAAAAGAACTTGAATTTTTTTTTTTATATTATTTTATTTTTTTATTCTTTATAAAATTTATAACAAGTTTAAAAATAGTAGATGAATATGCATAATTATATTTATAACACGAAATGAGATAGTTTTGTAAACTGACTCATACTCTTGGACATTTAGTTTTATAATGAAAACATTAAAATTTAAAAATACCTTGAAGATTATTTTTCTTCTAATAATTTTATCCGTTTTTTCAGCATAAGCATTATTATTAGCATCCGAAAAAATTTTTAAAATAAGTGTAAAAGAACTTTAGATAATTGGGTAAATTATAAAAGTAAAAAATTATAAAACTTTTTTTTTTCACTGACACTTTTAGAAATAACTTTTTGTAAAGTTTAATGTAGTCGCCACTTAGCTCATTATCTCTAGTAATAAAATAATAATTTAAATAAATTAACTTACGTTTTACAATGAAATCTCACATATGCTAGGCTAGTTTTTTTTTCCACTCAGTTAAAACTCGGAATAACAATAATACTTCATCTTCACTTAATAAGTAGATTAGCATAATTTTATCAAGTTTGTTCATGATGTTATTTCTTACACAATTTCCTGCATATTACGTAGAAAATTTAAATAAAATGACAGAAGTTATTGACAATTTTTGAAATAATAAAAATTATTTTCAACTTGGATGCACAGAGGGTTAAGAAAATAAAATTTAGTTGAAGTTTGCTGGAAAAAGTTATCATGACTGATAATAAACGCCAGACACTTACTAACTTTTATTTTCTCATTAAAACTGTAAGTAAAAATTAAATAGCATCGGGCGATTTTTTAAGCGGAATAACTTTTCTTTTTCGTTACTTCTACAAATTTATATAATTTCTAGTCACTAATAATATAAAATATGTATGTACATATTTATGTGTAGTGAAAATTTTACGAACATTTAGTAAAATATATAGGGAATACCGGGACACAACGGACACCAGGGGCACGAAGGACCATCTAAAAAATTTGCCAAAAATTTAAAACGTATTCTCTTATTTTATACTTCAGCTAATTAAGCTAATAGTTTTCACTCATTAAATAACTCACTGCATTTTTGAAGAAATATAAAGCATTTTTAATGATCACTCGAGTGTACCAATTATTGGAATGCATGGTAACCTCTATGGAATTCGCAGTTTCCGTGCTGCTGTCACAGACGTGACAACTTTTTTTTGTCTATCTTTTATAGTGTGAACCAGAAATAAATTCTTTATGTTACCATTAGAGAACGTTCTATATATATTTTAAAAATTATATATTACTTGTAAAGATGATAAAGGAAGTTGAGTTAACAACTAAATAAAACAGTGTCATACATTATAATGTTTTATCTAGAGAATTCTACTGTCACATCTGAAAATTTATAAAAATAAGAAATACATTCTTGCTCCATTGAAAAATATAAACTTCCAACTTTGGTGACTGAATTAATAGTATCTTATATACATCTGTGGAATCCGTATTATACGCTAGTGTGGGTTTGGCGGCACAAGTAAAGCGAGTGTTGCCAACACACGAGAGTATAATACTCGATGTCACTAGATGTATACAATAGTTTATAGATGAATGTACGAAGAAAAACGCCGTTAGATGCCTGAAGTCGGTGTCATGCTGTCAGAGTTATAACAATAATTTAATTTATTGTTATTAAAAACGATTTATATTTTATGGAATTGGATATTTTTTATGAACCGAAGATCGGAGCGTTTATCGCGCAACGAAAATGAAAAAAATTTATGTAATTTGTCTGCTTAAAGGTGACTTAAGGTTGGGCCGCACCTAACGAAATCTTGAATTTACGAATTCTAATTACTTTTTGAATATTTATGAGACTCGGATGATGAAAATCTTCCGAGGAAGTTCGTCTTCCGCCTTTAGTCAGAAGCTAAGAAAATTGCTGTTATGATAATTATTTAATAAATAATTACAATTCTTAAATTCGAGATTTCGTTAGGTGCGGCCCAGCCTAAAGGGTTAGTTGGAGGTGGCTGCGATTTTCGACTGACATACTACCACTTATGCGAAACATTTCAGAAATCTAGATCCAGTAGATTTTTTACTTTTCATTCTGTTTTTTTATTTTCGTTCCGCGGAGAACGTTCCGATCTTCAGGTACATCTTTGTGTCTAATACTATTCACTTATCAAAACTTAACTCAATAAAAAAAACGTCAATTTTGGTTTTTTATCGTATTAATTAATTGAGTTATTTAAGGTTATAACATCCAGCTGACGTCGCATTGATCTACACATGCGTGCGCTGATTAATTAAAGGCGTATGTGCCGTTTAGAGATTTTCGTCATGTTAATAAGGTAGCTAAATTCAAAGTGACGTCATAAAAGAGAGAGGTTTGAATCATTGAGTAGGGATATACTCCACCCATTTCACTAAAATGTCATGATTTAATGTAAAAAGTAGTGATTTAATATATATTAAATCACACTTTTGATCAATCAAAAATAATTGTATTTTAATATCAAATTTTGTAGGGTTTAACTTTAGCCAGTTAGTGGCGTATTCTTGGGACATGAGTTATATAAATAAAATTTCCTCAATTTTTACGTTTAATGAGCAAAAAAATTTTGAACTACTACAGGGTTAGTTAATTGTTGAATGTTACCTTCAGTTATTTATTAACATTAATTTTGCATCATTAAAATTTGTTTTAACACTTTTGCAAAATAAATTCTAACTTGAAAAATGAATTTATCTATAAAGCGAGTAGTTAATTTATAAATTAAAATATTATGATAAACTCTAGTTGACGTTATTGTTATTGTTGGAGGTATAGATATGTAGTAAAGTGTATACACAAGTTAGGTAATGAAGGTATGAGATGTGTTGCATATAACAGTTATTCTCTGCTGCCTGAATCTGCATCTCAGCCGCAATGTACAGCATGAAATGAGCTTTGTGGTTCAGGGTGCTACGAATGGAACGCGTCAGTCGACGCAATAACCCATGAACATGACATACGATTACTCCACAAGAGTACTAGACCACGAAACAGTCTCACAATTAAACATCTCCAATGCTTTGATCTCCTATAAAATAAATATATCACATGCCATAGTGTTATATAACTATACTATTGTTACTATATATACTAGGGTGCTTCGTTTGAGATGAATATTTTTTTTTTCCAAGTCCCATGTCAAAATATCATTGTACACATTGAAAAAAAATTCTCACCAAAGATGAGCTCTTAATTTTAATTTTAAGTACTCGCTAAATGAATTTGAAATTTTCCCATTTGATTAACACGTAAATTTTAATTTTATTTAATTAATTATCTATAGCTTTACGGCATTTCAAGATATTTGATTAACCATAGGTGGAAATCACAGAGGAATCGTTCCTCTTTGAAAGTGCTTGTAGCTAATTTATGTTTTGTAACCGAACTCACCGGTAAAAAATCGTAAAGCCAATTTTTTCTCAAATTCCATGGTTTCTTTTATTTTACTCACAAACCATCAACTTTACGACAAAATTGTACAGGACTTTTTTTGAAGGGAATTTGATTTCCTACAAAAGGAGTTATTCAAGCCATTATCGTAGAGCTAGTAGTATTCGAGATAAATCCAATTAAACATCTCAAAATTTGAAAAATCGCTGTTTTATCCAGGATTTTAGTACTTTTTGATAAAATTGTGGCCGAAGAAATATATGACATATCATGGTTAATATATCATCAAAAATATGTCATGTAAAACAAAACTGTCTCCTACTACATTTCCTCCGTCTTTTCTTCATTTAATCCAATCGCCTCTATTTGACCGTCGGAAGCTTTTTTAATTACTTTCTCTCTCAGTACAAAGATAATTGTTTCATACTTTTTCTATTTACATATGAATGTGTAATATGTATTTTTATATATTGTTTTATTTGTGTTTTCAGCGATGATTTTACCAAAAAGTACTAAAATCTTGGATAAAACAGCGATTTTTCAAATTTTGAGATGTTAAATTGGATTTATCTCGAAAACTACTAGCTCTACGGTAATGGCTTACATAACTTCTTTTGTAGGAAATCAAATTCCCTACAAATAAGATCTGTAGAATTTTGTCGTAAAGTTGATGGTTTGTGAATAAAATAAAAGAAACCATGAAATTTGAGAAAAAATTGGCTTTAAGATTTTTTACCGGTGCGGTCGGTTACAAAACATAAATTAGCTACAAGCACTTTCAAAGAGGAACGATTCCTCTGTGATTTCCACCTATGGTCAATCAAATATCTTGAAATGCCGTAAAGCTATAGATAATTGAATAAATAAAATTAAAATTTACGTGTTATTCAAATGGGAAAATTTCAAATTCATTTAGCGAGTACTTAAAATTGAAATTAAGCGCTCATCTTTAGTGAGAATTTTTTTTTCAATGTGTACAATGATATTGTGACATGGGACTTGGAAAAAAAAAATAGTCATCTCAAACGAAGCACCCTAATATATACTATACCTTTTTATATTGTAATAATTAAAAATTTCATTGCACATATTTATCATAATTTTAGAACTACTTCCAATATTATCTGAATTATTCACAGAGTAACAACTGAGAGAATTTTATTTTAAAATTAAACTTTTTCTTTTATCCATAAAAAAAGTAAAAAGCTATACATTGAAAGTAAAAATTTAAAGTATGCGAACCACAGTAAAACCGATAAATGTTTCATGTGAAAAATTTTTAACCGAGGGTGGAATAAATTATTTACCGACTAAATTCTATAGTTATTATTTTATGTAATGAATATATGTTTAAAGTAAAAAAATAGTAATGTTCTCGAAAAGACGAATAAATATTGAGAAAGGGCGAGAAAAATGGACCAGAAATTTGGTAAAGAATTTTTTTTTACATTATTTTTTAAGGAATTTTTCAGCATACTTCATATATTGTTGGCCACAAAAATACATATACTGAAAAAAAAAGAAATATTTGTTCCAAATAAATCAATTTATTTGTGGCTTTTTTAAAAATATGTCTTATAAGACTAGAATTTCTTCCTGATTTGACTGAAGTACCATAAGGACCTTATCAGATTAATGTAAGGTTTGCCTTATTAGGGCAAACCTGACAAGTTCCTTGTCAGGACCTCATCAGGATATCCCTATTCAAAAAAATCGATCTATCAGCTGACCCTGCGGGCCAGCCATAAAACTTCTCGCTGTTTTCGAGCTCAAAAACCTCGAAAACATTATTGTGTATACATTTTCGAGCTCTTCGAGCTCGAAAATACTTTTGTATGCTATTGTTTTCGAAAAAAAAACGTTTTTTCTTCAACGATATCTCTCAAACAAATTGATCGATTGAGACGGTTAAGGTGGCAATCGACGCGTTTTATCAAGTTTTAAAGCTGATCAAATTTTGAATTCGATTTATTGAGTCGTTTTTGAGATATTTAAAAAAAAATAAAAAAAAAATATTTTTTTTAATTCTTTCGACAAGGGTTTCTCTTGAACGAATGAACCGATTTTGATGGTTGAGGTTGCATTCGACGCGGCTTATAAAGCTTCAGAGCCCAGTCGATTTTGGAATCAATCCATCGAGCACAATAAAAGTTATCCAAAAAAAAACATTTTTGAAAAAATTTTATTTTTGGAATATCTCTGAACGAGCCCTACTGATCAAGCTCAATTTCTCACAGCTTCAAGATATTGACAAGCCGCGTCGAATGACACCTTAAAGTTCGAAATCGGTTCATCCGTTCAAAAGATACAGGTATTTACATACGTACGTACATACATACATACATACACTCGGACATCATCTTGAAATTAGTCAGAATAGCTTCCTAGGACCTCAAAACGTCGACATCTGATGAAAATTCGATTTTCGTAAATCGGACCGAAACCAATAATTTCCCGAATTTTTGAAAATTTTCAATTTTCTTAGCGGGAAGTTAAAAAAGTTATTTGCCATTGGGTCAACCCAACGAGTTCCTTGTCAGGACCTCTTCAGGATATCCCTATTCAAAAAAAAGTTATTTGCCATCGGGTCAATCCAAAGAGTTCCTGATCAAGACCTTATCTGGATATTCTTATTCAAAAAAAAGTTATCCCATCCCTTTAAATATTTTATTTACAGGCTACAAATTAAACAAAGTATAAAAGAATATTATATAAAAATCACGTCAATTATTGTAGCACAGATTTTTTACTTCTTCATCAGTTATTCTTTGACATCATAATGAATATTATATTTACACTTTCAAGATCACATGTGTATGTCAGCGCAGTGGATAGCATCGAGGACTTTGAATCGGAAGGACGCAGGTTCGAGCCCAGCATTCATCGGGATTTTTTCATCAATAAAAAAGATGTTTACTTTCTCTAATTAATGCTCTCAATACGATAGATAACATTCTCGATCGAATTAAAATTCTCTTATTTTTTTTTGCAATTTAGTATTTTTTTAAAAATAATTACTAATAAGGTAATCCTGATAAGATTTGATGAGAATATCCTGGTAAGGTCCTGATAAGGCAATCCCGATAAGGACCTCATGAGTCTTAAACGTTACATCCATATCAGGATCCTCGTCAGGATACCCTGATCGGGACCTTATTTGAAATAAGGTTAACCTGATAAGGACCTCGTCAGGCCCTTATGAAAAATTCTAGTCGGGTATATTAATGATAAAAAATGGAGTCTTTTTCTTCAACTTCATAAGCACGAAATTTTCCATTAACAGCTGATACTTATAATTTTTTTTAATTACTTCGCTTGAATATATGTAAAGGAAGTTTGTAATTATTTCTATACTCAATATAAATGTATTAGTAATCGACTTCGCGATTCTTACTATGATTTTACTCTGCGTAGTTTTTTTATGATTGATACTTTCCAAAACTCTCCTTCAAAGTGAAATACACTTCGAAGGGACTAATTAAATAAAAAATCATCTACTCTACGCTACAGTGTAACAGGATAACAATGACAACTGAACATTTGATTTAATTTCTGCGGGAAGTAATGAATGAAAGAACATTGACCATATTCAAATGCTCAAAAATCCATTATTTTCTTAGTGGTCTCGTTTTTCCCGCTCTTCTCCTATAGATACACAAGTGCGATTCTTGATAAATTCTTTTCGGATAATCTAATGTATACTTTGGTACATGGTGCCATTTCCGATCGATTTTGTTGTCATAGTGCCACATGCGTTGAAACTCAAATTGAATTGTCTGTAAAATTGAGTATTTTCAAAGGTATTGTTGACTTTTAAATTGAATTAGATTTATATTATATGAAGAAAAGATAAGAATGTAAGAAAAAAAGTATATTCGATTTAATCAGATTTTAAAGTAACGTACAAAGTTCAATGATAAGAATAGGATTGTATACTGTCGACTAAAATATTTTAGATTTATTATGAATTAATAGTCAGTATTTGGCTATTTAGTGAGGGAAATTAATGTTGAATGCACTAGAACTAGATATTAGCCATTATTGTAGCATAACACGTATGTATTTTGATAATGAAACAGATGGTCTCGATTATAATGTCGTAATCCATTAAATACCCTTGTTTCTAACGATCATCTGTTTATTTATCTAAAAGAAATTTATATGCATTAAAATATGATCGAGATTCGATAATTTTGAATAAGTGGAGTTTGAGAAAATTGATAGATGATTGATTATTAACAACAATAATGATGTCAATGTATTCGAGCATAAGGAGTCTTTTTATATTTTTAATAAGAATTCAAGTGTTTTGTTATTCCGACCCAATGTCTCGATATATTGGCTTTTCAAAAAGACTTGGAGATAGCTCGTGTATCTATGAATAAAGAGAGAAAAAGATTAAAAAAAAGAGAAGATCGTCGGTGGTATGTTCTTGTTGTAAAAAGGCGCTTCGTAAACGGGAATACATTTCGCTCAGATGCAAATTCACTGCATAAATAAACCAGTGTATCGCCGCCAATTAAAAGTTTCCTTACTGAGGAGGAGAATGTCCATACAAAGTCCGATGATACGACAAAGGAAAAATATCTAACCATTTAAGGCAATAATTTTAATGCTAGTACATATTCTAATATTTTAAATTATAACGGATAATCAGGTATATTGTATGATATATATCAATGATTAAATGTAAGCGTTTTTCCTGTTGTATAACGTGGATGATAAAAAAAGTTACACCCGGCATTCAGAATGTAAGTAAATTTCTTACTATAATAATTTGAACTTCAATAAAATTAGTAAAAATTATCATTAAATAAAAAGTAAACAGTACCAATTGAAGTTTACTTTATCAGCTTTATTTGAATCAAGATGTTGAACCTCAATTCAGGCCCCAAACAAATATATTTTAAAACCTTATTTGAACTTTTATGATGCGATTAATCCTGTTCCTGCGCTATATACAGTAAATTTCAGGGTATTTTTTACAGACAAAATTTATAGGAAAATTACTGTACACGGAAAAAAAAATAGGTGCTGCAACAGGATAAAATCCTGTTACAGCAACAGGATTTTCATGTTACAGCAACAGGATAAATCCTGTGAGAGCAACAGGACAAAATCCTGTTGCAGCAACAGGATTTTTCCTGTGGAATAAATAGGATAAGGAACAAGTTTCATGTATTATTTTTTTGTCCGCATAATGAAATTTCAAAATTAAAAAAAAATTTCAATTTTGAAAAAAAAAATTAACTTCGAAAAAAAATTTTTATTTTTTCCAAACTTTGAATTTTTTTTCAAATTTTAAAATTTCATTATACGGACAAAAGATTAGTACATAAAACTGGTTCCTTATCCTGTTTATTCCACAGGAAAAATCCTGTTGCAGCAACAGGATGTGTCCTGTTGCGGTCACATGAAAATCCTGTTGCAGCACCTATTTTTTTTTTTTCCGTGTAGTAATAGTAGGACGAAGATAGTATGAAATTATGGTAAAAAGTACCGATAACATATAAATTTTTCAAATATATCGAACAGATTTCCAATGTGCATTAAATTTTATTTTAGAAATTTTTAACAGCTGCATCGTAATTGATTATGCTAAATTAGTATATTCAATAAAATATTCGTAAAAAATAAAATAAAAGCAATGAATAAAAAAAAAATCTGTAAATCGGTTGACCCTGCGGCCCAGCCCCAAAACTTCCCGCTGTTTTCGAGCTCAAAGAGCTCGAAACCGTAACTTCCAATATTTTTACTTGACAAATACCTTTAGTTACATTGGTGTTTTCAAACTTGAAAACGATACGTTTTATATTAAACTTGAAAAATTCGAGATATCGAAAATACTTAATAAACAAGCGTCCTTAAAATTTTTATTCACGATTATGTTCTAAAAATCAATTTAATCAGGCATCAATCAATGTCAGTGATTAAAATGAAGATTTTAATGACTTTTAAATAAGATCAGAGCTACAATATATAAAGGATCCGAGAAAAATGTTCAAAGAGGTGTTTTTTCAATTTTTTTGTTGGTAATATTATTTAAATTAAAGAACGAATTGCATTAAATTATGTGGTGATAGGAACAGACTATAACGATGAAGAATAGTGTCGCATAATCATTTTTTGGCGACTCAACTTCCTGTTTCAAGTTTAGTCGACATATCATAATAGAAATTCGTTTATTTCTTGAGCTCATTATTCTCCGTGTATTTGACTAATTAAAACATTATGGCGAAATTTTATAAAATTCCACCATGAAGACACACAATAGCTAGATTTATATGAAATCTACTAAAAAAGTTATCAATTCCGCTTCCTTAAACGTAAACCTTCTATTGAAACATGCATTTTTCATAATACTTATATATAAATATATAATTTATATTCTATATTGGTAACTCCCACGAATATTATGATAAAATTTTAGAGGTATATACTATATCAGTATGGGAAGAAATTATTTGCTTTTCATTATATGAAGTAATAAAAAGAGGAAACAGCGTATACATAATTTTCTAGACTGATATTATGATTGTAATAGATATATATACATATATATATGTCAGCATAAATCTAGCTTTTATATATAGTTCGAGTTTTAGTGGACAAGTCACAGAATATGTATTGCAAACAAATGTCGCCATAGTTATAGCTACATTATACAATTTCACCCTCAGGCATTGCCTGGATGTCTCCACCCGTCGACAAGGAATTAATCAGTAAGCTTTGTTTGAAGGCGCTCGTGACATACATATATAGTGTATCATTACTTCACGGGTATCGGACTACTGAGTTTTCACAAACTTTGTTGTAAATAAATATTTAATTATTTTTTTTTAAATACAATCATTTTTTTTTCAAATCATAAAAAAAAATAAAGATTTTATTTCATTAAATAAAAAAATCGGATAACTTTTAAATCTATTCTTTGTAGATACTATATATATGTTTGCATGCATATATATATGTTAAATATATAAATTGCATTAATGAAGAGAAGGCTTATGATCTTGCAGATCCGTAGTATATGAAATTTATATAATTAAAACGAATATTCATTAAAGAAAAATATAAATTGGCGAGTATTTTTCATATTCTTTCCATATGGTATGTATCTCTTTCAGTTGGATTATCAAACCTAGTTACTCTTTCAGAGAAAGTTATTTTCGAACGTATTTGCTACGAAGCACTCATGTATCAACACAAGCTTCGTCGTCCAGTAGTAATTCGTAAAGCAAAATCTACTTTGTGTATATATACATCGTTCTGTTAAAGGAATCGATTGTCGATTATGTATGCCATTAAAATTATATGGATCATCAAATTTATACATTAAAGATACGGATAAAAAATTATTCTTTATTTTTATTAATATATACTGGTCGGAAGTCGGAACGGAGACTATTAAAAAATACATAATGTTTTTTTATTCAATAATTATTATTATAATTAGTTAGATATTAATTTTTGAATTATCAATTTTTTGGTCAACGGAAATTAATACTTAAACTCCGAATTGGAGTGAATGCGGATTGAAATAAAGTTCAGATCACTCCAAAATCACTCCGCTGAAAAAACAAACTCCTTATTAACTCTATATACAGAGTGATTTTTTTAAACTCCAGGATTCCGATTGACGGATTGAAATAAGATCCGTAATCACTCCGAATTCACTCCCAATTTTTTACATTGTATTGTCATTAGTATAATATTATTTTTATTAAATAATTTTTTAAGTACTCTAAAATATTCTTAACGGCAATTATAATAGTCAACGTATAGAAAGTCAAATAGTCATTGGTATGAATTCCTATTTTAAATACTATACCTGCTTCTTTTTTTGCTTTATTTAGAAAATCTGTAGTCTATGGGACACTTGTTTATCTGATTTTAAGATTCTTGGTTCGTTACCTGTACCTGAGGATAAAATACATAGTACTTCAGTTCGGTTAGAGTTATTGACTTTATGTCATTTTACTCAGAAAAATGGTCAACGGTAACTACTTCAACAGGTAAAAGAATTTAACCATGAATATAATGCTTTTTTTTTATTATTTTTTTTTTTATGCTGAGAAGTTACAATGAATAGCATTTACAAATAATTTTTCTTGTTTTTATATTTATAATTTTTGTTAAAAGAAAAGTTTTTTTACAATTCCCGCGTATATTTATAAATTTTTTCAGTAAGATTTTACGTTAAAAACAATGGAAAATATCTCAAATTTCATCTTTCTTCAATGCATTTATTTTTTATAAGAAATAAGTTCATACTTTTACATTTTATGCATGAACTTTTTTTTTTTTAATAAATAAGTAACTTACCTATTTTATTATTAATATTGTTTTTTTTTTTCGTAATACATTTTAAGTTCTCTTGAAAAAACTAACAGGGTGCGTTTTACCAAACAACTAAGAGCTCATGTAATTTAAATTCTTCTCATAAAACTATTTTGATACTCAAAGTACAGGATATATTCAGTTTATGTTCCACTATATACTAGAGAAATAGCAATGTCGATAGCCAAGCTAAGAAATCTTTAAGGTTCCATAACCTTGGTGAATATGTTATTCGTGCTTCGGAATAAATCAAATACTAGCAGAGAACCAGAGTAATCCTTAAAAAATTCAGGTTTTCGTTGTAGAAGTATATATTAAAAATTCACAAGTCATTCTAACAAATTATTTATGTATACTTTAATTTTCACAGAATGTGTATCCTGCGATAAAAAAAAAATAAATTGAAATTTTACCATAGAATTTTTTATTTTTAACAAGTACAGACTAAAGTATGAGCGTTCATGCGCAAGTCTGTTAAATTTTTAAAGTTATTTATTAAGAATTAACTCCTTTGGTTCAGTAAATTGAGACTTTATTGTATTAAGATAAAAGACTTGTTACCCGCTCACTTTTTATTGGGGTGAGATTAAACAACTCAATATAAATTGGTAAATAAGATGAAAAATAGTTTTTTTTAGAGATACTTTTTATAGTTTTGAATGTTAGAATAAAATTTTAATTTGAAGAATAATCTTGATAATTAATTGTTATTAATTATTTAAATAAGCTCGTTGAGTGCACCCACACGGAGAAATATTCTTGCTTGAAATGTATGATGTCATAGTAAAGCCAGACCATATTGGCTTTGGCAGAAATTTTGAAACAAACTCATGTAAAAATTACTATGGCCATAATAAAAGTAACAACGAGTTTATCACAAATTACTATAACCATTATAAATTTTACTATGGTTACAGTAATTTTTTCATGTGTTTTTCAATCTCCGTCAGGTAGTCACCATAGTTCGGCTTTACTATGACACCTATATGCTATAGCATTTCAAACAAGAGTAATTTCTCCGTGCAAAGTTGTGATGTACCCAATACTTGATCAACGTATATGGCCTATACTCACTCAAAGACAATATCAATTGAACTATGATAAGTTTATTAATTTGGAGAATAATTTTTAAAATATACTTTAGTGCCGGATAGCTCAACTGGTAGAGCACTTAGCGCGATACCGGCATGGTCTGGGTTCGATTCCCAGTTCGGGATATCTGTATTTTTCTCAATTGATCTATAAATTGTCTTATTGAGAAGGTTTGCATGTTTAGGTTCCCACTATATAAAATCCGGCACTACTTTGTTTAATTCTCACAAATTTAAATGTATATTGAATAACATATAATTATAAAAATTATTAAAGAACTTAACTGAACCTAAACTTGATCTAACGATCGTTAAAATAAAAAATGGCAGGCTGAGCGCGATTTTGAAAACAGTCACTTAATTTTAATTTCTAATAAATTATATAATACTTTGATAGCCATATTTTAATATGACACAGATTATTTATCAGTAATAATTCTTTCACTTGAAATTTTTTTTCATAAAAATTACTAAAACGCATCAATCAGTTAAAGTAAGCGACTAATGGTACTGGTCGGGTTTAGGGTCTTTACCTTACTCGTATTCACAAAATTGAGTTTTTCTTTAAATTATAAAAAACCATTAATCAGATGCGTAAGCAATCAGTGTTTAATACTTTTATTCAATTGACGTTTTTTTTTAATTTTAACTTTCAAATTGTAAAAAAAAAAACAAACAATAATTATTAGTTTGAATTCATTTTTTTTTTTTTTTTTTTTTTTTTTTTTTTTTTTTTTCAAGAAATATTTACATCACAAGGATTAAAAAGTAATTTATGATTTTTTCAAGAGAACGTCAGCATGTGTGTGTCTATATGAGCAAAATTTTCTCGTTCAATATTTCTCAAACCAATCAACCGGCTTGAATGGTTCTTGTAGCAATTTAAAAAATAATTGAAGACATTGAATTGAATTAAATTTCAAAATTAACCGGTGCAGACGTTATTTGAAAGAAAAATAACAAAAAAATGACAAATTTTTGCTGTTATTTAAAATAACAATCTCGATGAAACTCTTTCGATGATGAGAGACTCATTTGAATTGGTTAATTCATTTAAAATGTAGTATCACTACTTGTATGAGTACTCGGGAAAAAATGAGACACTGGAAAGAAATGAAGGATCATAAATTCCGTTAGTGTTTCCAGGCAAAATAAAACACTATTTCGGAAGAATTTTCTTTTGTTAAAAAACTATTATTTACTGGGACTTGGAGAGGATGAAGTGAGTTGTATACCCCAGGCAGTACATCTACTCGAAACTTTCAACCAAAAATTTTGGTTTTTTATTAGTTGTTCATTTTACCCTAAATTCGTTTTACTTCAGTTTTTCTTAACTCAAGAAAATAAGTCGCATGAAAAATACTTTAACTAACTAATTTTTGTTTAATTGAAAATGTTTGATACTCTGCCTGAGGTGGCCAACTTACCCCACTTTTTCTAAATTCATAAATAAACATCTTTGAAAAAATAAAAAAGATTTAAAAAAAAAAATAGTTCTTAGTATTATGTATAGATCTATAAATCTTTCTATATATATGTATATAAATAAAGAATATATGATTAAATATCAATTAGTAAGAAATGTTTTAATTTAATTTAAATCTGTAAATGATACTTGAAAAAATTTTGTTTACATTAATTTTCGATATTTATGTACTAAAGCTAATAAATACTGTTCGCACATAATCTTGTGTGAAAAAAAAGTCATGAAGATTGTATACATTTTGAATGTAACCTCTTGTGTAATCAAATACATCGCTTTAATTGTAATTACATTGATTGATAACTGCGACACGTATTCGGCGTTTGCAAAACGTGGTGTGAATTAATTATCTAACTAACTTTGCTGAAGGACTTTTATTGACTACATTTGATACAGTTGAGATTATTCTTACGAACCTTGATGTTAAATCCTACACTTCCAAGTACTTTATTGTACTTAGTACTGCTTATAATTCAGTATGAGGCATTACTTTACACGTAGAGTAATAATTTTACTTTTAATTAATTCACATAATGATTTTTCTTACACAACATAGTGTGGATAAATTCCTATAATAACAGGCATTATTACGTTGCTCCCATAGGGATAATTTCTATAGAGTTTTTCGAATATTTTATCACAAAGTTTCACTTGGTCAGCATATTAGGAATATTTCCTATAATAACACGGAAAGTATTCTTATGTTATTACGGGAATTTTTATGTGTTTTGACCTAGTAAAAATCTTTAGGTTGACATACACAGAGAAAGAAAATGACTATTCTTCCTATATTCACATAGAAGAAATTCCTATGCTGACACGGTAAAAATTCTTATGTCAACATAGGTATAATCTACACGGAGAGAAATTTATGGTAACCATTCCTAGTACGTTTATGAAATATCATCCCATACTGTTATGGTAATGATTACTTGGAATTATGGGATATAGGCCCATACTTTCTGGTAAAAATTCCCATAATTATGGTAACAGTTCCCTCATCGCATGTGAAAGAATTATGGTAATGATTACCATAATATATGGTAACCATTACCATAATGTATGGTAACCATTACTATATATTATGGTAATGGTTACCATAATATTATGGCAACGATTACTATGATATTATGGTAATGGTTACCATATATATGGTAATCGTTACCATAATGATGTAGTAATGGTTACCATAATATATAGTCATGGTTACCATATATTATGGTAATGGTTACCATACATCATGGTAACGGTTACCATAATATTATGGTAACGATTACTATAATATTATGGTAACGATTACTATAATATTATAGTAATGATAACTACAATATATGGGTGCCGTTCCTATAATCAACATTTCAAGAAAACCGGTTACCATGCATTATGGAAACCATTCCCATAATATATTGTAATTGTTACCATAAATTTCTCTCCGTGTATATGGTAGAATGGGGAAAGTATCTATCTTTTAGGAGGTATTTTTTCTATGTTAGCAGAAGAATCATTTTTGTGTTGACATACATAGTTAAAATCCCTACTCTCTAAATCTGAAACAGTGAAAAATCACTAAAAAAAAAGTGTATATACTCCTCGGTATACTTATAGCTGTGAAACCGTGAATAGTCACTGTTTCAGATTTGGGAAGTATGTTAATATTTAAAAAATTCACACAGCAACATAAGAATCATTCCTATGTGAACATGATAATAATATTATTTCATGTACACAGGTAAATTTCCATGAAATGCAAGGCAAACTGGAAATTATTCCTGTGTTAATATTGCGAGAATACCTATAATAATCTAGGAGTTATTTCTACGTTAACTTAGTTACAGTATATTATACATCAAGGAACGGAAGTAGGACATTTTGATTCTCGTGTCTATTTGAGCTGGTCGAGGGTGGCAATCAAGTAGATTGGGACGTCCCAACTTCCTCCGTAGTGAGAACACTATTTTTCACCAGATCTGTATCTGGAAGTTTGTTTCACTTCTGTTTGTGGGAAGAGTGGTGCGTGCGCTAATTTTTGTCATTTATTTCTCATAAAAAGAAAGAACAACTTTCTTCCTTTTCCTCTAAACAGGACAAGAATTTAGACTTCCAGTACACGGAAAAAAAAAAATAGGTGCTGCAACAGGACAAAATCCTGTTGCAGCGCCTATTTTTTTTTCCGTGAATAGGTATTGTGAAAATATTTCTATGCAATATAGGAAAAATACCTATAAAGTATGGGAATTGTTTTCGTTTTCTTGTTGGAATTTTCCCTGTGTGACTATAGAAAAAATAGCAATATTTTCTCCAGGCACACTAATACTGTTTAAGTAATATTTGTATAAATATTTACCATTAATTTTATTAGCAAGAAATGTTATCCGAATATTTTATATCATCTTGTAAATTTATGTTAAAATAATAATTTTTCAGCCCCGATACATGTTTAAAAAATTTTAATTTATTTCTAAGAAGTAAATTATGCAAATTTAATTTTTTTAACAAGATACTCTGATTATCAACACTTAGGTGTTTTGTAATATATATTTAATATACAAATAAAATGTGAGATAAAAGTAAAGAAAAAAAAGATAATTAGTAATTTAATGAAGGTATGTAGTCCTTGTTTCTTGTACAGTTTGCTCGAAGCGTTGTGTTAAATGTGATGCGACATCGCAAGTTTTAGTCACGTATGCATTAAATTCTAATTATCCTCTTCACGATGAACGGGAACGATCAGAAAATCAAGATTGTACGAGGTTGATGTACATCGTAAAATTAAATATATAGTCTTAAAAACGCAATATCTTGGATCTTTAGGATTCACGTGTGAGGTTTAAGCTATCGTTGACAACTATGGCGAGAATGAAAGGATATATGAAACGAGAATTCCAGAGATGATTTAATTATCTAATCGATTCTGACTGGATAATAATATAATCATCTTAAAATTTCTGAATCATTTACTTTTATATCTTGAGTTATTTCATTTTATTATTTTTTTTTTTTTTTCACTGAAATAGTGTCGAGATATATATTTACAGAAAATAATTTTACATCTTCGAATCTTGATAACATGAAGAATAAATATTTATCAAAGTATCAATCTATTTGACATTGATCTGATAATTTTTAGTATAATCTCAAAAGCGGATAAACATAAAGAAAAAAACAAACAGGAATATTTTGAATAAATACACATAACTGAAATTCGATGTGGATTTTAATGTAAATAATTTCTTTATATATTTTGAAGAATAGATTTATATTGCAATATTAAATAGTTTATTTAATATTTGTATAATATAATTTTCATTGTATAGAGTAATTTAATGATGCTACAATAAATATTAATGATGATAATAATAATAATAATAATAATAATAATAGCTATTCAATTTTACACAAAAGTATTAAATATCTTTTCCATAGATAATTTAAATCGCAATGAAACGGACTTTTGCAATTTTGCGCATAATTTAATTTTTACGAAGATATTTACAAAAAACCAATTACACTTTTTTCTCGATAACTTTTAAATTTACGACGGGAAATTTTTCACTTCATTTACTGGAATAAATGTAATGTTCGAGAAGTTTTACTCTTTTATCGATTGTAAGTCAAAGTATAATTATTGTTCAATAATTCGCCACAAGACTGGAAATATTAAAAATTAATAAATTCACATCTATTTTTATGCGAAATCGACTTTTGAAAGGGTACTTCATAAATAACATCTCTATAGAATTATCAAAGATGTTCGGATCTTATAAAGACTCCTTGTGATCGTTATGATTCGTTGAATTACCCAACGAAATATGAAGAAGAAAATGATTTCCATTATTACTTCTGATAAGGTAATTTGCACATCTATTTTTTTTGATTAGCTAATGATTAGTCTTAAGTAGAGTTTAAGATCTAGGATCTAAAACTGTATTAGTGAAAATTTTTGAATATTCACTATTTGCTAATGAATTCCGCTATACTGTGAAAAATCAGTGGAGTGAACGCGGAGTAAATCCAGAATGAATGCGGAGTGAATGCAAAGCAGATGACTGTCTATTTATTTAATCCCCTCGGAGTGAAATTCACTCCGAAGGGAAGTTTAATATAATATTGAAATTCCGGTTCAGAGTGAAATTAACTCCTTCAAGGAGTTTATTTTAATATTAAAGCTCCGGATCGGAGTGAATGCGGATTCAAATAAAATCCACATCACTCCAAAATCACTCGGTTGAAAAAAACAAACTCTCTATTTACTCCGTATGGAGGCTGATTTTTCTTTAAACTCCAGGATTCCGAGTGACGGAGTGAATTTGGATTGAAATAAAATCCGAATTCACTCTTCATTTATTACAGTGTAATTCACTTTTAGAGAGTATGAAATATTCTATATCACAGGGAGAAAATTTTTAGCAACAACTGCTATGAAAGTTCTGAGCGCTGTAGGCCGTGTCAGAAGCACCAAATATATTCAGTCTTGCCTATACATTTTACTTAAGAACGGGTATCAGATAATTTTGTCTAAGCTTTCCTCTGAAATAAAAGCCTTAAACGCAAAATAAAGACACAGACCCGACGCTTTACTCTCTGAACTAGCGAAATGCACTTCAATTTTTTGATAACTTCCATTTGTTTACGGGAAAAACTTGGACAAAGTTCCCATTTACCGTACAAGTGCAACAAAGATAGTACCGTTCATCCACTTGAGTGCGAATAGAGAAACAAATGAAAACGCGTCTTAACCGCACTTGTGCGCTAAATATGTTTAGGTTTCCACTATGTAAAATTGGCGTATTACCGTACGATGGACGGTGTGGCTCAATAAGTTATAGATCAAATTGAACGGAATATAGTATAGGGCCGGATAGCTCAACTGGTAGAGCACTCGGCGCGATACCGAATTGGCCTGGGTTCGATTCCCAGTTCGGGCTATCTATATTTTCCTCAATTTATCTATAAATTGTCTTATTGAGAAGGTTTGCATGTTTAGGTTTCCACTATATAAAATTGGTGGAAACCTATAGCTTTATAGTTTTAACTTTACTATATTGACGTAGTGATAAGATGTCACGACCAGTGATTGTATTTAATTTTACTCTCTATAACTAACGACGTGATTGTACTTGAAGTGAGTGAGATGCCATCACATATTGCGACAACACATTACATTTTACTTTCTGTCGCTCATGTGATGCGATCGTATGTGATAAAAAACTTTGTCAATTTATGCTTATTAGAATAAAAAAACAAATATTCACAAACTAAAAATTACGTTAAAAATTATCATATCCTTGGCAAATTTGATTTAAAATAACATTTTAATTTTTTACTTCTCTAAAATTGAACTGTCATTGCAGAGTTTGCAAAAAATAGTGTATCCTACAAGCGGACTAAAAAGCGAACATGACAATCATGATCACGCTATTCGCTTTGAGGTTATGATACATTGACATGAGGACTCATGTGGTTGTCGTTTACTTGCTTACGGCTTGTTAATGCATCGTAAGCCTTACCCTCATGTCGCGACAACATGGTTGTCAAACAATTCGTTCCTTAATACACATGTAGGATAAACCACTATTTTGTTCCCGTAAGATAAAATAATATACGGTTACAAAATTCTGCCTTAATTTACGGATAACGAAGTGTTCGTTGTGGTTACAATGTTTTCATCATTCTACCAAATTGTTTGTTGGGCCAAGAAATGGTTTGTAAATGTGATAAAACTGTTGTAGCCCAATAAAAATCGTGATTTGTTAAAATAATAGATGAATTTGTACCATTGACAAAATTCTTGCAACCACAAACTCTTAGTTTTGCTATTGAAATTTACTTTATGAGTTAATATCTTATTGCGTAGATACGAGAAACAAAAGGAATGTACTGGATTAAAGAATGAAAAAAGACCTTTTTTTTTATGTCCCTCATGATGGTGATGAAAACACAAATGTGAATGAAAAGAGAAGCATTTGAGATAGGATTTAGTAATATAATACGTTCTGTATGAATCTAAATCTAAGATGCTTTTCATTCTGTGCTATTTCAACTATTCTATATATTCTCAACCTTTTGTTTTTAGTTTTAGATTTCCACAGCCGACATAAAAAAGATGAAATTTTTTTCAATACAAAACATAAAGTTTTTGTTTGCAGAAATAATCAGATTTAAATATAATGCTTATAAATTATTGTCTTCTAAATTAATTATAAATGATAAAACCATTTGTATGTAAGTGAAGTAAGATTGTATGTATGTATATAACTAATGCGATTAGTACTCGAATAATTAAAGATCATTAAATTGTTTCTGAAAGATGCTTCACAATAATTCGTCAGTTCCCTTTGTAATTAATAGACTCAAAGTGCATCCTTTTTTACAAACCGGAGCAATTTAGTCTAGAGTAATCATAATTTAAATTTCATGAAGTAGTTCAAAGGGAAGAAATCCACTTTTAGAGAATAATACTTGTACAATATTCTTTTGTTATACACATTACAAAGTGTTTAAAATATAACGGACCACATTGTATATTATCTGGCTAATATAATGATAATAATAATCATTATAATTATTGTTATTATAAAGCGACCTTTTAAACTTCTAATTACGGGTTGTAATGAGTGGCGGATTTCCTTTTTCTATATTAAATGAATTTAAACAATGAGCATTAAAAAAAAAATTTGTCAAAAAACGACACAGTGTATACATATATAGGGGAGAGAAGGGCAAATTGGGATACCCCCAAAATTTTGTAGAAAAAGATGTGTTTTTTAAAATGTTTTTTGAAAATTCCAAAGTCACTTTTGTAAATATGATTAAGCATTATTTTGAATTTTTTTTGTCGAACTTTTTCAAAAATCGAATGTGTCAGTCGAAAAATGTTCATAAATGCTTATGATACTTTAGTTAAATCAACTACGTTTATTTTTATAAAAAAATATTGACCGAAAAATCTTACATAGATCTTTACTTTGACTCAAAATTTGAATCACCTTTCCGATAAGTTTTTGATTCTGGAGACATTAGTTTAAAATGATTTTATATTCATCGAAATGTTTATTACAAGTTTTAAATGAATTCATGAAAGATCAATGAATAAATGTATTCATGCGAATATAATAATAGAATCTATATGGATATTATGAGAGAACCAAAAAGCTTTCAGAGACATGAATTTGAATCAACTAAATTTTTGATGTTTCTCACATATTACTAGACTTCCTGACACATTATGGACCATTCATATTTGTACCTTTTAATTAGTTTATATTTCAAACTGAATCCAACATCCATTGGTCCAGAACAAACAAAGAACCTGAGATCTCAATTTAAAGAAAATTAAAAAATTTTAAACTTTGAATTAAATTATAAGCCCATTATTATTTAAATGAAGTTTCTACTATCGTAGCAAACTGGAAAGTACCTTCTATCGTAGTAAACTAAATTAACAGTATAAAAATCGTTTATCAATATACAACTAGGCAAGACTTTAATGCCTGTGGTATAGAAACGCACAGTCTTAAGTTACCATAGTTGAATTTTATAAAGTCTAACAGCTTTCAATTTGCCGTAGTCGTAGCATGCCCCCCAATGAGAAAATACCGTTGGGTGTAATGACAATGTAAATTGCTCTTAAATTGGTCGTTGCAATAGAACTTTAACTAAATTCACTAGCTTCCGTTGTAGCTTTCTCATAATATGCATTTAGTTTTGATTTATTCTATCTTGTCTATCAATTCAGTCATTTGTTATTTCTTTGATGATACTGGTGACGTAATTAAATTTTCTAATTGGATACAATAGTTGTCGTTTGCTGTCGTGACTATTGCAGATTTTTTCAGATAAAATCTGTAGCATATACCTTCTACTCTATTTTAATCTCTCTCTCTCTCTCTATATATATATCTATATATAAATGTATATATGTATACTTTTGCACGCTTAACTTCGTATTCAACACCTTTTGTTATCGTTTCCAAGTAATCAAGCTACTTTGAATTTTGATGAAGCGTAACTCAAAGATTGTACTGTTCGTTGTTCAACAATTTGAGAGTTTATTCATGTATGTACTAGTGGATGAGGTAAGATTACATTTAAGTCAAGAATTTACCGTGCTCCTGGTTTGAATACATAGAAAACAAACTAACTTGAATCAAGAAGAATGTACTTGAGTCAAGAACATCATTACAAAAAAAATATTTATTTTTGGTTCAAGAATATTTTTTAACTTCCCGCGAAGAAAATTGTAAATTTTCAAAAATTCGGGAAGTTATTGTTTTTACCCCGATTTTCGAAAATCGAGTTTTCATCAGATGTCGACGTTTTGAGGTCCTAGGAAGCTGTTCTGACTATTTTCAGAATGATGTCCGAGTGTGTGTGTAAACTCTTTGTAACTTTTTAACTAATGAACCGATTTGGGTGTTTGAGGTGGCAATCGAAAGAGCTTGTTGACCGTCAACTTTCCTGAAAATTTTTTTTTTTAGTTTTTTAGTGATTTCTCAGAAACGACTTGAACGATCGACTTCAAAATCTAATCAGCTCTAGAATTTGATGAAACGCGTCGATTGCCGCCTTAGCCATCAAAATCAAAATCGGTTAATTCGTTTGCGAGATATCGTGGGAGAAAGAAATGCTAAAAAACGGTTTTTTTTCGAAAACAATGGCATACAGAAGTATTTTCGAGCTCGGAGAGCTCGAAAATGTATTCACACCAATGTTTTCGAGCTCCTTGAGCATGAAAACAGCGGGAAGTTCTGGGGCTGGCCCGCAGGGTTAACCGATAGACAGATTTTTTTTAAAGTTGATATTCTTGATTTACCAATAAATTATTTTCAATTAAGATTAAAAAGCTTTAATGAAGAATTGTCTCGTTTTTGATGCTAGTGAACATTTTCTTAAATCATGAAAAAAGAATGACTTGAAACAGGAATTCAATTTCGAAGAAAATAATTCTTGGTTCAAGTTGAATTTTTTTCTGTGTATACAGATAGTGTTCGATCAATAAAGTTCAATGTCACTTGAAAATATTTATATTTTGTTACTTATGACTTATTTTAGATTCCGATGAAATTATTATAAACAAAATGATGTTCATAAGAATTAGTTTTTGCAAATTTTATAAACTGAAGAATATGTTGATTAAAAAAGGTTAACAAAAAGACATATTTCTGAATGCGGTATAGTTGCAAATTCACGGTTTGAAATTGATCCACCCATACAATGCTGAAGCTGTTTTATCTGATTTACGAGCCATGTGGTTGTGGGGAGAGCGTTGATTTGGTTAGGTCCATTTCAATTCATTCGATGTATAGAATGAGGATAGTTGGAGATAACTTGAGGTGAATATAAAGTCTGGGAAGAAATAGTCGCTCCAAAATCTTGGTTAAATAATTTATATGAATCCTAAATAAGGATTCATAGATGTTTTTATTTTCATATGATAAATATTTATTGTAAATTGTTTATATGTAAATTTTACACATAAAACGTCCCGTTGATTTCTCAATCAAATATCACAAATTTACGACGCAGAATTTAATAAAATAAGACTGCTGATTTAAATATCAAGATAAAATAATTTTAAATCAGGATAAAAATCTTTTCTACGAAATTAAAAGATTAAAACATTAGTTTTATAATTCTTTTTTTGATTTGTTTTGTAAAAGATTATTATTTTATACTTGCTAATATACGATTCCTTTAAAAAAGATAAAAACGATAATAAATTCTTGTACTTGTGAGTACAATGATGGAATAAAATGCTGGTTGTGTATACATATATAGTGGAAAGAAGGGAGGGGTAAAATGGGCCCTTTATGAAAAAAAAACTCAGACCCTCAGTTGTTTTCACTTGTTTTACGTCTTTCCAGCCTCTTATTATGTATTTAGTCTCAATATGCCGCGTCTATTGAAAATTATAAATCTTTTAATTTGGGGAAAAATGAGCCCCTCAGAAAAAAGTTTTATTATTTGACTTTTTTTTACCCCTTTTACTTTTTCTAGTTTTCTGTCATGTATTCGTAGTCAATATGCTCCAAAAATAAAAACATTCAAATTTCTGGCAAAATGGGCTTTCTAAGAAATCTACTTAAATTTGGTTATTATTTTATTTCATCTTAAAAGCAAATTAATAATTTTTTCAGAAAATTGATTTTCCGTACTCAATTATTTCATGTACCTGAAGTTCGGAACGTTTTTCGCGTAGCGAAAATGAAAAAAACCAAATGAAAAGTATGAAATCTACTGGATCTAGATTTCTGAAATGTTTCGTGTGTCAGCCGAAAATTGCAGGCCACCCCTAAATACCGCTTAAGTCACCTTTAAGCAGTCAAATTACATAAATTTTTTACATAGTCGTTGCGCAAAAAACGTTTTGAGCGTCAGGTACATATTGTTCTAATATTTTGGATACAGATAAATTGAACGGAATATGGTATAGGCTCGGATAGTAGCTCAACTGTATAAGCGTTCGGCACATAGCCGACATGGTCTCAGTTTAACTCTCAGTTCGGACTGTCCATATTTTTCTCAATTTATTTATTTCAATTATGAACTTTTTTAATCTAGTCAAATTGAAAGTAGAACACAATCTCAAACACTTCACAAGAGTTCCTTATTCTTGTATCATTTAAATTAAACAAAAATTTTAGGGTACACATTTTCCCCCCTATATGCATTGAACTTTTGGCAAGTATATTATTATTATTACTTTTATCATAATTATTTTATTTATTTGTACACAATTTTTTTTCTCCGTTGAGTATCACGACATTCATTCGCATTTCAAAACTAATGAGACCTGTTTTATTTTTTTTAAAAAGGGATGTATTTTTTTTTTATTGATGACAAATTATTCAACATTTGAATAATAAAATAAATTGTGATAATAATTAAAATTATTTATAAAATAAAAAAAATAATCTTAGCAACGAATCAAAAACTTTATATCTACTTTTGTCACAAAATAAAACAATTTGATTGAATCGTTGACTACTTTGATATTTGATTTACCCTTCGGCTGTTCAGATAAATTTATTTAATAAAAGTTCATCACTTTTTTTTTTTTTTTTTTTTTTGTAACCATGCTAAAAAAATCTCAATACCAAATTACATATTGAAATTGAATGGAAATTCCACAACGCAGAGCGTTACGGAACCAGAAAATCACTCTGTGCCAAACTAATTTAAATAAAAGGTTATGATGTAATATGAAATAAAACAGACTGAATCAATCATGATTGATATTATTTTTAAAAACTAAAAATAAGTTTTTTAAATTGTGATAGATGAAAAATTATGAAGATTGATGATGTAAGAATTATTACTCGTTGTATTTTAACTAAATTTTGCAAATACTAAATGCAATAAAATCCAATGAAAAATAATTTAGATGTACAGAAATCTTCATGCCTAGATTTATTGACATCAAGTAATTCAGGGATAAAAAATACCAATTGAATGCATAGAAAAAAGTGTTGAATGATAATATATACATAAATAAATCCATTATAACTTTAAAAGATCTAAACTTTTAAAACAATTATATTGCAAAGAACGAAAAAATAAAAGAGTAAAACTGTAGTGATAAACAATTTTATGATCTTTTTAAATGAAAGGATATTTTCCTCTTAACAAGAATAGATTTTTCTCTTTGAAATGTTCTTCGAGATTCAAACTACGATTATTTCTGACTGAAACTACTCAAGTGTAAAATAAAAGTTGTACTTTGATCCTTATGTAGAATATAGAAAGTAATTCAATTTTTATAAAACATCTGTTAAGGATATACTGCAAGATTGTCGCATATTTCAAATACTTGAACATTAGATTTCCATTATGAGGTTAGAGTATTAATAATATCATTATTTTTCATTGTTAAACTGAAGTGGTAAAATCGATTCACTTTTTTTTTTATTATTAATTCATCACATTTGAAAATTGCTGCAATTAACGTTTCCGTTCAATGGAAGATATTTAGGGAAAGGCCAGACCGCAAACGGGCTGCTAAGGAGATATCTGTTGTGCATTTGAATGCGGCAAATCTTCTTTTTGAATTCTATTTGAATCGAGTAAACCTAATTTTTAAATATCATAGAGAAACATTTCTTTCTCCAGGCAGGCAAAAAAAACCGCGCTATAAAAAAAGTAAAAGAAAACTTTTTACCATATCTGGACCGAAAGCTTAAATTCCTGCCCTGTTTTGCGGGGAGAAAGTTGTTCTTTTCCCTTGTAAGAAAATGAATGATAAAAAATGGCGCGTGCGCCATTTTTCCCACAATCAGAGGCAAAAATTTAAGCTTTCAGGTGTAGACCTAGTGAAAAATCGTATAGACACCACAGAGTTAGGACTTCCAATTCGCGTGTTTCCTTTCGGCTTGGGTACGAAATTATTATACACGCGACTTGAAATGTCCGACTTTTCTCCCTTGGTGTGTAATATACTATTTCTTACCAAAAATTTGGAGTAGTCCATTCTGTCCAACCAGCCCCGATTTGCCCGCTCTTCCCTTAAATATATATATATATATATATATATATATATATATATATATATATATATATATATATATTGTAGCGATTGGTATCTTAAATTAATATCACTTATACACTACAATGATAACACACTTACATTGGAAATAATAACACCACAATTAACAGCAGTAAAAGAAAGGCAATCAAGGATATAATTTATTGATACAAGACGTATGCTGTATAGTTGTCAATATAAGACTGACTGACTTAAGTCGCGTATCTATAAAACAAGAGAAGAAGGCATTTGTTTTCTAGCTATTCAAATATTTTAAAGATCAGTTTCACATTCGTTACAATATGTATATAAATATATATATTCATTTCTTTGTAATGAAATTTATTATTTTATATTTTAATTTGAACTGTTAATATAATAAAAAGGTTATCAATTTACGTGACAATAGCAGTGCTGTTATTGATATTTTTATATTATATTATTTATTATTTATTGATCCGGTATCACAATAAATAATTGGTGAATATGATAGTTTGATATGCATCGTTGATTTGTAAGGATGGAAAATAAAATATAAAAAAGTAATGCAGCTGAACTTTGAAATCAGCTTTCAAATCAATTAGTTTTATTATCATAGGAACAAAATTATTTTTATCATTTTGTTTGCATCTCTTGACTTTTTTTTCATCTATATCCACTCAGAACGCTTCTAATTAGGTTGATAACTCAATCAAAAGTAACGGATGAATTAAGTACCTTTCTTTAATTAAGATAATTGGCATGTAGTGAAAGCATTTGCTTTTATAGTTGACTCTATTGTGTTAGCATAAATTTATTGATAATTATTTGTATTGATTTAAAAATAAATCAGTTGAACGTATTGACAATATTGTACATTTTTTCGTTGTAAAAAAAATTCATTTATTTCACATTAACTTCGAAACTTATCAACTAACTTTCTTTAATAATGATAAAAAAATTATACAATTAGTAGCTAAATCAATAAATGAATACAATGTCAAGTATTTTTAATGAAAAAATTACTCATTACAAGTAAATTGATATTTTTTCGAGCTTTATAAGGTATTTTATGGTTCGAAGTTGATAAACGTTTACACCGTTGGTGGTATGATCGTTCTAATACACACTGAATAATAATTATTCTAAAGTTTGAAATACACATACGATTTCGACACGGCTGAAATGAAGTCAGAAACTAATTTAGTGGACCGATACTCGATGTCGCGTCTCAGAGGGCTGAAACCGATGATTTCTAACCCGTTCAATTATGCATTGATCTGAAATTGGGTTACTTTGAACAGGTATCGAAATTCATATTTTCAATGCATGCAGGTGATATTAAAAACAGATTTAATTAAGGCTGCAATTTATAGTCTAAATTAACTGATTTTATTTAGTTACTCAATGAACATGTGCATGCTTAAAAAATTTTTTCAATAAAAAAAAAAAAAATTTCAATATTGATAATCAATAAAATTAAAACTTTTTGGTGGCTATATAAGTTAATTTTTCTGACAGGCACTTGAAATGTACGACATTTAGCGCCTATGACCGGCAGCTAAAAATATTAGATAAGACACAGCTGGTAAAAAGATAGTTAATCGTTCTAATAGTGATGTCATCGACAGATTAACAAATATTTTTTGGTTACATGTGCGATAGCAAGCGACCAAAAAATATCGGAGTAACTCAACGAGCCATCTTGTGACAAAATTTATTATCATTTTAATTCGTACACTTACCGATTTCTCTCTCATTTTCAACAAATACTCAAAACAATCTTACCAAATAAATAAACTCGGATTTATAACCTGTCATTTATAGGCACTAAATGTAGTACATTTCAAATATCTGTCACAAAAACTAATGTATTTATCTAGTACAATCGAGTTTAAGACGCTCGTGTGTTGGTACCCTCGACGTTCGGCTCGGGCACCAATCTTCACACCTCGCGTCTTAAACACAATCGCACTCAATAGATAAACTACTATTTAAGAATCGTTAGGTTTTTCTCTCAAAAAATGAATCAGTGAAATTCACTTCGAATTAGCGAATATTCACTGGGAACCAGCTACTGGTTGAATTAGTGGTATACTTATAGCTACAGAAATAGTGACTATCCACTGATTCGCAGTTAATTTCACTAATTCATTTTTAGAGAGTGGGTTTATTAATTCAAATCACCAAAATTTTTTACGTTTTAAAATCTTAATAAATTTTCACAATTCATCATAATTATTGACTATTTCAGACATTACGATGGACCAATTATAGTTGCTTTTCAATAACTTTAAAGTTTAATATTGAATTACTGTGTAAAAAAGTTGTCCCAAAAGTAGTGTTTCAAACTTCTTATGTTTGTTAACTTGGAGCTTTAAGTTGACAATTGTGAAGATTTTCGAACCTTCGAAAATTAAAGACCGAACCATTTTTTGATTTTTTTCATTTTTTGATATATATAATATTTATATCGAAATGTAAGTAGAATGCATGTAATATATGATATATTTTGGATTATGAGAATAAAATATGCACTATAAAAAAAGATTTCCTTTGAGGTTCCATATATGTATTCATATACCGATAATATTGTTGTACGACATGATTTGAACCGTAAAAATGTAACAGAGGGAATGGAATGGAGTTGTGTGTTGATCGACGATAACCAAGACCGTGGTGACAGTCGAGTTTGTCCGCTGATTCCCGTGGGATCCACGCGCCTTGATAGCACGTGCAGAATAGAAAGGACACGTATAGACGTTATCGATGTCTTCGGCGTGTCTTAACGTCTTTTCTTATCTTCTTTTATTTCCTTTACCATTATCCTCCTCATGGGTTTACAAGTTTCGTATGTATAGTTTACTTTAGTCAGACTGACTAAACTCACACCATACTATCGCCTCTGAAAACTCTGGGTGACATGACGAATTGATACTTTATAGAAAAGCACTTTTGCGGATAGAGAAAAAACTTTTTATATTTTCAATTGTCTCATTCTTTTTCGACGCCTCCATGTCTATATAAGTATCAATATATTGCAGCTATTTATGTTACTTTAGAGCTTTTTGGATACTTTTATGCTGATATGAATTTATTCAAGTTTTTTCAAAAAGTATTAAGGTTATTTATATTTGTTCATAAAAACTTGCGTGAACCTTAAACCTTAAGTCCACAAAAATAAATTTTTAGCAGCCGTAAAAAAATTTAGGGAATTATAATTTAGACGTAAATCCTCTGAATGGTTGGTTTCAATACATATTTCTGTAGTTATTTTGATAATTTTTATTTTTCGTCTTCTAACTTCTAGATACTTCACGACCCAAAAAAAACGCATAGGAAACCAACTGCGAGAAGTTTTATTTCCTTAGATCCCATAAATTTTTTTTTACTGCAAAAGATTTCAGTTAATTGAACTTCTATCTATTAGATAATTTATATTAGCTATAAGATGCTATTTAAATAATTTTATTTTTTCGTCCTTACCCGGATTCAAAAATTGAATCTCAATTTCAACCTTCAACTCAGGATTCAAATCAACGTATTCTAGAACCTCATTTTAATTTCTATGCTGGGCTTATTTCAGTTTCTGCATTATGGAGGTTGAAGTCAGGTTTTTTTTCGATTAAGCAACAATTCTAAATAGGTTAATGTTCACGCAAGTCTTATTTACTGAAGATAAAAATTTAATTTCGCACTATAGGTAATAAATATTTTTATTTTTTTTTATTCTAGGATTGTTAATTGTTGGACCAAGCTGATTGAAAAATTTGAAATCATGTCACGCACTGTACAAAGCATGATACGAGGATTTGTAAGTAATTCGATAATATTTTTAAATCTTCCCAACATTATTATTATTATTTCAAAGAAAAAGAAAAAATGATAATGCCGCGACTAATAGTTCCGTATGTACTACGAGAGGTCAGTGAACTTTTATTTGTGCACTGGAACATGAGAACGTCTTTATTTTTCTGAATTGTAAGACAATTATATAAAAATGAACGCAAAAAACCAATTTAAGTATTAAATATCAATGATGAATTTTTTGTTATATATTGGTAGATTGATAATAGAAATAAATATAAGAATGACTTAAAAAACCATAAATTTTTTAAGACTTATAGCAAGGTCAGAGACTTAGTACCTGATCAAGGAACTAATACCCGATCAAGAAACTAATACCCGATCACTCATGTATTTGTGTATCTATATTTACTTAATGTTACTAAATATAGACATACAAATAAATGGAGTGAATGGGTACTACACGGAGAGAAAAATATCGTCAGAGTGAATATACGTATCGTTATTTTGGCTATCCGCTGTATACTCAACTTACTTAACGATACGCCGTATAGCCAATTCAGCTATACAGTTTCCTCACAGTGGATCGTCAAAATGAAGATCCGTATCCTTATTTTAGGCATTTTATGAATCTCTGATATGACTATTGCGCAAACTCTGTATTTAGGTATCCGGCAACAGAGAATGATGCATCGTATAGCCAATTTAGCTATACGGATCCTCACGCTGGCAAAACAGATACTTATATCAACGAAACTTCATATGTTTACAAAGGCTATTTGTCGTATTTTTAAATGAAATAAATGAATACTCATCCTAACCCAAATGCATATCTTTAAATTAACGATACTATAGACTGTTAAATTAACATGTGAGTATTCTTTAACAAGGTATACGAATCGTTATTCTGACGATACGTCATTTGACGATACATTGGATAGTCATTCTGACCATATTTTTCTCTCCGTGTTGGTTTTTATCTTAATAATGAATGTAGAGTTTAATTTAATGGGTGCCATACCATCATCCTAAAAATATTTCTCGACGAGTATCAGATATATCATACTACAAATTTAATCAAGTACTTGATCTAAATGACGGAAAATATAGCAAGTGCACTTCAATAATGATTCTAACTAGAACATAGATTTAAACGGTGTCAAAACTAAACACAGTACCGAATAGTCAACTTACCGATTCAACAAGATCTCATTTTAAATTTTACCCGTAAAAAATATATCGGTTCATTCAAAGTAAACTTTCAAATGAGACCCTGTTAAATCGGGGTATTTCGGGGATACTTCTATTATATAACCATTTCATAGTTTTGCCGCGATTCATTTCGGTACATTTGGAATTAATGATGCGAGTCCTTTTGAGTGTTGTTTGTTTTAGTAGTCACATTATTTAAGTGAACTTTCAATATTTTCCGTCATTTAGATCAAGTACTCGATTAAATTTGTAGTATGATGTATTTGGTACTCGTCGAGAAATATTTTTAGGATGATGGTATGGTACCCTATTTAATGAGGCTGAAAACGTTAAAATAATAATATCTTTGAAGGAAGACCGTGAGAGAAATTTTATATTCTATCTATTAGCAGGAAATGATTGTGGTACAAATGAGTTACTATTTCAGAATGAGCTAAGTATAAAGTTATAATAAATATCGTAATTTTTCTAAAGAATACAACTAAAAATAAAGTGGGGAAAGTAAAAATCAGAAATAAAATAGAAAGAAAATAAGGCCACGATAGATAATAGACTACAACCGTCCTAAAAAAGAAAAGAGTAGATAGCAACTTTTTTTTATTTTTTTTTGTGTCTCATAAATTTAGTTAGGAACAACAACTTCGACTAGATATCTGTAAAAAAAACACCATACAATTTTATCCCCAAATAGTTTGATTTTCCTTGACATTATTTTTACTTGCATTTATTGAAATTTTCTTCGAAATTAAGTTTTGTAAACTATTTTAGATAGAATTTAGTAACTAAAATCTTCATCGAGTCTAAAATTATATTATTTTTTATTTTTAACTTTTGAATATACTCATCCTTTCTGTTAAAAAAAAACACCGTTTGGCTTTGGCTGTTGTTCTATTATTCATGGAACAAAGTTTTCTGCAGATAGTATCTCTAGATAAAAACCGTAAAATTCAATGAACCTTTTTTTATTGGTTATACCATAACTTTTTTATTTTTACGCGACAATATCAACCATAAACATTTCAAAGTTTCTTGAATTTATCGGACTATCAAGCACTAAAAATATAAACATTAATTGTTGATAACAAAACTAAACTATGCGATCTAAATTGAATTAAGTACCTCGAAAATAAAATTGGAATCCGTTTTTCTTCTAATGTTCCTCAATTAATTAATCCATGGAAACAGTACTTTAGATGTAACTTAATAAATAGTATCTTATACATCTTGTGGAATCGGTTTAGATTTTAATTTCTATTTTTATTGCGGAAAAGTAAACGTTTTTACCCAATATGTATTAAGGTCAGCTAAATAAAAACATCTAGATTTATTTTTCTCGATAATGTTTATTCGCTCCTCATGTATGTGCTTCGTTTAAATGTTATGTTTGTAGCTTTTTTAAGATTTTCATCGTAACCCGCCTATTTCCACTTGATGCCCATCCAATAATAAGTTTTATTTATATGACTTTAACATATCACGTCAATGATCATATTATTTTTAACTGTTTTTCTAAACAATTTTCAATAATTTTGTACTAAAAACCATACATAAGTTTTAATAGAATTAAATTTAAAATTAGATGGTGATATTTACTGAAATTTGCTACGTTATTCCATTATAAATTCGTTCAGTATTCAATTTTAAAAATAAAGATATACAATGTACAAACAATTTAATAAAAGTACGCTGTAAATATCAACTTTATATTCATGCGAGCTCATTTATTTCGTTTTTTTTTTTTTTGTTCTATAAATATTCAATTTTTCGAGCGTGTAACTAGAATCAATTAAAACTTATGGTAACAAAAATTTTCATAGCCAATTTTCAACCTTTCAAAGACTACGATAGTTAACGTTTTACTTTGTCTTGCATTTTTCGTATTCATTGTATTTATAATTTTTTTAGTCTCTTTTTATTTCTTTCTATTCAACATTTGTGTACTCCGGCCAATGGCCTTTTTTCTGAAGCATTATTCAGTTCTACAATTTTTCAATCTAGAAATTACGTGGACAAAAAATGCGATTCTGTATTGATCATACACCTCATCAATTGAAATTTTTTTTTATTTTACCGAACATTATTTTTTTTTTTAAATCTAAAGTGTAATGTTGATAGTAAAGGAATTAAATTATCTTTATGATTGTTGTACTTTTTTATTTTTTTTTCTGAACTGATGGATTTTCCAGTATCGAAAAATCTAAAGAATCTCTGTAGTCTGTTTTATAAAACGAACGTGCTTTTACTGGAGTGTATGCAATCAATTTTGGGTAAAAAAATATTACAAGGATATATACGGGAGAGAATCGGAAATTAATATTCGATCGACAGTATGTAGTCACATACAACATACTTTAGCTGTTATCATATAAATTGAAATTAAAACAATGATTTATTGAATGTAAAATAAAAAAAAACTGTTAATACATAAATAAAAATCCTGCGTAAGTAAATAAAATTTAAATTTCTCAATTTACAATTTGGGTCGATATTTTACGAAATTATTTTATATTGAAAAAATAAATTGTCGCTTTAATAGAAATGGTAATGTTGTATAATATATTCAGCGTCAAAGAAATTAATAGCATTCTAATTAAAAATGCGGATAAAAAATACCATGAGAAACGATAATGGTATAAAGAACCAAGTAATGCTTTTAATTAAAATAATTACTGCGGTATATTCATAGATTTTTTCTTTTTATCTCATTATTCTTTAAAGACAAACACTATTGATTTAAGAGAAAAAATAAACAATTTTAACAATACATCGATTAAAATTTGTATTGTATAAGAAGACCCAGAGAAAAAAAAGAATATTTTTTTTTTTTAAATATTTTATTTGTTTAAACTCACTTAGTCATGGTTTGTAGAAAAAGTTGGGATTTGTGGAACAGCTCGGACACTGCAGCCATTCAGAAATAATTAGTAAAAAACATCGACTTAATTGTTGAAATCAACTTCAATTGTCATAGTTCAAGTACGAAAAATTCAAGCAAATATCTATTGGTTTTTCTTTTTTACTGATGAACCATTTTACCTCAGCTTCAAAAAATTTTAGCGCTCAATTAAATAATTCAGTTAACAAACATTTGAAGAAGAAAACAACAAAAAACTTTTTTTCTTACTACAAGTTTGAAAATGGCTGCACTGCAGAGGCTGTTCAATTTCTCCCACTATTTTTCAAAACTGTTAATAAGCATTTTTAAACAAGAAAAACTTTTTTTGTCTTAAAAATAGTTTCTCATTTTACCCTCACGGAGAAAACGAGTCTCGAAAATATTACAACATTTAATATACCGTAGTAAAAAATACTAATGCGAATCAATAATTGCATTACTTTTATTAGTTATTACTAAATGTAAAGTAAAAATCAGAAGATGGTAATTGATAGTTATGTTTATTTAAAAAATTGTTATATTACTCCCTTTATTACTATTTTATTGATATTCTTTTTGATAAAATTTTGATAAAATATCAATTCATATAAAGAGAATATTCGATCATTACTAAACGTTGAGTAATAAACATTTCATTATGCGATTCAACGGCGTTTATTTTGTAAAAATATAAAAATTGGTTCATTAGTTCAAAAGACATCGGCGCTGAAAAGTTTAAAAAATAACATTTCATGTTTTTTTTTCCGGATAAATTGAAGTATACTGTACTAAAATGTGTCTAAAATCATACAAACTCTCCCTCTATAGTCTCTTTCGATCATCATATAATGTCACCTAACTTGTTCTTTAGTTTAAATCATATTATCAGCAAAAAATTGAAAAAACCCAGTCTTTAATGTTTTTCTCGGATATTCCATATATTATTGCTCTGACTTAAGTCAAAACTCACTCAAATTTTGATTTTGATCACAAACATTGATTTCTGCCTCAATACATTTATTTCATAGAACATAATCGGGGATCAAAATTTAAAATCCGCTTCTTCATTAATGATTTTCGATTCTTACCTTTTCAAACTCTTGCATGAAACGGAACTTGTTAGATCTCGAAAAGCTCACAAAAAAATCATTGCATGTAATAGCATTTTCGAGTTCGAGGAGCTCGAAAATATGTTCATAGTAATGTTTTCAAGCTCCTTGAGCTCGAAAACAGCGGGAAGTATTGGGGCTGGCCCGCAGGGCCAACCGACGCCCAGATTTTTTTTTCTTTCATATTTATATTGTTCACGTTTAATTAAAAATAATTAATTAGTGGTATAAAGTTAAATTATTATTTACGTGCCATTAATTACACTCATAATTATAACTAATGATCAAAACGAAATATATGTTCGAACGAATATATATTTTAAAACTTCTATTAAAATTAAAATTAAACTACTGTTCAAATATAAAAAAAAAAATATCTTACGGTTTTTGTTTCTTTATATTCATACATCAGTAATTTGTTTATAACATAATTCAAATAAGGTTAATTTAACAATAACAATAATGTTTTGTTACGTGATTATGACTTCATCAAACATTTGGTACACACAATGTTCATTCACTCAAATTCGTGGTACATGAAATGTGTACAGTGTAATTTTATTTCTTCATTACAATGACCGTATAACGAAATTTATATTAATTCCATTTAATATAATAAATAGAAATTATATCTATGAATGTTATTTTTTAAAAATAACTGTGCAAACATCAGAGTATTTTGATTAAATGGAAAATATTTATATTTACAAATGAAAAAATAATCTGTGTAAGCAATTAAAGGGAAAAAATTTTTTTGCTGTATACACATATCATGTTTACAAAGAGATTAAATCCGAAAGCAGTCAACTACAAACATACACTGGCGGCCTCACATTCTATTGAATACATACGCATAGTAAATACATGAGATGTGCGCATATATACTTAAAATCATGATCGAATGAGTGATATCTGTTGAAATAACTGATAATCATCCACTACATCAAGTCTAAGCACTTTACATTAAAAACGTGAAATAATTTTAATAAATTATAATTTAAATATATATACATATGACAATATGAGTTTTTACTATCAGAAAATTTTAAAACTCATTACACTATAGAAATTTTAAGGAATGAACGCAGAGTGGATGAATTTTCATTTATTTAAACCCTTCGGAGTAAAATGTAATCCGATGGGGCGTTTTAGAAAATATTAATTATAAGAGGACTCCGCAAAATTAAATCGTATAGTGAAACTCACGGAGTAAATTCGCGTCCCTACACGGTAAGAAATGTTTTGCGGATATCACTATGCCAGTATGGCCGTGAACGCCATAATGTATGGTATCGAAGATTTTTATAGGTTATAAAATTGTATGCATAGATGATTGGACCATTGCGGGAATAATAACATTGGCGATAGTTGTCGCGGACGCTGCAATTTCAGTATGGCCGTCAGGCCCATACTGCGTTGCTGTATCCACAACGCTTCTGGCAGATAAACTTGGTCTAACGACATCTATATAGTTTTGGTGGTAATACAATAGTATACATTGATTGACACGCCAGAAATTATGTCGGGAAAAACTAGTAGCATTGTACCCTCGGCATTGTAGTATGGGTCTCAGGGCCATGCTGTTTCGCCGTGTCTGCTATGCAAACGTGTGAGCAATACAATAGCTCCAGTACGATACAGTATAGTAAATAACGCCATACTTCTGGGACTCGTTAAAATACTGTCTTGGAATATTTCACATACTATTTTAGTATCTGTCTTGAGACCATATCAGCATGGTGTTAAACGCCATGCATTTCTTACCGTATAATGCCAAAAAGGCATATGCTGTATATAGATCTACAATAAGAGCTAAAAAGGCATATACATTTTTTTTTGCTCGATCGCTTAGAAATAATTTTAAATGAATATTTTGATGATAAAAAAAAATTAAAACCAAACAGGCCTATAAATATACATAAGCCTTTTTGCTTTTAGGCACAATGATCATTAACGTCAATAGGGCATATAAAAAACATATTTTTCCATAAAATTAAACCCGCAAGTTTAAATTTAAATATACTAAGAGAAAAAATTGAAGCCAAAAAAAATTTCGAAATTTTTCGGTGAGTTTTGAGTATCCTCAAAGCTATAACTGCATTTATGTGAAAAATGGTCGTATCGTAAATTAAAAAAAAAAAAATAGTAAAACACTTTGAAGCTCTACACGGAGAAAAATAAATGATTGGAGTTATCATACTAAATTTGTAGCTGCAATCATCTAGGATGATTAAAAAATTTTTCAGTGTAAAGATGGTTAGTGCTACAATTTGTTATAATTGCAGTTACCATTTTTTATAGTAACAGTTACCATCAGGATGATAACAGTAACCATTAAGATGATTACAGCTACTATCAGGATGGTAATATTTACCATCAGGATAATAATGTTTCCTATCAAGGATAGTGATAATTTATCACTGATAAAAACACTGATAAAGAAAAAAAAAAAATTATTAAATGCTATAAAAAAAATTGATCAAAAATTCAATAATTTTCAAGTACTGGTGCAAAATTATAAATTTTTGATTACAAATATGATGACAAACATACTTAAATTTTATTTATAAAATTTTTACAAAAAAATGACAATTATTTATTTTTTACAATTATTTAAATCCATAATTTGATGTTTAAAGTCTACTTGTCTTAGATGGTAACTTTAATCATCTTTAATGGTAACTACTACAATTTCTGATGGTAACTGTAACCATCTAGATCGTAAATACAACTATTTAAAATGATAACTGTAACTATCTCTAATTAACATACATGATTGTAACAGTTACCATAAATATGATTTATACAATCATCCAGATAGTTGTCACTACCATCGGGTTGATAGTAAAAAATTTTAACATAAATAGATAGTAACTGCAATCATTTAATTTTCTGAGTGTAAGATTGTAGTTTTCAGATTTTTTAGTGAGAACTTTTTAGGAGCCACTTATCGCTTTAGAATCATGAAATTTATCGAAAAAACAAAAAAATTTTAATATTTATATCAAAATGGCCGATAACAACAAATATATGCCTTTTTGGCATTAATTTTATTTTTAATTTTCGAGTTAATTTTTGGTATTAAGGACGCGAATTACTAATCCGGATAGTGAGATTTGGTCTTTTATATTTAGACAATTACGTTGAGTATGGGAATTATTATGACCCCTTTACATATATTCACGCAAAATAACTTTTGGTAATTATAAGCAGCTGATAATGAAAACTTTCACGCTTATGAAGTTAAAGGAAAAGCTTTCATTTTCTATCGTTAATATAATTTCACTGAGCCACAATCTGCCATATAACTTACGAACCATACCACGAAATAATATTTTATATTGTACCGAAATATAAAATATTCCTATAATAATTATATCTCTATAACTATTAAATAATTTAATATTTTCACTGTGCATTTCATAAAATAATAATTTATTGAAACATGTTTTATTTTTAATTATTTATACATGAATCAATTATTTATTAGAATCACTATATTTCTCATAAAAAAGCTACAGTTGGACCTCGTTATAAAATTATTTGCTGTCTTTTTTATAAATCAGGTATCGCGATAGTTTGAGAGAGAAACTAATAGTTTTATAACGAGGTCCTACTGGATTTCTATGGCATGTAAAGATATTTAAGTGCTAAAACTCCGGAATGAAGTAAATGCGAATTGAACAAAAATCGCGTCACTCCGAAATCACTCCGTTCAAAAAGAAATTTCCATTTACTTCGCATACGAAGTAATTTCTTTTTTAAACTCTGGAACTCCGAGTGATGGAGAGATTTCGGATTGAAATAAAATACAAAATCCATGTTCACTGTGAATCCACTCTTGATATTTACAGTATAAAGAATAGAACGTGATTTGATGAAAATTAAAACGATAAATAAAATTAAAGTTACAATGAACTTTTTGTCGGGTCATTTTTGTCATAGCTCCAAAAATGGGTTTCTATCTTCATTTTCGTTTTCTCAATCTTCGTAAATGTTGCGGAGACCTCCGCCTACAGGTCATTCACACACCTCCACAACATTTGCCCAACCCGCACATGGTCTCCGTTCTAAAATAAATTATACCAGTACTCGAAGGCTTGTGAAAATCTGAAAATGGCACATATATTGTTAATGATGATAAATAGATTAGTCGTTAAATCAAAAGACACGTAGATACAGCCTTGTGCCAAAATATAAACATATATATACTGATGGAAATAAATATAATATTGCTTACAGTAGAGCAGATTTTCTTGATTCGATAATTATTTTTTGAAAATAAATATATATTTTATACAAGAATAATTTATTTAGGTTTAGAAAATTTTTCATGTAGTAACGTTTGCTGCAGAAAATAAAATTTTAACAAATGAAAACGCGATTCTTTTTATTCTTAAAAAATTTTCAAAATTCTTTAGCGACCTCTTAAATTTGGTGAATTTTTTTTTACCATACACTGAGCTTTTTGTAGGGTGCAAACGAAAAACAAAATCCAAATTTATTTAGAAACCCATACACATATATTTGTATTTGCGATCATTAATAGTAAGGAATAAAACAAGACTATTTCAAACGAGGGTGATAATGACTGCCGAGTTGAAGGCACGGGCTGACATTCGCCGGAGTCTGAAATCGGGTTTCATCCCGAGCCAAGCACTATATTTTTCATATCACCTGCATTGATTATGAAAATTTTTATGTCAAATAAGGCAGTCGAAATAAACTAATTTTTGGCGAATAGAGTGGCAAAAAACATGCTGTCTTAAAATATGCAAATTTAAGTTATTAACCCTTTAACTCTTAGGAGTCTCGAAACATCTCGGTGTGTGTCGAGCGCGAATCAAAAAGCGTCGTGAATTCGTATGCGTGTAATGTGAAAGTAGTAGTGTTACTGTGCGTCCCTTTCCACTCATTTTAACCCTACTTTGTGTATAGTAACAGTGTCGTAATGAGGATTGGTTACATGACTGTCGAATATTGAAAGAGAAATAAATTTTTTTTTCCTATAAAATGCCCTTACCGTAGGTGCTATCACTCTAGTTTCACAACAACCCGCCTGAACATGGTGTTTTACGGCCAAGTGCTAAAGGGCTAAGTTCCAATCCACATGGTTGCCATCTTCGTCTTTGGTATGGGTAGGGATGTAGGCAATTACACACTCGGCGTGTAATATACTATTTCTTCAATCAAAATATATTTCTCGGTAAAAGTATTATTTTTTCACAGGGTTTGAAAAAAATTTTTGAATGATTATTGTATTTCTGTTGTGTATAATTAAATTATTGAAACAATTGTTGATTGAGTTTATTTAATAACTATTGTGAAACACTTTAACTAATTGAGTATATGCTGCAATAAATTAGCGCATCCTCTCCTTTTTCAGCGTCGAACATTTACTGTTTTTATTATTTTGAAAGAAAAAAATAAACAGAAACTAATCACGATCAAAAAAATTTAATTTCTACAAAAATGGTCATTAGTATATTATGTATCTATATATTTGCCGTTTTTTAGCTTGACTATTTGCCTTTCTTGTGATAAAAAAAAAATAAATAATCAATAAATAAATTAAAAAAAAATATATATAGACCACAAAGAGGTATAAATGAAATCTATTGACAGTTTATTTCAATAAATATCTATTTCCTATGGATTACTTTTTCGTTCAGAAATTGATTGAGTTTTACTTTCGGAAAATACAAATATTCAAATTTCATCTGTATTTACATGTTTGACACAACTTTTTTTTTTAATTTTCTACCAAAAGCTTCCATTCAAACATTGTAACATTACAATATTCACAAAGGTTTCGTCTGACTCTGAAAATTTTCCATTGTCTCGTTAGATGTGGAAATGTAGTTTCCCTATTACTTGTGCTTGGATAATGTGTAGAATACGCTGCAGTGTGAACTCTGCTCGAATGAGATAACTATTATTTTAGTCCTTTGGCTTATTCCATCTCTCACGTGCAAGCTCTCTTTCAAGATGAGCTAAATTCACATCAGTATTCCAAGTAAGCATTACTACAGGTTGTAAACTAACTGCTGTTACACTTGCTTCTGCACATGTATCTATGTACATTTCAACCCTAAAAATAATTTATTGTCAAAACCAAAACAGGATTCTGTTTTGTACAACACATTATTGTATAATGTCGAACTTTGAAGCATGTTCTTCAATTTGATTTACCTTCATGTTGCTACTCGGCGTTTGTTGTTTTATTTACAAAATTACATTTACATAAATCTTTTCTCATAAGAATATTTGTTGGCATTGATAGAGTGATTGAAATATTATCGATGTGGAAATCGAAAATTCAATTTTATTAACAAAAAAAAAAATTGGTTATCTTCAAAACTTCCTACAGTTTCAGGTTTATCAAAATTTTTCTAAGTTTTTTTTACTCAAGACTCGAGGTATTAATTATATGATAATAATTGTAATTGAGACATTGTTTTATCAATTTTTTACGTACCAAGAATCGTGAAGAAGTTGAGTTTCACTGACCTGCTGATAAGAGTTACCTTATATAATGTTCAGTGTGCATCGCTTCCTCATAAGTAATCAGTTCTTTAAACTTTTCGTTCCCGATAACTTGAATAATTTTGATAATACTCGAAAAAAAAAACCGAAATTTAAGTCGAAGTGAGTTTTAAAACTAGTTGGATCATTATTTTTTAAGATATTCAATAAAAATAAGGAAATATTGTTGTTTTTTTAAATTAAGATCACGATATTTGAAAAACTAGTTATCCAACCAACGTAATTTTGATAGCAATCAATAAAGCTTATTATGGTATCGATAAATAATGGCGTTGATTATAATTTGCTGATTGGATTTGGAATTTACCAGTCAAGAAATCTTTAAAATCTTATATTAAGCATAAGCAAGTGCTAGTTTATGACGTCATTGAATTGTCAAGAAACTAACTATTTAAAAAGTCTAGTTTTAAAAAAATCCCATTTCATCTACATATTTACAAATTAAATTTTCCCGCCTAAAGATCCAACTCTGCGAGCGCAAGCTCAGACATAGTTGAGGCAACGAAAAATATTTTTGAGACAAAGAATTTATTTTTCTTTACTGCAGGTATATATTTATTTAACTAAAAGTTCTAATTATTCTAAATCGATTAATAAATTCTATTGAAAGAGAATTTTAATTGTTGAAATAGTTATTAACATTATCAGCAATTAATTCAGTTTGTATTCATAATTTCTTCTAATAGTTCAATAATTCAACTCAATAACTTTTCTTTTTTATTAAAACTTATATGACATTAAAATAATTAAATTACTTTGTTGATTCAAATACTAGTCAATTAGCTCGACTTTTGGTAATGTTGGATCGAAAACTGAAAATTTGTAGAGTGAATATCGAAATTGGATAGAACCGAAGAGAGTTAAGACGTCGCAACTACGCTGGTCATTGAAAGGAATCTTCAGTTTCAAAAGCGGTGTCCTTTCAGAGAATCTATTCAATTTGTTCGCTGAGTCCAAATGCCAGCTGTCTTTGAGCCAATGACAGCTTCGTTCACAGCATTAACTTTTTTTCTCAGTGTTAGAAAAAAAAAGAAACTTATGAACAAAATTTTGGACTAACTTAAAATCTACTTGACCGTAAGATTTTTATGTTGCACCAAATCTACACGGAGAAAAATTTATCGTGACCAGCACGATACAGTATACTGACTGTCGTGATACTCGTTTAGCTATTTTGAGGTTAGTGCGAGTATTGTTACGTATAATGCTGACAGCAATACGGATCGTAGATGGGACTAGAATGGATTGCAACGGTAGCTCTACAGATCGCTCCCTTCACGATACGCAAATCACTATCTAGTAGATCGTGCCAATCACAATATTTTTTTCTCCGTGTATGTGAGGATAAACTCTTTTAAGAATGATCCAAGTCCATTCCTCGGTTTGAAAATATGATTCACTCATACTTATTCTCTTAAATTTGAAATAGTGAAAATAGTGACTATTTACTATGAATTAGTGAAAAGTATGTCACTAATTCAAGTAGTGGTGTACTTTCCACTAGCAATAAGTGATTCAACACCAAATAGTGATTTTCACTTATTTATTTTCAGAGAGTAGATAAGAAATTCTTCTTAAATTTGGACTCCAATTATTACACTGTAAAAAAGCAGTGTTAAAATGGACTCATTTCGACACCGCGCTAGTTTAAAATGAACTCCCACTGGTGTAGCGCTGGCACTCAGCTGTGTTATCTAACTGATGTTAAAATGGTGTATACGCAGAGTAAATTAAGTCCGATCGTTGATTGAAATAAGAACAATTTTATTACCTATAAAATTAGAAATGTTACTTTTATTGAACTGAACAAATTTCATGAATTTCTGATCACTTATCAAACTAAATATTTAGGAACAATATTATATTCATTTTTATCATAACTCTGATGTTTTTCATAAGGTAATCATTGATTTAAAGATGATTAATCAATCATTGATAAGTTTGTTTTACTTTTCTTGTTAAATTAGTTCGAAAGAGACTTGAATTATAAAAATCTGTGTCTCATTTTTATACAATAACATTAACATGTCTTTGTGGACAAATATTCTTTGGGTTTCTCCATAAATTGGTGAATCTGTCGTATCATTAATTTTTGAAACATCAAAATTTCTTTTAGTATTTGAAATAAAATTCGATCTTTTTGATACTTCAAAAATAAAACTGCTTTTGTTTAACATCGGAAAAGGTTTAAATACAGCTACTGGTGTTATTTAGCACCATTTTCGGGGTTAAATTTGACACCAATAACTTTAACACCGGCATAGCATGGACTTACACCGGTTTGTTTTTACAGTGTAACTTTTCTATTTCTGTATAAATTCTCAATTTTTATCTCAATAGTATTGTAATTAATTTTTTGAGGTGTAAAGAAAATATTGTCAACTTAAGTTTTATGTATTTTGAAAATCATAAAATGCCAATAAAATACAACATATATAGAGAAATGGTCCTATTCTTCACTTATATTAATATTACACTATATATAGACAGTGTACTAAAATGAGTACGGCTGATGACGGGATTTCCATAATAATACGAAACGAGCAACTAAGTTTAAACAATGGCATGATATACGAGAAGGAATAAATCCCATCAGAGAGTGTAATAAAACGCAACAAAGCCCCTTGCATAGTATACAGTCTGCACTTGAATTTGAAAAAGTAGAGGATCAAGTACACCGATATTATGGCGTTCACGTTATGATGATCATTCTAAAATGGGTCTGCGTTTATATGCAGCTGTTGCTACTATCGTATATACTACTATCCAACAGATATTTGACTCTTGGCTCAATACAATGAATAAAAATATATCCAAGTTTATGCTCACAATATTTCAAACCACATCATAGCAATGAATTATCTAAGATCTATATAGTATATGTGTAATCTTCAATTGCAATGTGTAGTTTATGGTGAAATAGTTAAAAGAAACAAAATAAACATTGATTTATGTAGAGTTATATCTAAAGATAACAGTATACTTGAATAAATCAACAATTTGCAATAAATTATAACAAATTTATAGGAGGAGAATAAATCGATAAACAGGAGTCGAAATAGTAGAGATTTATTGTAGTTTACGGATCAAAGGCAAAGCTATTCGTAAGAGGATCAACTAAATAATGGACAAAAAAAGAAATTTTTTTATTTAACGGTTCCCTAAAACAATTGTCCTATTGTTTAGTTCAAAATAATTAATTAGATTTTTTTCTCTGGATATGATTCATGATATCGAATAAATTGGCTATGGAAAATTTTTTAATAAATTCATTAAATAATAAAAATAATTATTTTATTATCTGAAAGGAAATATACAATATTAACGTTTTGAATTGGGGTGAATTATCATTTTCTATACCGATTTTTTTTATTAACTTATGTATTTGCATATTACTTTTCAGTACGATAGAATTTTACATAAACATAACACACGGATATTTTTTCATTTATAGTGTACTAAGCTTAGTAAAGAAAAACACCCACCAGTAGTTGGTGCGAGTTATGTATGAGGTGCATTTATTTAAAGTTTATGTATTTATATGTAGTATACAAATAACTTATCATAATAACAAAAAAATATTATTTCAGAAAAGGTTTTTATAGAAACTTTTATAGTCAATTTTATTGTTGTTATTTTTATATTATGTTGTATTTTTTTATTATTTTTTTCAATTCATGACAACATTTCTTTAAGTAGTACGTCAATAAAAATTATTATATTATTAATTTAATATCTATAATCTGGGTCAAAAAATTTGATCTGTTTTAAATCAAATAAAAATTTTAAATTATTTTTATTAAATGTTATTTTTTATTTGTATTTAATTAATATGTGAAATTTAATCGATTTCTGTCCATACTTTTCCTTACTTAGACAATTTTCAGACTTGTTGTCAACTATTTTCAGTCTGGTTATGGTCGCCCCAAGATCAAAATCAGAGTTTTTTTCTCACAATAGTTATAAAATATTGCCTTCTTTTGTTTTTATCCAGACCAAAATCAAACTTTTACTACCTACTACTTTTATTAGTCTATTTTTAGTCATCTTTAGATCAAAAACAGCTTAAAATTTTTTCTCACCTCCGGGCGGAAAGCGTCAACTTTCGTCCCGCTGTACAAAACGAAGTTGCCGCTTTCCGCCTCCGTCGAGGAGAAAAATAGTATACACTCCTCGGGAAGTAAATAAGAAAGCCTCAGATCACATGTTTGTTGACCTCGGCTTCGCCTCGGCCAACAATTACATGTGATCTGAGACATTTCTTACTTTACTTCCCTAGGTGTATAATATACTATTTTTTTTTATTATTGTTAACAGTGTATAGCATATTTATGCCTTTTACACTTCTTGCCTTTAATCGCAATCGCTACCTTTTTCTATTCCCTCCTCTTTTTTCATGCGGCTGTGGACCGACTTGTGCTTCTGTACTGCATCATTACGTGATGCCCTATACCCCACCTTTTTTGCCGTAGGAGTATAGCGGCAAAGGGAAACCACAGAGAAAACCTTTTGCCAGTACAGCTGTCATTTTTCGGAGCAGGTGAAGTTCCAGTGATCGATAAAATTCCCATTTTACCGATCACTGGCTCTTCAGTCCGCGCCTAGCGCACAGAGACGTCCGATCAAGCTCAATGCATGGCTAAGCGGTCACCCAGCCAAACAGTAACCACGCTCGGTGCTGCTTAACTTTGATGATCGCCCGAGCCACACATGAACCGATCGGCTGCCTCTGCCCCTGGTGTATAATATACTATTATGTAAATTTAAAGACAGACCTATTAGTTCAAATACAATCTAGTTAGACTAAAATCAGATCAAATTTTTCGACACAAGAAGTTGAAGAATAATTTTCTTGACAGAAGAAAAGCGAAGTCTATTTACACAATTTCAAAAAAAAAGGTCAGCATTTTTTGCTAAAAATATATTTTATTAAAAATCACAAATAGTATGATTTTTTGTAAAAAGAAAATACAATATTTTGTGAAATTATTTTTCTTCACTGTAATTATATGTAGTTCTCAGTGCATATTCATCAATGCGCAGTGAAACTGTAATCCATGTTCATACAGCAAGTGCCTTTTTCCAAATATACCTCTTAATTACTGGTATTGTATTTCATTATAATGATGAAATGTACACATCGATTTTCAATAATGGATAAGGTTTGAACCCTATAAACTATAAGAACTACGGGATTTTTATTTGATAAAACCTACAATTAGTTAATGAATTGATCGATTGCAGAATTAACAAAATAAAGCGATGTTTTCCTATGATAACATAGTCTAACCTTTTTAAGGTGACATAGAATATGTTTCCATAAGGAGTACCAAGAATTACCATGTTGTCATAGAAAAAGTAATAACTTTTTTTCTCAGTCTATAAATTAGCTATGCACACGTGACTAGGCATATTTCACTCATAGTAGGTAAAATACGGTTCAAAAAGAAAAATAAATTTTACAAAAAACAGATCGTTCGTTGAAAAAACGTCACGTACATGTTCAGTGATTTACATGAAAAAAGCTCATTTTTTTAGCAAAATCATTTCAAATTTAAATAAATTGTTAAGTAAATAATATTTTATAAAGTCGTGGAAATATGTTAATACAATCGTGTTTGATGTGTGTCAACGAAGAAAAGTAAAATATTAGTTTGTAAACATAATTTTCATTCAGATATTATTCGAAAATGCAAACAAACACGCACAACAAAGTACGTTTGAATAAACATCTTTTCACAACTCTGCAACTAAACTTTACTATTTACTTAGCATTTTATGCTGATTCCAACTTTTTTGTAAAAGCAAAATATGAATATATATATTTTTTTCGTATATGTAAATAAATATTTGACGTTTACTTGATGCAGTTTTTTTCTAACGAATTTCTAAAGAATTTACTTGTGAATAATAATTTATTAGTAAGGAGCATTTTGAATTACTTCTTTATGATGACCGATTTTCATCTATTATTTAAATTGTGAGCCTTATTACTACACAATTCTGCTTCAAGACAATAAAAAAGGTTAAGACTTTATTCTTTCCATTATTTACAAAGATAATTATGAATTAAAAGAGGCTTAAGTCGTTCTTTGACATTTTTTTGTCAGTTTGCTTTTTACGGTAGTAAACGATTCTTAACTATTTCGAAAAATAATAGTTTATTTAATTACTGGTATCCGATATTTTTCTTTTCAAAAGTTTTGAATTTCTTTCAGTTATGCACTGTAAAAAATTCTGAGTCCGTCGTGTGATGTGAATATTTTCAACATCGCCGGTTTGAAAGTTACATGACACACGGTGGTAAATTTGATAGACACACAATGAAAACCAAAATAATAACAATAAGTTTTCATTTGAGCAAGATAATAATGAAGCATGCTTTTATCGGAAATTCTATTCTAAGTTTTAACTTTTAATTAATATCATATCAAACAAAAATACTTATGTTAATGAAATCGTTAATTTATCAACTTTGAACCCTAAAATACCTTATAAAAATCGTACAAATATCAATGGCAAAGGTTTATATATAAATAGTGTTAGTTTGTAATTAATTTTAATTTGATTAATGAATACAATGTTATTTATTATGAGTTATTTTTTCAATTGAAAATATTTGACATTATACATTTCTTTATTGATTCGGTTATTAACTTTTTAACTTAAAGTTAATTAATTAATTTTTATATTAAAAGCAGTTATTGGGTAATTTTTGACTACAGACCATATGATCGGACAATGTTTCAGTCATGATCAATAACACCGAACGATGTGAAAGATAACACTCACACCGTATTATAAATATAATAAAAATATACCGCTTGATGTTGTACATAGTCAATTCACACCGAAGACACCGTGTAATGTTCTCGGGAACCATTTTCACACCAAAAACTTTTTACAGTCTGGGCTCTAAATTTATGAAGTAAGTTCATAGATTAAGTTTACAGGGACAATTTTGTTGATATGATAATTTACATATTTTATAATTTCAAAATTGATTTTCTTTTATCTGACTTCGTGTTAGTACTTCTTATAAAGAGAAAAAAAATATATGAAAGATAGTCTGTATAAAATAAGAATAAAAATATTTGATTGCCGTCACAAAGTATCACATTATCAAATCTTCCTTTGAATTGTCATGTGTACTGAAGAGAAAACTTAAATGCTATAGCGTTACTTCATGTTCCATTTATTGACCTTTTTTTAATATCTTTGTTTTCATATTTTAAGAGTAAATATGAAAATAAAAAACTCTTTGATCTCAAAAATAGTAATTTTTCTCTATAATATTTTTAGAGTGGATTTTATAAAAATTGACATTTTTAATAAAACCTTTGTAAATTGTTATTTTTTTACTCTTCCCATATATATTTGAACGAATATCAGAGAATAAAGAAAAATTTTTTAAAGAAAAAAGTTAAGAAAAAATAAAAGAACATCATTGATATGATGAAAAATTTTCTGTCCATTTCTGCATACTTTTACCATCTTTCAATTTATTTTTTTCTACTAGTTTTTCTTTCTTTTTCTGTTTTTTTTTTTCTGTTCGCAGAAACATCCTCGCTTTTATAACTTTTTCTCCGTGAAGCTTTTTTTGTAATGATGGTCACAGAAGGAGACTCACTAATCTTGAGCTCAGAAAAGTCGTCGGGCGCCACGCAAGTTTTGATGCAGCTCACCCATTTCATCCGGATAAATTACTTACGATTTCCTTTTATTTCTTTTTGTCTATACCTAGTTTTTTAGTAATGATTTTTTTTCCTTTCACCCGTCTTTCGACGTGGTAAGAACTAGTCCTCTTTCAATACATAATTATGAGAAAAAAAAACCAATACAATATATAAAGTCAATCATCATATTGAAATCAACAGGATTTGTATTGGAAACAATTCACACAAATTATTATTTTTTTTTTTAACGACGACTATTTGTGGTGTTTAGTCTACAGAATTTTTTAAATAAAATTTATGTTTATTCAAAAATGATAAACAAATCAAAGTTATTTATATTTTCATACTTATATCACTAAATTTAAAGAACTTATTTATTAAAATTTAAAAAACTCAACTATTTAAATTACCATCGACTTTTAATTTATTGCTATTATAGTAAATAATTGATAACGTCAAACATAATTTTTTTTTTCATATTTACAATGGTAGTGTGCAATCGTTGTATTAATTTTTTCTTATCATTATAATAAATCGATCGTCTTTCGACGATTAAAGTTCAAGTGAGAATTTATTATTCAATAAAATTTCTCAACAAGTAGACAAATTATTTTTAATGGCAGGAAGCTTTACAAAAGTGAGATGTGGTGGTATTAAAAGTGCGAAAGGTAAAAATAATAGCTTTGAAGTTTAAGGTATAAAAGCTTATGCTGTTGGCGTTCACCCTAAAGTCTGAATTTTGTGCTTCAATAGGGTCTCCAAACTCTCTTTTCTTTTGTTATTTAGGTGCAACATTTTTAAGTTTTTCCCGGTACTTTCAGTTTGTTTATGGGGGTCACTATTGTTTTTCTCATTTTTTAAATTTGTGTCATTAAAAAAAAAAAAAAACAATTCAATTATGATCAAAAAAAGAATTGCCAAAAATTTTAATGTTCCGTTAATAGGTCGAATTTAATTTAAAAAATTCCAAAACTTACAAAAATAGCGATCTTTCAGTTTTTTATCTCTACATTTTTGATGGAATTGCATTGTACATTTTTAAATATTTTCATCTGTTTAGAAAATAAAATGAAAATAATAATATTAGGTGGCTCTTAAGATTTTGTAAACAATAATTCTAAAAATATAATATTTATGCATAATAAGCGACGTTTCAATGTTAATATCGTTCCACCAAAATCATCGTGGATTTTCGTGTAAAGCCTAGATATAGTATATTACACAACAAGAGAGGAAAGTAGGACATTCCGACCCACGCGTGTAATTGCCTAAGGCTTAGGAGGCAAGCACGTAAGTTGGAATGTTCTACTTTCCTCTCTGGGTGTGTAATATACTATTTTTCGTGACACCAACATCAAAACATCGATTTTTAGTGTCTGTACAGCCGATTGAAAGAAACTAATTTCAGCTCAAAACTGCCGACGAATATTAGTGAATGCGTAAATTGCGAATGCCTTCAGTTAGCGGGCAGAAACAAGTTTATGTTGTCACTTGGAAACAAACCAGTAATGTTTCTGCTCACTGACAGCCAGCTTCATACTTAATGTTAGCTCTAACACTTGTTTTTTCTTTATTATTAATTTCAAGTTATTAATTCTAGTTTTAATTTTGTGATCAAGTCTTATAAAAATGAGTGTAGATCACAAATAATATTTATTGATTTTGCTCAATCATAAATTGCAAATTACAATTTACGCTTACGGTAATAGTTGATTACACCATTGGTCTTAAATTAATTTTTTTTCGACTGGCTGCTGATACTAAAACTTGAAGTTTCAATGCAGGTAATCATGAAAAATTTATAGAGTGTGACATAGAATAAAACACGATTGCAGACTGTGGGTAATGTCAGTCAACTTCACCCTGGTCTGAAATCGTCTTGTTTCATCTCGTGTCACACAATGTACTATTTAGTAAAAATTTTCTCATTGTACGCAAATAAAATCTAAAATTATGATATAAAAAAATAATGCATTTATTGTAAAAGTAGAATATTAACTCATAGTAAAATGTATAAAAAAGCACAGACATTCAGCCAAATATTCAAATTATTTTAAAACATTTTTTTGAATTTTTATATTTTTTCTCCATTTTCAGCGGAAAGTTTCATTTAAAGAAATGATAAAAATCGAATGAATAATGACTATTTTTACGATATGCGAAATTTTGAGAGGTCTTTTATGTTACTATTGATAAAGATATTTTGGAGTGAGGCTGATAAATTTAAAATTATTTTATGACTAACTACTCTTGGTCCTTAATAACATCTTGAGAATGTCAGTTATGGTATTTAGGAATTGAAGCGTTAAATTTCAACAGACCTCGCCGCATCACAACAAGTTTTGATATAAGGTTGCATTCCGATGTGCTGTATCTGCTTTCAAAGGCTATTTCGGCATATCAAAAGTTCAAGGCTTGAAAAACAACCCTACTCTAGATATTAACGTTTAAAAGCTCTGTATAATTAAGACAAAAAATTACGTTCATTCAAAAAATATATTTTTAATCTAATGGATTAATTTAATGCAAATCTGCGCTCAAGTTCTTTTCTGACTGACAAATCACAATCTCTTTGGCAGTATTATTTGCAAAGAAAAAAAAAATTACGTACAACACAACAAAATATTTTATTAAAAAGTTACGGTTTTTTTTTTTTTTTATAAAAATTAAAAATTGTCTGTTTACAAAAGACTTCTCATGCGTCTACACATGTTAATTTCAATGGTATAAATGTCGATAGAAAAATTTTTTCATTTTTTTCGAAAAAAATATATTTACAGCTAGTAAATTTTTTTTCAAAACTAATTGCTACAAAGGGATTGCAGTTTCTTCAGTCAAAGAAAAATTTTACTACAAATTTACAGTAAATTAATTTTTTTCGATTAAGAATATAGTTTTTCTTAATGAAAATAACTTTTTTCTGAGTGTATGCAATATTAAAACGAATCGCTTCGCGTTCGAGGTGTGCAAAAGGAATGGCTATAAAAATTCTAAATATATTATCATAAAGTAGTATATTGTAATTAACTATTCAATCTATTAACATGTGTATCAAAGAATAATAAGTTACTTAAGGTAGTTGTCGGGTGATGGACATAGTGTCAGAAAGTTCTAAAAGTTTTTACACTTATTAAGGGTATTAAGATACAATTACCATTAAAATTTGAAATCGATTGACCATCTCTAATTTGAATTATTCATAATCAAAGTTCGTATCATTAACATTGCGAGCAATGAGGAGTATGCGTTTCAAGTCGCGTTCGTGATTCTAATAAAAAATCCAACAGTCAGAAACTTTTGAAAAATTAACAGAAAATTAATGAATTCGTTCTGAATTTATTAAAACAAAAAACAAAGCATTCACCATCTCATTGCTGAGATATAGCAACGCAAAGTTCAACAATAAATGAAAAAATATACATGTCAGTGAATTGGAAAAAAACAATTTGACAACGCTGTACGTGAGTATAAATAGTATTATTTGAGCGGTAAATTTAAATAAATACTCAGTACACTACACAGAAACTGGCAGAGCATATGCGACGTTGCCAAATTTTAATTTAAGAAAATGTTCAATAGTATTTGTGTATACGTATGTATGAGTTGTGTGTAGGTAAACGTCTCACGGGTACAGTATCAAACAAAAGCAATGTCTCGTTTCAACTACCACCTAACCTACTCTTACCGCGTATATGGCTCACAACTTTTTAACAATATTGTAGCAGGACAACTACCTTAAAATAGCAATTACTCTGCTAGATATCTTCCATTAGATATTTGTGTGCAGTAGATATAGAACAGACTGAAACGAATGGTACCTTTATACTTACTGTATTACTAATTACATTATTTGTTCACCAGACCTATTTACTGATGACAACTCAAATTTATAGTGCACGATATAGTATTTAATATTTTCTCTACTTTCTGGTTAATAACTAAAATTAAAAAATCAACAAAAGAGAATTTTAGTTCATACTATAAGTATTGCTAAGTATATTGGCATTTATTTAAAAAATTACTCTAAATCGATTAATTTTAAGCCATTATTACTTCTACTCATGATTTACGAAATTTTACTCTTTCAGTGGGTAAAAATAAGTCAGATGAGTTTGTACTCACAATTACGACACGCTGAAAAAAAGTGATAATACTTCCATCACAATGAAATAATAACTATTTCCATCTTTTCGTTTTTTTATATTATCTTTTCCTGTCGGAGATGGCAATCATTTTTATCCGAAATGATAATCACTACTATCGTAGATGGCAAAATTTACAAATTTTTTAGATTGTAAGAAATATTATTCTCCAATAGATGATAACTCACTATCAGCAGTAATAATTATCATGACAATCATTCCCCGAGTCGAAATTTAGAGCCTATATAGGCCCCTCTAGCCCTAAATAGATCCGATTTAGAGCCCTGTAGTCCTGTAGCTCCGACTTTGAACCCAGAGGTCCTAACATTCACTGAGAGGTCCGATTTTGAGCCTTCAAGTCCGACAATATTAGTTCCGTAACACAAAGAAAAATATTATTATTTTAATTATAATAAGTACTAATAATAATCCATTTCTTTAATTGAAGTTATAATTTTTTGTAATTTATTGTAAAAAATTAAACTATTAACAGCATTTGCTGTATATTTTGATAATTTAAATTGAAATTATTTTAAGCATTGTAAGTGCAAATAAAATCCAGAGTAACATAGATTATTATTAGTCACAATATTAATAGTGCTAATGATATTAATAATATGAGTATTATTATTAATATTATTATTATTACAATAAACTAGGGCTTACAGGCCCTAAATCGGACCTAATTTTAATTTTCATCAGGTCCTACATTGAGCCCGCAAGTGCTGAAAACGGAAATTTGTAGCACCTCAGGGACCAAAATCGGACCTAATTTAACATAGAAACAGACTCTATTTAGAGCCTCCAAGTCCGAAATAGGTCCAACTTTAGAAGGCTCTAAATGGGCTCTAAATTTCGACTCGGGTCCCTATTACAGGATGCCCGGAAAAAATTGCTTTGATATGATCATGTCTGTTCATGTATGTTTTATTTTATTTATAATTTAGGTTTCCACTATATAAAATTGGTGTATTACCGTACGATGGACGGTGTGGCTCAATAAGTTATAGATCAAATTGAATGGAATATACTTTAGTGCCGGATAGCTCAACTGGTAGAGCACTCGGCGCGATACCGACATGGTCTGGGTTCGATTCCCAGTTCGGGCTATCTATATTTTTCTCAATTTATCTATAAATTGTCTTCTCGAGAAGGTTTGCATGTTTAGGTTCCACTATATTTAAAAAAAAAAAATTGGTTATATACAAGTCCATATACACCATAGTGATGTACTTATCTTGTTTTTTTCAACGTGCAGACTACTGAATTGTTGTCTTGCAGTGTAGAGTAAAAATTGCTTCAATGGACTCGAAACTTCATTCATTTCAAGAGATTTCATTCAACAATTTTTCATCATAAAATAAACGCGTTTAAACAAATAGTAGGGGGGGAAGGGGGTAAAATTAATACGTGCAGAGTAAAAATTGATGGATTAAGAATAATTATCGACAAGAAAGAATTAAATATAGGACTTTAACAGAGTAGAAAATCACATAATTATACTACTTTTTCTGTTTTTGAAAAATTTCTCACTATAGCAGAGTAACATATAGTCTAGCGATAATAAGTTAACAAAAAAAAGTTAAAAATTGAAATACACAATAATAATCTCTGACAAAAATTTAGAATAGCCCTGAATTACTCGAAATTACAGTGTAATTTTCATTAAAAATTCTCTTCGTGTGTTTTCTTCGTTTTTTTAAGCTGATGAAGACATTTGACCTTTTGGACCATTTACATTTTCAAAAATAAATGAAAGCTAGCGTCTAGAATAAGCAGTAGATTTAAAAGAAATCTACTTATTATACAAGGAAACATTAAAGTCACGAGTATAAATGACTGTATTTTTAAGGCTATCATTGTAATTAGTGATACTCTTTTAAATTTCCATTATGCTACGAGCTTAAGCAATTTGTAGGGAAATTTCTCTTACGGATCTACTTCAGCCATGCGAAAGTTTTATATATATATATATATAGTATAAGTAACATATAATATATAATACATAAAATGAAGCAGACACTAATCTCTAAACTCAGTAAAAATAGTTACGTTCCTTTTTGTTTTTCAGTTTCAGATAATAGTTTGAAATCATCTTATGATTTCATTTATAATGCTATCCATTATAAAAAAAACAAACAATGAGTTAAAATTTTTGTATTATCTTTGATAGCACAACTCTGAAAATAGAAGTATCATTGCTCTAAACTTATTTATTCAGTAAAATTAGATAAGAATATTTTGCTCAGTTATGAAAAATTTAAAAAAACTACCAAATTAAATGAATTGCGCAGTTCGCATGCGTTTATATATAATAAATATTTTTAATGATTTTTTTTTCATTCAATTTATATTTTGTCCAGGATTTTCGCATATAGAATTCAAACAATAAAGAACGGTAAAAATTATTGGAAAAATTGTTGAAATGTATTGAAATTTTATTCTATAAACGTTTTTAAAAATCATAAGTATTATATCAATTGTATTGTGGTTATTAATAAACCTATATATAGTACGTAGAAATAATTGTGAGATTTAATATTCATTTTCCTTTCTATTGTGTGTTTTTAATCTCTAACTTCAATTAGCTTACTTTGATTAATTTTTTTTACACTTCGTTTCCAAGCTATGGATGTTATCTTTATTATATATTGCTTCAAATCTAATAGTCATTTACGACTGTATCTGTGTGCAAAACATTTTTTCAATCCTTGTCGATAATTGTTCGTAAATAATTTTAAGTAAAGTAAAAGACCCTAAACTCGATCAGTACCATAAGTCACTCACTTTAACTGATTAATGCGTTTTTATAGAAAAAAATTTAAACTAAAAAAATTTTTAGCTGATGTATCATTTTCAAAAAATTCAATGAAATTTTCATTATTCTTTACTTTGAATGCCTAGAGCTAACTAAACTAATAAACAATAGTGTTAATAATGTTTCAACGTCATCATATAGTAAATCAATTACACATTCAAATAACAGGAATTTAAATCCTGACTGATTATTTTTACATTTTGTTAGTTGTTCATTTTTATTTTTTACTACCTATCACATGAGCGATTGAGGTGTGCGATTTCCGATTTTCCAACAGTTTTTTTTTCTTTTATTTTTTTTATATTAGAGACCATCAGCATTATTCATTGGGGCAAGTTGGGTTCACTTCGATAAATTTTAAAAGAATCCTAAAAATTCAAAAAATTACCAAAACAAGTTAGGCTATTATTTTTTTTTTAATTATTGAAAGCTAGTCTAAAGTAAAATACAATTCTTAAATTTTGTTGAATGATTATTGCAACATAGTTAATTGAAAAAAAATAAAACTTTTTTTCCCATCTTTGAAACCGGTCCAACTTTAAGTAGTATCAGACCATTTAGCACTAAATAGTAATTTTGCTACGAATGAATATAATAATATTTACGATTTTTTTTTTTTTTTTTTTTTTTGTATTTTTGTTAAGTAGTCCATTTGGATACCAAATTCTTGGTAGCACGCTTGTAATCCGCGGATGAAATATCCGCAAAAAAATTTCCGAAGACATTTTATCCGATAGACAAAATACCCCCGAACTAAATATTCAAGAGACGAATAATCCGTGACAAAATATCCTGTCGATAAATCTTATTCAGATAATTATATTTTAAGTGAAAAAATAATTAATGGTTTTCGATAAACGGATACTGTACCATTCCAAGCATATGTGTTGACCTATTTCCAAAATAATACCCACCCAAAATCTGTGAAAAAAGGGCACAGTATGATTTCAAGCATATGTGTTGATTTATTTTTAATATCACACACTCAAATTTTATGTGCAAATATATTAAACATTTCTGATAAAAGGGTACCGTACTATTTATATTAAAAGTATTTATATTATAAGATATTTTGTCGGGGATATTTTATCTATCGAGTATTTAGTCCGGGGATATTTTGTCTATCGGATAAAATGTCTTTAGCCAATAAGTGACGGTACCAAATTCTTCACTCTTGAAACCAATCAAATAAATTACAAAGATCTATTTTCGTATCGATTATCATAAAGTGGGACAGTTTAATTATTACTTAGTAAAATCTTTGAGTAGTCCATCTCGTTGCTAGCTTCTTTCTAAAAGAAAACTTAAACTTGAGTTGTTTAACTTTTAAGTCAACTTAACCAAAACCAAGTCAAATTTGATTTTTTTGACTTAAATGGATACTAAGTAAGTCAACTTAGCCACAATTGAGTTAAAATCGAATGCGTTTTTGACTTGCTTTTTATTAAATTGACTTACTTAGTATTTAAGTAAAAAAAAAAGTTAAGTTTCTTGGTTTTGACTTAGTTGATTTACTTTTTAAAATTCAATTAGTCAAAATAATTAAATATTCACTATTTTGTAATGAAAGTATGCCACTAATTCCAAAAAGTGGTTTTAAATTCGATTTTTTTTTTTTTTGAACTGGGTAAAGTTAAACGATTATAAAGCGATGGTATAACTAAATATATGCATTTATAATTTATAATAATAGTATATAGTTACCAGGTCAAGCCAGGATATCGGTATAGCACATCAACCTTTAGCAAACTATGTATTTGTATATCTATATAAAAAAAAATTAATAAAAAAATGGTCGCTGCTGATACTTGATCAGCGATTGAGAAGCACACGAGCCAATTTACTGTATGGGATTATCGAGGTAAAATATTTTTCAATGACAAAAGTATGAGAAAAGAAGGTTTTACATGATCTTTCATCTATTGCAAAATTTTCTGAGCAAGTAAACAACCATACTCTTTATACCATTTTCTTATCTTGCTTTCTCTCGGGTTTTCTATGTATCGGTACATTATACCATTACTGCACACTATATCAAACTATCATGATTTGAAGTATATATCTCGGCATATGTTGCCGTTGAACTCGCTCAATATCGATATTATGCTGCTATACGCCTGTTTTTCTCGCACACGAAGCCATCTGTAGAGATGAGATCTTTTGGACGTTACTTTTTTCTACGATATACTGCTCGACCTAGAATTTTTTTATTTTTATCTATCAAATATTCGTTCATACATTTAAATAATTTAAAATACAACTGTTACTGAAAAACGAATTCAATGAAAAATACAAGTGAAATGTTTTCGTTCTATATGTATGATAATGATATAAATTCTTACATCATAATAATGTAATGTAAAAATAAAGAAAAAGTTTTCATAGCGTAAGTCAAAGTGTAACCTTGGCCGTACCGATGCCACGGCAATGATATAATCGAGGTAAAAGTTCACGAGTTAGAGAAAAAAAAACAACGTTTCAAGATTATTGACCTCTTATATTTGATCTGATAAAAATAAGTTATTTAGTCTTTGGTAGTTAATATTTATGATTTTGAAGTTGTTATTAAAACAGTGAATGGATATATCGATAAAATAAAAACAAAAAAATAACCAAGGTAATAAAAGCAATAGGTAAAGAATATAATGCACTGTAAAAAATTCTTATCAACATTTTGGTGTGAATGATTTGGTGTTAAAATTTTCAGCACTGCCGGTGTGAAAATTATACAACGCATGGTATTAAATTTGTATCCGTCTAAATTAGAACGTTTATAATATCGATGATGTAAATGTATGTTTTTATTGAGAATTCACGATTACTACGTCATTGGGTATTCAATTTTTATTTTAAAATACACATCTGTAGCAATCATTATAATATACTAGTGCTGCTGCCTGTACAAACATTGCAATTGTATTAATTATAAAAATTACATGAATATTATTTCGTGACACATTTTCATTGCATCTATAGCTTCTATAAAAATTGCTGTTACTTTTGACAAATATTAAGTTAGTAATTTATTTAAAGAAATTGGAGAAATTAAAATGGAAAATCGGTTAAAACAAATATAAGTATGTAGTAACTCAACGCGCACAAAATACGTAATGAAAGAAATTACAATAGAAATAAGCTGATTAACTTCGACTTTGCTTATAGCTAAAATATGTGCGGAATCATTGACGTACGCGATGGTACTTCAAAGCGAGATCGAAACATAGAATAAAATTAATAACCAAATTTAAGATGAAGTCAAGTAATAACCAAATTTAAGTAGATTTCTTAGAGGGTTCATTTTGCTCCGAATTTCAATGTTTATTTTTGGAGCATATTGATTAAAAATATACGGTAGAATATAAGACTAGAAAAAGTAAAAAGGGTAAAAAAGTCAAGTATTATAACTTTTTCTGGAGGGGGGGGGAGGGCATTTTGCCCCCAATTTAAAGATTTTTAATTTTTAATAGACGCGACACATTGAGACTAAATACATGCTAAGGGGTTAGAAAGAAGCAATGCAACAGAGAACAACTGAGGATATAAGTTTTTTTTTCTTAAGTTTTTCTTAAGAACCCCCCCCCCCCTTTCCCCCTATGATGAAAAATAAAATAATTGCAGTAAATACATAAATTTTATTTTATGTATCTAATCAATGCTCTATATATTATTTCAATTGTCTCTGATTGGCGAAATTGAAATTTCAAGAGCAGTATAAAATGAAAAGATATTATTTTGTCAAGGAATATTCGATGACAGTTGTGTTGTCCATGAGGTCTCGTCGTAATTTCCTGCTTAGTGTGGTGAACTGTTGAAGCGTTTTATATTACTCTCAAGTGCCGAGTTTTATTCGTCAAGGGAAAAAAAGTTGAAAGCAATAATGGCACGTACCAAGTTGCATGTACAGCTCTGTAGAGGCTGATAGTTCGGACTGTAGCTCTAGATGATTGTGACATGCCACCCTTTTTTACCACTTTTCATTCCTCTTTTTATTCTTTTTTTCATCGTTTATTTTATTTTATTTTTTTATCTTCGTCTTTATACCCTCTACCCATCCTTACTTCCTATTTCAGATAACAAAATATCGTACGTTTACCAAAAAAGTACATTCTATTATTTTTTTTCTTCTATTTCACTTTGCAAAAAATTCCTTTCAAAAAAAAAAATATAACCTCATACGAAATAGTTTTGTTTTTAAACAATTTAATTAGAAAGAGGAAAAAACTGAACTCATTGTTTTATTTTTATGTTTATTATCGTACTGGGGTACATAAAAACGATAGATAACGATGAAAAATAATTCAGTTTCAAAGGATAATGTTATACTACATCGTTATTATTTATTTTCTTATGTAAGCACATACAGTGCTTCAAATATACCCGTAGATCGAGCTTGCATTAAAATTCTTAAAGCATGGATCAAGATTGGCACTATAACCATTGACGAAATAAGATTCAGCCAATTTTTCGATGATGACTACGTGCTGAAACTAAAATTTTTTATTTTGTCCTAAATACAATTTCGTGATTCGATTTTTATTATGGTTTGAAATTCTGCGCTGAAATCTTACGTCAATCCCGATAAAATGAAAGGTGAAGTTTACTTTTGAATCTCGCTATGAAAATTGACAATTTGCAAAAAATATGAAATTATTGATCTACATCATAGAGAGAATTTGATTATTTTTAGAATTACACTGTAAAAAATCGGGAGTAAATTAGGAGTGATTACGGATTCGATTTAAATCCAAATTGACTCCGCCAGAGTGTCGGGGTTTTTTAAAACAAAATCACTTTGCATACGGAGTAAATAGAGAGTTTGCCTTTTCAGCGAAGTGATTTCGGAGTCATCTGGATTTTATTTAAATCTGCATTCACTGATTCGGAGTTTTAATATTAAAATAAACTCCTCTTTCGTAGTAAGCTTCACTCCGAGGATTCAAATAAATACACAGCCATCCTTCGTATTCACTCCAGATTTAATCCGCGTTCAGTCCGCAAATTTTTAACAGTGTATGTTTGTGTCAAAGTGTACTGTGTTTCTCGAACGATAAACGAATAAACCGATTTAGACGATTCTCGTGGCTATTGAAAGGGTTTTTACGACTTAGATTTAGTGAAAGTGTTAGATCAATCGGTCGAATAAATCCCGTGTTATTCAAGAAATAAAATAACAAAATGTCGGCCGGTAAAAGCTAGATTTTTTTATTCTTCATGTATGTTTTATATATAAAACATTGTAATCAGTGTGTATACATTTGTATTGATTGAGGGGAAGGTAGAGAAATTAAAAATATTTGAATAAAGAACATAATTTACTAAAAATTTTGAAGGCAGTAAAGAATAAATAAAGATTATAATATTTTTGAGACTCGTTTTCTCCGTGTAGTAATTTTTTCATACGAAGAATTTATGCCATGGTTTTTTTTGTTTATAGTACTTTAAATTTGTAAAAGTATCTAGAGCAATAAATATATTTGATTTTTTATATTCACAATTCACTTTAATTAGATACTGGCAAAAAATATTTAGATTATAGCCAATGCTTAATTTATTTTGCTTTCTAGAGGGTGTAACTCATAAATTAAGCGACCCGGAGCAGGATGAGTTACGACAAATTGGTCGGTGTTAACTTGGTTCTCCCTCTGGGAACTGTTGTTTCATTTTTTACTGTACACGATCAGACAGCAAACGGAGTGTGAGTGTAAATGAAACCGTTACGAATTCTATTCTGTCCCTTGTTTATATATGTATCACAAATCACACTCACTTTTGTTTTTTAATTCAAACTTCATTCAGAATAGCTATGTTAAAAACAGATTTACGATCGAACATTTTTTCTAATGATAACTACTAAATTAGTTTCATCTATATATAAGGCCAATTTATCTATAGAAATATATAGTTTTAATTATTATTTCCTATTAATATTTCAAAATCAATATTTTTGACTTAACCGTTTCTAGAACAAAAAGCAGTGCAGCCATTTTAAAATTGTCAATAAAAAGCTTTTGCACAGCTCTTAATGCGAAGCATTAGAGTATGCTTTACGATCGAAAAATTCAGTTTGCCTCTTTTTCGCTACTGTTTTTACTGTTTTACTCTTGTTAGTCCACGGAGCTTAACCAAGTTACACATCATCGGATAGAGAATTTAATAAGGATTAATTTTATTACTTACAAAGACCATTTTTATGTATTAAATAACTAAAAAAGCATCAAAATGAAAAAAAATATTTACCTGTCAAGCAGTAGAAAAAGTGTCCGTAACCCGTAAACACAAAAACTCGAGAAAAAAGCCATTATTTGGATTATTTTTTTTTTTTTTAATTATTTTAGGGCCGAAGAAGTGTGTCATAAATGACCATCAAATTCGGCCCCATTTAATTATAATTAATAAAAAAAGCTTAACTAATTTTGTACATCTATACATATTTTTTACATATACTTTCATCACTCCAGTCGCGTCTGCGCGAAAAAATACATCTGACTATTTTTCGGAGCGAAATTTAAATTTCTAGTGTAATAGAAAGGAAAAAACAAAAAAAATTTGCTCTTGAAACTTTTATCGTACATTTTTCTTTTTTTTTTTTTTTTGCAAATGATCATTAAGAGTCGTGCACTTTTCGATTTACCAAAGTTTTTTTTTCTTTTCAATCGTGTGTCATTTCACTTTCCTATCGAAAAAAACTATTTAAAATTAAGTAGGAATCCATAGAAGTCCATGTAGGAAACTACGGATTCACATAAGGATCCATGGGGATCAACATAGGAAAATACGAATTTATATAGGAATCGATGTATGAAAGTATGGGTACCTGAATTTCCATATAGGAAATCCATATGGAAAACTGTGAATACTCCAACTCCCATTTAGGGATTCGACATATAGGAAACTGTTAGTATCTGGATCCCCATGTTAGAAATCCATAAAGGAACCTGGATATCTGGATTACTATCTAAATTTTTTATATACATACACTGAAAAAAAGATTTATTTGAGCCAAAGATATCGTATATTTGGATATGGCCAAATAAATATTTAATTGTGAGAAAGATATAATATATTTGAGTAGTTTAATTGCGTGAAATAAATGATTTATTTGTGGTAAAGAAATGATCCAATTGCTACAAATAAATAACGGGTTCAAATATATGTATAGTATCGCCAAATTTCAGGTTATTTGTCACAAATTTAATTTCTTTACCACAAATATATCAATTACTTACCACAAATAAATTATATATCTCCGTTAAATTATAAAATTATTTGAATCAACTGTCATATTTTGTTGTACCAAATATATTTATTTGTCATTAAGAAATATTTTTAAAAAAGCCACAAATAAATTGATTTATTTGGGACAAATATTTCTTTTTTTCAGTGTAGTAAACCATGTATGTCTACATGGAAATCATAAACTAGGTTCCCCTATAAATTTTTGAATGGTGTGAATTTCCATAGGAATCAATGTAAGAATCTATGCTGGATTCCTATAGGAAACTATAAGGGAATCTATGCTGGATTCCTATAGGAAACTATAAGGGAATCTATGCTGGATTCCTATAGGAAACTATAAGGGAATCTATGTGAGATTTTACATACAGGAATCTATGCTGGATTTCTGTAAGAAACTGTATGGAATTCCGTCCGAAAACGCCATGTGGGAATCTAAGCAGGATTCCCACTTGAATTTTTTTGATAATAAAATAAAGTTAAATAACCATCACTTGAAAAAAAAAAAAAAAAAAGTTTTTTTTTTATTGTAAATTTTATAATTGGCCGCACTGCTCAGGCTGATTAACTTACCCCATTATTTTCTAAGAACCGTTCCTAAAGTAAGCATTAACCAACAAAAAAAGAAAAATTTTCATCTCCAAAACAATGTCTCATTTTGCCCTGGTCTTCACTAAATTTTTAAGACATAGATAATGAAATTAACATTTTATATAGAATCAAAAGTTTGAAATAATAACGTTTCAGAATTTATAATCCTTATAATCTGATGCTAGCAAAGTTAAATTAGTACTCAAATAATTTCTCTAATTAAAATCTCTTCAGATAGTATAAGTTCTGTAATGCAAACATTTACCATTGCCAATTGTCATTAGTTAAAGTCACTTTTCTATTAAATTTGTAATCAATTACGGAAATAATTAAAAGTAAATTAAGCGTAGATAGAAAAAAAAAATAAGACATAAAAATCAATCTATTGAAGATTGTAAAACATACATTTAAATTTTTATGCAAAAATAAACGAGTGATTCAACTGTAGGCAGAATGAAAATAAAGAGGAACATTCATTGCATTAAATAAATTTATTTAAATATATCTTCATGGTTGATTCAGTGTGGCAGTTAAATGTAATCCAGTTTTATTTCATAAATCGACATTATAGATGTAATATGTATTGGTTATCAATGTAATTTTAGCATAAATTTATCACTATAAATTTAAAGTAATATAGGGATGTATCAGGCAGCGCGGATCGAAAGGAAAATACTTTATGAAGCAAGAGAAAGGCATTATCCAATTTCATGGGTACTCTTACTGTTAACTCCTCTTGGCTCTTGCTCGATATGGTAGTAGGCGAACATAGCGGATAGCGTGGGTAGTGTACATCATCAGTGTAGTATAGTGTTCGGACAACGCTAAAAGAGCTACGAAGAAGACTACTAAAGGTATAAGAGGAAAAGAGAGACCTAAAACCAGCTTTGAAGAAGAAATAGAGTAATAATATATAATATAATGTGTGGAAGAGAGTGGCAACCACTCGCGTGGCTATGATACATATACACGCACTTGCGCGTGTCTCATTTTTGATATGATGCGAATGTGACTATGGAAGGTGAGCACTAACATATTTTATACTATACAAAGCTGTTGGATCATCAACGTTGTACTTTATTCTTTGCTAATCCGCCCACATAAGCAAATCTGGAAACAAACAGTGTATGGGCGGAAAAAAATTTACAGGCGAACGAGTCACCTTCATACACAACAGACACGCTTTTAAAATGAATAACTGACTATTTGTATTTTAATGACTAATTATATTTTTATAACAGATAATTTACGGTGTAAGGGTTATGCTTTGTTTCAGTTGCTTGTTTATAGGGAAATCCGGGGTAAAATAAGTCATTACGTAGGTGTCTGGGGCAGAATGATACTTCATGTCTCAGAGAAGAAAAAAATTTTTTTTTATAAAACACGTGGCCTGTTTTACCTCAGAGTCAACTTTTCCAATTTTCGATAGGATAATCTAGATGATAAATACCTGAGGAAAAATTTTTTTACTGAAATTAAATTGGCCGCACTATTCAGGCTGATCAACTTTCCTGATCATTTTCTTCATACCGCAACTAAGCATTTTTAAACAATTAACAATATTATTTTATCTCTCAAACTTGGTGTCTCATTTTGCTTCGGATTTCCCTACCTGTGTAAAAAATTTTATCAGAACATTTTACTAAACCAAAAATACTTACAATTGATTTGTGTGAAAATATTTAAGGTCAAAGACCTAGTACCTGATCAGGGAACTAGTACTTGATCACTTCATGTATTTGCATATTTATATTTACTAAATTTTACTAAATATAGATGTCGAATACATGAGTGATCGGGTACTAGTTCCCTGATCGAGTACTCGGCTTCACCTCGGACGTTATATTTACACTCGTTTTCGCAAATTCGCGCCACAAACTTCAGGCTCATATCGCGACATCTAGATTGTCGGTAAATCGCCACTTTGCGGCCTTAGACGTAAATATCTATTTCGAACCTAAACAGGAAATCAATATTGATAGATTGTAGATCAAATCATGGAACTATCATATTGTCTTCTATCGAATGAAACATAACCAAAACGTAAGTTTCGAGATCATAAATTATTTTTTAATTAGTAGAGCTTTTAGAAATCTGGCTGTTGCATTTGTCCCCATGGCGGATTTTCCAAATAATTTTATCATATCCTATCATAATTAGTCTAGTCGGTTCCAAATATACAATTGGTTTGATAGTTCATATATGTATGCATATAAACTCAAGTAATTTAAAAATATTTTGTTAAACATATCTTCGAACTCGCAGTTAGTAAAGTTTTAATACACGCAGAGAATTTTACGGTATTTTTTGCATCAAAAATTTATATAAAAATTACTATAGTCATAGTAACATGAGGACAGTATGGAATTATTGTTCAAATTACCGATACTGTAGAAATTTTTAAAATACATCGAACAGAATTTACAAGGGGCATTGTAATTTTGACAAAGCAATAGATAAAATTTATACCAACTGCATACTAAATATTCTGATTTAACCTAATTAATTTTACTATGCAGTTGGTATAAATTTTATCGGTTGCTTTGTCAAAATTACAATGCCCCTTGTAAATTATGTTCGATGTATTTTAAAAATTTTTACAGTATTGATAATTTGAACAATAATTCCATACTGTCCTCATGTTACTATGACTATAGTAATTTTTCTATAAATTTTTGATGCGAAAAATACCGTAAAATTCTCTGCGTGTACTGGCCCGCAGGATCAACCCTCTTTTCTTACATTTTTTTTTTTTATTAAATTGATAGTTAGATATAATTAATAACTAAAGAGACTATGAAATATAAAGTAGGGGAGGGTGGGGCAGAGCGGCCCCCCTAAGCCAATTATTATTTTTTGTGGCTTTCAACCATATGATCACTTTACTTTTGTCCTATTTCGAACAAATTTATGGACATTTTGCCAAAATTCTGAAAATTTTTTTTTTTTTTTTGTGGGGCAGAGCGGCCCCCCTTCAAAAAGTGATAAAAAAAATTTTTTTTTTCGTTTTTTTTTTTTTTTAAATTGTTTTCATCATTAAGAATGTATTTCTTTCTCTTGACAACTATTTTTGGTTTTATATTACTCGAAAAAAATTTTTTAAAGCGTAAAAAATCGTTTACTCTCGATTACCTCAATTACTAATTGTTATTTAATAAAAAAAAAATCAATTCTATAATTTTACTTTATTTCAAAAATTTATCAACTAAAAAAAAAATTTAATTTTTATAAATTTTTAGTGACCAAATTTGCCTTTTACACAAAGAAATGGCCGAAAAATATGAAAAAATAATTTTTTCGGAAGTTTCGGCTGGTCCATTTTGCCCCAGGTGTTATGCGTAGGGCTAGAAATGTGGAATTATAATAATTTTTTTTTAATTTGACGATAAAAATATGAAAAAATCACTTTTTCAAAATTTTGGGCTTGTCCATTTTGCCCCAAATGTCATGCGTAGGGGTAAAAATGCGCAAACATATCGGATTTATAGTAATTAGTCGAAAAAAAAAAAATTTTTTTTTTGGTCAAAATTTCAGGGGGGCCGCTCTGCCCCACCCTCCCCTATTTGTTTTTTTAATATTTTTTACATGGATAATATTTGCTTTGTCTCAGTGCTTACGAATTATGATAATTTATAGATTTTCGCATTCAATAATTTATAGTCATTTTTTATTAGGACATAAATGTTTCTGCTGAACGCAGGAACCAGCCAATAACGAGCGAGGGCATTTGCAAAAGTGACCCGCAAGGTTAATACGATTGGATGATTGGCTTCATCAGTAAATTGATCGTGGACGTTGGGCATTGAACAAATGAGGATATACTTGAGCTGGGAACTTACGGTGCCACAAATTGACGCTTTACTAGGGGGTCTTCATTGTGTTAGATAAAAATATACTTGGTGTGAGAAAAGTACAATTAAAACACAAAAAAATTTCGAGATGTAGTATTTATACTTATGTCAGCAAATATTTATTATTATCTATAATACAATAAAAAAAGAGCAAATTAATAAAAAAAATATTATTTAATAATGTAAGATAAATTATGCAGTCACTTTAGTGCATATTATCAGATAGTTGGGTTATACAATCAACGTAGGAAGTCCGGTATGTGTTACGCAAGGGCGCATTTCTTTATCTATGTATATTTTCTGTCAGATAATGTCGGGAGATAAATCTAATTACGGTTTAAATTTATATTATAATTTTATAGAGTTTACTTTTATTATCTTAAGTTATTAATGCTTTTAAAAATAAAATCATAAAAAGTTTATATTCAAACTTTATAGAGACCAACTACATAAAAATAATGCTATCGAACACATTAACTGGATTTTGTTATAAATGTTATGAATATTGACTTCAAATTGAAAAGAGGTTTGATTGGTTAGCTGGCAATTCAAATCAGTACGCCTTGTTAATATATCTGTATTATTAATATAGCTTAACTGAATAGATACATAACTGATTAGAGAGTTTATAGGCACAAGATAAAATATTATATTGGATTTATTTGGAATGTGAATGATAAATATTATATCTGCTTATTTCTATTTTTAAACGGAGATAAATTTACGGTAACAATTACAATGTATTATAAAAATAGTTTCCATATCGTATGGTAACAGATTTTTTTGAAATATCGATTATAGGAATAGCGCCCATACAAATTATGGTGATCATTCCTATCCATATGGATTTTATTCCTATACGGTATCGGAATAGTTCTTAGATCATCATGGGAATTGTTTCCATATATTATGGTACCAATCACCATAATAGTATGATAACCATTACTATACTACTATAGTAATCGTTACCATACTAAGATGATAATAATTCCCACACATCGTGGGAATCATTACCATAATACATGGTGACGCTTACAATAGTAGTATAGAATGATTACCATAATATTATGGAAATACTTCTCATATATTATGAGAACGGTTACCATTATATACAGGGCTAATTCTCATACGGATCTGAAAACCGTTGCAATGTGGATAGAAGATTTATTACTATTTGACTGTGGAAACTATTCTCATAAGTATGATAATCATTACCATAATTCAATTACTGTAAGATATAGGAACTTTTACCATAATTATAGTAATGGTTCCTATAGTTATGGAAAATTTTCCCAAAAACTATGAGCCTATGTCCTATAATTCCAATTTTTATTTGGTTTAAAATAGACCACATTTTTCGACCCGGGTAGGTCACCTCTGGATCAAAATCAGATTTTTTTCTCATAAAATATTGCCTTCTTTTGTCTTTATCTAGACTCAAATCAGATTTTTACGGCCTATTATTTTTATTAGTCTGTCTTTGATCGTTTTTGGATCAAAAACAGCTTAAAATTTTTATAAAAATTTAAAAACAGATCGACTATAGTTCAAATACAATGTATTTCGACTAAAATCAGATCAAATTTTCGACCTGAAGTATAGAAAAGGTCACCATAATTCTCTTCCCGTGTATTTGTATTATTCTTAATTTATGTTCATTGCTACCGTTCATAATTATTGTACCAAGATAATATATTTAACTTTTCGCTATGAAAATTAAAAGACTTTCAAATGGAAAATTTATTGAAGTACTTTACATTTACTTGGCGAGTTTTCAATACTAAACCTCTAAAATTAGTTCTTCTGTTCAATTTTTTGCAAGATTTATCCATTAGCACTACAGTAATATTAGTAACTAGATTAAGCTCAGCAATATGTTACGTAATGATACTTACAGAGTATGTTGTTATGATATAAATACGAACTCAGAAAATAAACAAACGACTCTTAAAGATGAACCATCAATCGCACAAGTTAATTAAATCTTGATCCTATCAGAGGTAAATGTGAAGACACGTACAAAATGTTAAATCTAGCTATTCAAATTTCTTTAAGCTATGATTTTCGTAAATAAAAATATTAAATTTATCAACAATAGAGTATTTATAAATTTTTTTTCCAACATTTATATACGTATTTATATTTGAAGGGCGCAAAGCCATAAATCTTTTAAGCTCTTATTAAAATCGGTCGGTCGAAAAAATAAATCGTTGGTGTAAATAAGCTGACTTGAAAAAAAAAAAAAAACTTTATCAATTGTTAACAGTAAAAGTTAAAAACTTGACAAAAAAAATATAAACTTTCAGTTAAGAAGAAATTTTTCAATTATTAATAAATCATGTCGTAATTTTAGTGAAGCATAATGTTTTTTTTTTTTTTTTTTTGTAACTCATACCCAAAATGTACGCCATTAAGTGCCTGTAGTCGGCAGTTATAGATATTATGTATGCCAGCGGGTAACAAAGATACCTAATTGTTCAAATTGAGACGTCAGCCGTACAAAAATAGTTATTTTCGATACTCATGTGCAAAGGTAGGGGTTCCGACAAGCTAGGAGTGATGTCACAAGTCTGATATTGTGACGCATTTTCAACAGATTGTATATTACGTCCGAGGTCTGTTGAGAATGTATCACAATTTCAAACGAGTTAGAATACTCCTAGTTTTTCGGGATTCCTACCTTTGAATATTACGTATCGAACAAAATTTTTTGTAATATCAACGGCGGAAGTTAGATTTGAAAGAAAAAATATCTTAACATTTTCATTATTAAAAATTCAATTTAATAAAATAAGGATCGGTGTGTTTATATGAATCAACTGCTAACGTTCATCCGATTTTCATGCCACCAAGCGAACGATTGTAAAAGTAAAAGAAATCCTCATAAACTGTAGAGTTCGTACATGGACGTGTGGGAATTTAAAGATACATAGAGAGTGAGAAGTTACTTATCCACACGTGTGCGAGGAAAAGTGACTAAACTATAGTTGGTCGGGAATCACGTACTTTACTCAGACTAAGTATAACTCTAAAATCTAACTTTCGCGGTTGTTATTACAAAAATATTATTTTTTAGTTGCATGCACTATAGTTAGCGTGTAAAAAATATCAAAATAACTCATTGAGTCATCTTGTGACAAAATTTTGTTTCATATATAACGCGCACTTTAGTGCCTGCGGCAGCTAAGCTGTCGCCAATAGGCCCATTGGCGTACTTTTAGAGGATTTCTTACAAAAATTTCGCCTTTGGCTTGGCAGTCAATCATCACAACTCACGTCTAATACACTGTTGCACTCGATACATAAATTACCATTATTTTGGCATTATTATGTACACTACTCAGAAGAAACATATTTTTTATCCGGAATTTGCGCCTGTTTAATGGCTTCTACTACATTTTCTTTTCTTAAAAATAAGCCTTTACAAAACTTTGTATAATTAACAGTTTATCTTTTCGAGCCGTTTATTTAATAGGTCGCTTAATAAAACGCCTTTTTTGTTAATAAGTAAAGGTTTCGCGCAGTTTCAAGTAAGTAAGTTTCGTAAACATGCCTTTGTATCATTACGAACATACTTTGTGAACTTCATTATAAAACAATTAGCTTTTTTACGACGGACATGGCATATAATTCCCCGGAGATAATAAATTCTTATCTTTGAGACAGATGTCATTTGAATCAATGAATTTTTCACAGTATTAATATGTACATCATTAATCTATAATTCACTATCAATCATTCTACTATATCCAAGAGTCACGATCTTATGATGAATCATGATTTCTAATGTATTCGATAATGAATTTGATTCCACTAGAATATATTTCGGACTTTGAAAGAAGTATACCGGCTTTTAATAAACTAATGAAATTAAGCTTTTTTTTTCCTTTTATATTATATAAATGACATCGTTAGTTTATATGTCATTAAATAACTATTATATAAAAACAAAAATAAAATAATAATAATAACTGTGTTCAACTTTAATCTATATAGAATAGAAGCGCTAGTTTTGGACACTCTACCATTCGTGGACACTTTTTATCTTATTTTGATTTATACAGAAAGAAAATTATAAGCACTGTCTATTAGGGTGATTCAAAAAAAAAATTACCCCCTACTACCCCCTGAAACGTTAGTGGTTGCCGAGAAAAAAATCCTTCCAAAAGATGGGCTCTCTAGCTCAACCCTAAGAGGTCGCTATTTTAATTTTAATTTCCTATCTAATTAACATGTAACAATTTACTTTTTCACTAAGTGTAATTACTCGTAAGCTGCTCAATATTTTTTAAATTTTATACAAAGATTTTCAAAGCTGATTCCTCAAGCTTTCTAAAACTCTATGATGAGTCAAAATTATCCCCAATTGAAGCTAGCAAAAAAAAAAAAATTGAAAATTAACAATTTCATTTTGAAATACAAAATCGATACTATTCAGATAGCTTCGATTGGCGTTTTAATTATGATAATTATGACTCATCATAGGGTTTTGGAAAGCTTGAGGAATCAACTTTAAAGATCTTTGTATAAATTCGAAAAATATTTAGCAGCTTACGAGTAATTACACTTTTAGTAAAAAAGTAGATTTTTACATGTTAATTAGATGCGAAATTAAAATTAAAATAGCGACCTCTTAGAGTTGAGCTAGAGAGCCCATCTTTTGGGAGGATTTTTTTCTCGGCAACCACTAACGTTTCAGGAGGTAAGAGCGAAAAAAAAAATTAAAATTTTTTTTTTGAATCACCCTACTGTCTATGCACTTATGGATTCCATTATGAAAAGGGTTTCTAACTCATATAGAAATTATTCTTACATACAGTCGGGACTCGTCATAAGACTATTTGCTGTCTTTTTTTATACACCAGATATAGCGATAGTTTGAGAGAGAAACTAATAGTCTTCTAACGATACCCTACTGTAAGATGGAAAATGTTTCCATAAGAATGGAAACTGGACCCATCACATATCTTCTCAATTCAAGTTAATGAGATTTCTACTCAATTGCCGATGAAATCTCACTAATTTTACGTAAAACGTCACTGATTTAAACAGTGGCCCTGGTAAGTATTTAAATCAACTTATAAATCAGTTAGTCAGGCATTCGATCCCATCGCTGGTCGATCAAGTTTCTGGATTCGATTATCAAATTAAATGGTTAATTTCTAAGGTTAAATAATAATTAATCTGTTGCCGAAAGAAAGCCATTGTGGTACCAATTCGATTAAACTCTCCCTACACCGCTTGTTGTTCGTGCTCAGAAAGGTTCTTAACAGCTTTGACTGATCAGTTATAGGTCCGATCCCATCGATATTCGATCAAGTTTCTGGATTTGATTTTCTAACTAAATTTAAATTTCTATGGTTAAATAATAAAGAACTAACCTTAATTCTCCTGTGAAAGCGTTCTACACTTTTACAGGAGAATCAGTATGAGAAGGTAATTGGATAATGATAAGGATAAAACCTTTCTAATGAATATCGTTTGTAGATAGGTTCACTTATATACCTACGAGTGATCTAAAAATTCACTGATTAACCAGAGAAAATTCAGAACACTGAATGAATTAGTGGACATTCCACTGATTCAAATTAAAATAATAAAGGAAAAGATCACAGTATTGTAAAGAAAATAGTAATTTCGTTAAAAAGAAAGCGTTCTGAAAGTGGATATTTAAATCAAAATATCGGTATGTAATCCAAATATCAGGAGTATGTTGATAACAAATGCTCTCTACTCAATAAAATGTTCGGATTCAATGGTTGCGTTGAGATTTGCTAAAATCTGAATAGTTCTAAGTATAATTTACTATACTCTATACTTATTTGTATGAAACATAATTCCACTAGTGAATATAGTAATTTGGCATCCCTCGCAGATTTGAATCACGGTGGGAACACCGTGAAAGTGTAAACATCGTGGATCCACTGTGGTTACACGGTGGGTTTGTTCCATTTCACCACCGGGTATACACAGTGTATCCACTGTGATTACGCGGTGTATCCATCGTGATTACGCGGTGGCTTGACCACTGTGTATACACGGTGTTCCCACTGTGATTACGCGGTGTATCCACCGTGATTCCACGGTGGCTTTGTGCTATTTCACCACCGTGTTTCCACGGTGTATCCACCGCGTAATCACAGTGGAAACACCGTGTATACACGGTGTTCAAGCCACCGTGTAATCACGGTGGATACACCGCGTAATCACAGTGGTAAAATGGAACAAACCCACCGTGTTTCCACCGTGATTCAAATCTGCGAGGGATTATATAGTTCAAATTCTGCTAAGAACAGCTGGACAGTAAACTTGAACGCAGCCAATGGTTATTTAATGCCCATTCGAATCGCAATGCCTCACTCGTCCAGCTATAGCTGAAGCTAAGTCTGCGATTGACTTCGGAACTTTCATCAGATCTTTCGGTATCTTAAACGATTCATTTATTCGCTTTTCTTCCGGTTTTGTAATTACGGTGTTATTTATTTCTAGTTCAAATGTATTTATTATTCAATACTAATAACCTACTTACTACAGATTATAAAAAAATTTATCATATTTATTACGAAAACGGCCCCTATATACTTATTGGAACTCTTTCTCTAATATTCTGGGCAGCATTTCTGTACATTATGGGAACGGTTTTCGTGATTTATTGGAATCATCTCATTGATTTTATCTCCTCATATAAATTAATATAAAAAATACTAGTTGTATAATAAGTGCAATTCAAGTATCTTTGAATACGATCGAAACGTCTACGAAATTTTTGCGTATTATATAAATCACCTTATCAAAATTCTTAAAGTGACTAAAACAGGTACTTAACATGTCCGAAACCAGTAGTCCTCTTCTGTCTTTTATCTCTATTTTATATCATTATTTTAAAATATATCTGGTGAGATTCGAAGTATACGTTATTTATCTTGCATGCTAATAAAAAATGTAAAGATCGAAAACATCTGGATTGTTTTCATTAATTTTATTTGGAGATGTCTGTTATCAGAAATTCAAAAAAATTTCAGTACGGATGTTATGTATGCATTTTGAATTAATTAAATGATACGTATAATCCAAACTTGTCACAATGATAAATTTATTGTTATGATAATAGTTATTTGACCTTGAAGAAAGAGTAACGTTTGTATGCAATCGTTTATCGTAACAAAGATTTCAATAAACAGTTTCAGTATAAAATAAATTACTTAAAACAACGAATATATTTTGTTATTCATTATCATTAAATGTATTCGTGGGATTTTTATTTATTTATTTTAATATAAATAAAAATATAAGCATAAAAAATTTGTGTGCAAGTTTTATTATTTCAGACGGTGTGAATATCGTGAAATGAATAATTTAATTACTTATTAATCGTGAAAATTTATACTTTATCATTAAAACCATACACAGAACAAAATATTATGTATCTGTATTAGAAACAATCCACGTTTAATTTTTTGCGTTGATTATTTTTTGTTAAATCAACACATTTGATTGTGTTGCTTTAAAATTTTTAATCGATCTACTATTTAACACTTTTAAACTGTTACTTAGAACAAAAATTTAAATTATAAACATTTATGAAGTGTTACTCTAAAATGAACACAGGTTTAAAACTAGTGACACGACCGATGACCCAAAGACAACTGATCCCCGACAATTGGTCTCCGACAATTGATCCTTGCGACGATTGATCCGCCGATAAAATATACTCACACACATATAAATGTGAAAAATTTGTGTGTGAGTATATTTTTTATGTTACACGCACACAAAATTAGTGAAAAAAGGGCGTAATTTTTCACATTTATATGTGTGTGAGTATATTTTATCGGTGGATCAATTATCGCAAGAATCAATTGTCGGGGATCAATCGTCTTTGGATCAACGGTCAGGTAACCCTTAAAACTTGTTGACATCAGATCACACATTCAACTTTAGTTAAATTTAGACTTGATGGTGTCAAATAATTTACACAAAATTTTCAACTATGTATAATTTTGAATGAAATGTTAATAGTTATTTTTTCGTTACATAAGAATGTGTCTTTGTTTCTTTAAAAGAAAGTAATTGATTTACTATTTACAACTGGTATGAACTATTACGTAATTTATTTTAAATCTTGACTCTAATAAAGCATTTTTTACTGTCAAAAAATAGTTCACTGTTAAATAATAGTTGTCGTCACTATAGATAACTTTACAATAATATATAAATTGTATTTAATGAATATCTATGGCCCAAAAAAATAACTGTAAAAATTAACATTTTTTTGTGTCGCCACTGACATTCGAACAGTGTTGAATTTACTTCTCTTATTACTCGAATTTTGCGTTGAAATTTAATTACAAATTTTTAGTGTTGACATTCGATTAAATACTGTATTAAAAAAAATACAGATATTGTGTGGGGACCGTTTATAGTAGCACACAGATTATGTTGATTTTAACACAATATTTTTTACTATGCAGTAAATACTTTTATCCAATTTTCTGTGAATCCCAAAAATTTTTAGCGATTTTGCTGTTTCCAAATATATTTAATGTTTTAGATGAAAAATATTATTTTCTAAATTTCATGAATTTCGCGAAATTTTTTCCATGATAAAAAAAAACACATATTCATATACATGAAGTAAAATAAAAAATGAAAGAATTATGTAAATATTTCATAGAAGTGAATCACTGTCATACTTTACACTCAAACCCAGATCTAAACCTGATTGACAGACATGGAGATGAACTGAATTAGTGTTCATATATCGCATTAACGGATTGAGGTCCACGATAATCAGTCGTGTTCAAACCGGTGAATCGTTTGGTTCGAACGGATTCACCACATATTTAATTCCCGCACGTTTTGTTTGTTTTTTTTTTTTAATTTTTTATTTTATCGGAGTGACATCTGATGCTAGTTAATTCCAGATAAATGATATTAATATTCATATCTACAAATGGGTATAATTTTTTTAATTTATATATTTTATCAATGTGCCACAAGCAAAAATTCCGAATCGTTTGAAGTTTTGTACAATAGTGATCAAGTGTGATTGTAATATATTTAATAATAATAATGAATAATAATAAACTATACAAGCTTAAATTATTATTTAAATAAGTAAAATTAAAAAAACAAAACAACTAAAACCCTAACCAGTTTATGTATCTTGAATCTAATTAACGGATATTGCTTGGAGCGATATACAAACTAAAGAGGAATTTGAGTCAATATATTTTATATAAAAAATATTTGCACTACATCCAATCTAGTTCTCCAATATTTACTTTTTTCTATGTTTTTGTTCATTTTTTATGGGTGAAGAAGTTTTAAATTTATAACTACTGAAAAAAATATATCATACACGAAAGCTCGATGAATAATTTTTTATTTTAATTTTAATAAATTAGATATTAATTAATCACGGAATGTATTGAATTTTTTTTTTTCAATAGAATAAAAAAAAAATATTCGGTATTTGTTCCGTAACAAAACAACCTTAACAAAAACAAATCTCACAGTTTTTAGTTTATTTCTTAAACTTACAAAAAAGTGATCATGACCATCATCACCACGATAATCATGATGATGATCATCATCATCATGGTTATCAATATAATCATCATAATCGTCATCATCATCATCATCATCATTATCATCACCACCACCATGATCATCGTCATTATAATGATGATGATCGTCATTATGATGATGATGATCGTCATTATTGTTTTCATCATGTTTATCAATATAATTAACGTCATTATCACCGACACGGAAAAAGATATATCCGGGAATATGTGCTGGCAAAATAGCATACATGCGACCATACTAAAGATATAAGCTGGATATTATACTATTTTTCCGGGATATATATTTTTTCGTGCGGGCATTGTCATCGTAAAGATAACCACTATAATAATCGAAATTGTCATCATTTTCTATGATTAAAAATTGAAACCTTTTTAGCTCTTTCGTTAGTCTGGACATATTCTCATCTTCAAAAATAATTTTCGTAATAATACCAGCCTAGTTTTGAACAGGATACTTTGTTATAAGGTTTTTTGTTTGCTGAGGTTATTTTGTCAGGGTCATTTTGTCCGAGGACAACTAGTCGCGGCAGTTAATAGTGAAATAATTGTGTTATTGATGAATTCGTAAAAAAAAAAAAAAAAAACTTTAGTCCCAAAAGATCACGAAATCTTCTCGATATATATCTGAAAACTTATATGTCAACTAGTACATTTAATATTCTTTCATGTTATCGTGTTTTTATACACTTGAAATATTTATAGCATATGTCTATCATCAAGACAAATGTACTTCGTGGCCCTATATGTCACTCGATGTCACCAAGTGTATTGCTCAGGATGTATTATGTATATAGCTTTGGTTTCACGCCAACTTTCAAAGAGGCGTTAGATATATTTATACTGGCTAAGTGTGGAAAGGGACCACTCCTTAATCACAAGATATGAGAATTCAAATTAATCATATAAAAAAAAAAACAAAAAAAAATAAAAAGCATTTTTAACTCTGAAAAATATTAAAAACAATAAATCACTTTGTTACAGACTGCAATGCATTCTTATCTTTAATACCGAGATAAAAATTTACGTTATGATGTATGAGAACATATTTAAATAAGGCTTGAGTTATAAAACTAAAAAATGATTAATTTAATACAGAAATAAATAAATTATGTTCAAAATACTATAAATATTTATTCAGACTTGAGAATAATATTAATTTTAAATAAATTGATTAGAAACGGGAATTGAATTTCAGTGAAAAAGTTTTGAAAAATTACAACTAACTATATTTTTTTCGCACAAAGAAAAATGGATTTCTTGGCGCAAGAAAAAGTTTGCATTGTGAAATAAAAACAAAAATTTTCTTAAGACTAGAAAAAATTTCTTGGTGTAAGAAGTTTTTTCTCGCCCCAAAAATATTTTCGTTTTCGATTTATAATGCAAAGAATTTCTTGGAGCGAGTAAAATCTTTTCGTACAAAAAAATCCTTTTTTTCTGATATTTATATATACTATATATGTTAGCTTGATATATTATATATTAACTTAATATATTATATATTAATAAACAATATAATATATAGGGGAAGAGGGGGCAAAGTGGACCCCTGGGGGCAAAGTGGGCCCCTGAACATTTTCTATGCGCCCGTAAATTCGGACGGATCATAAACTTGTTGAAATTTCTTATATAATGAGGGCTAAAATAGACCATCAAAACTGTTTATTAAATATAATTTATTAAGAAAGTTAAAGAAAATAAAATTACGTTTTAAAGTTATACCGCAGCAGACTATTAAAATTACTTTTTATATTATTAAAATACAATTGTTTTGTAGTAATTTGCAAATATCACACGTGTAAAGAATAAAAAATATTAAATCCGAAATTTTTTGGAGGGCCCACTTTGCCCCTAATTTTCGATTTTTTCAATTTTAATGGGCGCAGCATAATGAAGTGAAAATAAGTATCAAGGGTCTTAAAAGAAGTAAAAGCGTAAAAAAAATGAATAATATCAGAATTATTTTCCTTAAGGGGCCCACTTTGCCCCCCGCCCCTCCCCTGTATAACTCAATATCTACACAGAAAGAGAATTTATCTCGAGTCAAGAAAATATTTTGAAGACAAACGTTTTCGGAGAGCAAGTCAAGATTTTCTTGAGCCAAGAAAATTTGTGTTGATCAAAAAAGATTACTTCTTTATCCAAGAAAATCGAGGTTTCCAAAAAATTTTCTTGAATCAAGAATATTTATTTTCAGTCAAGAATTGTTTTTCTTCTGTGTATATTTATATTTAACTATAAAGATTTTCAATTAATGTGATTTTTTAAAATTTTTAAATTACAGGTGCTATGAAAAGGTGACATTTAAGACTGGAGAAAGGACGGTTATTTGCATAACAGAAAAATTGGTTTGAACATGGCTAAAGGCTCGGAAAGATTACCTGGTAGTTCAACCAGAATTAGAACTCGAGATGATGGTTGCTGCTCCGTTAATTTCCTCAAATATGTTCTTCATATATATAACGTTGTTCTATTTGTAAGTATATATTTTTAGATATTTTATTTATTTATATGAAAAAGAGTTATTGCTGATTACCTGTAATCGATTATATTCCCCACATTTATGTGTATAATAATCATTTTATCACCCTTTATAACAGCTGGTGGATTATTGTCTATTATTATCACGCATTAATACTAATCTAATTATTTATACCACGCGAATTTTAATCAGGATAATTATTGCAATCATGTAAAATAATTTTTTTTATTCATCTAATCAAATAACAAAATTTATCAATTTGTATACTGGCTTTTTCTTTGCTATGGAATGTTAAAGAAAATAAATATATATAAGTCCAGAAAACATTTTTGTAATATTAATTTTCATAAAAGTACTGTATATTTATAATCCATAAAAACAAATTACTTTGTAAAACCTTCTGAGTTAAAAGTGCAGAATTATTATTTTAAAGACTCGTAGTATAATGTAATACTTTTGGTATTTATATCCAGAAAGGGAAGAAATTTAAAAGCAGCAAAATAAGAAGAATTTCATTTTCACTGCAAAGTGTACTTGAAATATTAAACATATTTTTTTAGTAAAGTGAATTTTTTTTTTTTCGCAGGTCGGAGTAAAGTAGCTTAAAATATTTAACTATTACAGAATATACGAATGAGCTTTTTTTTTTAAATATAAGTGTAATAACGACGATTAGTTTGTTGATATATAAAGTTTTCGTTTAAATAATTGTTAATAATTAAAATAACAACTTTCATTACTTCATTAATATTCATCTCTTACTATTACTTTATCGCTCTGTTCTCACGTAAAATTATGAAGCATATTATTATTATTATTATATAAATTAAATATGTATGTATATATTCATAAATAAATATATATATATATATATATATATATATATATATATATATATATATATATATATATATATATATATATATATATATATATATATACTTGCTGCCTGAATATCATTTACCTAGTTCATTATAATCATTACACTAACAGCTCATCAATTTAATGGTGCTACGCGTATATTAATTTTGAATACAGTATCGAGATAAGTCCAATATTAATTCAGAATATAAATTGACAGACTATATAATTAATGTTGACACAAGTTTACTTTGGTTTTGATCTTGATAGGTTGGTTTTTGCTATATTCATAAATAATATTTTTAAAAATATGTCATCTGGAAATGATGCATGTGGATAATTTTTACTAGACAATAATTTGTTTTACGCTGTAAAAAAACGGTGTTGAAATGAACTCACACTGATGTAGCGGTGCTACTTAGTGGTGTTTGAACAGTGTACATGCGAAATATGTTAACTCCGATCAGAGTATGAGGGTGTAAGTCTTTTAAAATCTACAAAACAGAAAAAAATAATTACAATAACTTTCGATGAGCTTGCGAAATTATCGTTAGTTGAGATGAAAAAAAATTTTGTTTATGTACTCTCTAAACGTAAATTAGCGAAATTCACTAGCAAATAGTTTCACTAATTCAGTTTTAGAGAGTATTGAGTAAGCAATGTCACTTTTATTAAACTATAAATAAGTTGTATACACGGAGAAATTATTTTCGTTTAAAATGCTATGGTGACATAGTACAGCCAGAGAAATACTCAGTCAAGATCTTGAAGCGATGCTGTAACTGATAGTTCTATTTTTTTTTTCTTTTTTTGGTTACCTAATTTTAAATTGTGAAGTTTAAATTTGCATTACTTATAATTACCGATTTTGTACACTCTGTATATTATTTTGTCTTATGGCTGTCAGGGGACATAAGTCCTATGGCCAAATAAAATTACATTTTTTTAAACTATAAAATATTCACACTTTAGACAGATTTTAAAATCTAGTCTTCATATTGAGTGTTAAAAAAAGAAGTAGTTGCTCAAAAGATTTAAACATTATATTCATTACTTAATATTATATATAATAGCATAACATAAAAGCTTCAGTGTAATTTTCTCAATAGATTGGATGGATTAAATAGTATTATAGACAGTACGGTTTTGATAGTGCAGTTAATCATTGTTGGTTCCTTTGTGAATGTATGCAGAATTGAACCAGACAATAAAAGAGTGATAATTATACCACAGTAGTGATTAATGGTAAAACCATCATCCAACAATAAACTCACCCACTAATTAACGAGCTATTATCGTTAATTAAGATATAACCATAAAATGATGTAGGGGCGAGACCGGGAATGAAATGGTACTTGGAATGAATAAAAAACGAAAATAAAAAGTTTTATTAAAAAGGATTTAAAAGCTTCTAAAATATTTTCGTGATTTTATTCTAAACGCGTCGTACTGAAGCATAGAAATTTTTTTTTCATTCTTTTTTTTTTTAAGGTTTTATGATATTCTATAGCTATGATTTTTTATTCCTAAGAATTTTTATATGCCCGAAAAGAATTACATTTTAAGCTCCATTAGTTCAGTCGATTTTTAGGATAATTTTTTTTTCGTTTATTCGCAAACTAATTGAGAAAAGTTTCAAATTTTAAGGATCAGCTTTTATTACTGTCAGCATATCCTGAAAATATGAAAAAAATTTATCCTGTTATTATCCAAATTAGTCGAAATGCTGTATCGTCTTTTGGTATCTTTTATGTATATAAAATTCATTTTTGATGTATACTTTTTTAATACTATCTATCTACTTTAATTTATGTAATTTGTAACTAAATAATAAGCCATTATTATTTTAGTTTGTTTTTAAGTCTCTCTTATTATATCCTTTAGAAATTTCCCTAAAGTACAAATAGCTTTTGAAAACTTGATATTGATAAAGACTTAGACTTGAGTGACCTACATGAAAAATATTATAAGATATATATATAGGTTCTTCGCTGTAATCCCTTAAATGCGGAGGTGAACTTTCTAAAAGAATCTTGTAGGCGTATCTTTATAACTCTGTAGTCACTCTTACATTAAGGAAACCAACTTTTGAATTTATAGTATATATTTACCGAATCATAAAATTTCTACAAGTTGTCATAGAAACAAACTGCTTATTTAGCTAACTTTTTCCTGCCAGCTTTGAAGAACTTTTCATTTGAATTCCTGTTAAGCTTTTATTAAGAAAAATAGTTTTTGAATCATCACTTCTGAATCACAATAAATTTAATCTGTTGTATAATCGTGTTTGTTAATGTAATATTAAACTAAAAACTAATTAGCTTGATGAAAAATACTGTTCAAAATAATAAGTTTCAAACTTGACTATTTTGTTATTAATGAAAAATATAAACAAACATTTTTAAAATCACATACAACTTGGATTTAAATAAAGTGACTATAAATTTGAAATTATCTATTCTTACTAAAAGTCGACATATATGGACTTAAATGTTGTGCTATACTGTCTATACTGTCGTACATATTATAATATCCACAGGTATTTTCACAGTCTTCACTTATTTTTACAGTTGCATTTACAGTGGATACACTCAATGTAAATGCAAGTAATAGCTATTGCTGTGTTTCATTTTAAAATTAGATTCTATGTGTAAATGATGATTAAAAAATACAGTATTCCGTTACTGCCCATAGGACAGTAGTGGGATAAAAAGATTGAGATCACATAAATATTTTAGATTTCAAAAAAATTTTTCGTTCAAAAAATCATTTTTGTTAGAAAAATTTAATAGCTTGAATAAATGAAATAAATAAGCTGCAGAAATACACTGTGACATAATTACCGAATTTCGAGGAAGAAATTCGGTTCAAAACATACTTTTCACCGTACCTGCGCTGAAAGTTTAAACTCCTGCCCTGTTCAGCGGGAAAAAAGTTGAATATTTTTCTCTTATGAGAAGACAAGTGATAAAAATTAGCTGATGCGCTATTCTTCTCCAAACAGAGACAAAAATTAAAACTTTCAGGTGCAAATCTGATAAAATATAGCATACACACCCTCGAAGAAAATAAAGCGTCCTAATCATAGTGGGTTAGAATATCCTACATTCAGAGAATTTCACGGTACTTCATTCTTAAGAAATTTCTAGAAAAACTACGACAGTAATCGTAGCATGAGGACAGTATGGAATTATGGTAAAAACTACCGATAACATAGAAATTCTTCAATTACATGAAACATAATTTACAATGTGCATTGTTATTTTCATACAGCAACAGATTAATTTTTATGTTAGAAATTTTTACTAATTGTATCGGAATCGACTTTGTTAAATTAGAATATTTGGTAAAGTATTCGTAAAAAATAAAATAAAATAAAATTATAATTAAGAGAATGCTCGCATACGTTTCGATACATCATGTTATGATTTCTAAACTATCAGTACTAGAATAAACGAAAAAAGCAGAATATTTTCGAACCAACCCGAATTTCAAAGATTTTTGATCATATAACTATGTTGTGTCGTACAAAGTATCAAAAAAGTTGAAATTTTTAAATTTTCTGTAAAACATAGTTTTTTTAGTTATTTTTTTATTGTTAATATTAAAAGATAGTAATAGATCTTTAGATCAATCAAAATTTTATTACTCTGTGGTATAGTAAAAATAGTTATCTTTTAGCGTATATTTTAATAAACTTTTATCAAAAATTGAGGTGTCCCATCGTTACCTAAAATTTATAGGTAGTTACTGCTATGGAATTATGTGCGTGTACTTTCTTCCTTTGGTGTGTAATATACTATTATCAATTTATTTTTTCGAAATTTTCCTAACACAATTGTCAGTTTGGTTAGTTATTTTATTAACGTAAACATTTAGAGTTTTGTGAAAAACGAATGCGATTCTGGTAGAGATGAAATGAAGTCAAAAGTTAACTGATCCGTTTCTTTCCGCTAAATCACATTTGTCTGGAACGGGCTTTTTCAACCGGCTAAAACAGGGGATTGAAACTCACACTTTCAATGCGAGTGATATTAAAACAAATTCAGATTGAAAGAGATCTAGATATATCTGAGTAAATCTAAATAGATATAGTAACATCAATGTAGATAAAAATTTTAAAATATTAGGTCTACTTTAATCTTATCTGATCTCGGTAGATTTAAACAATTTTTCCCAGTGAAAACGATCTAATAGATCTAAATAATTTTTATTGAAAAAGTAACAATAGGTATTAATTAATATCATATCATCAATGAGCATTATATGATACTATAATATTATCGCAATTAGTATGAGTATAACTAAGTATTATTGGTTAAATTTATCGTTAACTTCGCACACCCCTATTAAAAGCTTGTTGAAGCGTTGCGGTTTATCTATATTTTATTATACTGATCAGTTTAGTTTATAGCAGCTTATTTTTTATTATTTTTTACGGAAAATTTTTTAACTAAAAATATTTTAATATATCCACGTTCTGTAACATTAATTATATTTTGATTATAATTAAAAAGATCGATTAACCGAATCGTGTTTTCAATAATTAATTATACCATATGTTACTTCGTTGTGATTTACGCAATTAATCTTTTAAAAACATTGCATATTGCTTTTTAAATTGTATAATATTTATTAATATTATAATTATTATTATAACCGCATGTTATTTTATTTTCCATTGAAATTAAATGTTTGTGGATGAATTAAAATAACAAAATTTGTAAAACAAACGACCTCATGGACCAATCTCAAAACTCACCGCTGTTTTCGAACTCAGAGAACTCGAAAGCATTATTATTGGTAAACTTTTGATTAAAAAAGCCTTTTGAGCTCAAGAAACTGTTGAACAAAAATATACATTTCGCTGAAAAAAAAAAATTTTTGTCCGATGATATCATTGAATCCAATTGACCGATTTGTACGTGCTTTGCGGAAATAAAACGAGTTTGTTGAGACTTAGATAAAAAATATATTTTTGTTTAATTTTTATTTTCTGCATGACTTGTAAACTATTCAACCGATCGACTTAAAAATCTAAATGGTTCTTAGTCTTGGTAAGCTCTTTCGATTGCCACCAAAAACGTTCAAAATGGTTGATTAGTTCCAAAGCTATCGTCGGACGAAAAAAAGTTTACATACACCCTTCACTCACACACGCACACACACACACGCGCGCGGACGGACCTGCGGATGGACGTCCATCTGAAAATCGTCAGAATAGTTTTCTAGGACCGCAAAAAGTCGAGATCTGGTAAATACTCGATTTTCAAAAAACGGACCGAAGCTAATAACTCCCCCCTTTTTTTTTCAATTTCAAATTTTCACAGTGAAAAGCTAAAAAAATAAAAAGGAAAAATTCTGCAATTAGTGATTGTAACAAGATATATTTATCGAAAAGCAAAGATACTTTATTTTCAATATATATAGATCTTTTCCCTACCTTTTTATAATTTTTACTATTCATGCTCTCTTCTCACACTGTGTTTGTGAACAGTAGACGAATGCAAAAAAATAAAAAAATACTTTGCACCATGCAGACGTTCTTGCGTGAAACCACAACTTGGCACGAACATTCCACTGATGTGTAAATTCTTTACTTAATAGTACACACATTTTATTTTAGTATTATTATATTTTCACCTTAATTTCCATTTTTATTAAAAAATAAATTTTAAATGTTTAATTCATAGATAACACAAATAAATCTATCTAAAATTTAATCAAATTACAAGGTGAAAAAATATTCCGTTTTATTTTTAGATAAATGATAATTTAATCAAATATTCAATAATGGTAAATTACAGTAATAGGGAGAGAAAGGGTGAAAGAAGTCTTTTCAGGAAAATTAAATTCAAAAACATTGTTTTTTTAAACTTCTTATCTTTCAAAACACACGTAGAGAACCAAAAAAAAATTTTTTGCCAGCTTATTTAATTGAAATTGTATATAAATTTGTCCAATAAAATCATTGTGAGCTAATTTAAAATTTTTTCGTGCCCCGAGTTATCTCAGAAGTTCCATTTTGCCTCTTCAAACTTTTTGAAAAAAATTCAAGGGTTTGATTTTTCTGATTCAAATTTTATTTTATGAAAATATTTAATGGACTCATGTTCCCTTTTCTCTCCTCTTCTTACTAATATTAAATTATTTTCGTGAACGACAAATTTCAATTAATTATTTAGTTCCCATAAAAAAATATCTTATCAACAATCATAACTTATTGCTGTTATCATAAATGAAATATTGTTTATACACACCACATAATTCAATTGCGAAAATTTATATTATTTGTTCTTGAATAAAGGCAACGAGTTTCATCTACGCTTGCGACTGTTGCACGTAAATTTAGTACTGTCTTAAAAACGAAATAGTTATACGTCGGGCCATTTAGATTGCTGTAATCTTATATAGGCTAACCCACTAGAATTGAGAATGTTTTTCTATCAGGATAGAAGATAATCCCAAAATACTTACTTTTCTGAATCCACTTTCTATTTAATTTATCACTTAATTTATCTGTGTACCTCTTTCTTCAGACCTAAATACTAAATTACTTTTAACAATCAAATTGCATTCAACTATTGTCATTTTCCTGTTTATTTTCTTTTATATGAAATTCAATTGCTTTATTATCATTTAATTTTTATTTATTCCATTCCACACTTTGATTATTGTAGCAGTATGATGTTAATCTATATATATAAGTATATATATATATACTCAAGAGCTATTAGACAAAATGCAGAAAGTTCAAAACAGAGGAATGCGATTAGTATTAGGAGTAAATAGATATACAAGCATCAAGAGTATGATAGAAGCACTTGGTTGGATGGATATACGACAAAGAATGATATATAACTACTGCATTTTGATACATAAATTGATAGTAAATGAGACGCCAAAGTATCTTTTTGAGAATATCATAAAACTGAACGATAAGCACTGTCATAATAATAGAAGCGAAATTTCGATTGATATTACATTGACAAGGACACATTCTGCTGAAAAAAGTATAGCCTACAAAGGCTTTGATTATTATAATAAACTCCCAAATTGTCCTAAATTGGAGAACAGAATGTCTCATTTCAAAAGATTGTTAAAAATTTTTATCAAGAAGGAGTATTGACGCTAAAAATTTAATACTGTGTAATTTTATGTAGAAATGTAAAATAGCTGTTGCTAAACAAATAAATTATTATTATTATATATGAAGTTGAGTAATAAGAAAATCACATAAATTGTATGGGCAATTAAAATTTTTTAAAAGTTATTAAAAATATTCAAATTATTTTGAATAATTATCAAATTTAATAACCATATAATTATAGATGTATATATACATTTACACGCGCATATATCTAGCCTTGAAGTCATATATTTTTAAAGTACATAATAGACCTACGCGCCGGTATTTTAATTATTTTTAATTTTATATATTTTTTAGACATATTTAAATAAAACGTCACCAATTCAATAGCAAATTATCGTGTCAAATGATTTACAATACGTTTATTTAAAATTTAAAAAAAATAATTCTTGGTACAGCAATCATTCAACAAAAGAGAAATATTTTACTGCTTTGAGCAATATTGCTCGTTCATTTATTTTTTTTTATCTGCCATCTATTTCTAACAGCCTTCTCAGTACTTATGAATAACTTTCTGCAGAACAATTCATCTGTAACTCAAGTTTCAACTCAAGTCTCTTGAAACTTATTATAATTAAACATAAATTTTAATGATCTCCGGTTTTTATATCATCTACTAATATATATTATTCTGAGCGGTTTGAGTTTGATCCATTCAAGTTCACTCTTATACGAAAAAATTTATATCCGAGAATATGTATGCCGGAAAAATAGCATAAACATTCGACAATACTAAAAATATATAAGCCGCATATATGCTATTTTGCCAAGATATATATTTTTTGTGCGCGCACAAAATGTTCAATAGAATTTTATATAAAATGATAAAAACGGTTGTAAAAATCTCATTAAATTGTATGAATTTTAATTGACTTTAAGAGCTTTATGACTATATAATCTTTTATGCAACCATTACAGGTGTGCGAATAGTGTTTAAATCGAGTATAACTATCCGATTCGAAATTTAAATTTTGAAATAATTCGATAAATTCGAATTATTACATTCCAAAATCGAATCGAATAGTTCAATCCGATTTCATACGAATAATTCGTAAGTTTGAACTATTTGTACACCCCGAATAACCATGATATATAATCGCATATACGATTATATGTATTCGTACTAAACTTCATCTTGCAACTATATAAAGTTACATATAACTTTATATGAAATCTTACACTAAAAAAATATGTTGTTATCGTGACTATTTGAAGTATTGCAAATGGTAGATAATTGACATAATGTATCATTAAATTGACAATACTATAGATTGCTGCGTTAACTATCTTCAATTTTCAATAAAAGTATTGTTAATTTAACCATACTACTTGGTTATATTTCCAATACTTGGTATTTTGCTGTTTTAACGATTTCTATACACGGAGAAAAACATTGGCTCAAAACCTACCAATTATTATTATGCTGTCGACCAAAGATGAAACAGAAAGTGAAGCATCCAAAAATTTATTATGTATGAAAGTAGTTGTTATTAAATCTTATCGATAAGTTTCTCGCGCGTAGTAAGTATTGTGATACAACATAATAATTTTTCGTATACGCATAATAATTTTTTGGATGCTTTCCTTTCTGTTTCAAGTTTGGTCGACAGCATAATAAAAATTGGTAGGTTTCGAGCCAACATTTTTCTCCGTGTAAATTGCTATTATAGCAATTCGAATTGTTGATTTAGCGATCCGAATGGTCAATATATTAGCAATCTCGATTATGAATATATTAATACGTATTGTTAAATATTGCAATACATATTGCCGTCCCTGATTTAAGAAAATGATTTACTCAATGTTGAATGTATATCTATATAGTATTAATATTGAATTGTTTTGAATTATTTTTTTCAATCAGGAGTAACAATTATTTATATAGATAGTTGATTTAATGAAACATTTTTTCCCGGGAATGTTTCATTAAATCAACTATCTATATAAATAATTGTTACCCCTGATTGAAAAAAATAATTCAAAACAATTCAATATTAATACTATATAGATATACATTCATGTTTTTATAAAATTTTTTAATGAAAATGGCCTGGTAATATTTTATAAAATTGAATAAAATTTTATAAAGTTTTACAAAACTTCCTAAATTTTTATAAAAACATTTTTTCCCGGGTTGTATGAGTAATATAGCAATCTAAACTTTACACAAATAAAGTATCGCTATATTAATCTACGATTGTTTAAACTTTGGATGGTTCTACTACAACCTAACGGTATTTGCTCTTACATCAATATTTTTTTTTCCAATATATTAACTTTTATATTAATATTATAAGCCTATACGAATTTTTATAAAAACTTTATAAAATTATGAATGTTTTCATGTAATCTGAATAATCTGACTAACTCTCATATAAATTGAATAATTTATTATTATTTTTTAAATTATTCATTTTATAATCCACCTTGACTAAAATCATAAAACAGGCAATTGAAATCTGTATCATTTTTTAAGTCATTAAAATAAACCAACGCAAAGAAAAATCTAATTAAAAGAGATTTATATGAAAAGAAAATTATTAAAATTCGCTTTATGTCTTGTTATATTTTTTATGTCCTTTACTCAGAATATATTTAATCTAATTCGTAAATTACACTGTAATAAAGTGGTTCAATAATATGTATGTTAAAAACCATTGGAATCCAGGATTTTTTTTTAAATCTAAATGTCTATATAAAACGAACTTTTTTTTTGCGAACATAAATAGTGTATAGTTATGAATATGTATACATGTAAATATGCAGTAATATATGGACAGATATATATGTAGGTCAAAATTTAACCACGTTTAATAATTAACTTGAGTCTAAAATAAAGATCATGATACTCTTCACTTAACCCCTTTATCGTTATTACTTTATCTTACATCAGCATAAAATAACAAATTAATCATTATTATTCTTATATTCTTTGATGTAAATATAACACACTAACACACACAAAACTTATTTGCAGACTCAGAAAGTGTTTATTTTCAACTATTGACTTAGTCAACATCAAAATTCCGGTCAATATTTGCGAGAAACTATTAGTTATATATCAGAAATTTGGGAATTCGTGATTAAAAAACTTTTATTTATAAAATAAAAGCTTTGACATAGATATGCGAATCGATCTTTTTATATCCAGTATGAAACTATCAATTGAGTATTATTAGTAAAGTATTCTCATACAAATAAATATATACTCTTCGAGCTCAAAAAAACAAACATACTCAAGTATTTTCGAGTTCGAAGTGGGATGTTATGGGGCTGGCTCGCAGAGTCATCGTTTTTCAGATTTATTTTAATAAAACTGTTCTGTTATTAATGTGATCGATGTATAGATAATATATTAGTCTTTATAATGTTCAACACAAGTGTTGTAATTTTTTAAACTTTGTACCAACAGAATTACAGAAAACCCGTTAAATGTAAAAAGGCGGCACCACGCTCAATGACAACTATAATAAATCAAGTTTTGAATTTTGTATATACATATATATATATAATGAAAATCTTATAATCAGTATCAAAAATCTCATAGCTTGTTTGAATTAATTAAGTCAACGAAGTATAAATACTAATCCACTTCTGTGACGAGAGTTAATGCTCCGTTCAGCAGTCGATTTTCTCAAGCTTTGAAATTTAATCTCAATTGTGTATGTACTACCAAGCGTTTTAGTGAAACAAGTAGACTTGCTTTTGACATGTATATACAAGATTACAGTTTATACTTGTAACATTGTATACCAACATTGCACACAAACTGATGTATATATGTGCCACGCTAATATTCATTGTTTACTTATGTATATTCACGTAGATATGTAGTATAATTTATCCATATGTCCACGACTAGGTATAACGACTCTCTCAGCCATACCACTGTTTACACACACATATGTATATATATACCGTATTCGTGTACTCTTAGAGTATGTGCGCTTACCCGTGCTTTAGAATTCTCTATTCAAGTGGTTAGGAGGAGCCATACCAGAAGCAGGAATAGAAAATGAGAAAGGATACATTGACTTGATTTAAACATTTCATCCTTTACTTTGTAAGGAACTTTATATAATGAAAAAGGAAAAATTCACATTTTCATAAAGATATTTATAATATTAATTATTCAACTTGATCCTTTATATTATATTTATCATTTAGTTTATTCATGATTGTTCAAGTTTATTAAAAAAAAAATAAACAGTAAATTCAACGAAATAATTGATAATGGAAAAGTTTATTGGCTGTATTTTGAGGAGACTCCTTTTTAATAAATTATGTAACGACAAAGACCTTAAGAAGGCGTTTATAAGATGTTTTAATTTATTTTTAGCCATTTATGATTGTCAAATATTTATAGTTCCTTCATAAATTAGTATAATAGAGTAATTTTTTTTTGTTTATAATGAGGCAGGGAGATAATTAATATTTTAATTTGTGTAAAAATAAAATATTAAGATAGGAATATTATTATTAATGATTGAAATATCTTGAAGAATAAATATAAAAAAAATAAAATAAAAATAAAAAACAGGTTTGTTGGAATTCAAATGTCACCTCACCTACATTAAAAATCATAGCATATAATACACCCACGCGCAATATTTTAACTTTAGTTCCTACTTTGGAGTCTGTTCCACTTATCTCAAAAAAAAATCTCCAGCTGAGTCTCTTAAAAAATTCTTTAATTCCATATATAAAATTTATTTAACTCAAGATTTATAAATTGCTATGAAATTTTATTTTTTACTTGTCGAGTTGATGATAAGAAAAAAAATAGTTACACGGAGAGAAATTAATTATTGTATCTATAATACAAAAATTGTGATCTTAACTATCTAAAATGGTAATAACATTTTTCAGTGCTTATAATGATTAGTATTACTATTGAAAATGATAACAGTTACAATTGATGATGGTAACGGTTACTATCGAAGATGCTAATTGTAATTATTAGAAATTATAGTTGTTACAATAGCAGATGGTAACTCTTACCATTCAGTTTGCGTGCGTGTATGTGCATGTGTAGGGGTAAATGTGCGCATGTGTGTGCGCACGTGTGCATGCGTGTGTATATGTGTGCGTGCGTGTGTGCACATGTGTGCGTACGTGTGTGTGTGCGCAGGTGTGCATGTGTGCGGGTAAGTGTGCGCGCGTGTGTGCGAGCGAGTGTGCGCACCCGTGCGTGCATGTGTACGTGCCTAGGTATGTGTGTGTGTGTGTGTGTGTGTGAAATTAATCATTTTTTTTTAGCTTAGATATCTAAATAATGATGACCATATGGTCATCATTATTTAGGCTGATAGTAACTATTACCATCAGGTTATTAAAAATTACGATTTTTTATAATAGTAGTAATTATTTAAGATAATAACAGTTATAATTTCTGGTTATCATCAATAATTGTAAACTTTACCATATAGATGGTAGACACTATCATTCAGATTGTTTATTTAATAATTTAAATGATATTATCAATCATATAATTCAGTTTAAAAATGGTACTATAATTTGATGGTAACTTTTACCATAAAATTTTCTCCGAGTAAATTTCTGACAATTTTTATACAAGGAAAAGAAATAATAATTATAATTTAATGTGAATGTATTAAAATTAATACTAAGCTGAATTTATAAATTGCTATTTCAGCTTTCTGGACTCGTAGTTGGAGGAATAGGAATATGGACAGTAATTGCTAAGCACAGCTACATATCGCTAATGGCAACATCAACGTATCCAATCCTTGCATATGCTCTTATTGTCGCCGGAACTCTTGCAGTAATTGGCAGTTGGCTTGGTTGCGGTGGAGTGTCATCTGAAAATCGATGCGTCTTATTAATAGTAAGTAATATTATTAATTATTAATTAATTAATTAGATCGATACAAAGTTTTTAATAAAGAAGAATCTTTTAATTCTTTTCGTGATGCATGAAAAAGTTTTTTCACTTTAACAATAAAAAAACTTTCTAAAAAGTTGAGAAAGGTGTAAAAAAAAAACAACATTAAATTGTCTTCGCACTAAGGTAAAATACAAGTAAGCTTAAAGTGGAATAAAAGTATTTTTTTTAAATTTAATAACGAAACAAAAAAAAATTTAATAAACACTTAATTATTTTTTTCCAAATAATTAACTTGATTTAATACAAACATTTGAATTGAATATTTATAAATTTGTAATATTTATTTACATGAAGTAGTAATTTATATACTTTAATTAAACTCGCATATATTTAAATTTCATTATTTTTATTTTTACGAACATTAGTATAAGCACCATCTTGAATAAGGTGTTGATAAAATAAAAATTTTTATTCCCAAACTAAATGTTTGTTACACGCTCACTTTATACATATACTTATATATATAAATAATTTTTATACGCTAGGCAAATAATCGTATGAGATTTTGCGCGGTCGTAAAACGTTAACTATTTCACATCTGGATACAATTGGTAAACCCGTTAAAGCGGCTGATTGCTTAAAATTACCATAATGGCATTTGGAAATTATAAGTAGCACAACCTCTATCACTAGTATAACTTGTTCGTTAATTGTATTACCTAATCAATGTTTTATTTTATTGATTATTATTATCGATAACTTTACATTCAGCTATTTGGTCATATATAATTTTATTTATTTCCTCTAAAACGAAATTATAAAAAGTACATTTATTAGATATATATTATCTATACATTTTTTATTACTATTGCTATTGATGAATATTACTTTTGAGTATATATATAGATATAAAAGATATAAAAACTTATTGGAATTTATTGAACACTCAATATTAACAACCCTCAAATATTTAAATCAAATTCTTGTACTCTTAATACAAAGTAGCTTTGTAACAAATCATACTTTCAGATTAAATTACGTTCTTCAGTAGTAAAATAAATAAATAAACCATTGTTTGTTTAAAAAAATTAGCCCGATTAATTTATATTTTTTTACTATTTTAAATCCATTGAAACAAAGTGAAAAGCATTTTACTACTGAATGCTTCGTTTGTTTTCTTTAATAGAATTATATTTATATACACGTCTACTGATAAAAAATATATACTTGTTGACCCGTAAATAAATGGAAATTTTATTTTTTACTTCTATACAGACGAAATAATATTTTATATGAGTAATATCTGGAAAATTTCAGTCTACATCAGTAGAAAGTAATTGGTTAAACGCGCACATTTTAGTTTTTCTTTTATCTTTATTTTTTTTCATCACTTGAACAGTTCTTACAACTCCACTTTAGGAACACTCAAATTTTCTTTTAAAGATAGAGAAAAAAAAAGCTCTCAGTCTGAGCAATAAAGTTTAATGAAAAGTTTATGGTGTTATTCATGAGAGTATCATTGACTCAAAATAATATTAAATTAGGGAAGACCGGGATACAATGGACTCCTTAAGCCGCTAATTATTTTTTGTGGCTTTTGATGTACCTGAAGATCGGTACGTTTTTCGCGGAACGAAAATAAAAAAACAAAATGAAAACTAAAAAATCTACTGGATCTAGATTTCTGAAATGTTTCGCACGTCAGCCGAAAACTGCAGGCCACCCCCAACTACCCCTTAAGTCGCCTTTAGACTCAAATTATAAAAATTATTTCCATTTTCGTGTGTTAGTGATGTTCAAAAGGGTTCTTTTATTTAAGAATTAAAGTAAAATAATTAATAAAGAAGATCAACTGGTTGTGTATTTTTAGTAGATTTCATAGAAATCTATCTTTTGCATTTGTCCTCATGGTGGAATTTTCAAAGAATTTTGCCATAATCTATCATAATTCATCGAGTAGGTTCCAAAAATACCATTGGTTCAAAAGTTTATATATGTATGTATACAGGGTGATTCAGAATTACCTTCACAGCGGGAAAATTTGAATAGAGGAGACGATTCTAAGCATAAAGTTCCTTAGCCATTTTTCAAAATTCTCAATAGTTTTTGAATTATTTAAAATCTAAATTGACCAATCAAAGACATGCTTTAAGATTTGAAAAAAATTAAAAAGAATAATAAATAAGTTTGGCAACGCCGCAACAGTAAACTTCAAGTTATACACTATTTATTTAATTTAAAAAGTTCGATTTGTCACAGAAGAGAAACAAAACACACAATTACAACATAGAATATATTCGTATATTTTGTTTTATCTTTTCTCTTTTTATAGAAAGAATTATTAATGCAAAATAATGCTTTTATAAAAAATAAAACTTTTGGAAATTCGACAAAACAAAAATTACAGATTTTCAATAATATGATGAGCAACCCAGATTAAAAAAAGAAATTTGAAAACTAATTGAATTATGTTTTACCCGAATAAAAGCAATTTCAAATAGACAAATATATAGATATACACATTATTTTAAAATCTTTTATTCTGCTTGCTCTGTCTCGCTCAAGACTTTGCTAAGCGCTGATTGTACGTCATACTATACATATTTGTAAAAATCTCGCGGATTGTCTTGTTAAACATCTTCCAAGTGATCTTTCTCGGCGATTAGCTATCTGACTATCTCGCTAATGGTCTTGCTGGTGATCTTTCTTCAAATTTTGCTGGTGATCTTGCTGACCATCTGGCTGATGGTCTTGCTGGTGATCTTGCTGACGGTCTTGCTGATGGTCTCGCTGGTGATCTTGCTGGTGGTCTTGCTGGTGGTCTTGCTGGTGGTCTTGCTGGTGGTCTTGCTGGTGGTCTTGCTGGTGGTCTTGCTGGTGGTCTTGCTGGTGGTCTTGCTGATGGTCTTACTGGTGATCTAGCTGACGGTCTTGCTGATGGTCTCGCTGGTGATCTTGCTGGTGGTCTTGCTGGTGGTCTTGCTGGTGGTCTTGCTGATGGTCTTGCTGAAGGTCTTGCTGGTGGTCTTGCTGGTGGTCTTGCTGGTGGTCTTGCTGAAGGTCTTGCTGGTGGTCTTGCTGGTGGTCTTGCTGGTGGTCTTGCTGGTGGTCTTGCTGGTGGTCTTGCTGGTGGTCTTGCTGGTGGTCTTGCTGGTGGTCTTGCTGGTGGTCTTGCTGGTGGTCTTGCTGGTGGTCTTGCTAGTGGTCTCGCCGGTGATCTTTTTGGTGGTCTTGCTGTTGATCTTTCGTGTGGTCCTGCTGGTGGTCTTGCTGACCACCAGCAAGACCACAAGAAAGGTCAACAGCAAGACCACAAGAAAGGTCAACAGCAAGACCATCAGCAAGACCACCAGCAAGACCACCAGCAAGACCACCAGCAAGATCACCAGCGAGACCATCAGCAAGACCGTCAGCTAGATCACCAGTAAGACCATCAGCAAGACCACCAGCAAGACCACCAGCAAGACCACCAGCAAGACCACCAGCAAGACCACCAGCAAGACCACCAGCAAGACCACCAGCAAGACCACCAGCAAGACCACCAGCAAGATCACCAGCGAGACCATCAGCAAGACCGTCAGCAAGATCACCAGCAAGACCATCAGCCAGATGGTCAGCAAGATCACCAGCAAAATTTGAAGAAAGATCACCAGCAAGACCATTAGCGAGATAGTCAGATAGCTAATCGCCGAGAAAGATCACTTGGAAGATGTTTAACAAGACAATCCGCGAGATTTTTACAAATATGTATAGTATGACGTACAATCAGCGCTTAGCAAAGTCTTGAGCGAGACAGAGCAAGCAGAATAAAAGATTTTAAAATAATGTGTATATCTATATATTTGTCTATTTGAAATTGCTTTTATTCGGGTAAAACATAATTCAATTAGTTTTCAAATTTCTTTTTTTAATCTGGGTTGCTCATCATATTATTGAAAATCTGTAATTTTTGTTTTGTCGAATTTCCAAAAGTTTTATTTTTTATAAAAGCATTATTTTGCATTAATAATTCTTTCTATAAAAAGAGAAAAGATAAAACAAAATATACGAATATATTCTATGTTGTAATTGTGTGTTTTGTTTCTCTTCTGTGACAAATCGAACTTTTTAAATTAAATAAATAGTGTATAACTTGAAGTTTACTGTTGCGGCGTTGCCAAACTTATTTATTATTCTTTTTAATTTTTTTCAAATCTTAAAGCATGTCTTTGATTGGTCAATTTAGATTTTAAATAATTCAAAAACTATTGAGAATTTTGAAAAATGGCTAAGGAACTTTATGCTTAGAATCGTCTCCTCTATTCAAATTTTCCCGCTGTGAAGGTAATTCTGAATCACCCTGTATATATATGTAATATAACGCGCCATATTGCGACGATAGCGGCCACAATTTTTAACAGATCTTAATGAAACTTGGCACACTTATTCTATGAACGATTAGCTTGGTTAAGTTCGAAAATGAGCAAAATTGGTCAAATAGTTTAGAAATGGTGGACATTTGAAATTCAAAAAAAAAAACGAAAAATCCTACTTTTTTGGTTTTTTTTCGTCCATAACTTTTTAACAGGTATATCTATCCTTATTATGTAAAAAGAACTTGATAGCCGACAGAAAAAGCTATATTTTCCTTTTTTTACTTTTTGTTTTACGATAATTGTTCGACTTTTAATAAGGGTTCAAAGTCACATCATTGACTTATGTATTATGGTGATAATGCTATTGTTAATATCTTTGAAAATTTTTGATGGGTGATTATTGAATTATATATACTTATTGAAAGTGGAACAATTATCGTAAGAAATCTACTTCCATTTCGGATGCCGAATGGCCTTTTTTTTTAAGTTACTGTGCTTACCAATATCGTATATACTGACGGACATCAGTTTTTTTTACATTTTTTTTTTTTTTTTTTCGATCATTACTTTTAAAAAACGTCACTTGAAATTGTGCTCATTTTATTTATTAATGAATGATTTTTCAAATGATACAAATTGTGTTGTAGTTATAAACATATTTGAATAAGCGTAAATATGATTTTTACGTGAGTGAATCAGCTTGGACTGAGTAAGCGTTGGCAGAACACATCTCATTGCTTCGCAATTGAGTTGTGCAATAATTGATCATCTATAAATATGTATGACAAATAAAATTTACATTTCGTAGCAAATTGTTTTTCTCTACAATATCATTTTTAAAAAGTCTTTTGAAAAAAATGTTTTTTGTCAATTGCATGCCATATAATTCCTAAATAAATAAAATAAATGTTAAGGACCCAACTGAATAAAAAAACGTCGATATAAATTGGAATACACTATTCAAAAGCTTAACAAATAAGAAGCTTGTGACAGCATATATCAGCGAAGTCAGAGTAAGATAAGAGCTTTATGTCAAAGAGAATAGATGAAGAAAAATTATCTGTATAATTTGTTAAAATCTTTCTGCTATCGGCTTATTATAAAAGATTGATATTTATCACACAAAAAATAAAAGTGTATTAATAATTTATAAAGACATGTGGGTTTATTCCAATTGTTTTTTATTCTTAAATCAAAGAAAACTAATGTTTTAAGTACAGCATTTGCTCAATGAGTTAAACATTTACCAAGGATTTAAACGACTTTTCACTTCAAGTACTTGACGAGAATTTGATAGAAATTGATGAAGCTCTTCATGAGAAAAGAGATACGTAAAACTTGTAAGTTCGACGTACTCTTTGATAGTGAACAGATATCTAAGTAATGCGAAGTAATATAGGTAAAGATTACACTATCATTTTAAAATTTGATTAATGCAAAATTTAAGACATTACCTGGAGGAAAATTTATGACAATAATTACAATATAAAATAGGAATAATTCCCATACTGTATCGTAACCATTTTTTTGGAACTACACAGAGAAATTATTTTTGTTTGAAATGCTATGGTGTCATAATAATGCTAGACCATGTCAGCCACCTTACGGAAATTAAAATAAACCCAGGAGAAAATTACCATGGCCATAATAAAATTGACAACGAATATATCACAAATTACTGTAACCATTATAAATTTTACTATGATTATAGTAATTTTTGCATGTGCCCGGATTAACAATAAAACTTAATTTAAACTTGGTTTGGCAAGTCGAAATTTAGAGCCGTCTTTCACAAGACAAACTCGACTTTTTTTTACGAAGACATAAAAAACATAGAGTTTTCGCCTTGGTTTAGACTTAACTGGCTTACTTAGTCACGATTTAAGACGAAAAATTGTAAATCAAATCGAAATTGACTTGGTTTAAACTTATTCGACTTCAATTATAAGGCGAAAAAGTAAAAACTAAAGTGAAACGCGAAAAACACATTTTACACCAAAATATACTGCTTGCTTTTGACTTTGTTAAGCAAGTCTCAAGTAAGACAAATAAAACACTTTTTTTCGATTTGGTTTAGCAATTCAAAAGTTTAAGGTAAATAATTGTCGTGCTCGAAATGAAGACAAATAAGTTCGAACTAAGATGAAAAAAGCTCTAAAAGTTGAAAAAAATTTAATTGAAGTCGGAAAAGTCGAGATTTTATCGGAAAATCGTTGACAAATTGATAACTTCAAAAGAACATAAGGTAGAGCGAGCCTGAATCAAGTTATATTTTACACCTCTGGGTGTTTGTTTCAATTTCCGTCCGGTGGCCAACATGGTCCAGCATTACTGTGACACTGTAGCACTTTGAACAAGAATAATTACTCCGTGTATATAATTATCATTCCTTATACGATGTGGAAATAGTTCCTATGAAATTATGGTAATAGTTCCTATGTTATTAAGGTAACGATTCTCATCATATGAAGAACTTATAAATGTTATGATAATCGTTACCATAATATCATGTAACTTTTATCACAATATCATGGCAATGATTCCCATTCATTATAGGAATCATTACCGTTATGTATGGTAACGATTACAACAGTAGTATGAGAAAAATTGTCTCAATGACATAAGAATTATTACCATAATTATACAGGAACTATTCTGATATTGTATAGAAATGGTTATCATAATTTGTATGGGTGCCATTTCTATACTCGATATTTCAAATAAACCGGTTACCATATATAATGGAACCATCCCCATAATATATTGCAATTGTTACCATAAATTTATCTCCGTGCATAGAATTTATTATACTAAAAAGTTAAATAAAAAGATTTTAAAGTTATTGTATTAATTTAAAAAATTATCACAGTTTAAATAAATATGATATATATATAGATTATGATTTAATACCAGATATTTTAATAAGATATTATCGATTACTAAGTACTTTTTGCTCAACTTTTTTCCCATGTAATTGAAAAAGTTTTATTATTAATTTGCGGGAGTTTCGGCTTCATTTTAATACCTCAGCAGTATAAGTATCTGAGAATAAATATTATTGAAATTAATAAATCCAGATATAAAAAAAAAAAAAAAAAAAAAACACTATAGAATGCATTCGGTATACACAAAGTTCTATATACATATATTGAGTGTGAGTAGCACTAAAGTAAATGGTCCTTGACAAAATGATAGTGTAATCGATAAATGTGGAAAGCGTTAAACGATCACAAAAACAAAGTTATCTTCTCGAAGCAATGACCTAGATTTAGTTGGTTGAGTTATATTAAATCATAATACGTATATATCTAGCGTTTAGTTCGTCGTTCCTATACATTTAACTTACTCGACTTTTTTTCTTATCGTTTATGCCTATACATGCATATATATACGTGCGTAACATATGCTCGGCTGTATAAATAATAGCCATAACAGGCACTTTGCCCATCTAACATCCTGAAACCTATTTAGTTAAAGCACTTATGTATTCTACACATTTTCTACTTATAGTAATTAAGTTTAAAATGATACTTAAATTATTTTAATTTTACTTTTCAAAGGTCATATCCCGCACTTCTCGTTGATCCTCATCACTAAAAGACCAAAACTTTATGCAAATGCAGTTACCAGACATTTAATTGAGTTAAGATCTCATAAATACTTTCAGTGTTTCAATATGCATATTAAGTTTACTAATAGTTTAAAGTTTATAATGTATGAAATTTAATTAAAAATTATCTTTTATAAAAAACTTTTTCTCAAGAATATAGAAATTTTTAAATTTAACTATTAATTTAAATGTAGAATTAATGAAAATAATTAGCAGAATTAAAAATAAGGAAGAAAAGTAAATTGATTAATTAGTATCATTTCAATTAACGTGGGCAATTTTATTTTCTATTTATTTTTAAATGAAGATTTTCTCTAGTGACCACATGTTCTATCTTAATTTTCTCTAAATAACGTTTCTAATGTACAAACATCGCTATCTACGACGAACGTAATTACTTATTAACACGATTCTTATTATCTTAATTAGACCACACCGTTAATCTTATTAACGTTAACTCACTTATGTTGAAACTTGTCGTCAAGCTGTAACTAGTGTACTTGTGATATTGTATTTGATTTAAAAGTCTACTAACATCTACAATTAGTATTATATAAACAACTCCTAATGGATATAAAGAACAATTAAATATTTTTATAACAAATTACATTTTATCATTGCTACTTTTTTTTTTTTTTAATTTTCACATCGATAAAGATTCCGCATTTTATGGACGCATTACATTCTTTTCTCATTTCTCTTAGTACAGAAAATGAAAACAAATATATACTTTCTCAAGAAATATAAAAAAAAAATCTTTTGGGAGGTCTTTGTCTTGATACTTAAATATTGATATAAGATATTGCATTATTCTTTTTTTTTTTTTTTTTTTTTTTTACGGAAAAACATTCTGCAAAAAATATTATCCGGCTCAACGAACTATAAATACATCAGAAGTATAGTGATTTTTCAATAGCAATCCCTTAAAAAAAATCATTAAATATTACTTTCCTACCAAAAAAGTCTATGTCGGATTGTATGGAAATTCATACTCGGAAAAAAAAAATTAGGCACTGCAACCAGGATTTTCATGTTTCAGCAACAGGTCTCAAATCCTGTGAGAGCAACGGGATAAAATCCTGTTGCAGCAACAGGATTGTCATGTTACAGCAACAGGACACACCCTGTGGGTGCAACAGAACAAAATCCTGTTGCAGCAACGGGATTTTTCCTGTGAAATAGATCAAATAAGGAACAAGTTTCACGTACCAATTTTTTTTTGTCAGTATAGTAAAATTTAAAAATTTTTTAAAAAATTCAGTTTAGAAAAAATTAAAATTATGAAAAAAATTCAAATTTTGAAATAAAATTTTAATTTTAAAAGTGGAATTTTTTCCCGAACTTAATTTCTTTCAAACTTTGAAATTTTACTATACTGACAAAAAAAATTGGTATATGAAACTTGTTCCTTATTTTATTGATTTCACGAAAAATTATGTTGCTGTAACATGAAAATCCTGTTGCTGCAACAGGATTTTATCCCGTTGCTCTCACAGGATGTGTCCTGTTGCTGTAACATGAAAATCCTGTTGCTACAACAGGATTTTGTCCTGGTGCTCTCACAGGAATGCGTCCTGTTGCAGCGCCTATTTTATTCCGTGTATAGGAAAGCATGAATTTATATACATTACACTGTGAAAATCTACAAAGGAATCCATACTAGATTTGCATATGGGTTTGGAATAGTGTGGATTCCCATAAAAAACCACGTAAGACTATATGGAATTTATGCTGAATCCCTATACAAAACCATATGAGAATCCATCCAAAAACACCTTGTGGAAATTCAGATAAGAATCTAAGCTGATTCTTACATGGATTTTTTTTATGTTTACGACTTAGTAAGTTATTACTTACGATCGTAATTTGTGCTTATGCAATTAAGTAAAAAATTTTTTTCAAAAAGTGAACACTATGCTAAGTTTGAAAACGGAACACATTGGCTGCGTTCAAACTTACTAATTTCTAAACAATGCTGAGGGTACTGAGTATATTTTACTATACTCTGCAATTGTTTCTTATGAAAACTTTTAGCAGCGAGTATACAGCGTACGTCGTTTTGTAGTTCAAGTTCTGTTCATAATTTAGTTGGACTTAATAAACTTGAACGCAGCCAACAAACCTTTTATCAACTTCTGAAAATACAAAAAAAAAAACACTGACTAGGAAAGTAAGTGACAAGGGATGAAGCAATATGAATGCAGGTCATAGTGAAATTTTATGCCTTAGCCAAAGGGGAGGGCTGACATGAACCATGCTTGCATTCATTTTTCATCCCATATCCATTATTATATTTTATAACGTCTGCTCGGAACTTTAAGATTCAATGCTTGAGATCAGTCGGAATAAGTTAATTTTAGCTTAATAGTGTGGAAAGCTGTTAGCGTATGTTTAAATAACGAATTACAATCAAGATAAATTTAATTTACCCATAAACAAAAGCCGTCAGTTATTTTCACCATTAAAACATAATTGAAGTCTAAAATTTTTAACAAACAGTTCGCATTCCGACAAGGTTAAAATAAATATGAATAACTTTAGCAGGCTAAAATCTAAATTTTGCCTTTATCCTACTATTTCATTGATTCGCATTGAATTCGCAATTTAAGCATACGTCACAGTTTCCCGCGGCATTAGCATAAAATTAACTTGTCTCGACTGACTAAACAATCTTTGAAAGTTGAAGTTTCAGAGTAGATGTTTTGAAAAAATCTTTTGACTTCATTATTTAAACACTCAATTCCAGAAATTTTTTCCTATGTACATCCTGAGAAGAAATTCAGTCAAAAATAAAAATTGATTTTAAAAACTCTTGACCGCTACAAATATTTAGTGAACAATTTAAAGTAAACTCAATATTTTTTTAAATGTCAATTTGACATCAATGTTCTGTTTTAAAGATAAACACGAATTGCGTGTGTGGACTGTTTCCAACCTATAATTTGTGTTGATTAAAAAAAAAAAAATTTCATACTGTGTACGATGTAAAATATTATATCGAAATGATTTAAAATAGTACGGATTGTGACACAAAAATGATCTAGCTGGACTGGTTATAACCATATAATTGGACATTTTTACGATCCTTCGAGTCGACATATCTATCGTAAAATTCCTTTATATTTTTTTATCTAATAAAAGTAACTCTCTCAAGACTCCATAAAATAAAATCGTAAAATTCTATTTTGTTCTTATTGAATCGAACATTTTTTTTTTATTTTTCCATAACCTGATTCATAAATGTTTCGACAAAAAAAACTAATTTCTCTCTTTAAATAAATTTTTTCCTACTTCAAACTGAGTGAATTAAAATTTAAATAATTTATTTTAAATTTACACATTTTTAAAATTGCAGAAAAATATTTTTTCAATTCTATTTTCATTGTATACATAAGCTGATTGTAAGAGGTATAAAGCTCCTCCACATTAAGATTAAATAGTAAATTTTACTTTATCTTTCAACTGCTCGTATATATTAAAGCTTAAATCTCTCAAAATAATATATAATGCTGTAAAGTTAATCTTCACAATTAGATCTCTATATTTTGAGAGATCCTGAAAAGATTTACCGAGATTCTCTTAACGTTATGAATTAAATGTAAAATTTAAGAGGCTATTTTCTCTATAATAATATGAAAGCTCTGCATTGTGAAGGGCTGAACAGTATTTTAGTATAAATATTGATTAACCACAGCAGATATATATTATATATATATATAATATACATATATAATAGTAGACGGATTATGTTAGAACTATCCTAGTGTTGGAGTAAAATATTTATATGGCTTTTAAGTATTCATTTGTAGTTCGTACTTCCATCTACACTTGAAGTAGATTTTAGTTATCAACTGCTTACGGTATTACTATTTATTAGTCTCTAGGCACCGATTTTGACTTTTTAAACTTATATAAATTTTTATTATTGAATTTTATTTTATAACTTTAGTAAAAAATATTTCCGTCCGTATTGACGAATATAAAAGCTGAAAAAAAAATAGAATAAGAGAACATAGAACAAAGAATAGAACAAAGAAGCTACCTAAAACATGACGACCACGTTATAATTTTCAGTAAATAATTTTTTTTATGACACCAGCATCGAGCTTCAGAGTCTGTACAGCCAGTCGAAACAAGCTAATTTCAGCCCAATGCCGCAGACAAATATTAGCGGATGCGTAAATTGTAAACGTCTTTAATTAGCGGGCAAAAACAATTTTGTTTCGTCCCTTGTAAAGAAACAAATAATGTTTCTGCCTGGTGAAAGCTATTTTCACTCTCAATTTCAGATCTGATTTTGTTTATATAAATGTCAGCTATGAAATTGTGATTAAGTTTTATAAAAATGAGTGTAAATAATAAACAGTATTTATTCTTTCTGCTTAACCATAAATATACGCTTACGCTAATAGTTGATCACACCATTGGTTTTAAACTAACTTGTTTCTGACTGGCTGTCAACACCGAAACTTGAAGTTCTAATGCAGGTTATGACGAAAAATAGTGTGTGTCACAGGATGAAACCTGATTTTGGACTGGGAGAGATGTCAGCCAACTTCACCCTGGTCCGAAATCGTCTTGTTTCATCCCTCGTCACACAATGTACTGTTTTTTTTTTTTCTTCAAATCTCTAGTTATTGTATTATTGAAACATTTTTATAATTTACGGACGAAACGACAAATATCAAATTTTCAGTAAAAATACAGGAAAACAGTGAATCATTTTCAGAAAAATTCTTTTAGTATCTGTATAGGTTCCATTGAAATTGAGACTGCTATCTGGTTATTGAGAAAAAAAATGCAAAGTACAAAAATATAAACTATTTTTAATCATGACAAAATTTTCTGTGCAAGATTCGCTGAATCAATTCATCTCAAGTGTTAATTTATGTTATTTCGAGTTATAGTCTCACGAAAAAAAAAAAAAAAAATACATAATAATTGTCGTGTAGCTGGATATAGAAGACTTGAAACCAAAATAATATTTTCTTAAATTTTTTTTTATTGTGATACAATTTTATTTGATTGTATTTTGAAAAAAAAAAATGCTCCTCATTTGTATATCGTATATTAAAACTGATGAAATTTTAAAACATTTAGTTTTGTTTTTTGTTTTATTAAATTTTACGACTCCGAGTATTGATCATATTTTTTTTCTCTTTTTTGTTTATTAAATTTAATTTAAAAATCGATTGATTATAAACGTTCCTATTTAAAACTATAACTTATTTTAAATTAATCATTTAATTTTTGTACCTGCTCTGTAACCAGACGCACCTTAGTATAGGCGGAGCAATAATTTATCTTTGACATTCATATACATAACATTTGTATAATGACTCTGAATTCTCAATTAAAATGTCTGTAATATTATGAATAATATAATATCTATTTTCACGACAATAATTTATTGAATGCAGTTAAAATTGAAGTACCTAATTAAACCTGAACATTAATTAATGAACATACAAAGTAAATTATATTTTATGCTCTGGTAAATAATTAATTATTTCTATGATAAAATAAATTTGAATATTCAAAAAAATTTAAGAGTTGAGTATGCGAGATTGAAGATAGTATAGATTGTGAAATGAATGAAGATCAAAGTGATCGATATATAGCTGGATAGTTTATTGAACGTTTGATAATAAATTAGACCATAGTGGTGCAATATATTGCCATGAATTCGAAATTTAGCGTAACGTGGTAATTGACAGTTTGCCGCGTGTGTGTCTACCTTCAGTACACGACAAGTCGAATGCATACATTGGAATGTTGAACAATACGAATAGCCATGTCCGTTGCCAGTCAATAAATCTGAATCACTGAAACGCGTGATATAAATTTTACCTCGTTCACACAGATTTTATGAGCATTTTATTTCTCTGTCAGTATTAAATTATTCCATACGTTCGGTTGCTGATTTTCAATTTTATTTTTTATTGTTTAAATTTTTTTGAATATTTAAAAAAATCCATTTCGTAGTTTAAGAATTTTTTTTTTTAATTATCATCAATACTAGAATAATTTACTAATGGTTTTTTTTTTGTATGTAAAAAAACAGTGTGCATTTTTTTCCTAATGTTTGTTTTCTTATATAAAGTAAATAAATTCTTACATAAACATAATGCTCCTAAAATATTTAATTGAATAGTGTGTACTCACAAAAAAATGTATTGAATTTGAAGTAAACAATTGCAATTATACAGTAAAAAATATTTAGTATCTGTGTTGATAATTTTGGGCTAAATCAACACATTTCATTGTGTTACACGAAAATTTAAAATCTATCTGCTATTTAACACTTTTAAATCGTTACTTAGTACAAAAATCGAAATTATCAACATTTATTAAGTGTTACTTTAAAATTAACACAAAATTTATGTTGAAAACTCAGTCGAAATTCACGGAAGTTATTAGAAAAAAAAAAATGAATCCGACATTTTATAAATGTCAATTTCATTTAATAATTTTAATTATTAATATATTAAATTTACCATTTACTAAAAGCTGGAATGTTTATCATACTAACAAAAAAAAAGTTTTAATTTCTGATTATTTAATGCATAAATGTAATGCAAAAATTATTTTTTCGCCAAATAAAAGTGCGCGTTTTCGTTTTTTCAAATAAATTAATTGTTTTACTATTTTCAACTGGTATGAAATATTAAGTGATTTTTTTTAAGTCTTGACACTAATAAAAATATTGTTTACTATAAAAAATTAGTTCAACGTTAAATAAAAATTATTATTACTTCTGATAATCCCAAAATAATATATAAATTATGTTCAATGAATATCTATCGTAAAACAAAAATTGTAAAAGTTAACTTTTTTTTTGTTATCGTTGCTGACATTTAAAAATTCTTGAATTAATTTCTGTACTACCCGAATTTTCGGTTGACATTTTAACACAAGTTTAGTATTGACATTCAAAAACAAAAGTCTGTATTAAAAAATAACGCATATATTATGTAGACCGTTTATAACACACAGAATATGTTGATTTGAACACAATTTTTCTTACTGTGTACATCATTTAATTAAAAAAATTTTTTTTTTAATTTCTTAAATAAAACTCTCAATATTTTAATGAATACTCTTTAAAAATAAACACTTAATTTAAAAAAAACTCAAACTTTTTTTTTCATGTTAAAAAACCATGTAAATGCATTTTTGCTGACTAGGTAAAATTCACAAAATATTCAAGCTTTCATGATTATTACGAAAAAAAAAGTGGTGTCTATTATCACATCAAACATTCGTGAATATAATTATATATTCTATACGTATAATACTCAATTTGAATTTAAAAATACTATGCACAATGTTTTAATTCCATTGATAATAAAATCAATGAGTCAATTGTACAAGATACAACAGTCACAAGAAAAAAAATCTTAAATTAAATTTACTGCATTAATCTTGTAAATTGACGTTTAAAGTATCAAATAATGTATACAACAACAGCTTTTACTTGTATAAAATACACAATCACAACTTGTTTGGCTTAAATTTCTTCAACACTTTAATCAATTACGGTCCATTTATCTCTTTCATTCAGCAATTTAGTTCTTGTTACAATAAAACAAGTCGTTATATCTTACGTTTATCTTCTTAACACTTTTGTAATTCAAGTTTTTATATTACTATAATGTAATTTAGTACTTACAAACATTATTGAAATTAAACTTCAGGTCAATAGATACAAATAAGGTATATTTACTCCCTATCAAGGCAGTCCATTGTAAAATCATATTTACATCGCTTCAAGGCAATAAATAATAGCAACAGTATAATTAATGGGAAGCTTAGTTAATTAATAATTTTAGTGTTCGTCGCCGTAAATCAGCGCAGAGATTAATTGTATAATAATTTAAAAGTTGTTTTATTAATTTATATTGAAAATTAAGTAGTCAAGCATAGGCCCATTGAATTTGGATGCCTATCTTTTTAGAGGCTTATTTATGAGGGCATCAGAGTAAATTGATGAACCCTTACATGTCTAAATATTTAAAAAATCTGAGAAATGGTTGACCCTGCGACCAGCCCCAAAAACTTCCCGCTGTTCACGGGATTCTTGGGCTCGAAAACAGTATGGTGAATACATTTCCAAATTCTGCGAGATCGAAAAAAGTTGTCTTGCCTTAATCTGCGGAAATTAAAAAAATCTAAAATAATTGAAACCATTAGAGTAATTGTTATTTTTTGAATTTTTCGTCACCAATATCTTTTGAACTAATCAACCGAGTTTGATCCCGGGTCGTAAAATTTAATGTTTCAAATCATATGTGAAAATTTTAAGTTATTTTGATTCAATTTCATTTTAATTTATATTTAATTAGCATATGGAATTTGATCGAGTTTTGCACGTACTATTCCTCATTTAGACTATGCTCAGACTTGTTTTCAATAATTTTTAGTCTGGTTTTGGTCGCCTCTAGATCAAAACCATAATATTTAGCCTTATTTTGCTTTTATTCAGACCAAAATTAGACTTTTTCTGTCTATCATCTTGAGTCTGTTTTTGATCGTATTTAGATCAGAAACAGCTTCAAATTTTTATGAAAATGAAAATTTAGAGACAGGCCGACCAGTTCAAATACGGACCAATTAGTCCAAATACAATCTAATTAGAGTAGTAAAATTAAATTTTTCGACCTGGGATGTTCAATACAGTATTTAACGCAGTTTTTTAGCCTCTAATGCTAAAAAAAAAAAATCAATCAGTTCAACAATTTTGATTACATTTGAAAAAAATACTTTTGAAATTTTTTCATGAAGGATCTTTCGAACAAATGATCCGATTCTGTTGGTTAAGGTAACATTCGATATTTTAGACCTTTGGAGTTTAGATTTCAAAATCAGTCTTAAAGGATAATAAAAGTTATCCTAAAAAAAGATGTTTTTTTCAAAAATTTTATTTTTGGAATAACTCAAAACGAACTTTATCGATCAAGCTCAATTTCTCTGAATCTAGGACTTGATAAGTCGGTTCAAATGCTGTGTCAAAGATCCAAATCAATTTATCTGTTCAAAAGTTATAGAATATTTACTTACGTACATACACACATACATACACTCGGACATTATCTTGAAAATAGTCAGAATAGCTTTCTAGGATCTTAAAACATAAAAATTCGTTTAAGTATCTTATTTTTTTAATTATTCTTCAGGCCGTTTTCTTCGCGCATAATATAGTAATAATTTGCCTTAAAAAATTGAATTCGTTTAATAGTTGAAGCGATGCTTTGACAATTACTATTGACATGTATACCTAACATAACAAGAGCTACTCAGACAGATATCGATGACCGCTATGACCCTGTGTCCATTAGAGCTCAGTACCAGATATTTGCTTCTCACTCATGCTTGTCAGGTAATTCAAGAGCCCTTGTAAAAGACGTAGTAGAACTACTTAACTAAACTTTATCAAATATTTTTAGTACTTAAAAATAAATAATTATTAAAACTTAGTTAAAAATACAACTGTATATTTCAATAAATTTTATATCAATATTTACAATAGAAATGATGAAAAATAAAATAATTATGAGCAAAGTTAAGAATCCGATAACCAGCTCTCTATCCAGCCCCACTATATATTTTATGAACGAAATAGTTTTAAAATAGATAATTGTCTTTTTTTTTTTGCTTATCTGATGAATTTTTCATTAAACCAGTTATTTTATAGTATGTTATAAATCTTGTTGTATTGGTATTATATTTGAGTGTGGGTTTGGTAACACGTGCAAAGCGAGTGTTGCCAACATACGAGAGTATAATACTCGACGTCACTAGATGTATACAACAATTTATGTAATGAATGCACGAAGAAAAACGCCGTTAAATGTCTAAAGTTAGCGTCATGCAGTCGAAATTGTAAAAATAATTTACTTTATTATAATTAAAAAAGATTTATACTTTATGACATTGGATAATTTGTTTAATACTACTCAGTTAACAGAACTTAACTCAATAAAAAAACACAACTTTGGTGTTATTCCTATTCAAAAGTTCCCATAGAATCCACTCAGATGGGTCAAAAGCTGCATAGAATACAGTAGACTTGTATTGGCTTCTATGCGGTTTTTGACCCATTTGAGTGAATTCTATGGGAACTTTTAGATAGGGATGTCGTATCAATTAATAGAGATATGTAAACTCGTCAAATTCAGCTTACGTTGCATTGATCTACATATGCGTGTGTTGATTAATTAAACGCACATGTGCAGTCTAGAGATTTCAAAGTGACGTCATAAAAGAGGGAAGTAATAGATTCGTTAGCGGATTGAATCATTGAGTAGAGAAGTACTCTGTCCATTTCACTAAAATTTCATAATTTAATATAAAGAGTAGTGATTTAATATATATTAAATCATACTTTTGACTAATCAGAAAAGATTGTATTTTAATATAAAATTTTATGAGGCTGACTTTAGCCAGTTAGTAGCATATTCTTCGGGCATGAGTTACATAAAAATATGTTCAAAAAATTAATTTGTGAACAACAAGGTATTGTTGACCGGAGACTGCGTGGTTTGTAACATTATTTAGCATGACGATTAATGTACATCCGCACAAGATGTCTGAAAATTTGAAATTGTTAATTAAAAATAAAGAGATAAATTTTTTTATTTAATAAATTATGAATTATTTTTAAATTTCAAAACTTTTAATTAATTATAAATAGCGAAAACTATGGTGAGATTTAAAAATTCTTATCCAAATAATTTTTTTTTTTATAGTATATTTTCGTGGTGATGGCTGTCTTAGGATTAGAAGCAGGGGTTGGAGTATTGGCTAGATTGCACGAAGAACAAGTTGGCCCGGAGCTAAAGGATACTCTGAACCGCACTTTCCTAGAATATTACTCTGTGAGTTCCCGGGAAACCGCAGCAATTGACAAAATGCAGATTGAAGTAAGTGTATAAATCGCTTGATTGTATTGATTTCCGTGAAAAAATATTTTTATAAAATTTTATAAAGTTAGATGAAATTGTGTAAAATTAATTAATATGATAACTTAAGCTTATTATTATAATAAATATATTTTCTTTTAAGTATTTCAAAAAGTTTTTTTTTCAATACTTCAAAAAATTAGACGAAATATTTCTAAGATAAAATTCTTTATCATTTTTTAGTTTTTTTTTTCTCTTACTGCAATAAATTTTTTAATAAAAGTTTATAAGTATTCAGCAAACAATCCAACAAAATAACAATTACACTTCTGTTGTTAAACACAACATCGACTTTTTAATATTTTGGTTGAGTCAACTACGATCAATACTTTTATCTCTTAGAAATCAAATACTTTCATTTATTATTGATTATGTTCAAGAATTGCACACACGATTTTCTTTATTAAATCGCCAGATGTTGCCAAATTTTATTTTTAATAATTTAACCGATAAATTTCAATTATTGCCGGCTTCTATTGCTCAAATAATTATTTTTATTTACGATTTATACATAATCTTAACATATTGTTTATAATTAATAAAATATTTAAAAAATTTTTTAAGCGGTAGATGAGTACACTTTACACTTTGTGCTTGAGATACGAAATATTAATATAATAATAATATTATTATAGTTTAGATGCTGTGGAGCTAGGAGATTTGAAGATTGGTTAGCGAGTGAGTGGTACAAAGATGAACAAGTACAACGTGATGGAAGTTTAGTACCTGACAGTTGTTGCAAAACACCTACATTACTTTGTGGAAGACGAGATCATCCATCTAATATTCAGTACACGGTAAATTACCATAATAAATTCTTCTGAAGAAGTTAAACTTTTTTAATTGTAAAAATGTTATGAGACATAAAAAAAAATTTAGGGTAGTTGTCCTCGGTCGAAAAATTTTATCTGTTTTAAATCAAATAAAAATTTTAAGTTATTTCTATTCAAATTTACTTTTTTGCACGCCTCATAACGCGAAGTGTTTGTTTAAGGTAGTGCTCTACTCTCAACACGTCAAAGTCGAGCAATTTTCTGGCCTTAAAATGACTCTATTACGTTCATATTTCATCGGTAGGATAATATGAGTAAACGTATATCGAGAAAAGACTTGAGAAAACTTATTTTATGTTTTTTCAAAAACATTTGTTTTACTAATTTGAAGAAAAAAACAGTTTAAAAAAATTTTACTTGGACGTCTGGATGCCTGTATGTATGAACTTTTTTTGTATGTAGTCGTAATAATTGCCGAAAAAATTATCGTATCGTGAGCGGTTTTTATTTATTTTGTACAGAATTTTCTCAAGATGAACCCTTTCAATATTCACTATTATAGTTTCTATCGTTTTTTTATATTTAGTTAAAAGTGATGACTGATGTATACAAAATTCCGTATATGTTTTTCTCCACTGGTGCTACCTCTGACGGATATTTTTGCAAACCTAATATGCATAGATATATTCTATTATGGACCTTTTACCGGTGCTGCATCCAGGCGGCGTTTTTTTTTGCACAACATTTTAAAAATTTTTTTCTATTTTTTTGAGGTCAAATGTTATTATAAACAATAGCGTGAGAGTAGCAACAAATTTTGTTTTGTTTTGTTTTGTTTTACTTTATGATTTAGGAATAAAAGTTATTTTAAATTCCAAATTAAATAAGCGTTATGAGGTATCTTTTGGATTTTCCAAACTTTATTTGTATTTAATTAACATGTGAAATTTAATCAAGTTTTACCTGTACTATTCCTTATTTGGACTATTTTCAAACTTGTTTTCAAAAATTTTAAGTCTGGGTTTGGTCGCCTCTAGACCAAAATCAGACTTTTTTCTCATAATATATATATTCTCTAAAACAATCATCTTACTATAATATCAATAACTATCATTATAATTTATTATTCTAAATAATTGCAGGGATGTATATACAAATTTCTGGAGACGACAAAAGAACACCTGATTATTTTAGGAGCCGTCGGTCTCGGTCTCTCCGTTCTTGAAGTCTTTGGTATTATTCTTGGTTCCTGCCTTTATATAAAGCTACGCCACGATTTTGATGACTGAGAATTACTTTACTACGAAGATAACAATAATAGTCAAACATGGTGCAGGTATGCACAACACCATGTTTGACAGGAAGCACCAGCGTAACGAAAAGATATCAATCAAACAGAAGACAGAGAAACATAGACATTTCCGGTTTCTCAACAATAGTTTTAAATGATATTTTATTCGTTACGTTGAACGACATAAATACATCTGGATGGTGTATCAATTGATGACAAGTGTTTCAATGTGATTTTATTTTTAAAAAACTATATTAACATGGTGTTGATAAAATCTACAATCAATATTTAATAAACGAACAGTAATTGATTGAATGATAAAATATATTGTCAAGGTGCTACCACTTGTTTCTGTACACGAAGATATTATTCTTGTTTGAAATGCTATGGTGTCATAGCAACAATAAACTATCTTAGCCATCTAACGGACACTGAAATAAACATGTTTCAAAAAGTACCATGGCCACAGTAAAATTTACAATGGTCACAGTAATTTATCATTTATAGTCATTATAAATTTTACTATCGCTATAATAATTTTTAAATTATGTTTGTTTCAATATCTGAATAAATATACTCATCTATATAAAAACTGCGGTTAATTGTGAAAAATTGATGAGTTTAGTATAAAATGAAATAAAAAAAAAAATGTTCAATTTATAAAAGAATCTCTAATTGATTGTCTATGTCAAGTATTCTTGAATTTTCATAACGAAAAATTTCGAAAGCTTTTAACTTTCGATACCCGCATGACGATTGTATAAAAATCCACAAAATTGTGTTCTGTTTATAATAATTATTATAAAACAAACGAAAAATTTTAATACTGGAATTAAATAATTAATGATATAATTATAATGTAAATTAGTAATCAAATTTAAAGAAAAGAATTGTAAAATAGCTTCGTTAGAAAAAAAAATATATAAAAAATTATTAACGTATTTATCTTACACAGAATATTTAAGCAGATTAATATAATGTAAATTGAGATTAATAACATATTAAAATTGATAACAAATTTCATTAATCATTAGACAAAATAATTATCAATATAAAATTAAAAATAATTTTTTTAATTGATAAATATTTTTCAAAAAATTAACATACTTTAAAATTTTCTTGGCGGATCCAAATTACGGTAATATCCGTAATTTGGATTCTCCGTAAATTTTTGGCAATCCTGCGGTATTTTACAGTAAAAGTACGGTACTTTTCGGTGACAGTGCAGTATTTTACCGCAATTTTGCAATAACGTTGCGATACTTTACCGTAAATGTGCAGATTTACTGCAAAATTACGGGATTTTACCGTTATGTGAAGTAATTCACTGTGTTACGGTAAAAATGCTACAAATTGCGGGAAATTATCGTAAAATGTAGCAAATTTGCAATTGAATACGATATTTTGCGGGGAATTGTAATTAAGATCCGCTAGGATTAACTGTAAACCATAATTTAAAACTTGATGTTGCTAAAAAAAAAAGTATGCTATGAAATTTCAAAATTTCAATCACATGCAACTATTCAGTAAGTTAACATAAACAATTTTGTTGGCTAATCGAACATCGTAATCTATATGTTTTGAAACTAATATCTGAGCAATGGAAAATAATCAAGTTACATTACACGGTAATAAAAATAAAAATGGATAAGCAAATTTTTAGTTGAAAATTAGTTCGTTTCAACAACTGAAAAAATATTTTTCCAATAAGTATATAAATGTTAACCATTTATTCCGTAGCATAGTATGTATTATAAAATCGCAATTGCACTAATTTATTATATAATAATACTCGATATCTATATTTAATATAAAGAAGCTTTATATATACCAAACGTAATCAATAACAGATCAATAAACTTAAATCTGTTAATTGATATTTATAAATTGAATAATTAAATTTAAAGGACCATGTAATAAAAGGGTGTATGGATTCTCGAAAGATAAATTTTAAAATTTATAGTTTATCATAACTATGAATAATAAAAAATTAATGTTGTATATATTCAGCCCGACCATCAGTGCCTTGATGATGAAAAAAAAAAATAAATAAATAAATAAAATAACAAATTGAAATTTTGAATTTACTGCGATTAATTATTTATTTATTATTATATTATTTTTATTGGTCGATTGTGTCAATACAAATTTTGCATAAAAAGAAAATTATGCTTTTTAAAAATTCAGATAGAAGTATAAACTGCACAGTTAATAATATATCAATTATTTTATAAAAAGTAGATATAGTAAATTAGTTATAAATTTGCCTCAACACAAAACAGTATTTTTTTTTTAATAATATTTTGTAGTACGTTTTTTTACAGCTTTAATGAGGCTTTTTATTCATAAATTTCACAGCATTTATATGAATTTTTAATTAGTATAAATAATTATGAAATTTTAACTTTTACAAAAACAAAAAAATGTCTGTCATTATTTAAAAATTTTTTAATGTCATATATTTGTTATGATGACTATTGTTTTATATTTATTGTAATAATTATATTTACGTGATAATATATATGAATAATAATTTCTATGCAATGTTATTATAAATTATATGCATATTAAAAATATTGTACATATCAAGCGATATTCTATTATATATAAATAAAGAGCACTGTAAAAGTGCATAACTCTGATTTTTTTAAGTTTTCTTTATTTTGCCCAATTTGTTTTTATTGTCCTGAAGTTCTACGATCAGCTATTAATTGATCAAATTGTAAATATGGACGTTACATTTCAAACTTTGATTAATTCTATAACATAAACAACGTTATTACGTATTAAATATCGAAAATGTATTTTTTTTTAGGGCTGCCCATCTAAACCGGCTTAACCGGCAAAAAACATTAACCAGGTTAATTAGCTGGCTAGCTCATCAGCTTACCTGATTTAACCGGTTAACTTAATTAGTTTGGCTAATTAGCCATAGGCCAACCTGTTAACTCAAATTAGTTAAGAGTTAAAACGGTTAATTTAATCTTTTTATTGATCTGCCATTCAATGTTAGAAGACAAGTAGGAATAATCAAATTAAGAAATATTTTAAGTTGGAGAAGCAATTGTAATACAGTAGAACCTATATAACTCGAACTCCAAGGGAGAGGCAAAAAAATTCGAGTTATAGAGTTTTCGAGTTATAGAGGATTTCGAGTTAGGCAACAGGAGCTGTCGAAATAGATGTGTATTGCAGTGAATCCTAACTAAGTCTAAAGGTATGATAATTTTACAATCGCTAATAGAAAACCTGACGTCAGCTATAAATTCCATTACCATTTCGTAGAACTGGTAATCCTAAAAAGACACTTACATACGGTAATAATTTTAAATTCGAGATAAAGAGGTCCAAGTGTATGTATTCGAGTTATGGAGGGTAAAAATGTACAGAAATAGCTTGTAGGGACTCACTAATTATTTCGACTTAGAGAGGGTGAAAATTTCGAGCAACGGAGATTTTGGGGCTTGGAGAGAAGGGGATGAAACATTTCTTCGAGTTTAGGAGGTTTTCGACTTATCGAGGTTCGACTTACAGAGTTTCTACTGTATAAATCATAAAACAATTTTAAGATAAAATAATTACAGTTTATAAAATAGTTATGTTAAAAGTATAGCTTTGTTAATTATTTTAACTTAGTAAATCACTGTCCTTCAGTGATATCCCTATTTTGATAGAGAAATATTAATAGATTCGCATTTTCTGACAATAAACAGTTTTTTTTTAGCAGAAATAATCTTTCCTGTTGTCAAAAATACTCGCTCTGATGGCGTATCCGATACTGGAGTAGCAAGATATTGTCTAACAAATCTAGTGAACGATAGGAATTGGTGCCGTCTTGAATTTTATAAGAGCAGAGGATTGTCTTCTAGAAGAATGATTTGCTCATTTGTATAGTTATTGATCTTTTGTTAACACTGTCGAATATCTTGTTGATATGTCTTCAAAACTTGCCATTTTTTCAAAACTGTTTTGTCTAACTTAAAATTTAAACTTAGATAATATTTAGCTATTTAAACATCGATTATGCCATCAGAGCAAGTTTTTTTGATAGCATGAAATATTATTTCTACTAAAAAAAATTGTTTTTTGTCCGAAAATGCGATCTATTAATATTTCTCTATCAAAATATAGATATCACTGAAGGACTTAGTGATTTGCTAAGTTAAAATAATTAACAAAGCTATACTTTTAACTCAACTATTTTATAATTTGTAATTATTTTATTTTAAAATCCTTTTATGTATTTATATTACAATTGCTCCTTCAACTTGAAATTATATTTAATTTGATTATTCCTACTTGTCTTTTAACATTGAATGGCATATCAATAAAAAATTAAATTAACCGTTTTCTTTTGGCTAATTAGCTAAGCTAATTTGAGTTAAACCTTTGGCTAATCAGTCAAGCTAATTAAGTTAATCGGTTAAATCAGCTAAGTGGATGATCTAGCCAGCTATACATGAAGAAAAATTATTTAAAAAGATTTAAAACAATTTGAATCGACTAATATATTGATATACACTTAGCATGGATTAAATCATTTTTCTTAATTAGGGTAATTAATCCGGTTAACTTTTTTAACCGGTGGAGCCAGTTTAGATGCACATCCTAATTTTTTTCTTATTGACTCACTTGGTAGGCATTGATCACGTGATACAGCTTCAAAGTTAGCTTTACATTGACATTTGTTGTTAATGCATGTAGAGTTATGAGGCGCACATTTATCATTTTCATCACAAAATCGGTTTAAAATCGGCGCACATGAATTATCGTCCATTTGTACGTAGAAATAATCACATTGGCACACTTTATCCAAAGCACATCGTGTATATTTTCTTGTCTTTCTGCAATCTTTATGGGTATTACAGGGTTCATTTACTTCAACTAAAACAGTAAAAAAAAAAAAAAACCTCAGAAACAAAAATGAAATTTATGATATAACCAAACACTGTAAAAATATATTGTATGTTAAAGCTAATAGGTAGAATATTGATTTAAAAATAAATTTATTTTTATTACTCATACAGTATAAGTACGCTCAGAGAAAAGTCGATAGTCATGTTAACTAAAAAGCTTCAACTATTTAAAATTAATTCTTAATACTATTTTCGATAGTAATAAGTATTAACTATTCATTAATTGTTGAAATATAATAAAATTTATTGGTATTACTACAATGTGATAATGATGAAAATTTTTTATCGCAACTACTAAAGTATAGTTTAAATTAAATAAATTTTAAGTAATTACAGCAACTTTTTCGTTAGTTCAAGTTACTATAAAATTGTTTTAATCGTAAGTGTTGAGTTGTAGTTAATATTAAATAGTTATTTTAATTATCGAGTTAATTCATAAAATTAAAATTTTTTAGTTAAAGTTTCATTGCACTTTAACTTTATGGTTAATTTAACTAAACGAATTGGTATTAATGAAACAAAACAACGTAGCATTATGAATTATTTGATTACAATATTATTAATATATAGATATACTAGCAATATTAATTAAAACCCGGATAAAAATAAACTCGGTTTGAAAAACTGGCCCTTAAAGTTATAGATACTATAAATATAATTTTCTAATCGTGATAACTAAAATCATTGTTTACTTAATCACCAATGTATAGGTTACTTAACTTATATACTAGATTTGTGTCAATTCTATAAAAGTAGTAACATTAATAAATTTTAAATACTGCCAATAATTATTACTGTATGTTTAAAGATACTTAAATTTTTATGCTTTTGAATGAAATACTTATAGTAAATAAAACTACTAAAATTGAATTATAAAAATAATAAAATTTTTATTTCATAAACATTTTTAAATTAGTTATGTTAACATTCTACATGACTAATTGTACTGAAAAATAGTTATTTTGACTATTTTCCGATTGATATAATAACTATAAATCATTGTTGTAGAAATTATGATTAAATAGTTGAAGCGTTATTGCACTATAATTGTATAGTTAAAATAACTTATTTTTTCTCTGAGTGTGCATTCTTTATTATCTGTACACCGTTTCCTTAAAGACCCTTGATAATAAAGAACAACAGTAACTTTAATACTTAAAGATTAATGTATGAATCATAATTAATAAATAGGAATCATTCTCAAAGTACTGAAATTAAAACACTTACTTGATTCACACAAGTTATTCGAATTTGCTGTATAGTTATTTTTACATTGACATTTACTATGAAGACAAACAGAATTAATGGTTGCACATTCTTCATTATTCCAACAATTTTCTCCTAAAAGTGGTGCACATCTAGCGGAATTCAATGCAATGTGATTTGGTCTACAGACACATGTTTTATATTTTGAACATTGTGCATGCATTACTTCGTGGCAATCTATATTCATTTCACAGAAATCCCCTAACATTGCTTGAATAGCGAGTACCAAAAAATCAATGAAAACCTTTATTTTTATAATCCAATAAGTACTTCTTAAGTACTAAAGCTAGTTCTATACAATTTTGTAAAAAATGATCATATATAATGTGTAAATGGTCATTAACATCTTGGTTTTGTTATAATAGTAAATGAGCTTTGGAAATGCATTTTTAAATTAGACTGGCATAAATGAAATGTATATATTCGATTTGACCCGGCCTATGTACAGATAAAATATCATCTCTATAGGATACTTATATACTTTCTGGTAAATAAGTAAATAAGCATTTGTGGACATTAATTAATTTGCTTTATATATTGTCATACATGTATTTTAACCACGAAGGCTACATAGGCCTATGTAGCCTTCGTGATTTTAACCAAATATGATAACATATGATCACATTCACAGTATATCGTTTTGTAGTTATTTATAACCTAGCGTACCAACCCTTGTTAAAAAATAACTATTGAAAACGATTAAAAATGATTCGAAACAATTCAAAACGATTCAATTTTAATACTATATAGATATAGATTAAGGTGATTCATTTCCGCAAAAGTTTTTTTTTTAAGTGCTCAAGCAAAATCTCAATCTACATCGAAAAAAAAAATTCTCACCAAATATGAGCTCTTAATTCCAATGCTAAGTACTTTCCATTTGATTTCGAATATTTCCCATTTAAAATACACGTAAATTAAATTACTTTTTTTTTAACTTTCTAATACTCAGCTGCGTTTCATGATATCAACGCGGTTTTGGTCGCAAATTGTAGGACATTTGATCTTCTTCAAAAGTGCCCATAGTTACTTAGCTGTAATTCCAGCTGTTTCACTTGTATCTGTTGCGGAACTCATTTTTCCTATGAAATTGACCTTTATTGACTTGCAGAACGTAAACCAATGAAAGTACACTACAAATGTTAATGAGAATTTTATAGGAAATTTTATTCCCTTCAAAAAAAGTCCTATGAGCCAAGTCTCTAAAGTCGATAGTTTCCGAGGTATAGTACTTTTAATAATTTGAAAAATATAATATAAAAAAAAAATTATAATTGATATTTATTTTTTAAATTATTAAAATAATTATAACTCGGAAACTATGGACTTTAGCGAGTTGACTCATAGGACTTTTATTGAAGGGAATAAAATTTCCTATAAAATTCTTACTAAAATTTTTAGTGTACTTTCATTGGTTTACGTTCTGCAAGCCAATAAAAGTCAATTTCATAGGAAAAATGAGTTCCGTAACGGACACAAGTGAAACAGCTGGAATTACAGCTAAGTAACTATGGGCACTTCTGAAGAAGATCAAATGTCCTACAATTTGCGACCAAAACCGCGTTGATATCATGAAACGCAGCTGAGTATTAGAAAGTTAAAAAAAAAAAAGTAATTTAGTTTACGTGTATTTTAAATGAGAAATCTTTGAAATCAAATGGAAAGTACTTAGCATTGGAATTAAGAGCTCATATTTAGTGAGAATTTTTTTTTTTCGATGTAGATTGAGATGTTGCTTCAGCACTTAAAAAAAAAAAAACTTGCGGAAATGAATCACCCTAATATAGATTCATCATTGAATACGTACACGTTCGTCATAGAATACACACACGTAAAATATACATGTAATAGCGATTAATTCAAAAATTATGTCTTTCGAGAGTTTTCGTGTTTACAAAGATTCATGCGTAACAATTGTCAGCACTGGTTTCTTGGAATAAAATAATTAATTTTAAATCAATGAAATAACAAATCGACTTAGTATTGAGTTTAAATTGTTTCTTAATAAATTTTCTATATGCGAGTACATAATTAACCTATTTTTATGCAATGACAAAAGTGTAGGAACGTTTTTGTGTAAGTGAAATAGTCGAAAAAAATGAAATGTCAGTAAAGCACCTTTAGCGCAAATATAGTTTGCACACGGAAAGAATTTTTTGATGAAAATTACTCACTGTTTAAGAAAAATTCATAGAATCCAATAGATTCTCATGAATTCCCATAAAATATTGAACCAAATTGTTCAACAGACCCGATGCACTGAAGGGGGCCCCAAGATATGTGAATTGTTTTACAACCTTTATCGGTTGACCTTGATATTTCAGGACACGCAGTTTTGGAAGTCTTCCCGATTTTTTGAAGACCATAGTTTTAGTTTTAGCAACATTTACGGTCAATCGGTTGATCTTACAGTACTTCTCAAACGTTCTCAGCAAGTTTTGCATTTTAACCACGTCCTCAGCTATTAGAGTCGTGTCATCCGCAAAGAGCAATATTAGCATCTTCTCGGTCACCTCGTAGTACCCTTCTGCCACAAAAGAGTCATTAATATCCGCTAATAGCAAAATTAATAGAAGGGGACTTAAAGGGTCTCCTTGCAGTACTCCCTCGGTGATGTCAACGAATTCGGTGAATGATGTCTGGTTTACTTTTACACGAAACCCAGCTTTGTCGTATAGGTTCTTGATAGCTCTGATTAGTTGGCTGCTCACTCCCAGTTCAAACAATTTCTTCCATAATACGTCATGTGCGACTGAGTCGAATGCTCTGCGGAAGTCGATAAAGGTGACGAACAATCAGCCATTCCTCGCCAGTGTTGCTGCACTTTTTGCCGATAAAATAAAAATGTTGTCTTCACACGATCTTGCCGCTCTAAATCCATTCTGGCCTTCTGGAAGAACACCGGCCTCTTCAGCCCAACGATAGAGCCTGCGCGCTGACAGGGTAGTGAAAATATTTGCACTGGCATTAGCAAACGCGATTCCGCGATAGTTTAATGGGTTCAGTTCATCGCCCTTTTTATACAGCATCGTGATGTTAGATTTACACCACTCTTCGGGCACTCTACCAGAAGTCAGTATCTCGTTGAATAAGTCTGTTAAATAAATGATCCAGCATTCTGGCAACGCTTTGTAGAACTCAGCAGGTATGCCGTCCGACCCTGGACTTTTATTGTTCTTGGCCTTAGCTAGAATGTTCTTCACCTTCTCCACGGTAATGTTGCGATCAAGCAACGGATGCCGGCAGTCCCGGAAACGGCGATTATCTTCTGCTTTTGGTGGCATAGCGTTGTTATAAAAATCTTCCCACTGGTTTATTGTTATCGGGTTGGGTTTTGTTGGAGCTGGCTTGTATTTCCTTATGGTTTTCCAAAAGCTCTGCATATCTCTAGCCTTTGACAGCTCTTCTTGCACATCAGTAGCATGTTTTTTCTTCGCCTTTTTTACCACGTCAACATGAGCGTTGCGAGCTGCAATGTACTGTTTTTTAAGCTGTTCACCACCATACTTAAACCATTTTCTTTGGGCTCTATGCTCTTCCCTCTTCGATTGCACACAATCCCGGTTGAACTATAGATTTTTGGCCCGCCCGCGTCTACCACTTTTTATAACTCGCAACATGTTCACTTTCGATGACACTGTCTTAATCGCTGATGCTATACAACTCACCATTCCTTCTACGCTATCCAACTTCTATGGCTGAATATCTGCTAGTTCCTTCCGGTATTGCTCTGCTCCATCTCTGTCCCATCTAAAGACTGAAATCTCGGCGCTGCTGAGCTTCCAGGCTTCTGTACCTGACATGGACTTTTTTACCTTTACGTGCCTCATCTCCTGCTATCTCCCTTATCTTTCGTTGTATGTCTCTCTCATTCTGCGACTGATCTCGGTTGATCAAGATTTTGGTTCTTTTGAGCTTCGTTGATTTACATTTAAGGATTTTTTCTCTGTCTTCCATTGTAGCTAGTTCAATAATTGTGAGGTCAAGCTTTCCTCTCGTCTTGATAAGCGTGACATTTTAGAATAACCGGCATGGCAATATTCATACAAAAATTCTTTCCGTTTATGATAATATTAGTAATAATTCAAGTTATTTTTGTTGAAGTTGCTCTTACCTTTTCTGCATTGAAATTTAGATTGAGGAACAAAATTTGCCGTACATTGACATTTATTGTCAATACATAACGAGTTATTAGCTGCGCATACTTCATTTTTCCAACAAAACTCTCCTAAAAGTGGTACGCATGTCGTATCATTTAATGCAACATTATTGTCTCTGCATACACATATTTTATCTTTTGAACACTTTGCATGCCTTATTTCTTGACAATCCTCATCGTGTTCACAGTGATTTCCCAATTCTATTTATTTTATCAGCAGTTATAATAAAACAGAAATGATTTGTTATTGATACGTGCACAATAAGAACAATAAGTTGAGTTATTTTAAAGCAATTATTTCATTTTTGTTTTTGTAGTATATACAAAATGGAAATTATTTAAAAAAAAAACTATCATAGAAAGATATCGTTCCTAACGCGATGAACAAGATTATAATTGGGCCAACATATAAATATCGTTTTATTTATCGCGATATTTTAGATATCATACGTTCTATTAATATATGCACTTATAGATATAGCTATACTCTGCCGTGCTTAGAAAAAGGGCAGTAACTTCACTTATTGCTTTTATATTTAACTAATGTTAAATTAACACTGGTAAGATAGAAATGCAGTAAGTGAACTTACTGCACTTTTCCTGAGCACGACAGTACTATTAATGTGCACATGACTAGACATTTTAAAAGAAAGAGATAATGACTAATGTCTTGTAATTGCAACAATGAAATATCCAGTCTAAAGTTAATTTAATTAGTGTACACTGTAAAAAATTTTGAGTCTGCGGTGTGGTGTGAATGATTTGGTGTTAAAATTTCAACACTGTCGGTGTGGAAGTTACACATCGCACTGTGTTAAATTTTGGACCGTGTGAATAAGAACGTTCAGACCACCAACGATGTATATGTTGTGATTTATTCAAAACTCTAGATTGCTTTGATATTAGGCACTTTACTATTATTCGATAATAATCTACATCAATAATAATAATGATATACTAATGCTGCAATCTATATATTATTCGAAAATTTTTAATGACAGATTATATTATCGGACAATATTTGAGATAATGACATCGAACGGTGAGAAAGAAAACACTCTATACCGTGTTAAAGGAACACGGCTTGATATTTCACACCAAGAAAAATTTCACACCGTCAATTCACACCGAGTAAACCGTTTAAAATTCTCGAAGACCTTTTCACACTGATAATTTTTCACAGTGTATTAAAACTGAAAATAACCTTAAACATGCGAAACACATTGAACGTCTGTTAAAATAATACACTCGTAACACACTTAGTTTTAGAGTGTTGAGCCTGTACAGCACTAGATAGATTCAAATAATAAAAAAATTAGATCTATCTAGGTAATAGAATGTAAGATTTAGGCCTCTATAGATTCAAATTATTTTTTTCCGAAAGGGGATACAATTAATTTCTACTAACTTCGCACACACTGATGATTGGACTGAGCTTTAAAGTCAGGTTTACATGAGCATTTATCGAATAAACAAATGGAATCGCTAGGCAAACAATCTTTACTTTGCCAACAAAATCCGCCTATTAATGATACACATGTTGAGTTATTTAGTGCCACATGGTTTGTTCTGCAAACACATATTTTGTCTTCGGAACACATGGCACGATCGGTGTCATGACAATCTTGATTGTTTTCACAAGGCTGATTTAAATATGCTAAAAATCAAGTAATATGCTTTTTATTTCACACTTTAAAATGAAATTATAAACATCGATCATTTTCTTAATCAAATTTGTGTGAATTCCCAAACAATGTAAACTTAAATTCTTAACATTGTTAGTAATTAATATTTACATGCAAGAATGCATAAGTTGAATAATTTAAAAAAATAGAACATTTATTCAACCAAAACTGAAAGAGCTCGATTGAAACAAAATGAAAGCAATTTTTTTAATGCAATTACACGGAAAGAAAATTATGGGAAGTTTTCCTATGCATTATGGGAATGGTTCCCATAATGGTATGGGAACAGTACCTATACTACTATAGGGATGGTTCCCATATATTATGGGAACCATTCCCATAATAGTATGGGAATGATTCCCATACCATTATGGGAATGGTTCCCATAATGATATGGGAATGGTTCCCATACCATTATGGGAACCATTCCCATAATATTATGGGGACCATTCCCATATCATTATGGGAACCATTCCCATAATGGTATGGGAATCATTCCCATACTATTATGGGAATGGTTCCCATATTGGTATAGGAACTATTCCTATAATATTATGGGAACTATTCCCATAATGTTATGGGAACCATTCCTATAATATCATTAATTTTTTTTTTTGCACAGTAGTGTAGAAATTTCCCGAAATTTGAATTTTCTTGAATGTTTTGTGCTGACAAAAAATTCTTGTTAAAAATTTTAATGTTTTTTGCCAAATACGATTTTTTTTTCAATGTTCGAATTTTTGTTTATATGTTTAATAATATTTCTGTGTATTGTAGAAGTGATTACCACACTTTTATTTAAATTAATTTTTTCATGATAATATGGGAACCATTCCCATAATATTATAGGAATGGTTCCCATAATGATATGGGAATGGTTCCCATAATATTATGGGAACCGTTCCCATAATGGTATGGGAACCGTTCCAATTGCATTATGGGAATCATTCCCATAATATTATGGGAATAGTTCCCATACTATTATAGGAACCATTCCCATAATATTATGGGAATGGTTCCTATAATTTATGGGAATAGTTCCTATAAATTATAGGAACCATTCCCATAAATTATAGGAATGATTCCCATAATATTATAGAAAGTATTCCTATAAATTATAGGAACCATTCCTATAATTATAGGAACCATTCCTATAGTGTTATGGGTATCATTCCCAGAATTATAGGAACTATTCCTATAATTATGGGAAACATTCCTATAATTATAGGAACCGCTCCCATAATTTATGGTCGTAATTCCTATGATGGTATAGGAAAAAATTTCACAAAATTATGGGAACCGCTGCTATAATTTTCTTTCCGTGTAGCGAATAACTGTGGTCGAGGTAATTATTAAAGTAAAATATTTTTATATGACTTTAAGATAATCGATAAAAGTATTACACTTACACAGTACACACTCTCTATTGAATGAGAATATAAACGAACGTTTGCATTGACATTTATTATTCATGCAAACCGAGTTCAGAGGCAAACAATCATGATCTTTCTCACAGAATCCATCTATAAGTGATGTGCATAGTTTATCATTGTTTGCAATACTGTTTTTTCTGCAAGTACAGATCTTATTTTCAGAACACATCGCACGATTAACATCATAACAGTCTTCATTTTCTTGACAAGGCAGATCCAAATAAACTAAAATAGGTTTGAATAAGAAATAAATTTAACAAATCTCTAAACTATCACCCGTTTATAATTATATTTATTATTCCATCAAAGACGTTTTTAAAATTCTGTAGGAACCCTCTGTAAAGGGTTGATGTTTTTGCATTCTCATTTTTTGTATTTTATTGCTTGGACAAAGGATGAGCCTAATAATAATACAATTGAACAATAGGTGATTTTTATCTGAATAATCATAAATTTTATCCGTACCGATAGGATTCAATGAAAGTTTGTAAATAAAATCAGTCAAAAATATTCAGATAAAATTCATTAAAATTTCGGAAAAAATCTACGATACATTGTAAAGAAACCAAAACCCGGGAAAAACGAATAATCTAGATGGGTCATATGTACTAGTTAATTGATTTCATACATGAATTTATTTGTGGGGCATTCCACGTCAAATCGGATACCATTTGGCTTTTATATCTCCAATTATTTTCGTAATTTTTTGTTATAGTATCGGTTGAGAGAGGCCTCCCTGATACCTTGGAAAGTTCTTATAAGAAATTTATTAATATAAATAAACAAATAGCATTGCTTTGATTATCTTTTACTCTTTTTTGTAGAATAAAAAAATCACGGTAAAATTGTAAAAAAACAGGTTAAGATAAATTTGAATTCTATAATACTTACTTTTGGCGCATTCTTGATTAGTTATAGATGTAAAGTTATTCTGGCATCGACATTCATTGTCTAAACAAACAGAATTATCAGGCGTGCATTCACTATCTTCCTTACAAAATCCACCAATAACTGGCACGCATGTAATGTTGTTCACCGTAATGTAATGTTCTTTACATGTACATTTATGTTCAAAATCAGAACAAACTGCATGATTATTAATGCAATCTTCATCATCTTCACAATGCATTCCAAGAAGACCTCAAATTTCATTCAGTATAAAAGCAACAATTAAAATATAATTTCATCAAACTATCAACTTATTTACGTTTTTTCCGCGATATCAAAACAGTTCTATTTTTTTTAAAAGTTAGAATTGTATGAAAAACTGAGACTGTAGCAAAACAAGAATCATTAAATATCTTGAACTCTCTTTCAATCTAATTAATATGTTTACAATTCTTTTTCATTCATATATATGAAATATCTATGAAAAATTTTTTTTATACTTTGTCGAGGGTTCATATAAAATTTTAAAAAATTTGGAAAATCCAAAAGTACACGCCTCGAACACTCATGTTATATTTAAATAAGAGAAGGAAAACACACCTAATACAAATGGCTGCAGTATGTTTTTTTACATGTAAAACTGTCGGTTTCAGCAGTAATAATTCATTATAAAAACATGAAAAGGACTACGAAAGTGATTTTCAATAAAAGGTAAAAAAATTTAAATCGCCCGCGTTTTCCCATAGAAATTTTTATGTACGGTCATAAAAGTCAACAAAGAAAGTAAGACAAGGAGAACATTCCTAGTAAAAATGGCTGCAGTGTGTGTTTGTTTACATATAAAATTTCCAGTTTTAACAGTAATAATCTTTTATAAAAAATCGAGAAGGACTATAGTAGTAATTTTTGAAAGGAACCTTCTCTGCATAATTCTGAAGATTGTTAAAAAAATTGAGTCATTTTGTCGAGTCGTTCTCAAAATATCCGTATACCACGACCTTTTTGAACCACAGACTAATGCACGTCCACGATAAATTTTTATTATAATAATACACATCGTACAACTTAAAAAAAGTATCAGGCTTATTCATTAGTGTTCCCTCTTTATAATAATGTGTTTTTCATACCGTATAAGTGTGATATAAAAATAATATATACCGTTTAATATGAAGAAATCAGGTAAACTTGACAAGTTGGAAGTAATACCCAACCTCTCCACTTTGCGTTCGAGGTGTGCAAACAAAAAACAATAGATTGCTTTCTTAGTCTGCTTTTCGAATATTCAATTCTCAACAAATGTAGACATTCTAAGATTTTAATAAGTGTTTCCGCCATATGAATGTATTAATATAAACGAACGAGATAAGTGAATGTCAGTGATTTTTATGAATTATTTGTGTGACAGTTGGGAACATCTAATACTTTGCGATAAGCATGTAAAAAAATGACTAATTGTTGAATACTTATACTTTGCTCATGTTAACGTACTATTGATCACACAATAATTTTCCATGAGCGATTCTACCAATACACACTGATAGTTTTCATCACAGCACGATTTGGGATGTCCGGGATCACACTGCCCGGGAAAAAATGATTTTGCCTAATTATATATAATTATATATGATTATATATGGAATATATATAATTATATATGGTATTATATATACTTATATATGGTTATATATAGGCCTATATATAAGTATATATAGCCTTATATATAATTAGACCTAATTATACCGGGAAAAAAATTATTTTGCCTGATTATATATAGAATATATATGGTTATATATAGACCTATATATAAGTATATATAGTCTTATATATAATTAGACCTAATTATACCGGGAAAAAAATGATTTTGCCTAATTATATATGATTATATATAGAATATATATGGTTATATATAGACCTATATATAAGTATATATAGCCTTATATATAATTAGACCTAATTATACCGGGAAAAAAATGATTTTGCCTAATTATATATGATTATATATAGAATATATATGGTTATATATAGACCTATATATAAGTATATATAGCCTTATATATAATTAGATCTAATTATATCCCGGGACAAAATGATTTTGCCTAATTATATATGATTGTATATGGAATATATATAATAGTATATACCCATATATAGTTGTACATGGGTCTATATATGATTAGATCTGATTAGACCTGACCTATATAGACCCATATATAGTAATTTTTATTATATTTTAGATCTTTAAATCTATATATAATCAAATATAAATTAATTATTTATATATATATATATATATATAGATAAGTTAATATTTTATTTATAGAATATATTTAATATTTAGTTTTTCTTATTTAATATATTAGATGCTCTATGGTCTTTATTGATATTTCATAATCAGTACTCGTTAAATGCATTATAGTTTTAGGTGTATATTTACAGAAATAATGATTACAATTTTACTATAAATTATAATTTTAAAATATTTACGAAGCGTTACATTATATTTTTCAGTCTGTTAAAAAAGTAATAAACTTATGTATAATTAAACGTATAATTAAAAAAAAAACTTCCCTCTGAATACTTCAATATTAATCGTACATGAACATACGTAATTGTATATAAATTACACATAATCATATATATGATGAAACCCGCCTAATTTTCGGATCTAATTATATATAAAATATGATATATATGTATTATACATAATCATATCTAATTATATATGAGTATATATAACTTATATATGATTATATATAATTAGACCTGGCCAATTTTCAGATCTAATTATATATAACGTATTATATATAATCATATATAACCTATATATAATTATATATAAATTATATATAATTAGACCTGGCCAATTTTTAGATCTAATTATATATAAGGTCTTATATATAATTATATATAATTAGGCAAAATCATTTTTTCCCGGGTGTTGAAAATTTAAAGATAAAAAAATTTTACATTTCATTATTTACGATGACTACACGGAAAGAAAATTATAGGAACTTTTCCTATACATATTATGGAAATGGTTCCCATAATGGAATAGGAATTGTTCCCATACTATTATAGGGATGGTTCCATGATATATCGGAATAGTTCTCATAATATTATAGGAATAGTTTCCATACCACTGTGGGAATTGTTCCCATACTATTTAGGGATAGTTTCCAAGATATATGGGAATAGTTTCCATAATATTATAGGAATAGTTTAACTTCGACGCGCGCTTTTCTTTGTCACTCACGAGTTATGGATGTAGAGACGCAAGTAAATGTGGTATAAAATTTTTTGGACATATATAAAAAATTATCTCAACAATGATTGTATTCTACTTAAACACTCCAATAATTTTAGGAACTGCTCCCATAATGATGGTCGACGTTCCTATACCGGGATAAGAAAAAATTTCATAAAATTATGGAAACCGTTCCCATAATTCTCTTTCCGTATACTATTTTTTTTTTTTACTTATCATAATGAAATTATCTATAGTTTAAGAAATCGTCATTGATTAATGCACTCACCAAAATCCAATTTTCAGCACATCTTTCATTACTATAACCTTGAAGTCCTTCGAATACACTACCATATACTTGTGAAATCCCAATGATAATAAGTGAAAACTCAGCTAACATTTTTTTAGTTTCTGCGGTAATACTAATGTATAATTTAAATATTAAATAATTCAGAATTATTTATCGAATGTAAACCGAAACTCTAGTGGATATATACCCACTTACTTCGGTCATGATACATTTTAACTGCCCGGGAAAAAATATTTTCATGAAGTTTTATAAATTTCATAAATTTTTATAAAATGTTTTGCAACTTTATAAAGTTTCATAAAATTTTATACAATTATATAAAATTGCATGAAATTTCGTAAACATTGACAGAATTGTTATCGAGATCTCACGGATCCATTGGTATGAAATTTTATATATTTTTATGAAATTTTATGAAAGTATATGAAGTTTTATGAAATATTATAATAGTCTGTAAAAGTTCTTGTGATTATACAAAATTTAAGTTATGGCCTTATACAAAATCCATGAGTTCTAAAGCTGATCAAATTTTGGAAATAATTGGTTCAGTCGTTTCAAAGATATTCGCGAAAAAACGATTTTTTAGTATTTTTTTCTCACACGATATCTCTCGAACGGATTAGGCGACAATTAACCCATTTTTATAAGTTCTAGAGCTAATTATATTTTAGAATTGATTAATCAAGTCGTTTCAGAGATATTCGAAAAAACCGTTTTTTACCATTTCTTTCTCCAACGATTTCTTTCGAGCGAATTTACCGATTATTGTATATAGCAGACCAATTTTATATAGTGGAAGCCTAAACATGCAAGCCTTGTCAATAAGACAATTTATAGATAAATTGAGAAAAATATAGATAGCCCGAACTGGGAATCGAACCCAGACCATGTCGGTATCGCGCCGAGTGCTCTACCGAATTAAGATAATTCTTGCGACAATCAACTCGTTTTATAAAGTTCTATAGCTGATTAGATTTTGGAATTAATTCTCCTAGTCGCTCATGAAAAATTTAAAAAATCTAAAAAAAAAAATTTTTTTCTTCATATTTTTCAATTTTCTCAAAGTCTATTTGATCGAATGATCTAAAATTTCCAGAAAAGCTAATGGCTAATAAGCTCTTCCGATAACCGCAAAAAAAACCATCTAAATCGGTTGATTCATTAAAAAGTTATAAAAAGTTTAGACACACACACACACGCACACACACAAACACACGCGCACACACACACAGGCACTCGGACATCATTCTGAAAAAAGTCAGAATAGCTTCCTAGGACCTCAAAACGTTGACATCTGATGAAAACTCGATTTTCGAAAATCGGGGTGAAAACAATTACTTTCCGGATTTTTTGAAAATTGTCAATTCTCTTAGCGGGAAGGTAAAAAATTAAACCTCTAAATGGTTTAAGGTCATAAATTGCAAAAATTTATCTATAAGTAATTTTTAATTTTTTTTTTTTTTAAGTAAAAAAAATTAATTGCATAATTGAGTTAAAATGAGAATTTAAAAATATTATTTTCGCATATTATGATTTTATTATAATATTTTAACTGCAGTATAGAAATTTGGTAATATTTAATAACTTACTGTGAAAAATTTTCTGATGGTGATATACTTTACACTACAATTCTAGAATAGATTTATGAACTAAAATTATCCACTGGATTTGTATAAAATACTGTAATTACTGAAGTGAAAAAAAATATATAGACTATTGCCTCCGAAGATAAAGCTGAATATTTTTAATGACGGACATCAACCAAATTAGAAATTTAATCTTATCAATAAGTACTTACAATGTTTTTAATAACGTTCGTTATTTTTGTCCCGTAACGCCATATCAAAAACCAAAAAGTAAATGAGAGAATATTCCTATATTTTAAAACGAAGTTCTCTTTTTCTTCTGTGCCAAATTTTACTATCATAAGAGGATTTTCGGTCCCTTCTTTATTATCAAATATGACATTAGAAAAAATATTCGTTAACATGTTGTGGCAGTAAGGCTGCTCCAAAATATTCTTGGTCCTTCATTTGTAATCGCCTTTCGTCTTTTATGGTTACTAGAATTAAGTTTTAGGTTGTTCAGGGTATCATCCCTGGCAGATCTGAATTACCGCAATTTACGGTAAAATTCGGCTTTTTGCCGTAAATTTACGTTATTTTTACGCAATTTACCGTGAATTACGGTATTTTGCCGTAAATTGCGGTAAGATACCGCAGTTACCGTAAATTTGCATCAAATTACCGAATTTTACCGTAAATTACGGTAATCCTGCCGGACTGTAATTCGGATCCGCTAGGGATGTAAACATAAATCCTACCAAAAACAGATTTTCTGTTATAACATTATGAGATCGCATTAAGCACACGTTCAACATAATTCCTTACTGCACAAAACATACTTTTTTTTACAAAAAAATACTGAAATCGAAAAAAAAAACACTAAGTGACTGGGATATTGTGAAGTTAAAAAAAATCTATCTATTGATCATGAAAATCTAAGTAGTTTTAGCAATACAAATTACGTTGATCGTGATACTAGATAAATTCTATAATTTTTTATTAGCGCCTCCCTACTTCTCTCTCTTAACGGAAAGTTGAAAATAAATAAGTAGAATTTCGAATCCAATGTAATATATTATGTAATAATCAGTATATTTTTATTCGACAATTACGATAATACAAATATTACTTAAAACTGATACAATTCTGAGATGGAAAGTCCTGTAGCATTTTTTGATTTGACGCGCAAATAATTATTAGTTATTAATTGAAAAAAGTGGTTAATCAGAAGCGCGTATGAGCAGAAAAAGTACAGTGAGGGTTAACCGCTGTTCTTCGCAAGGCTTCCTTCTCTACTTCCGCCGAAGTGTGCTTCCGAATGGCTACGGTTTTTGATAAAAGTTCCTGTACGACAGATTAAAAAATGCAACCGGCCTTTTCATATCAGAATCACACTTCCTATCTACCTCTTAGTTTATGGACGTTGCTTTTAGGATACTTTGTATAAAATTGTTAAAAATTATAGCATATTAAATAAATTGTACATATCATGTGATGTTCTATTTTATATAAATGATGAACACTGTTAAAGTGCGTAACTGATTTTTTTTAATTGTCTTCATTTTGTCTAATTTGTTTTTATTGTCCTGAAGTTCTACGATCAGTTATTAATTGATTAAATTGTAAATAAGGATGTTACATTTTAAACTTTGATTAATTCTATAACATAAACAACGTTATTACATATTAAATATTTAAAATGTATTTTTTTCTTATTTACTCACTAGGTAAGCTTTGGTCAGGTGATACTGCTTCGAAATAAGTTTTACATTGACATTTATTGTTAATACACATAGAGTTATGAGGCGCACATTTATCATTTTCAACACAAAATTGGTTTAATATCGGTGCACATGAATTATCGTCCATTTTTACGTAGTTAACGTCACATTCGCACACATTATCCGGAGTACATCGTGTGTATTTTTTTATCTTTCTGCAATCTTCATGGGTATTACAGGGTTCATTTACTTCAACTAAAATTTAGAAATAAATTTAAAAATCATTTATTCCTCTTTAAAACTGTAAAAATTACAGTTTAGCCGTTGTGTCAAAATTAAAGTATTAAACTAGAAAATTTGTTGAGTGGTTCGAGAAGATTTACAGTGTGGGCATTCAATTATGAACCTTAATTTAGAAAATGGAACTATTACATCTCACACTGTAATTTTTAGAATTTCTATACCAAGTATCATCAATGCCTTAGCAATCACGAACTTTTACTATTTAAAATATAAAAATAGTAAATCTCCATTTTAAAATATCGTTAATAAGTTTCATAAAATTAAAAATTTACTTTTTTAACTTTTGCAGTTTGACAACCATTCATTAAAGGTTGAAAATTGAAAATTTGTGTTTCAATTCCATGAAATCACTTGCATTGGAATTTGTAAGTTTTACATTTTAGATATTGAAATTTTAGACCGTCTCACGGCAATTAGCTGAATGTACGAAAGTACTAATTCCATATTCAATTGTCAGTAAATATTTTTGAAATAGTATATGTGAGAAATATGTGAAAATATTCTTGATTCGGAAAATAAAAATTTACTTGCACCAAGTAAACAATTATCTTCAAATTTTTATCTTGAATCAAAATTTTTTTTCTCACGTCAACATATTTTTACGCTTAAATCAAAAAATTTTCACTTGTTTCAAGAGTTTATATTTCTTAAAGTAAGAGATATTTTTTTGGAGCAAGATACATTATTTTTTTGTAGCAATATTGCATTTTTTTGGTTAAAGAAAATAAAATTTCTCGGAACAAGTACTATACTTTTCACGCAAGTATTTTTGTATTCGCCGACCAAGATAACAAAAGTTGCTTAAGCCAAGAGAAAAAATTTCTTGGGAGAAAAGATCTATATGGAGAAGGGGAAAGTCACCGGTGCTTGGCAGCAGCAGCGGGAGTAGTTTGGTGCTCGCCACGAGATCGCGCCTACCAGTTGTAGTGTCCCTGGTAAGAAAGATATTCTAGAAGTGATAAATTCGAAATTTCAGTACGATTTTGTTCGAGTATTCCTATCATTTGACAGAGTGACAAGTACATTTATGTATTGTACTATAGTGTATCCTATAATACATCGTGACTTTAGTTTATAATATTAATGTTTGCTTGAATATATATACGGACATGCATGGCCATATATGTTTCATTTTCACGGGTAAATTCACGGGTAACAAATATATGGTTGAAATTATATTCAATATAGTTTAACAGATTTCCATGTAAGAAATTTAAATCATACACGAAAAAAACAAAATAGTAGTGGCAACTCTCTGGGATAATGCCCAGTTCTTTCTGTAAAAAAAAAAATTTCAGACAGTACTGTATGCTATCTAGACTGTATCCACTACTGTCCGGAAAAGTACTCAACACTACAACTATGTATGGCTATACATGCCCATACGTGGACTATAAACGGCCATATATGGCCATATATGTTTAATTAACCACGGACATACATAGTCATACATAGTCGTACAAAACCATATATGGCCTTATATGATTCATATATAGATATGCATGCTTATTAAAAAAGTTAGTATGTCCATGTATGGCCATATATGTTTAATTAATCACGGACATACATGGTCATACAAAACCTTGTATGGCCATATATGACCTTATATGATTCATACATGGCCATGCATGACTGTATTAAAAAATTGGTGTGCCCATGTATGGCCATATATGATCCATGTATAGCCATATATGCTTCATATATGAGCCATATACAGCCATGCATGGCCATGTATGATTCATTTTTGACGGGTGGAATAATTCGTAAAAACTAAATTTACGAATTACGCAATAAATTACAGCTTAAATTGTTAAATTCGATTAAGAACAATATTATATTTATCTTTCAGTTTAATTAAAATTTTTAATTTAATGTATATTTTTGATCAATTTGAGTAAATATATTCAATAGATTCCACGATTGATGCGAACAAAGAAAACATCGCCGCATTTATTAGTGTATTAGAAGACTTTAATCCCGGGTTAAAAAATCCGATTGCATCTGATTGAACCAGTGATTATTTCGGAACAAATGAAAAATATTAAATGAAGTAATACAATTTATAACGTGATATTCTCACCTGATGCACATTGGTAGACAGATAAGGCCACAAAATTTCTTTTACATCTACATTGATAATGAAGACAAATTGAATTGTCAGGTACGCATTCATTTTGGCTGATACAATATCCTGATAGAAGTGGTTTGCATTGTTCATTTACTTTAATATAATTTGAAGAACAAACACATTCATTATCTCTTGAGCATTCCGCATTTAGGGAATACATGCATTCTTTATTATCTGTACACCGTTTTCCTAAAAACCCTTGATAATAAAGAACAACAGTAATTTTAAAACTTTAAGATTAATGTATAAATCATAGTTAATAAATAGAAACCATTCTCAAAATACTGAAATGAAAACGCTTACTTGTTTCACACAGGTTATTCGAACATGCTGTGTAGTTATGTTTACATTGACATTTACTATTAAGACAAACAGAATTAATGGTTGCACATTCTTCATTATTCCAACAATCTTCTTCTAAAAGTGGTACACATCTAGAGGAATTCAATGCAACGTAATTTGGTCTACAGACACATGTTTTATTTTTTGAACATTGTGCATGCATTACTTCTTGGCAATATATATTCATTTCACAGAAATCCCCTAACATTGCTTGAATAGCAAGTACCAAAAAATCAATGAAAACCTTTATTTTTATAATCCAATAAGTACTTCTTAAGTACTAAAGCTAGTTCTATACAATTTCGTAAAAAATGATCATATAGGGGAGCCTGGGGCACGAAGGCCTCCTCAAAAATTAGGTATAAATTTTTTTTTCATTTTCCGTCGAGTTATGACCTTTATAATGTTTTTATTATATTTCAGGTCAATATGTGATATGTGGGGCACAATAGACCACTCGAAAAAAAAATTGTAACGAAAAAATTATTTTTTTTTTATTTCCGTCAAGTTAATTTTTTCGTTACAATTTTTTTTTCGAGTGGTCTATTGTGCCCCATATATCACATATTGACCTGAAATATAACAAAAACATTATAAAGGTCATAACTCGACGGAAAATAAAAAAAAAAAATTTTTATAATTTTTTGGGGAGGGGGCCTTCGTGCCCCAGAAAAAAAATTTATTTTCGTTTTTTTGCAAAATTTCGACTGATTCTTCCGAAATAGACGAAAAATAAACGAATTTGATGGTTAAAAGCCACAAAAAGAAAAAAACCGGCTTAAGGGAGCCTTCGTGCCCCAGGCTCCCCTATAACGTATAAATGGTCATTAACGTCCTGCTTTTGTAATAATCGTACATGAGCTTTTGAAATATATTTTTAAATTAGACTGGCATAAATGAAATGTATATATTCGATGTGACCAGGCCTATGTACAGATAATATATCATCTCTATAGGATACTTATATACTTTCTGGTAAATAAATAAATAAGCATTTGTGAACATTAATTAATTTGCTTTGTATATTGTCATACATGTATTTTAACCAAATATGATAACATATGATCACATTCGCAGTATATCGTTTTGTAGTCATTTATAACCTAGCGTACTAACCCTGGTTTAAAAAAAAAAACTATTGAAAAGGATATAAATGATTCGAAACAATTCAAAACGATTCAATTGTAATAGGTTCTCTATAGAAATAGATTCATCATTGAATAGATCGTTTCGTTTCATAAGGGAATATATGTACAACTCTATATGGTCATATATATTTATACATGACCATACATCGAACTTGTATTATATTTCTAAACAGATATAATAGAAGTAAATATAATGAAGTATTATTTGACCATAATTTTTTAGCTTAAATGATTTTTTACAACTGTACTTGTACATCATACATCATATATGAGCGTTGATATAAAGTCGATTATCATATATGGTTTTTTGTTCAAATAAGACAAAGAAAGAGAAAATGTTAGAAAATCCAAAATTGCACGCCTTAATTGCTCGTGTGATAGTAACAAATAAAAATAAACAAATAACAACTAAAATGTAAAAATGATTGGTCAGGACTTTCATTCCTGTTATTTGAATTTTTTTTTTTTTTTTATTTGCTATATGACAAATTTTGATCCTGATTAAACAACTGAATTCGACCGAATTAAAAATTTTAATTCTGTTATATTCTGTCGAATTCTGCAAAACAGAAATCAACTGAATTGAAAATTTGAATTTGAATTAAACAGAATAAAACCGATTTAAAAATTTCAAATTCATTTTAATTCAGTTTAATTCGGATTTAGAACCCGAAATTGGAGAATTATTTTCGAATTAATCAGAATTAAAACGAATCGAATTATTTAAATTCGTTTTAATTTGGACGAATTCTGGTTTTCCTGCCGAATTAGACAGAATTCATTTTTAAGTTAGGTACCGAATTAACAAAATTTATCTGAATTAAATAGAATTAAAAATTTAATTCTGTTTAATTCGATCGAATTCAAGTGTTTAATCAGGGAATATTAGTAATAATTCAAGTTATTTTTTGTTGAAGTTGCTCTTACCTTTTCTGCATTGAAATTTAGAGTGAGGAACAAAATTTGCCGTACATTGACATTCATTGTTAATACATAACGAGTTATTAGCTGCGCATACTTCATTTTTCCAACAAAACTCTCCTAAAAGTGGTACGCATGTCGTATCATTTAATGCAACATTATTGTCTCTGCATACACATATTTTATCTTTTGAACACTTTGCATGCCATACGTGCACAATATGAACAATAAGTTGAGTTATTTTAAAGCAATTATTTCATTTTTGTTTTTGTAGTATATACAAAATGGAAATTATTTAAAAAAAAAACTATCATAGAAAGATATCGTTCACAATGCGATAAACAAAATTGTGATTGGGCCATCAAATAAATGTCGTTTTATTTATCGCGATATTTTAGATTTCATAAGTTTTATTAATATACGCACTTATACATATAGCTATACTCTGTCGTGCTTAGAAAAAGGGCAGTAACTTCACTTATTGCTTTTATATTTAACTAATGTTAAATTAACACTGGTAAGATAGAAATGCAGTAAGTGAACTTACTGCACTTTTCCTGAGCACGACAGTACTATTAATGTGCACATGACTAGACATTTTAAAAGAAAGAGATAATGACTAATGTCTTGTAATTGCAACAATGAAATATCCAGTCTAAAGTTAATTTAATTCGTGTACACTGTAAAAAATTTTGAGTCTGCGGTGTGGTGTGAATGATTTGGTGTTAAAATTTCAACACTGTCGGTGTGGAAGTTACACGTCGCACTGTGTTAAATTTTGGACCGTGTGAATAAGAACGTTCAGACCACCAACGATGTAAATGTTGTGATTTATTCAAAACTCTAGATTGCTTTGACATTGGGCGCTTTACTATTATTTGATAATAATCTACATCAATAATAATAATGATATATCAATGCTGCAACCTATATATTATTCGAAAATTTTTAACTACAGATTATATTATCGGACAATATTTGAGATAATAACACCGAACGGTGAGAAAGAAAACACTCTATACCGTGTTAAAGGAACACAGCTTGATAATTCACACTTAGAAAACTTACACCGTCAATTCACACCGAGCAAACAGTGTAAAGTCCTCGAGGACCTTTTCACACCGATAATTTTTCACAGTGTATTAAAACTGAAAATAACCTTAAACATGCGAAACACATTGAACGTCTGTTAAAATAATACACTCGTAACACACTTAGTTTTAGAGTGTAGAGCCTGTACAGCACTACATAGATTCAAATAATAAAAAAATTAGATCTATCTAGGTAATAGAATGTAAGATTTAGGCCTCTATAGATTCAAATTATTTTTTTCCGAAAGGGGATACAATTAATTTCTACTAACTTCGCACACACTGATGATTGGACTGAGCTTTAAAGTCAGGTTTACAATAACATTTATCAAGTATACAAATGGAATTTCTGAACGAACAATCGTTACTTCGCCAACAAAATCCACCTATTAATGATACACATGTTGAGTTATTTAGTGCCACATGGTTTGTTCTGCAAACGCATATTTTGTCTTCGGAACACATGGCACGATCAGTGTCATGACAATTTTGATTGTTTTCACAAGGCTGATTTAAATATGCTAAAAATCAAGTACACATATGATTTTTATTTCACACTTTAAAATGAAATTATAAACATCGATCATTTTCTCAATCAAATTTGTGTGAATTCCCAAACAATGTAAACTTAAATTCTTAACATTGTTAGTAATTAATATTTACATGCAAGAATGCATAAGTTGAATAATTTAAAAAAATGGAACATTTATTCAACCAAAACTGAAAGAGCTCGATTGAAACAAAATGAAAGCAATTTTTTTAATGCAATTAGCGAATAACTGTGGTCGAGGTAATTATTAAAGTAAAATATTTTTATATGATTTTAAGATAATCGATAAAAGTATTACACTTACACAGTACACACTCTCTATTGAATGAGGATATAAACGAACGTTTGCATTGACATTTATTATTCATGCAAACCGAGTGCAGAGGCAAACAATCATGATCTTTCTCACAGAATCCATCTATAAGTGATGTGCATAGTCCATCAATGTTTGCAATACTGTTTTTTCTGCAAGTACAGATCTTATTTTCAGAACACATTGCACGATTAACATCATAACAGTCTTCATTTTCTTCACAAGGCAGATCCAAATAAACTAAAATAGGTTTGAATAAGAAATAAATTTAAAATATCTTTAGACTATCACCCGTTTATAATTAAATTTATTACTCCATCAAAGACGTTTTTAAAATTCTGTAAGAAAGTTTACAATATGTAAAGAGTTGATGTTGTTGCATTTCATTCTTTGTATTTCATTGCTTGGATAAAAGATGAGCCCAATAATAACACAATAGAACTATGGGTGATTTTTATCTGAATAATCATAAATTTTATCCGTACTGATAGGATTTAATGAAAGTTTTTAAATAGAATCAGTCAAAAATATTCAGGTAAAATTTATTAAAATTTCGGAAAAAATCTACAACACACTGTTAAGAAACCAAAACCCGGGAAAAACGAATAATCTAGGTGGGTCATATATACTTGTTAATTGATCTCATAAATGACTACATCTATGGGGCATTCCACGACAAATCGAATATTTAATACTAAAATAGTTCCATATCTTGATTGAATTCTTTTCAATACTTTTGAACTCCATTATAAGAATTAGAAAGTATTCAAATGATCGAAATTTCAATTCCATTTAATATTTTTAAAAATCTCCGTGTGGATTGAAAAGAATTGAAATAATTTTCAATACTTTTCAATGAGTATTTTTAATCAGGGTATCTTTTACTCTTTTTTGTAGAATAAAAAAATCACGGTAAAATTGTAAAAAACAGGTTAAAATAAATTTGAATTCTATAATACTTACTTTTGGCGCATTCTTGATTAGTTATAGATGTAAAGTTATTTTGGCATCGACATTCATTGTCTAAACAAACAGAATTATCAGGCGTGCATTCACTATCTTCCTCACAAAATCCACCAATAACTGGCACGCATGTATTGTTGTTCACCGTAATGTAATGTTCTTTACATATACATTCATGTTCAAATTCAAAACAAATTCCATGAGTAGTAATGCAATCTTTATCATCTTCACAATACATTCCAAGAAGACCTTAAATTTCATTCAGTATAAAAGCAATAATTAGAATATAATTTCATCAAACTATCAACTTATTTACACGGAGAGAAATTTCAAGTAAATATTCTTATGCAGCATAGTAGTAATTACATCACTCTATAGTTTGTGTCACGCCGCTCTTATGTGACTGCTTACACAAACTATAGAGTAATGTAATTATTACTATGGTGCCATAGGCATTTTTACTTGACATTTTTATCCGTGTACGTTTTTTCCTCGATATGAAAACAGTTTTATTTTTTTGAAAAGTTAAAATTGTATGAGGAAATGAGACTGAAGCAAATCAAAAATCATTAAAAATATTGAACTCTCTTTTAATCTAATTAATATGCTTACAATTCTTTTTTATTCATATATATGAAACATCTATGACAATTGTTTTTATACTTTTTAGAGGGTTCACATGAAAATTAAAAAAATTTGGAAAAATCCAAAAGTGCACGCCTCGAACGCTCATGTTATATTTAAATAAGAGAAGGAAAACACACCTAATCCATAACGCTGCAGTATGTTTTTTTACATGTCAAATTGCCGGTTTTAACAGCAATAATTTATTATAAAAACATGAAAAGGACTACGAAAGTGATTTTCAATAAAAGGTAAAAAAATTCGAATCACCGGCGTTTTCACGTAGAAATTTTTATGTACGGTAATGAAAGTCAACAAAGAAAGTAAGACCAGGAGTACATTCCTACACTGTAAAAAATCACTGGGGTAAGCCCAAGCGGTGTAGGTGTTAAAATTGGCGGTGTTAAATTTTAGCATCGAAAGCGGTGTGAAAATAACGCCGCGACCGGTGTAAATATTCTTTACCGGTGTTAAAATAGTTTACTTTGGGAATGTGTGCATATGAATGTGTGTGTGTGTGTGCACTCGTGTGTGTATGTGTGTGCGCTCACATGTTTAAGTGCGTGTGTGTGTATGTGTGTCAAGATATTTTTTTGCGTTTTATAAGCTTCTCAAAGTTGATACTCTGAGCTGACGAAGTTTACCCTGCTTTTACACCGGTATTTCAACACCGCCGAATTACACCTCTTACACCAGTGTAATTTCATTTTAACACCGCGCTTTTTACAGTATAGTAAAAAGGGCTGCAGTGTGTGTTTGTTTACATGTAAAATTTCTAGTTTCAACAGTAATGATGTTCTATAAGGAATCGAGAAGGACTATATTAGTGATTCTCGAAAGGAACCTTCTCTGCACACGGAAAAAAGCGCAGCTCAAAATTAGCTAATAATTATAGTCGTCAAATAAAAATTACTTTCCTAAGAGAAATTTACAATCCCAAACCAAAAATTACTATTATCAATGGAAAATTACATTTTTTTGTTGATTCTTACAATCAGTATTGTAAATTTTACGATTTGTAAAAGTTATAATACAGATTAGCAAAAATTGAATAAAGAATGGTAATAATCCATAATTATTTTACAACGATCGTTCTGGAAATAACAATATTCAAAAATCTCTTTGATAATATTACAATTCTTCGTTAAAAACATTTGTAAGTGTATAAATTGAATATTACAATTCATTAAAAATAAATTACTATAAAACTTATATTTCTTTTTATCTATTCCATAAAGTTCAGTAGATAAAATAAAAAATATTAGTATAGAGTAGATAGTGATTTTCATTTGGAAACAACAGAAAAGTCACTCATGACTCAAGTTATGTTTACATGAATTTCGCGAAAATTATTCATTTATATCCCGATTATTACAATTTGTAAGATTATTAATTTTATTTTATAACATTTTAAAACTATTACTGAAAACATTGTAAAAAGAACTCAGGTATTCTAAAAATTATAATATCAAATAAATTTTGTTAAAGTATTGCAGTTTTTAAAACATCGATAACGTGAATTGCTACTTAGCGGGTAAAAATTACTATTTGCCATTGTGACTTTTAATGCGTAAGATATAATATAGAGGTCATTGTATTTTATTTATATTTGGCATATACTTTGAGATATTGGAAGGGTACCTGTAGCCGAGTGGTTAGCATGCTTGCACTTAAACTGGAATATTCGGAAGGCGTAGGTTCGAATCCCACAGTGATAAAAAAAAAAAAGATGGTGGATTTTAAATTGGTATTGAGATATATACATAAATATATATACAGATAAATTCCGACAGTATGTATATATATATATATATATATATATATATATATATATATATATATATATATATGTTGGAAAAAAAATTTATTATTACACACAAGGAGACAATTTTTACTATCTGGATTAGTAAAAATTCAATAGCAGTCTCAGTGAAAGTTTTATTCTAAGATACATTTTTTACTAAATCAAGTGGTAAATTTTATTGAATGCTTTAGTTTTGTACTCTAAAACTGAAAGTAATTTTACTTATAATTTAGTAATTCATAGGATTAAGCAATTATAATTTTTACTCATTTAAAAGGAAAATTTCCACATTATTGGACCGTTTCAAGTTTGCCTCGGCGAAATAGTAATTTTTATTTGAAAATTAACGAATATTACCAGATTTTTTTCTCCGTGCATAATTCTTAAGATTGTGAAAAAAATTGAGTTGTTTCATCGATTAGTTCTCAAAATATCCGCACCACGACCTTTTTGAACCACAGACTAATGTACGCCGCGATAAATTTTTGTTATAATAATACATATCGGACAACTTAAAAAAAATATCAGACTTATTCATTAATGTTCCCTCTTTATATTAATGTGTTTTTCATACCATATAAGTGTGGTATAAAAATAATATATACCGTTTAATGTGAGGATATCAGGTGACCTTGACAAGTTGGAAGTAATGCCCAATCTCTCCACTTTGCGTTCGAGGCGTGCAAACAAAAAACAATAGATTTCTTTCTTAGTCTTGTTGCATTCTGGCTTCTTTATTTATTAGACAGAATATTTTTAAATTGACCAGGTTGACGTCGTTAGGAAGTCAATAAACCCCAGGTGTGTCAGCTGTTGACCTTCCTTTATTTCATGCAAAAAAAGTTTTATTCACTTACTATGGTGGAGATTATGGGCCCCATAAGTCGACCCAAATAATCTCTTGATGTCTTCTCTGAGTGCGAACAAGACGAGCCTTGAAGGCCCGGTTCCTCCGTAAGGGAAAGTAATTCCAATTGGTCGATCAAACCACAAGAGCTCGAAGGCTCAACAACACCCGAGCTCGACGGCTCAACAACACACGAGCTCGACGGCTCAACAACACACGAGCTCGAAAGTACAACAACACACGAGCTCGAAAGTACAACAACACATGAGCTCGAAAGCTCAACAAGAACTTCCTCAAATTTAATTCTCGGACAACCTTCGGTGAGGTCCGCGATGACACCTTGAATCCCGCGACCGAGCTGTACTGCACATCCTGACGTACTGCTTCATCGGCCTCGAAGCATAAAGGTTGATATGATAGGTGGTGAAGGGGCCCGAACTGCTGATTAGCGCTCTAAGCAAAGGAAGGGTGGAACAGCTAGTAAGCGCTCGCCCCTTTAAGGTTCTTTAGACAAAATCTGGAGACAGGAGAATCAGTCAGTTAATTAGTACAGAGGTCCGTGCTCTTTTCGATCTCGCGATCAACTAACTGATTCTGCTGCTCTTCGACTAAGTACAATCATCAAAATGTTAACGTTGCATCTCAGGTTTCCTGTGAAAGAATCGTCGTTGCCCGGGTCTCATGCATCGTCATCTGTTTAGACTATCAGCGAGCCACCGCGATTCTCTTGTCACAAGAGATTTCCGTTACATTGTTAGCGGTGAAAAGAGATAATCGCCAACAAAGTAACGATTTATTGATTTATTTATTATTATAAGAAGTGTCGATTCATTTATTCGCCTATTGTGGCGACACTTCGAAAAAAAAATACTTAAAATTTTTATTTAAATGTAATTAAAGCCAGAACGTAACAGTCTGCTTTTCGAATATTCAATTCTCAACAAATGCAGACTTTCTAAAGATTTTAATAAGTGTTTCACCCATATTAGTGTAGTAATACAAACAAACGAGATAAGTGATTTCTATGAATTATTTGTGTGACAGTTGGGCACATCTAATGCTTTGCGATAAGGATAAGAAAAAATGACTAATTGTTGAATACTTATACTTTACTCATGTTAACGTACTATTGATCATACAATAATTTTGCATGAGCGATTCTACCAGTACACACTGATAGTTTTCATCACAGCACGGTATGAGATGTCCGGGATCACACTGTTGAAAAATTATAAACAAAAAAATTTTACATTCCATCATTTACGATAACTACACGGAAAGAAAATTATAGGAACTTTTCCTATACATTATGGGAATGGTTCCCATAATGGTATAGGAATTGTTCCCATACTATTATAGGGATGGTTTCCATGATATATGGGAACAGTTCCTATAATATTATAGGAATAGTTTGTAACGTAATTATTTCTTAATATACTCAATTAAACCCAATAATTACTCAAAATTCTTACTCAATAAATTTACTCCAAAAACTCAAAACTCAAATTACACGAAAGTGGGCTACGTTACACTTCGCCCACCAATCATCCTTCTCATCTCCTCCAGATCCTGACGGGCGCCAGCTGACTTTTATTTCCCCGGTATCGGCAACCGATCTAAACGTACACGTAAATTAAAACCTAAAAACTATACCCTTTGGAGATGAGAGACATGACCAGTGGTAGCGGCATGTCCTGGTGCGCTCAGTATGCTAGGTTGTGGAGAGACGGCCGCGATTCTTTCAATGCGAAAGAAGCCGATTAATTAACCACTATAAAAGACATAAAATAACAAAACATAACTAAATAAAATACAATAAAGATGACGCGAGAGTGACGCGGAGGGCCAAAGGACCCGCGGTCCAGTACTCTCGGTCCATCACGCAAATAAATACCTGAATACAACATCGGGAACCTCTCGACGACGGCGAATCACAAAATACACTACTAGATAAAATATAAAATAAAATATAAATAAATAATGCGGTAATTTTCGACAATTAATTAAAGCGACAGACGGCTCCAAGAGCACCATACACAGAGCCACAAGCTCCAAAGCGACAGCAGTCCACGGTTGCGGTCGAAGTCTACCATGGCGACTCTCCGACTCACCACCGCTTACTCTAAGACTCCAAACTCGACTACTGGGTCGACTCGTACACGAGCGACGCCAAGTCTCAACTTACTTACTCGCCGGTAGTCACACAACTGTTCCACGATAATCTCCCACTCTAACTCACTCGCTCCATTCCTTCTCCTTTAATCTCACATTCTCGCTTCTCCATCCATTCTTTTTTTTTTTTTTTCCTTTATTGGCTAACGGCCCTTCAGTGCCATGTGCCAGTATCTGTTATGGATTATTAATTACTGTGTTTTGTTATTTACTATGTATTGTAGATTATGTTTCTTTTTATTTCTTTTTGCTTCTCTTTCTCTTGATTCACTTTTTTTATTTCTGGACGAACTTTATTTTATTTATTTATTTATTTTTTATTTTTATTTATTATTATTTTTTTTTCCCTTTTTACATCTGAGCTCCAACGTTACTGCAAAACTATTTGTGCGCATGTGTAAGGTTTAAGCGGGTTTCTATGTAAAAATATTGCTGGCTGTGCTCATGTAGGTGGAGTGGTAGGTTTAAGTATTGTTATTTGTGCGCATGTGTGGTAATTTCATAAACCAGTATTTTGAATATTTAAATTGTTTTTATTATTATTATTTATTTATTTATATATATATTATTTTTTTTTTAATTTTTTTGTCAATTTTTTTTTTTTTATTTTTAGTTTTTTACTTAATTTTTTAATTATTTTTTTTTTTGTTTTTTTATTTTTTTTTTTTGTTTTTTTTTTAAATAATTATGTTATTCTTGTCTAGGAATCTGGCAATATGCATAACTATTGTAGCTGGCGATTCCAGCATCAGCATTTGGATATCTTGTCCTATAACAGATAAATTTTTGATTCTATTTATCAATTCAAGTCTATCCACTTCACTTGCTAAACCACAATCCCAAATCAGGTGTTCTACGGTTTGTGATACTTCTCCGCATTCACATTCTTCTCTGTCCACAATTTTCATTCTTTTTAAGTGGGCTTTTGACAGTGTGTGTCCGCTTCTAAGCCGGTTACTGACTACAATTTGGTGTCTAGTCAAGTTAAGACCATGGAACCAGGGCTTTAAACTTGTCCTGGGTTTTGACAAAAAATATTTTGTACCTTTAGTTATTGCGTAGTCTTTGAAGAATTTTTCCGTTTCCATTTTTAATTTATTTGTTATTGACTCATTTAGTTCGTTGTACTCATAGCTCATCTCTGTATCATCCGGTTCTACTGCTGCTTCCTTGGCCAGTTTATCCACCATCTCATTACCAGCAATACCTTTGTGTCCAGGGACCAACACAAGTGTTACTTCTGTTCCAATCTCTTCAGCAGTCCTGATTAGTTGCCTTGTTCTTGAAATGTTGATATCCTCTTTGTTGAAACTTACACTGAAAAGTGCTCTGACTGTTAATTCCGAGTCAGTACATATCTTACAGTTGTGGATGTTTAACTGAATTGCCATGCTTATTGCCTTCTGGATTGCTTTGATCTCCGCTATGAAGACCGTGTTAATATTGTGTAATTTTATTTTTTCTAATTAATCCAGAGAGGGACAGATGACTGCTGCCCCCGTGCCTTCCGATGTCTTGGATCCATCAGTATAAATTAGTATCGATTCTTTGTACTTCTCAGCTATTAGCTGATCCCACTTAGTATTAACGTCCGGATGTTTAAGTGCCTCACGTCCTATATCTAAGTCTATTCTTGGTGTAGTAAATCTTGACCAATAATCCACTGTCTCCGACCTAGGTATGTTATATCTTGTGATATGCTGAAACTGCTCTTGTTCCTTTTTCCAGATCTTGTAAATAGTTGGCAGGTATGATTTCCCTGCATTACTCTTCCTTCTATTGTACCGCCATTCCATTCTCCTCAATATGGGTATTAACTGATTATTGTTCTTTGAAATCTGTCTGGCCAGGTATTTTCGCGTTAAGTACCTTGTTCTGCTGACCAGGTCCGGTTCACCAGATAGGTGTAGTAGAACGTTGATGGGAGTTGTCTTTATGCAGCCTGTTACACTCCTCAGTGCTGCGTACTGAACTCTTTTGATTTTTAGCCAGTTTTTCTCACTTGTATCCTGGAAAAATAAACTTCCCCAGTCTAAAGTTGCACGTATTAACCCTTTATATATTGTCAGTATCACATCGGGAGATGCTCCCCATTTCCAGCCTGTAACGGCCTTCAAGATATTGTTGTATTCCTTTCCCTTACGTCTTACCATCTCGACATGACAGTCCCACTTCAACTTGTCATTTATAACTACACCCAGAAATTTATATGTTCTCACTTGTTGTATTGGTTCTCCATTGAAATTAATGTTTAGTTCCTTTTCAGTATTCGAGATGAGCATAACTTTTGTCTTATCGGGGGAGATCCTGAGATTTCTCCTCCTTAACCACTTGTCGAGTTTTTCTAGACTTTCATTTAATATTTTTTCAAGTAACTCCAGATCTTGCAGTGTCGAGTGGATTGCGAAGTCGTCAGCAAATGACTTCACCATTGCCCATTTATGAATGTGTAATTTTATTTTCCTCATGTAAACGTTGAAAAGTAGTGGGCTTAGAATGCTCCCCTGAGGGAGCCCTTTGCACGTTGTTTTAGTGCAAATTTCTTGTCCAACGTGTACGAATATAAGCGTTCTTCGTCCCATCATATTTCTTAACAAAGCCGTTAATTTACCTGGTACTTTGAGCTCCTCTAGATCTTCTATTAACTTGTCTATGTTAACATTGTCATATGCCCCCATTATATCTATATAAACGGTGCCCATGTGCAGTTGTTTTATAAATGCCTCTCTCGCTTCTGTCACTATCAGGTTGATGTTATCGTAACATGATCTCTCTTTCCTGAACCCATAGAATTCGTTGGGAAGCAGATGATTATTTTCTACCCATCACATCAACCTGCTGTTGAATATTTTCTCCATTATCTTCATAGTACAATTTGACATTGAAATCGGTCTGTACCCTTTAGTAGCTTTAGGTAATAGACATACTCTATATTCTTTCCATTTTTAAGGTACAGCTCCGCTGACCAGGAAGTGATTATAAAATTTGGTTAACGCTACGACTGCTACATGTGGTAACTTCCCAATTATTTCGTAAGTGGTTCCATCTGTACCTGGGGTTGACTTCTTCGTCTTGGTAGATTCGATAGCTGCCATGGTTTCCTCCGGTGAAATTTCTTTTTCTAGCAAAGATGTATGACCAATAAGTTGGCGACTGATAATATCGTAATTAGGTGTTTCCAGGATTGATTCATTGTCATCTATGTCTTCTTCTATGTTATCAACTGGCAGTGTTAACTTTCTTATGACCTCGAGTATTTCTGGGTCTCTGTGTGAATTTATTGGGTTTGACGGTCTCATATTAAATCTCTTCTTGAAACTTTTCACAACGTTCCACACTTTCTTCATCTCTATGGCTGGTGTTAACGTTGAGCAAAACTTCCTCCATGACTCTCTTTTTGCCTTTCTGGCAACATTTCGGAATTCTTTATGTGCTTTTGATACTTCTTCATAGGTTGTAGTCTGGGGGGAACGTAAAAAAAGCTTGACTGTTCTCCTCCGTTATTGGACTTTGTCCCCGCATTCTGTGTTCCACCATCTGACTGGTGGAGGTGCTGCTCTCTGTCCTATATAGTTATGTTTCTTTTTGGTGGCGGATTCTTTGGACTGTTCAACTCCCTGGCGTATTATTTCTCTAAATTTCTCATACTCTTCAACGCTGTAGCTAGTAAAATCTCTTATGTTTTCTTCGATGTGTTTGCTAAATTTGTAATCGTCCATGCCGTATGTTGATAATTTATTTTTACTTGGGGTTTTATAGAAGTTTGGGGCCTGAAGTTCCGTAATTAGGGGTAGGTGATCACTACCCATGTTATTCTCGTGAACATACCACCTAATACTAGGTGCCAAGTTACACGAAGACAGGGTGATATCTGGGACGCTATTTTTGTTCATCTCCCTTGAAATTCTCGTTGCCGTTCCGTCGTTGAGAATTAGGGTAGACTCTTCTAGTACTTCCTCCAAATATTTACCTTGCTGGTTCGTTATACGACTTCCTTACTCCTCGCTCTGTGCGTTAAGGTCCCCACAAATTATAACGTTTTCTAGTTGCTCCAACTTATTGATGGTGTATTTCCATTGGTAAGAACTGAGGGATGCTCCGCTGTCCGGTGGTCTATATAAATTAATTATATGATATTTTTGACTAGTAGTTTCTATTCTAAATATAATGTTCTCTATTTTGTTGTTTAGCTTAATATTTTCTACTTGTTGGTATTCAATGTCATTGCGGATGATACACATTATACCACCGCCAACTGTATTTGTAATTCGGTCTTTCCTTATAATGTTGAACCCAGGTAGATGTAGTTTGTGGGTATCTTTTAGCCAGGTTTCTTCCAGTAATAAAATGTCTATGCCTTCCTCCCTAAGAAAGGAAGGCACAGAATGCCATCTCTGCTAGAGGTTCCTGGTATTCCACTGGCAGATCTTAATGGATTTTATGGTCATACTATTCCCGGGTCCTCGTTATCGAGGTCCTCCGCCTCTTTAAACACCGCGTAGATCATCTGTGAGTGTTTTTCTAGTTTCGGTATTGTCGCTATTTTCTCCATTACTCTTTTTTCAAACTTCTCCAGCATTTTCCACCAATTGTTTTAAATACCCCTCACTGACAGCCATTGTTCCAGTGACCTGCTCAGACGTTACGCAATCCTCATCTTCATCCATACGATAAGCTTGTTCATTAGTTAATGTGATATTACCTAACGAGTCGTCACCCTGTTGATGTGGCCGGTACTCATTCCAAATTAATCCTTCTAAATTGTCTTGGCCAAATGGCCCTGGAGACAACGCTTCATACCCTGTAAAAAATTGTTCACTTGGTGTCCTTGCATTAACCGCCGTTAACTTTGCTCTGGCTTCTTTCTTGGTAATTTTACATTGCACACTAACTTTGATTATGTCCTGATTGAATTTCCATTGGGGGCAGTCTTTGGACAAAGCCTCGTGCTTTCCTCCACAATTAAGGCACCGCGCGTATATCTTCTCTCTTTTTGTGTGATCTGTACTGCCACATCTCTGGCACTTCTGAAATTTGCTCATGCAGTTTTTTTTTGGTGCCCATAACTTAGACAGTTGTAGCATATCATTGGCCTAGGGATGTATTCCGTCACTTGCCTTATTATTCCGTAGATACTAGCCTTCTCCGGTATGTTTTTGCTGGCAAAGAATATTTTCACTACACTCGTGTTTTCGAGGAATGATTCCCCATTGGTATTGACTCTTCTCTTGAGTCTTTGTACCTTGGTAACTTCCACATCTTCATTATCTGGAAATTGAATTACACTCACTATTTCTTCCTCGGCAAATGAGGGTTCAACCCCTTTGATCACACCAATACTATAATAGCTTTCAATTGGTCTCCAAGCAACCCAATCATTACATACCTTAGCCTTAATATCTACCATAAACACGTTCGCTGATTCATAGTCTTTAAATGTCAACTTGTATTTTTCCTTACCTTGTGGCTTTAATTTTACGAGAAACGGCAGGTAGTCTCGGATCTTTTTACCAAACATCATTGGGCTATATTGACCAAGATTTTTGCCCTCACATTCATCCGTGACAAAAATTATAAACGGACCCGGGTCTTCTGCTCTAAATTTGTTTCTGCTGCCAATTTGTTGTTTTCTGGGTGACTGGTTCACTCCATTACTTTCCGATAGCTTTTTCTGTGAAGGGGATGCCTTGGGCGGTGATATGAGCTCCGACTTCTTTTTGCGATTATCCTTATCGTGATCCATAAGGTTTCCATTTATACCCACGTTTTGATTTTCCATTTTAATTACTAATTATTGCACTACTGTCGATGTTGTTTTAGCAAGTTACTAGTTTTTATTATCTTTTTATTTATATGTTTATTTTTATTTGTTTTTTATTTTTCATTTTTTTATTTTTTTTTTTTTTTTTTCTTTTAAATTATTTAAATATAGTTAAGCAAATTACTAAGTGAAAGAGCTTAGTGAAGGGAGTATTAGATAGAAGGATATGCGTTGATTGTGCTGCAAGGCCTAGGCCCGCCACGTGCTCCGATGTTAAGAATATGCAAAACTTCCTTAAACTCCTTTTTATCCTTTTCAAATTCACTCAATAATTCCTGACGATTGATAACGTCAGTAAGTGTATGTTTATGTATTAATCTGCTTCTTCTTTTTTGTTTGAAATATTTGAGTTATTAATATTTATTTGACTGTTTTATAGGTTATCGACGAATCTACTCTCCCTCGTTATTCGTTCAACCCTCCATCCATTCTTACCTTCACAAACATACAAGCCGTGGACTCACGGGCCTTCCCGTAATGTCACTCCCCGTGATATTCGAAGTTAGCGGATTGTTGGCTTCCTCGAGCATCGCAAACGAGGCCTGCCATCCCCCCAATAACCGTACACGTACCCCAGCTAACTTCGGGTACCACCACGAAGGGGCGGCGACATCTTAGTCGCACCTCCGCAATCACCACGTTAACCCCGAGGGCTAAGCCTGGGCCTAGTCGTCATCACTGGTCGAGAGGCACGTTATCTTGGCCGCTATCCGCGACGCAGCTAGACATCCCCCGTTAAATCCACGCTCCATCACACAGACACTCCAAAACATACCACATACCGTACACGTACTCTATCGCACACTTAACTTACCATACACATTTATACTCCATACTCTCTACTCACCATCTACTATACTCAACTCAACACACGCACTCACGCTATCTCTCTCTAACACACGAACTCACACGCACTCCAACCTTCAAAATCCATCTCCTCAGCAATGTAACGTCACAAGTTCCCATACCACTATGGGAATAGTTCCCATAATATTATAGAAATAGTTTCCATACCACTGTGGGAATGGTGCCCATAATGGTATGGGGACTATTCCTGTAATATTATGAAAATATTTATTTGCAAAATAGGGAAGAAATTTCGCTCATGACATGGAAAGATTTAAATGAAGCTTCTTCAATAATAAATTTGTATTGACACATTAGATAAAGCTTATAATAACCCTTATTATAAAGGGATAACTTTCATGCATGAATAAATGAAAAATATTCAATATTTGGGATTTCTTCAAAATTAAATTTTTTTTTCCAAAATTAAAATTTTTTTGAATGTTCTGTACTGACAAAAAATTATTGTTGAAAATTCTAATGTTTTTGCCGTATACGAATTTTTTTTCAATGTTCGAATTTTTGTCTTTATATGCATTAATATGTCTGTATATTCACGGTGAAAAATTTACAGTCAAATTTACTATGGGCGCATATTATCTGCGAACTATAATGATACTTTATAGAAATTCGCAGTGATAGAAATACACTAAAGTCGTATTGTACTATGTCCCATAGTAAATTGAAATACATTCTGATAGTAGAAATTTATGCAACTAAATAAATGCGGAAAATTCCTACAGCAATTCTATATTTTTTTATGTGTTTAACCTCAAATTACCATGGCAGCTAGCCAATTTTAAGAGAGACCAGAGGGACCCATAGTAAACCGATGCGCGTAATTCCGACGCGCGCTTTTCTTTGTCACTCACGAGCTATGGATATAGAGACGCAAGTGAATGTGGTATAAAATTTCGTGGACATACAGTAGGACCTTGTTATAAGACTAGCTCGAGGCCGTAGAGGAAAAAATTCTTAGAATTGAGGTACCCCCACTATTGTGCTTAAATGCGTTTGCGCGCAAAACTCGCTATAAGACTATCATCATTTTGCGTTTTATTTATGTATTTGGTTAGACATTACTCTAGTATACAGTGAATCTATTTTATATATAATCATAAATAAACAGAATTTTGTCGTTCTATTTTGATAATCAATTACGTACACGGCGAGAAATTTATGGTAACCGTTCCTAGTACGTTTATAAAATATCATCCCATACCGTTATGGTAATGATTATTTGGAATTATGGGATATAGGCCCATACTTTCTGGTAAAAGTTCCCATAAGTATGGAAATAATTCCTATAATCATGGTAACAGTTCCCATATCGCATGTGAAATAATTATGGTAATGATAGCCATAATATTATGGTAATCGTTCCCATAATACTATAGCCCTGATAACCAAGTTGGCCGCAACTTGTCGACAACCTACTGCCGCAACCTGTCGCCAGTTGGCCGCAAAAGTTGGCATTTCCATAAGTTGACGGCAACTTTCCGAGAAACTTGTCGACAACTTTCAGCTCGTGTAATTGTTGCCGACAACTTGTCTACGTTACTCAGAAACTTGGTGACAGGTTGCGGCAGTAGATTGTCGCCAAGTTTCTGAGCAACTTGTAGACAATTTGTCAGCAACAGTTAAACAAGCTGAAAGTTGTCTACAACTTGTCCTCAAGTTGATCGCAACTCAGGTACACCAACTTTCTGATCAGAAACTCTGGCTATCAGAGAGTAACCGTTACCATAATATTATCGTAATCATTACCATAATGTATGGTAACCATTACTATATATTATGGTAATGGTTACCATATATATGGTAATAGTTACCATAATGATGTAGTAATGGTTACCATAATATTATGGTAATCATTGCCATAATAGGGGAGGGAGGGGCAAAAGGGGATACTTAAGGAAATACCAAGTTTTCGAGGACTCAAATACGCTAAATCTTTTTTTTTTAATGATATTCAAAGTAAATAGAAAAAATTTTCAGTTACCGTTGAAAAAAAAAATTTTTCATTTCTGTGGGCAAAGTGGGGTACCCCCTAAAAAAGGTAAAAAAAAAATTTTTGGATTTTAAACGAATTTGATTAAGTTGAATTTTTTTTTAAGTAATTTACATGAAGAAAAATTATATTTTACATGTTTATTGGATACAAAAGAAGAAAAAAAATTTTTAATAGTTTTTATCATAAAACAAACGTCATTAATATTTTTCAACTGACAATTGATTTTTGAAAAAGTTTACCGAAAAAAATTCAAAGTAACGCTTAATTATATTTACAGAAGTGATTTTGGAATGTTTAAAAACCCTTTAATATATAAAATTTTTTTTTATCAAATTTTGGAGGTACCCCGTTTTGCCTACCCTACCCCTTTTGCCCCCCTTCCCCGATATAGTCATGGTTACCATATATTATGGTAAAGGTTACCATACATCATGGTAATGGTTACCATAATATTATGGTAACGATTACTATAATATTATGGTAATGGTTACCATGTATTATGGTAACCATTACCATAATATATGGTAACTATTCCCATAATATTATAGTTACGATTACCATAATGTTAGGGTAACGGTTATTATAATATTATGGTAACCGTTACCATAATATTATGGTAACGATTACTATGATATTATAGTAATGATAACTACAATATATGGGTGCCGTTCCTATAATCAACATTTCAAGAAAACCGGTTACCATGCATTATGGGAACCATTCCCATAATATATTGTAATTGTTACCATAAATTTCTCTCCATGTAATACCACAAAATTTTAAGAATTCTTTATGAAAATAAATTATTTAATCTAAGATCTTTATGTATGTACATTCTATCTTGATTTTAGTCGTGATTATCGTTAGTCTTATAGCGAGGTTTCGGCGCAAAACTTTTATTGAGTTGTTGGCGGGGGAAGCGTTCCGAGCGAGTTTTAACAAATTGAGGGGAAGAGTCTTATAACGCGTAGTCTTATGACGAGGTCCTACTGTATATGAAAAATTGTCTCAACAATGATTGTGTTCTACTCAAATATTCCTATAATTTTAGGAACTGCTCCCATAATGATGGTCGGCGTTCCTATACTGGGATAGAAAAAAAATTTCATGAAACTATGGAAACCATTTCCATAATTCTCTTTTCGTATACTATTTTTTTTTGTACTTATAATAATTAAATTATCTATAGTTTAAGAAGTTATTGATTAATGCACTTACCAAAATCCAATTTTCAGCACATTTTTCATCATAATAATCTTGAAGTTCCTCGAATACACTAGCATATACTTGTGAAATCCCAATGATAATGAGTGAAAAGTCAGCTAACATTTTTTTTAGTTTCTGCGGTAAAACTAGTGTAGAATTTAAATATTAAATAATTCAGAATTATTTATCGAATATAAACCGAAACTCTAGTGGATAGATACCCACTTACTTCGGTCATGATACATTTTAACTGCCCGGGAAAAAATCTTTTCATGAAATTTTATAAAATTTCATAAATTTTTATAAAACTTTCTGCAACTTTATAAAGTTTCATAAAATTTTATACAATTATATAAAATTTCATAAATATTTACAGAATTGTTATTGAGATCCTAAGGAGTTATTGGTATGAAATTTTATATATTTTTATGAAATTTCATGAAAGTGTTACAAAATTTAATAAAATTAAAAAAAAAACTTATGAAATTTTATCAGAACCATAAGATAATTCTATGAAATTTTGTAAAATTTCATAAAGTTTTATAAAATTTTATATAACCGTATAAAATTTTAAAAATAATTATTTTTGAAATTTTATTTATAATTTATAATTATAATTATAAAGCTTTACATAATTGTTGTGAAGATCCCAAGGACTCAGTGGTATGAAATTTTATATATATTTATGAAATTTTATGAGGTTCTATAAAATTTTATAAAATATTATAATAGTCTGTAAAACTTCTTGTGATTTTACAAAATTGAAGTTTTGGCCTGACCAAAATGTATGAATTCTAAAGCTAATCAAATTTTGGAAATGATCAATCGTTTCAAAGATATTCGCGAAAAAACGATTTTTTGTATTTCTTTCCCACACGATATTTCTCGAACGGATTAGGCGGCAATCGACGCATTTTTATGAGTTCTAGAGCTAATTAGATTTTAGAATTGATTAATCAAGCCGTTTCACAGATATTCGAAAAAACCGTTTTTTACCATTTCTTTCTCCAACGATTTCTTTCGAGCGAATTTACCGAGTAAGATAGTTCTTGCGACAATAAACTCGTTTCATAAAGTTTTAGAGTTGATTGGATTTTGGAATTATTTCGCCAAGTCATTCATGAGAAATTTTAAAAAATCTAAAAAAAAAATTTTTTCTTCATATTTTTCAATTTTCTCAGAGTCTATTCGATCGAATGATCTAAAATTTTCAGGAAAGAAGTGGCTAATAAGCTCTTCAGATTACCGCAAAAATCATATAAATCGGTTAATTTATTAAAAAGTTATATGTTTAGAAACACACACACACACACACACACACACACACACACACACACACACACACACGCGCGATTTTCGAAAATCGGGGTGAAAACAATTACTTTCCGAATTTTTTGAAAATTGTCGATTCTCTTAGCGGGAAGGTAAAAAATTAAACCTCTAAATTTTTTAAGGTGATAAATTTCCAAAATTTTATCTATAATTTATCTATAAGTAATATTTTATTTTTTTTTTTTTTTAAGTAAAAAAAATTTATTGCACAATTGAGTTGAGATAAGAATTTTAAAATATTATTTTCGCATATTATAATTTTACTGAAATAATTTAACTTCAGTATAGAAATTTGGTAATAATTAATAACTTACAGTAAAAAATTTTCTGATGGTGATATACTTTACACTACAATTCTAGAATAGATTTATAAACTACAATTATCCACTGGATTTGTAGAAAATACTGTAATTACTGAAGTTGAAAGAAAGAGATAGAATATTGCTTCAGAAGATAATGCGGAATATTTTTAATGACGGTCATCAATCAAATTAGAAATTTAATCTTATCAATAAGTGCTTACAATGTTTTTAATAACGTTCGTTATATTTGTCCCGTAACGTCAGATTAAAAAACATAAAAGTTTCTTTTTCTTTTGTGCCTAATTTGACTATCATAAGAGAATTTTCGGTTCCTTCTTTATTATCAAATGTGGCAATAGAAAAAATATTTTTTAGCATGTCGTGGCAGTAAGGCTGTTCTAAAATATTCTTAGTCCTTCATTTGTAATTGCCTTTCGTCTTTTATGGTTACTAGAATTAAGTTTTAAGTTATTCAGGGTATCATGTATTAAACATAAATCCCATCAAAAACATATTTTCTGTTATAACGTTATAAAACCGCACCAAGTACGCGTTCAACATAATTCCTTACTGCACAAAACATAATTTTTTTACAAAAAAAATACTGACATCGAAACTCCAAGTCACTAGGATATTGTGAAGTTAAAAATAATCTATTTATTGATCATGAAAATCTAAGTAGTTTTAGCAATACAAATTACTTTGATCGTGATACTAGATAAATTCTATAATTTTTTAGTAGCGCCTCCCTACTTGTCTCTCTTAACGGAAAGTTGAAAATAAATAGGTAGAATTTCGAATCCAATGCAATATATTATGTAATAATCAGTATATTTTTATTCGACAATTACGATAATACAAATATTGCTTAAAACTGATACAATTCTGAGATGGAAAGTCCTGTAGCATTGTTTGATTTGACGCATAAATAATTATTAGTTATTAATTGAAAAAAGTGGTTAATCAGAAGCGCGTATGAGCAGAAAAAGTACAGTGAGGGTTAACCGCTGTACTTCGCAAGGCTTCCTTCTCTACTTCCGCCGAAGTGTGCTTCCGAATGGCTACGGTTTTTGATAAAAGTTCCTGTACGACAGATTAAAAAATGCAACCGGCCTTTTCATATCAGAATCACACTTCCTATCTACCTCTTAGTTTATGGACGTTGCTTTTAGGATACTTTGTATAAAATTGTTAAAAATTATAGCATATTAAATAAATTGTACATATCATGTGATGTTCTATTTTATATAAATGATGAACACTGTTAAAGTGCGTAACTGATTTTTTTTAATTGTCTTCATTTTGTCTAATTTGTTTTTATTGTCCTGAAGTTCTACGATCAGTTATTAATTGATTAAATTGTAAATAAGGATGTAACATTTTAAACTTTGATTAATCCTATAACATAAACAACGTTATTACGTATTAAATATTTCAAATGTATTTTTTTTTTATTTACTCACTCGGTAAGCATTGGTCAGGTGATACTGCTTCGAAATTAGTTTTACATTGACATTTATTGTTAATACACTTAGAGTTAAGAGGCGCACATTTCTCATTATCAAAACAAAATTGGTTTAAAATCGGCGCACACGAATTATCGTCCATTTTCACGTGGTTATAATCACATCGGCACACTTTATCCCGAGCACATCGTGTATTTTTTTTTGTCTTACTGCAGTCTTCATGTGTATTACAGGGCTCATTTACTTCAACTGAAACAGTTGAAAAAAAAAAAAAAAAAAGAAAACAGAAATAAAAATTAAATTCATGACAAAAAACGTATCGATATTAAAACTAGTGGTTATCAAAATGTTAACTTAGAAATAAATTTATTTCATGATATTATGAACCAAGATTTTCACGATTATAATTTAATAATATCTTAATAAGTAAAATCTTTAACGGATGATAGCCTTTAGCTTTAAATTACTTAAGTCATCGCATTACATCTATAATTAAGAAAAATAAAAAATGTACATTACATGAACAATTGTTCTAATACTCAACATGTAATCAAACTTCAAACTAATCATTATTATTTCTACTATAGAATACTTTGATACAACATGTGTGATTTTTCTTAAAAACTAAATTTAATCAATGCGTAATAGTTGTCAGCTTATATTTTAGTTGTGACTTTAGTTAATTATGAACGTGATCCGGTTACATGGATTACAATGATACTGGCTGTCACTCGCAGCTTCGACAGTGTAGATGATGTGATATTTATATCCCTATCACTGAGAAAAGAATTTATCAAATATTAATACAATTTATAACGTGATATTCTCACCTGATGCACATTGGTAGACAGATAAGGCCACAAAATTTCTTTTACATCTACATTGATAATGAAGACAAATTGAATTGTCAGGTACGCATTCATTTTGGCTGACACAATATCCTGATAGAAGTGGTTTGCATTGTTCATTTACTTTAATATAATTTGAAGAACAAACACATTCATTATCTCTTGAGCATTCCGCATTTAGGGAATACATGCATTCTTTATTATCTGTACACCGTTTTCCTAAAGACCCTTGATAATAAAGAACACCAGTAATTTTAAAACTTTCAGATTAATGTATAAATCATACACGGAGAGGAAAATATCGCCAGATTAAGTATACGTATCGCTATTCTGGCTATACGCTGTATAGTCATCTTACTTATAACGATACGCCGTATAGCCAATTCAGCTACACAGAGTATCCTCACAGTGGATCGTCAAAATGACGATCCGTATCCTTATTTTAGGCATTTTATGAATCGCTGACATGACTATTGCGCAAACTCTGTATTTAGGCATCCGGCAACCGAGAACGATGATACGTATAGCCAATTTAGCTATACGGATCCTCACGCTGGCGATACAGATACTTATATCAACGAAACTACATATCGTTACGAAGGCTATTCGTCGTATCGTTAAATTAAATAAACGAATACTTAACCTAACCCAAATAAGTATCTTTATTTTAACGATACTATAGATTATTAAATTTATATGAGAGTATTCCTAAATTAGGTATACGAATCGTTATTCTGACGATACGTCATTTGAGGATACATTGGATAGTCATTTTGGCGATATTTTTCTCTCCGTGATATAGTTAATAAATAGAAATCATTTTCAAATACTGAAATTAAAACACTTACTTGATTCACACAGGTTATTCGAATATGCTATGTAGTTATGTTTACATTGACATTTACTATTAAGACAAACAGAATTAATGGTTGCACATTCTTCATTATTCCAACAATTTTCTCCTAAAAGTGGTGCACATCTAGCGGAATTCAATGCAATGTGATTTGGTTTACAGACACATGTTTTATTTTTTGAACATTGTGCATGCATTACTTCTTGGCAACCTACATCTGTTTCACAGAAATTCCCTAACATTGCTTGAATAGTAAGTACCAAAAAAGAAATGAAAACCTTTATTTTTATAATCCAATAAGTACTCCTAAAATTTTTTTTACCGCCGGCATTAGAGTTACCCAAAGGGTATGTTTGTTAAGTTGACATTTGAAGCAGATGCAGTTACAGCGGTAAAAAAAATTTTAGGAATTTTTTTTGACAATGATAAATCATTGCAGATACAACAAAAAAAAAAATTTTGAAAAAAAACAATTTTTGAAAAAAAAAATTTTTTTTTTTTCAATTTTTTTCGATAATCGATCTTTTTGATCAAAGAAATGAAGATTATCGGTAAAAAACCATTTTCAAATCGAAAAAATGAACAAAAACCGAGAAACTACCAATTATGGTGATTTTTGACAAAATCGATAAATTTAAAGCTTCGGGGCACTAAGAAAGAAAAATCGCAGCGATTTGAAATTTTCAGGGTTTTTTCAGGACACTTTGAGGTTGAAAAAAAGTCGAAGATATCCTTTGTTCATCCGTTATATCCAAAGTTATAGCAAGATTTCCGAATATCCTTAAATTTGTGAATTTTGACCTGTTTTTTACCAAACAATATCGCTTTAAAAAAAATTATTATATCAAATGCCACTAATTTTGCCTTATAGAGAATGTTTTTCAGTTTTCAAAACTCTGCTTCCATTCTCTGTACGACCAATACATCCGGAGTTATTGATTATCAAAGCCAAAATGGACTTTTTTGCTTTGATCAATGATAACTCGGCGCCCAATCGTCGTAGAGACTTTTTAAGGCCACCAAATTAAAGGGCATAAAATTTCCGAGAAAAGTCAGACAGTCGGATTATTCAAAAGAATTGATTGTCGTCCATAGAGGTATTGAAAGACCAGCAAAAATTTTGAAAATTTTTTTTTCGTTGGTTTTCTTATGATTACTCCGGAACCGTACATGATGAAAAATTTTGAGGTCCAGATCTAAAAACTAGAAACTTAAGGCTACAATTTGCTTTTTTTAGTTTTTTTATACGACCATTTTTCACCGAGTTACAGCATGTTGAAAATCACCTAAAAATTTCCGATTTTTTTTCTATCCCTTAATTTCTGTGACCAGTGTATCAATGATCATATATGATTTTCTTTTCTCGGGTGATAAAATTATATATAGTTTATTGTTTAAATAAGACAAGCAAAAAATTTTTTTCATGGTACCAGCATCGAAACTTGAAGTTTCAGTGTCTCTATAGCCCGTCGAAACAAGCTAATTTCAAGCCGATGCTGCAAACAACTGCTAGCGAATTCGTAATTCAAAAATAACAACACAATTGTTTCTGCCCGGTGTCAGTTGTATTTAATGTTCATTTGCAGCCTTATTACTCTCACTTGTTTACTTATCACATCAGTTTACTCACTTCATTTTTTAAGTGACAGTTTTAATTAACCAAATAAAATTACAAAAAAATGAGTGAAAATAATATTTTTGTCTCATTTACTATTTAACAAGTGACCCCTGATTAAACAAAACGATTCACTCAATGTTGAATGTATATCTATATAGTAGTAGAATTGAATCATTTTGAATTGTTTTGAATCGTTTTCAATCGTTTGGAATCGTTTCTTTTAATCAGGGGCTATAAATCACATATTTCTCATTCTCTAACAGTTCTCCGCATCATCGGCTTGAAATTAACTTGTTTTTTACTGGCTGCTGACACTGGAACTTGAAGTTCCGATGCAGGTAATCATGAAAAATATAGTGTGTGACTCAGGACAAAACACGATTTCAAACTGTGGGTGATGTCAGGCAGCCAACTTCACCCTAGTCTGAAATCGTCTTGTTTCATCCCTTGTCACACAATATACTATTTAATAATAATATTAAGAATAATTCAAGTTTTTGTTGAAATTGCTCTTACGTTTTATGCATTGAAATTTAGATTGAGGAACAAAATTTGCCTTACATTGACATTCATTATTAATGCATAACGAGTTATTCGCTGCGCATACTTCATTTTTCCAACAAAATCCTCCTAAAAGTGGTACACATATCGAATCATTTATTGCAACATTATTATCTCTGCATGTACATGTTTTATCTTTTGAACACTTTGTATGCCTAACTTCTTCACAATCTTCATCCCGTTCACAGTATTTATCCAATTCTATTAATTTAATCAGTATTAGTTGCAATAAAATAGAATTAATTTGTTATCGATACATGCACAATATAAACAATAGGCTGTGTGAATTAAAAGCAATTATTTTTTTTGTTGAGACAAAAAAGATTGGTGAAAAAAAAGAAGCACGACGAAAAGATATTGATTACGATGCGATGAACAAGGTTGAGACATTGATCTATCGACTAAATATCGTTTTATTCGCCGTGATATTTGTGAGAATATCTTCCAATTACAACAAAAAAAAAATCCAGTCTGAACGCTAGTATAATGCATGTATTTATATTACTCAAAAAGAACCTTTTTGACATGGTTACAATAATAGGAACTTGTTTTAAATTTGATTAGAGACTGTTCTTTCAATGATCATAAGTTGATCTAAAGATCAATCCCTGATCCATGCCAGGTATACGCAAACAAACTTTGACTAGATTTTGAGCAGTTTTTTTATCAATAAAGACGTATTTTCTGGCCACTTAATGTCAAATTATTGTACGCAACCCAATCGAATGAGCATTTGACACTCCTATGTTGGCTATACTCACTTGCAGCTCGTAAGCCATTCCACACTTGTTGTCAAAAGCTCAATCTACTCGATAACATAATATACTATCATGCTGGATTTGATTGAATGAGAAATATACCACAAAATTATACAGTCTGGCAAAAAAAAAATAAATGCTATGAAATTACACATCCTAACGTGTATATGATCTATGTATATGTTTATTGACTTGGGAAAAATAATTTTCATGATACTAGTATGAATAGAAACTTTAAGTTTCAATGTTTCTACAGCCAATCGGAACAAGCTAATTTCAATACAATGTCGCGAACCAATACAAGCATTCTCAGTTTCAACTCTGACACTTGTCATTTGTTTAAAAGTATTTTCAGACCTTTAATTTTATTGACATACATAACAGTTCTGACTTTGTGATTAAGTTTGATATAAATTAGTGTAAATAATAAATAGTATTTATAGTTTCTGTTTAATTATAAATTGCAAATAACAATTTACACTTACGCGAATAGTTGATCACATCATTGGTCTTAAATGAACTTATTTCTGACTGGCTGCTGACACTTAAACTGTAGGTTCCAATGCAGACAATCATAAAAAATATAATAGGTGACACAGGATGGAACGCGATCTCAGGCTGCAGGTGATCAGTCCTCACATACGGCTCGAAAAGCCAGCTTCACCCTGGCCTGAAGTCATTTTGTTTCATCCCTTGTCACCCAATATACTATTTAATCTGATTAGATCAAACGTAGATATTTATTTTATTTAAGATCTATACTAGTATAAATAAGTCGATTTAAAACAAATCAGATCAGTGTATAAATCTCTGCAGATCTGATTATTTTGCATTTGTGTCTACGCAGATTTATGTAGATTTAAGCGATAAACAAATTAAATGTATTTAGATAGCAGAATGTAGTATTTAGGCTTTTATAGATCCAAATTATTTTTTTCCGGAAGTGGATTTAGTTAATGTCTACTAACTTCGCACGCACTGATGGTTGGACTGAGCTTTATAGTCAGGTTTACAATAGCATTTATCAAGTATACAAATGGAATTTCTGAACGAACAATCGTTACTTCGCCAACAAAATCCACCTATTAATGATACACATGTTGAGTTATTTAGTGCCACATGGTTTGTTCTGCAAACGCATATTTTGTCTTCGGAACACATGGCACGATCAGTGTCATGACAATTTTGATTGTTTTCACAAGGCTGATTTAAATATGCTAAAAATCAAGTACACATATGCTTTTTATTTCACACTTTAAAATGAAATTATAAACATCGATCATTTTCTCAATCAAATTTTTGTGAATTCCCAAACAATTTAAACTTAAATTCTTAACATTGTTAGTAATTAATATTTACATGCAAGAATGCGCAAGTTGAATAATTTAAAAAAATGGGAAACATTTATTCAACCAAGACTAAAAAAGCTCGATTAAAACAAAACGAAAGCAAAATTTTTCAATGCAATTAGCGAGTAACTATGGTAGAGGTAATTATTAAAGTAAAATATTTTTATATGATTTTAAGATAATCGATAAAAGTATTACACTTACACAGTACACACTCTCTATTGAATGAGGATATAAACGAACGTTTGCATTGACATTTATTATTCATGCAAACCGAATTCAGAGGCAAACAATCATGATCTTTCTCACAAAATCCTTCTATAAGTGATGTGCATAGTCCATCAATGTTTGCAATACTGTTTTTTCTGCAAGTGCAGATCTTATTTTCAGAACACATCGCACGATTAACATCATAACAGTCTCCATTTTCTTCACAAGGCAGATCCAAATAAACTAAAATAGGTTTGCATTAGAAATAAATTTAAAATATCTTTAGACTATCACCCGTTTATAATTAAATTTATTACTCCATCAAAGAAGTTTTTAAAATTCTGTAAGAAAGTTTACAATATGTAAAGAGTTGATGTTGTTGCATTTCATTCTTTGTATTTCATTGCTTGGATAAAAGATGAGCCCAATAATAACACAATAGAACTTTGGGTGATTTTTATCTGAATAATCATAAATTTTATCCGTACTGATAGGATTTAATGAAAGTTTGTAAATAGAATCAGTCAAAAATGTTCAGCTAAAATTTATTAAAATTTCGGAAAAAATCTCTGATACACCGTTAAGAAACCAAATTTCAGGAAAAACGAATAATACATATAGGCCATAGATACTTTTTAATTGATTTTATATGTAACTACACATATATATAAGTTTTCATACGAAATTCTTTGAAATAAATATAAAAAAAGCATTGCTTTGTTTTTTTTTTTTTTTTTTTTTTTTGTAGAATAAAAAATCATTAGTAGAATTTGAAAAGAAGTTAATATACTTTTAAATTCTATAATGCTTACTTTTGGTGCATTCCTGGTTAGTTACAGCTATAAATTTATTTTTGCATCGACATTCATTATCTAAACAAACAGAATTATGAGGCGTGCATTCACTATCTTCCTCACAAAATCCACCAATAACTGGCACGCATGTATTGTTGTTCACCGTAATGTAATGTTCTTTACATGTACATTTATGTTCAAAATCAGAACAAACTGCATGATTATCAATGCAATCTTCATCATCTTCACAATACATTCCAAGAAGACCTTAAATTTCATTCAGCATAAAAGTAACAATTAAAATAACTTCCAAACAGTTTAATTCTAAATTTTCTCCTCAGACTACCAACTTAATTACGTTTTTTTTTTCATGATAAAAAAACAGTACTACTTTTTTTAAAGTTAAAATTTTATGAAAAACGAAAACTGAAGCTATATAGGACTTATTGAAAATATTGAACTTTCTTTTACTTGAATTATGTAATATGTTTACAATTCGTTTTCATTTACAAATGAAAAATCTATGACAATTGTTTTAATACTCTTTCGAGGTTTCATATAAAAATTTTCAAATAAAAAAAAAAAAAGAAATAACAGATTTGGTTCTTAGTTTGATTTTCGAATATTCAATTTTCAACAAATGTCAACATTCTATGATTTTAATAAGTGTCCCTTCCATATTAGTGTAGTATAAAAACCATGGAGATAACTGAATGTAAGTAATTTCTATTAATTATTTGTGTGACAGTTAGGAACATCTAATGCTTTGCGATAAGGATGTGAAATAAATTACTATTGTTATAGATACTCATACTCTACTTTTGATAACGTACTATTGATCACACAATAATATTGCATGAGCGATTCTACCAGTACACACTGATAGTTTTCATCACAGCACGGTTTGGGATGTCCGGGATCACACTGTTGAAAAATTATAAACAAAAAGATTTTACATTTCATCATTTACGATGACTCTACTTTGATATTTTAAAAACGATCATTTTGCAGCTGAAAAAAATGAATACCTACTAATTGAAAAAATTATTTTAAACAAAAATCATCGCGAAAGAAATTAATATCAAAATTACTTATAGAAATGATATGATTTATAGTTTATACAGCTCAGAAAAATCGTCATTCATTAATGTACTTACCAAAGATGTATAATCAGCACATCCTTCATTGTAATGATCTTGAAGTTCCTCGAATACACTAGCATATACTAGTGATATCCCAACCATAATAAGTGAACAGTCAACTAACATTTTTTCGGTTACCATTGTAATATTATCTAATTATTATCTAATTAATTTGTCATTAATTAATGAATATTCCAATATTGATAGCTAATGTACAAAAAGATCTAATTGTAGATATTAATTTTCATGAATTATTTTATAAACTCGTTATTCAAACTAGCGTATTGAATAGTCCGACTATGAATTTATAATTCGAAAATTCTAAATTTTATTTTGGCGATTAAGGTTCGAAGTTTTAAATATCTTTTTTAAAATAAAATTAAGATTCAATTTTAAAGTGAATCGTAATTTTGTCATCAACCATTTTTGAATTCATGTAAATATGGATGATAAATTCCGTGATCATTGAATCAGAGATGAAAGTCGATTCTTATTTAACAGTGAGTAATACAATAATCAATATTAATGAATAGATAATTCAGGTTAACGGGAATTTGGACAAAAAACAATTAAACTATTGTTCAAAGAGCGCCGTTTCGTCTTTTTATTAAGACTTTCTCAAGCAACTAAAAATAAAAAATAAATTTTAGTTGTTTGAAAAAGTCTTGATAAAAAGACGAAACGGCGCTCTTTGAACAATAGTTTAATTGTTTTGTTTTTTGATTAAATTCTCATTAACCTGAATTTTCTATTTTTATATTGGACGTAAATAAGATGCCGAATATTAATAAATTTTGAATAAATCAAGAAAATGTCATACGAACCATTATTTACCTCTGACAACTGAAGAAGTGAAATTGAGTATGAAACGATTAAGTTAATAACTTTGTTAATGTTTTACATTGTCATTACGAGTAAGAAGTGGAACATCAAAATAATCGGAAATTCTATTTCAAACAATCGGTTTGAAAAATTTTATCAATCATGTAGTCAATATTTTTATGAATACCACGATATATTTTTAGTCTTAAATGACCACACCGTTAAAAATAATATATTAGGGTAGAGTGGGGTTATTTAGGACGCTACGTGTTCTTCATCAATAAATCATCAACAATTCACAAATAAATTTTAATAACTGCTTTAGTATAGAATTTTCTAATTACTAACAAAATTTATGTATCGAATAGGTGCACGAAAAAACTAATATTACTAAATTGTCAGTGTGTAACATATACATGCGTAATGACAGCGCCACCAAAAATAATGCGCAGAACTTTTTCATAAGCTTTTGGACATATGCGTATATAATACAATATATACTTTTTTTTTAATTGATAGGTATATGCGCGCTCGGCCAATACCGACAAATTTTTATTAGCGTCCCTGCTTAAAAAATCCGATAGATTCTTATAGCTGTATGTATAAGGTCCTATACTTAACTGTAGTACTTCTCATAGAACTTATTCATTTTCTTATAAAATCTCGATGGGAATTTATGAGAATCTATACGATTCTATTAATGTTTTGTTTATTTACTATCGAGTCTTTTCGAATATCAACTTTAAAGTTTGATAATTAATTGGTACGTTAATTTATTAAAAAATATAAATTAACAATAAACTAATAAAAGTTATCTAATAGAAGAAAATAATTTTCTATCAGAATCAAACTGTAAAAATCAGAAAAAAAGTTTCAATTCAAAAACTACATTAAATTTCTTTCTTTCTAAGTTATAACTCAAAAAATTTCAAATCACAAAATTTAATTGCGCAACACTGTCTATTTTTAACAATTAAAAGCATTCGATGAACTTTTTTTAATCAGTAAGATACAGCGAAATACATTAATGACGTTACATTTCAAATTAAATTCTTAATAAATAAAAATTTTGTGCGCTTGCTTCTCGTTTCGAATTAATAACTTGTTATCTCTAAAATCTCTCCACCCTACGCTACTAATTTGAGCTTAACAAGTAACTGGGAACAAATTAATTTATAAATAAAAAATTTCGAATAGAAATATCTTCATTACCATACGGGATTCCCAATTATTATGTAATAGTAAAATTTTTTAATTTTTAGTTAACATATTTTAAAAGCCAAACGTTTCAACCCTAGAAACAAAAATCGCTGCTAATATGTTACAGATAGCATAAAATTCCACGCTAAGAATTTTCAGCTGCGACTGTCCATACCTGCCTTAGGCTGTTATAACTATTGTTCATTCTGTTACTCACACCTACGAATTAATAAATCCGAGTCCCGATATCTGACAGAGATAGCTCGTGGATAATTGATTAATAGATATCTCAAATTATGTTCAGTAAAAAATGTATTGAAAAAATTTTTTGATTGTTGCTTTATGCATAAAGAGCTTTTCATCAAATTTATAAAAAATGTTTTCTTTCTTTTAACTAAATATGAGTTACGATAGTAATCTGTCAAGCAAACATCAGTTAATTTTTCATTTGATGAGTTTTGAAGTACGAATCATTGTATTAACATATAAATATGTATAAATTTTATCAAAAGAAAATAATAATAATAATAATAATAATAATAATAATAATAAACACAAATATATTGGGGCTAAAATTTTGTAGATGGTATTTTAGAATTGAAGTAGGCAGAATTATTTGATTGGCTCTAAGCCTGTGAATAAAAATAGAATGATAAAAAAAAAATGGAATGAAATGAGCATCGATACTTATTACTCATAATAATAAATTTCGGATAAAATGTACTGAAAAAAATATTATTTGGTTTTTTTTTTTTACTAACTTTATTTTATAATAACTAGTGTCGTATTTTTTTATAACATTATTCTATACTGTACTTTTACAATGGATACATTAAAAAATTGCAAATAACTATTTTAGAACTTTATGTTTTTTTCCTATTAATATTGTCCAGCAATCCGTAAAAAGTTTATTCTTGTAATTACATATTTATTTGACATATCAAATTTACAATTAAAAATGATAACAAAATTATCTCTAAATTGTTAATCATTAATTTTAGTTATTAATTACTCCAATTTGAGCGATTAAATCCAAGAAAGTACTATTGATTGTTAAAAAAATATTAAATTGAGAATTATAAAACTGTTCAAGTAGAAATATTACTAACAAAAATATATAAAATCCTTTTTCTAATACTCTATAAAATTTTAATTTACTTATATTAATAGTTTTTCAATATTAAACAATTAAAAAATCGATGTGCATAACAGTATAATTGATTATCTTAATATAGTGCACAAATCGAATTTAATTATTATTAAATAATGATAATTTGCATTTAATTAATTAGTATCTATCAATTGATTCATCATTTGAATTTATTCCTAATGACTTTATGTTTAATAAAGTCTTTTAATTTGATTTCTTATTTAAAAAACTAATCATCTCTTATAATTTATAATAATTCAATACCTCATGCATTCAATTACCATTAAATAATTTGAGGTTTTTAAATAATTGACACTAAAATTTACGAACCAAATTCTTCTGTATTAGGCTCAATTGGTTTAAATTCGTATGAACCTCGACCATCCATTAACAAGTAATACTGAAACAAAATAAACAATACATAAGTAACACAATTTTTACTATTTTATAAAAATTCTGAGAATAAAAAATTTTTCGTAAAAATTACTTAACTCGATTTCGTAAAAAGTATTATCCCAAATAATTTATGTGTCAACAATTTATGGGATTTTATGATTAGAAAAAAATTTTTTTTCATTACTAAACTACTCGAAAAACATTTTAGTAGATTTCACAGAAATCTAACCATTGTATTTGTCTTCATGATGGAATTTTTGAAAAATTTTGCTACCTCTAAACTCAGCTCAACGAGCTGAGTCAGGAAATACATATAGTTCAAAAGTTTATAAATGTATATATCGTAGACAGATCGTGCAATTAGACAGTTCGTGAACTGTCTAGTCATATCATGACTGCAGCCAGATCGTGTAATGGTCGATCAATTACACGAAGTGTCTAAAATTTTTAGACAGTTCATGAAATGTCTAATAGCTGTTTTGCCGATCGTGTAATATCTATGAATAACGGATTCCTAAAAAGAAGACAACTAAAAAAAGATAAGATATTAGTTGGAGCAGCCTATGTTATTTATTTATAGATAAAATTTCATTTTTTATTTATTTACAAAACTTAAAATATAAAATCATTCGACTATTTTTATTTATTTACACATGGTAAACTCGAGTGACATCTACTGTTGCACAAAACGTTAGCTTTCTTGCGCGCATACCTTTTTGTAGTACATTGCACGTCAGAAGCTCTGCACGAGCATTGAGAAAATACTTGCCCTCCACTGCAATTTTTCACAGCTTTTCTTAAAGAAAGAAGTTTTTCCGTCTATGTCATCACGTTTAAAGAACTGAGAGCCAGCTCAGAAGAAAAAGTAGATCAGGTGGGGGTTCGAAACGGGATCATAAAAGGGTGATTCCTGCCCGAATAACTTGTTTTAGCTGGCTCTCGAGTTTAGCATTTTATATTTTAAGTTTTATAAATAAATAAAAAATGAAATTTTATCTATGAATAAATAACGTAGGCTGCTCCAATTAATATCTTATCTTTTTTTAGTTGTCTTCTTTTTAGGAATCCGTTATTCATAGATATTACACGATCGGCAAAACAGCTATTAGACATTTCATGAACTGTCTAAAAATTTTAGACACTTCGTGTAATTGATCGACCATTCCACGATCTGGCTGCAGTTCATGAAATGACTAGACAGTTCACGAACTGTCTAATTTCACGAGCTGTCTACGACATATTTATATATATATATATATATAAATAAATATATATATATATATATTGTAACGAATGTGAAACTGATCTTTTAAATATTTGAATAGCTAGAAAACAAATGCCTTCTTCTCTTGTTTTATAGATGCGCGATTAAAGTCAGTCAGTCTTATATTGACAGTTAAACAGCAAACATTGTATCTCAATAAACTATATATTGCTCTTGCTTTCTTTTACTGCTGTTAATTGTGGTGTTGTTATTTCTAATATAAGTGTGTTATCATTGTAGTGTATAAGTGATATTAATTTAAGATACCAACCACTACAATATATACGATATAACGCGCCGTTCTCCAACGATAGCATCCACAATTCTACACCGATCGTAATGAAACTTAGTATACTTATTCTTTGGGCGATTGCCTTGGATGGATTCGAAGATGAGCAAATTCGGCCAATAAGTTTAGAAGTTATGGTTAATTGAAATTTTGAAAAATTTTCAAAAAAAATTTGTTTACTGATTTAACTGGATGTATCTTTTAAACGGAAAGAGATAGCTTATTTTTGTTTGTTCTATCTGAAAGCTCGCTCAATTGCTTTCAATTTTCACTATACAACTCATTGATTTAACCATTTTTTCTAATAGATAAATGGTTTTGAAAATTTATTTATAAAATATTATAAAAACTAATTTTACGCAGGTTGTCACTTTGATTATAGCCACAATTTGAAACCGATCGCCTTGAATCTTGGTATACGTATTTTGTGAGTAACTACCGTAATAGAGTTTGGAAATGAGCTCAATCGGTCGATTAGTTTAGAAGTTATAGCATACCAAAATCTTCAAAAATTCATATTTTTACTTATTCTTTCTTCAATATTTTTTGAATGTGATCGACTTATCGACTTTCTATAAAATTTATTTGAAAGCTCTTCAAATAAGCTTTAATTTTCATGCCTATATAAATGCCTAGACCAATAAAGTTACTTATCTTACCACTCATTAATGAAATTTCGCTATTGCATTAGTTCTTCTTAGTTCTTTTTAGTAAATTCATGGAACTGTTTATATATTCATATTATTGCAGTGTATCACTTTTAAAATTCAAACATCTCATTTCCTTTAAAATTTTGACGATTTTTTTTTGTTTCGTAGCCTTGAAAACTTTTAAGAATGTCAAAAAAAATTTTATTTTGTGATTAACTTTCATTTGAAATCTTAAAATAATCAAATAATGAAAAATCTACTTCCATCTCGGCTGCCAAATGACCTTTTTTTTTACTTACTAAGGAATCATTGGGTACAAAAATATCAAAAAGCAATTTTTTGTGGGCTGATACATTATTGCTTACCTACGTCTAATTATTGTATATTATATTTAACAATTACGTCTTAAAAGTGCTCGCAAGACGTGTATAAGTTTCTAGTAATTAAATAATAATTATTCCTAACTTTCAAGTGAAGGAGGCTCCAAAAAAGTCGAAGAATGTCAACTTAAAATTCTACACTATCTTAAATTTGTTAAGTTCAATAAAATGAATGTTGTTGGCACATTTTTTGTTGTTTACATATATATGGTTAAAGAAAATGAAAAAATATTTACCTCGTGATGTTTCCATAATGAACGTCTATGAGATACAGTGAATAATGAAATGTTCGCTTGTCGACAGTAAGAATACATTGAATCTTCAACATCTACACTCACTGCACTTGTACATTCGTCTAGAATTGCAAATTGTGGCTTGTGATAGAATAATCTTGCCATCTAAAAACATTGTAATCATTATAATGTAAATAAATAGTAATCAAATTATTTATAAAATATTAATTAAAAAATTAACATACAGCTATTCGTTGTTTTTCTCCACCAGACAATACGTCCATCCAATCAGCGACTGTATCCCATCCACCTTCACGTTCTAGTAAATGACTGAGCTGTACTAGATCTAAAAACTTTTGTAAATCTTCATCCTTAGCATGATTACGTCTTTGCATTTCCGCTTGAGTGTGTGGATAAATAACCTGATCTCTCAAAGTACCGAGTGTCATGTAAGGTCGTTGAGGAATGTAAAATAATTTAGTACTCGGTGGCTTTGTAACTACTCCCCCCCATACAGGCCATAACTGAAAAATTATAGTATAAATTAACATAAAATATAAAACAAGTACTGATTTATTGATTATGTAAAATGATAATTAAATATATTTACTTCACCAAGCACACGGAACAATGAACTTTTACCACAACCATTTGGTCCGCAAACTAATACATTCATTCCAGATTTAACTTCAAATGTAAGATCACGAATAAGAACATCACCATTGGGTGTAACTAATGGTACATGATCAAAACGAATTACATTATCCTTGGGAATAATTTTTCCTGCTCCTGCTTGACCGATTGATAAATTTTTAGCATCCGTTATCATTGTTCTTGTGTACTTTCCGTTATTTAAATCATCAAGAACTTGACGTATTTCTGTTACACGTGCTGTAAAACCAGCTAATCTTGTCATTTCTCGACCAGCGAGAACTAATCTACCAATAGCTTCTGCCATTTTGATCAGCATTCTACCATTCTCGTAATAATTTTTAAATCGGTGATCGGGTGAACCAGAAAGCACTGGATGATTTTTTTGAAAGAATGGAATACTCACTGCATAAAAACCAACAACTGTTGCTATATCTATAAAATAAAAATTTTTAAATTCATTATTATTTAGATAATATTATTTTAATAAAAATAATTAAAATTTTTTTATTAAAGGAATGAATAAAAATTACATTTTCCAACAAAATTGTCAACTACGCCCATAGCAACTTTGAATTCCAAGAGTGATCTCAAGTGTTGCATCTGTAATTAATAATAAAAATGAATTTAAAATGTTATTATAAATATAAGTTAAGGTAGTAGTCTGGTAACTCGCGCCGTTTTTCATGCGTTTTTTAGGGTCCTTTTTTTTAGAAGGAACAAATGAAAAGTTTTGCATTTTTAATTACATTTTAGGCCACAAAAAAAAATTTTTTTGAGAAAATTAAATAATTTATTATTATTGTTATTGTCGCTTGAAGTTGACGACTCAAAAAAAAGCGCGTGGATGGCCCGGGTGATATTGACTCTTGAGGGCATCCGAAATTAAAAATTCTTGTTTAGTCTTAATCTATAGACATGTCATTCTAGTCGGAACTAGGATTATGGAATTTTATCGAAAAATAACATAATGGCGGACTTTGAAAAAAAAAATCGGTCTGTCAGTTGACCCTGCGGGCCAGCCCCAAAACTTCCCCCTGTTTTCGAGCTCGCTGAGCTCGAAAACATTATTGTGAATATATTTTCGAGCTCTTCGAGCTCGCAAATACTTTTGTATGCCATTGTTTTGTAAAAAACCATTTTTTAGCATTTCTTTCTTCCACGATATCTCGCGAACGAATCAACCGATTTTGATGGTTGAGGTGGCAATCGACGCGTTTTATCAAGTTCTAAAGCTGGTCGAATTTTGAAATTGATTTACTCAGCCGTTTTTGAGAAATTTCAAAAAAACCAAGGAAAAAATTTGTTTGAATTCTTTCGTCAACGGTTTCTCTTGAACGAATGAACCGATTTTGATGGTTGAGGTGGCATTCGACGCGGCTTATAGAGTTTTAGAGCTGATTAGATTTTGGAATCAATCCATCGAGCAAATTGGAAGTTATCCAAATAAAACATTTTTGAAAAAATTTTATTTTTGAAATATCTCTGAACGCACCCTACCGATTAAGTTCAAATTTCTACGGCCTCAAGACATTAACAAGCCGCGTCGAATGACACCTCAACGATCAAAATCGGTTCATCCGTTCAAGAGTTATGAATATTTACATACATACATACGTACGTACGTACGTACGTACGTACACACATACATACACTCGGACATCATCGTGAAATTAGTCAGGATAGCTTCCTAGGACCTCGAAACGTCGACATCTGATGGAAATTCGATTTTCGTAAATCGGACCGAAACCAATAACTTCCCGAATTTTTGAAAATTTACAATTTTCTTAGCGGGAAGTTAAAAAATAAGTCTTTTTTTTCGCATAAAAAGGGTTATAAAATGGAAAGTGAGGAGTAAAAAAAATTAATCCTAGTTGCGACGAGAACTACAAGTGTGTAGAATAACTGGTTTAAGTTTCAGACTAATAGGTTGAATAGAAAAAAAGTTATGACCCGGGCCGACCGTAAAAACGTTGTTTCGAGAAAAACGCGTTTAAAGTTTCAGTAACCTTCGGCGCGCAACGATGAGGCGCTCTCGGAAACTCATTGTAACTTCGTTCCTATTTCGAATTTCAGTTTGAAATTTTCACAGTATATTCTCAATATATTGTATTTTCGAATTAAGCACAAAAAATTTTTCGATTTTTTCAATCCGAGTTACCAGACTACTATCTTAAATAAAAATAAATATAAAACGTACAAGCTTATGGAAACTTGCAAAAAGAGTTAACTTTTCTCGATTGTTTCCACGGTAAAATGCAATCTCTTCGGAATTTGTGATAAGACGTGAATTAATATGCCGGAATTCTCCTTCCAAACGCTGCTCTTTTACTGTCATTGAGGCAATAGGCTTTCGTATGTGCGTAAGAAAACTACCAGCCACAAGCAGGTACCCCAACATTAGTAGAGGAGTCTATAAAGTAAAAGAAAAAAAAAGATAAATATTAATTTTAAATCTTAAAAATATAATTAATTACCTGTCCACCTAAAGATGATGTCAATCTGTAAACGTAAATTGAAATATCTAGTAATGGTTTAGCAATATTGCTATACAAATCTGTACAACAATCACAAAATTTATCAATGTCCGTTGTGAGTAATTGGTCAGGATTAGCAATACGAGTATCTAAATTCGTCATTTTGTAGTAAGTGAAGCCCCTGTAAAAAAAAAATCATATAATTATAGATATGAATTTTTTTTTTTTTTTAAATTAATTAAATTTTTTGATAATTTTTTTCCATATCAATTCTGCTAATTAACATAATGGCTTTGACCTCTATTGTATTCTAATTAGCTATCCAACCATATAATTGTTAAATACTATAATATATACAATTAAACAGTTAAATATATAAATACATTTTTTTTCATTTTGAATGATTAAATAATTAAATGTAAAATTTTGAACTTACTTCAGATATTGATCGAGTAAATGTCTCGTTATATTAGTTCTCAACCTTAATTTTATTTCACCTATTCCATATTTTAAAAGATTATTCACAATTGATATCTGAATTAAAAAGAAAAGTAAATTAATAAAAAAAATAATCAATTTTAAAAATACATTATACTGAAAAAAAATATCCATTTCATATTATAGTACAGTAAATTTACCATCGGTAAAGCAGCTAAAAATGTCAATAACCGTTTCTTGAACATTGGACCATCCATATTGACAATTGTCCTGCAATAAAGTACATAAATTTTCATTAGATTTATGACAGGGTAATGGGTTCACTTGCTAGCCCCCAACCATTATTTAATTTCTCTATAAATTTTTATATAATTAATAATAATAAATATCAAAATGAAGTTCAATTGTTATTTAATTTAAGCTAAAGAACCCGATTTATTAATAGAGTACTAGTTATTGACACTTGATGTTATTTAATTATTTACGTAATTTTTTTTAGCACCCATAGAGATTGTGAATGATTTTCTATTACCTTTAAAATATATAAAACTAAAAAATAGAGTTGTAGTTTACAAAAAAAGATTCGATAAAAACAAAATTCAATTTTGTATGAAAACTTTGAATTCTATATAAATTATATGACGTGTCAATAATTAGTACATTTAAGTGATCATACAAAAATAACTTGATTTTGTTATAAAATATGGTCAATTAATATTAAAAAACAATTAATTAAATAAGTGTGCGTCTAAAATAAGACACTGCATTTAAATAATTGATTCATTTTTACTACTAAAAATAATAAATAAATTATAATAGCTTCCATATTTTATATAATATCAATAATTAAGGCTTTTACTTTGTACTCAAGTTATTAAAAATTTTTATGGCAAAAAGATGAATAAAAAAAAAGTCATTGAAAGAGCTGGGGACTGGGTAATTTACTGTAATAAATTATTAAAATAAATAAATAAAATTATTTCTATCCAAACGAAAATAATATTATTTTATCATCAATAAAATATGAGTTATTTTAAAATACTTTTCCCCGTAGTTATAAATAAAAATCTAAGTAATATTTACCCTTCAATGAGAGTACTGATACGAATCATCCATAGATCACATAATGATCTAACAACAAGTGATCCAGCTACCAATACAATAAAGCCGGTTTCAGGTGTAAGTAATCCAGGAATACCAATAGATAGTAACTGACGAAGTTGTTTGAAAAAAACAGCATTGACGTGGGCTTTAGGAGGACCTTTAGGCTTTTCCTGAAGTAACAAAAAAAAAAGATAAATAAGCAATTATAATTAAGGGGGGAAAGGGGTCTGAGATACAAAAAAAAGAGCATATTTTTGTGATTTTTTTTTCAGAGTGCCTTCTTTATTCAAATTCTTAAAATTCGTGACATTATTAAGCATCATTCCAAGAATATTCTGCTAAATTTTCATGAAAAAATATTGAAAAATAAGCCAGTGGTAGTGGGGAGAACCGAGTCACGTTAAAAAAAAAGTCTCCATGCCGTAGGCAGCATAACTCATAACTGCCTCACCTGAAATCAAAAAACCAAAAAGATTTCTTTACTACATAAATTTATCTTAGATCTGAACGAAGGATCTTTTTTTTCAATAGCTACTTATTTTTTAATTAAACAAAAAGAAAAATTTTTGGTAAAAATCAGAAATTTTTTATTACACCTTTACCAAAAATTCAAAAATGAATATTTTGTATATCCCTTCATTCAAATCCAAGATAAATTTATGTACTCAAGAAATATTTTTGGTTTTTTAATTTCAGATGAAGTAGTCATGAGTTATCTTGCCTACGGCATGGAAACTTTTTTTTTTGAGGTGACTCGGTCTCTTTTTTTGTACCTCAGACCCTTTTCCCCCCTTAACTTAAACTTTTTTAATCAATTGATTGGTTGCATGATTTATTTAACGTAATTAAAATTAAAATTACCTCTTTAATGACATAGTGTACATCACTCGTCGGCCATAAAGTTCTACAATATAAACATGAAAATGATTAAGCATTTTATTATTTAAAGATAATGACGCTAATAAATAATTACCTTGATTTTATTGAACGTTTAGTTCGTTTGCGTTTAAGTAACCAAATCAATGCACTGATCGCTAATGCACCAGCGACATTTTGTTTCGTTAAAAATTTACTAGGTGCTGGAGCCATTCTATACAATTCTACAGTTATGAGACGATGATGATGGTGATGATAATGACGGTTATAATAGGAACGATATCAACTGATGTCAATCTTGTTTTGTTTGTTTACTTGCCGCACTCAAAGTGCGACCACGTTACACACACATGAACATTAATAAACAATAAATCCTGGTCACTGAAATAACAAAAAAATTAAATTTTCTACACAAAACTCCGAACATTAAATACAGAACTGTGTACATCAGTTTTGTAATGCAATATATGTGGAGAAAAAAGGAAGGGATATACGTACAAAGTAGTGGGGCAAAAAAATAATTCCTGTCTTTGTTTAACAATTAAATCTCTAGCATTTAATTCTAGTCTTCTCTGTTACTCTTAATATCAACTGCAACAAAGTACACGCTCTTTACTCTTAATTATAAGGTTTTGCACATCAACCTAACCTATTACGTATACTAACTGACACGGACATATTTTTAAATCAGCTGTGGTACTGTAACTGTACTGTAGTCGTATATAAAAAGAGTGTGAATGTAGCTAACAAAAATCAATTTTAAAAATTTTTAAATAAATGAATTAAACATAAAATTTAAAATATGCACATTTACAAAATTTGAAAATTAGTATGTGCATTTTTTTAATTTTTATATTTTTAATTGTTTTATTCGTTTATTTGTAATTCAAAATTTGTCTTATATCCGCTACATTCACCCTCATATATAAAATATCTTTACTCTCTGTACTGTCATTTGTATACAACGTGGCCTACAGTAATAAAATATACTGTATTTCACGTTTGTATATCAGCTTAGATGTCTTGGCCGCATGATTTTTGTTTTAAATGTCGATTGCTCATATATATAAATATATGTACATGCATAAAATAATTCTGTATGTTATCAGCTGTATGTTACTTTTTGCCAGCTCACCATTTATTTAATCTAGTTGACACTGACCTTGAAATAATGTTAACTTACAAAAATTAACAACCATATTTTTTCTCTTTATATATATGGTAATTAGAATTATAATAAATTGGAAAATAAATTAGACGACTATTGTTTTTATTACACGTTTTAGAGGGAATATTTATTTAAAAATTATAATCAGGAGACACGGTAGTGCCTCGATCGCGCCAAGTACGCGTTCAAATTTGACTATTTTTTGTAAAAAATAATTTTTTTTTACTTTTAAAAAATTTTGAACGTGTACTTGGCGCGACTTTATACAGAGAATCTTTTTTTTGTAGAATATATAAAATCTCGAAGGGTTTACTATACCTGGTAAAAAAAAAAAAAATATGTAAAATTGTAGAAATAGATTGGAAAATTCTTTTTGAATGACTCAATTATGATTTAGAGTAGAGGTACCGTTTTTTGCCACTTTAGAACCAGTTTTGGACACTTGAAAAATTTAAATAAAATAATTTGTAAAAGACGCAATGACAAAATTAATTTTAAAAATGTTTTCAAAGATACTTTCAACCCGCTATTAAACTGGAAATTTTATTTGATACTTTTTCATTAATTAAAATAAAATATCAAATTTCCAAAAATGGAGCAGTGGTCACACATGGTACCTCTACCCTATTTGTTAATAAAAAATATAATTTACTATTTTACATATTGCAGTAAATTTCGGGAAATTATCAATGAAATTGAGTCAGAGTAAAAAGATGCTGTAAATATATAATAGTGGGCATGAAATATTAATCGTAAAAATTTTTACAGTGGAATCTCTATAACTTTCCCACTTAAGTGTGAATAATTATTAACTTTAACTCTCCTCCATTTCTTACAAAGAAAAAATCGAAAATGTCCTACCTATACCGTACATTCTGTGATTTTGATTTTAAGAATTTCAAGCCTCTCGATGTCAAAGTTAGAGTCTCCACTGTACTACAACTGCATATTTTTGGCTGTTTACTTTTATTCACTCGCTCCTAAGCAGGCCAAAAATTTTTCTAAAAACTTCAAATACTGCTTCATGTTTGAATCGTTATTTTTATCAAATTCGTAAGGACGGTCTTTTTTATAACTATAATATAAAATCTAGCTATAAATATCATATCGCGTATTATAGACAATATATAATAGCTTCTAAAACTCAAACTTTGAAATTAAAGTGCCTTCAGTTCTGAGTAATCATCAATATACTTTTTTTTTGCTATTTGTTTTGGCATACTTTGAATGACTATCCTTCAAAATTTTTAAAATATCGTAAGAACGTGCTTCTTATAAGATCTTACTACTTGAGAAGCTGGAAGTAAAAAATGTTACTCAATAGATAATGATTAATGATTGTTTGTTTTCAAGCTAAAAAAATATTATCATAACAACAAATATTATCAGCAAATCCCATTGTGAAGCTAAATACTAGTTTGAATAATGTCTACATGAATTAAATTATATCAATACACATTAAGTTCTTGTAAGCAAAAACCTGTTGATCAAAATTGAAATATGAAAGTCCAAGAATGAAAGATTACGAGAATATTTATGTAATTCAGCTAGAAGATAAGCAAGTATACTCAGACAAAATAATACTTTTATAAATATTTCTTGACTGAGTAAGTTAATTTATATTAATAATTATCAAGAATATTTATTATTCTCTCAAAAATTTATCGACGATACAAAAAACTTTTGTTCAATTCAATCTGAACCATTCGTTGATAATGAAAAGTGTTGATGAAAGTTAGATTTTAAATTCGCTTATTGTTTTAATAATACATTAATTAATGTGGTATATTTAATTTCAATATATTATTTAGGCTTAATATTTATAAGGAATTTATTTATAATAAATAATAATAATAATTTGAACTACCGATAGCTTTATCTATACATAATTGCTGAGATAGCTCACAACAAAAAAATCTTTATCTATTTCTAAGATCAATTTTTAAAATCAAATATTGAAAAACTAATAACTGTAATTATTATGCTAAGAAATCGCACATAACAGGATTATCTTGTAATTATAAAATATAGAGTAAAAAAATATAACTTATTTATTTTTTCAGTGAACCATATAATCTTTAAAAAATTGATTATGATAAATTTGCGTTAAATTTTTTTAAAGTAAAAAAAAAAAATTGAAAATCCAAGAGTGCGAACCTCAATTGCTCATGATAATTATTATTTTATTTTTTAATAATCATTTTTATTATTTTATAATTTAATATTTTTGTTATATTCATTATTAATTTTTATTTATATTTCAAATTTTCAATTTTATTTTAAATTTAATTTCTTTATTTTTTCCTTTCAGTCTAATTGTTATTATTTAAAAATTTTTAAGAATATTCCGTTTTTTTTTTTTGAGACGTTTTTTTTTCAATTCTACCTATTACACTAATGCTGCTACGCCAGTTGTTGGAGAAAAAAAAAATAATAAAAAAAATATCACCTAAATATTTTATAAATTACCAATTTTTAATTTTTTATCAATTAGAATTAAACAAAAAAGATTTGGAGAGAGATTTTCAAAAGAATTTTTTTACTTAAGAATTCAAACGTAAAAAAAAATTTAATCAATCGGTTATATAGTTTTTAAGTTATTGTGCCTCCTTGATTAAAGGAAATGATTTACTCATTATTAATGTTTATCTATAAAATATTAAATTTGAATTGTTTCGAATAATTTTTTTTAATTAGGGTAGCAACAACCGTAGATACACAGGATACTATTATATAATATACAGCCATAATACATACTAATCGTCGAATGGCAATATTTTTTAGTATTTTTATCAGCAACTGGTACGGTTAGTGGAGAAAAAGTTATAAAATATAAATATGCTGCCCAAAAAAATGAAAAATATTTTCCCTGATAGCGATTTTGATCACGAATTGACGAAAATCTATAACCGAAATAAGATGTCGGCTGCAAAAAACTTGATGGTGCTAATAATTGACGGTAACTTATAGTCAATTTGGAAGTAACATTTTGCTCACTCGAATTTTTTCTCCCAACTTTCTGTCAGATTTAAATTAACTATTACTCTCCAAGTTTTTCTTCTGCAACTTGAAGACAACTTTCTGATTCAACTTACATTCTTATTACGGCTGTAGCTTTACATCAACTTGTAGTTTATATTGAACTCATATTACAGTCAAAACTTGGAACAGCAGAACTTGACGACCACTTTTTAAAAATATGCAATAATTTTCAACTGTCATAACCGTATTAAATTTTTATTAGTAATTAATTTATAAAAAATTAAAACCTTAATTGAAAAAAGGAAAACGTAGTTGCGATTTCGCCGAGATATAGAATTTTTAAAAAATTACTTACAGTTGTTATCAATTAGAAGTTATACAAAATTTATTGAATAAATGTGTGAGTTTAAATGTGGCAGACATACGACAATTTTTTAATGCCACATAAAAAAATTTAAAAATTCATGTACTAAATTTTGAACTGTCTCAATATGTATTTTTTTATTTTTATTTTATAAACATTTTAATTTATTATTTAAAAATTTTAAAAACTGTCAGTTGACTGCTAACTTTACTATCGTATAAATTTAAGCCTATAAAATTTGAAAATTCGAATTATAAAATAGACATGAAGATTTTACTGAAATTCGTTATTTAAAAATATATGTATTTTTTAAAGGGACCTTCTGTACAGAAATCTATATTATCAACATTGCTTACAAAGTGAAATTTTTTTAATCTTTTGTTGTATGTAAGATGTAAATGTTAACATATTGTGTATCGTTTAGTATAATGTTTGGAGAGAGAGTGGTTCGGAGCATTTGACGTATGCTAACTTCTGCATGTCTGGTAAAACTTTATTTAATCCGTCCTTGTTGATAAGCTGTTAAGAAAATTGTTATTTTTAATTATAAATATTCTTTTGTATTTTCATAAGACATCTTTGTGATTATAATTACAATATAGTTCAAGGTTAAAGTAATATATTCAAATAAAAACCACAGTAGCTAATAAAAACTCTCATTTCTATAAAATACATTCTTAGAAAATACATACTGATACATGTTATCAATATTTAAGTGACTGATTTTAATTAATTGCTTTTTTTTTGTTTTCTTGGTTCCAGGAGTGACGTAGGTTGATATCAAATATTTTATTGTGACTCAATCTTCCACGTAAACAAAAAGAACAAAGAATATTTTAAACACATGTCAAAAATAATGTGTAGATAGTACTGTGTCAACACATTGAATAATGAGTAATAATTCAGTCAGACGTATTTTTCCATAAAGACAAGATAAATTTTTTTTTGCATAATTTTTTCAAGTTTTGATAAAACTACACAATGGTGCTTCCTCCTGATACTCCTCCGGGAATAAAAATTATCAATTCATTATCAGCGAAATGTTGCCCTCAAAGAAGAATGAATAAATTAGCCTGGCACAGAGCTGGGGTATTAGGGCTTACATATTTAGCATATACATGTTACCATATGTCAAGAAAACCAATATCTGTTGTAAAAAATGTATTAAATTTAAATTGTAGTAGCTTATCACCACCACCCGATTTGATAATTGATGATACTAATCGCTATACATGGTGTGATTGGGCCCCATTTGGTAAGAAACTTTTATTTTTATTTTAAAATTATTGTTATCAGTTTAATTGTGATAAATTTCATATGTAAATTTATTTTTGTTAGACACCCCTGATGCGCCTGCATTACTAGGAGCCTTAGATTCGGCTTTTTTATTTGCTTATGCCGCAGCAATGTTCCTCAGGTGACAATTTCATGTAAGCTTTAGTTGTTGATGTATTAGAAGAATTTATTTGCAATAAAAATAAATTTTAATTTTCAGTGGATTTGTAGCTGAACGAGTTAATCTTAGATACTTTTTATCACTAGGTATGATTGCATCTGGAATAGCTTCATATTTATTTGGTATTGCAAAGCCATACAAAATACATAGCATGTGGTATTTTATTCTAGTTCAGGTTTGTTTTGCAGTTATCTATATTTTAAGAGGGAAGCTGGTCTGAGATACAATAAAGAAGAGCATATTTTTGTGATTTTTTTTTCAAAGTATCTTCTTTATTAAAATTCTTGAAATTTGTGACATTATTAAGTAGCATTCCAAGAGTATTCTGCTAAATTTTCATGAAAAAATATTGAAAAATAAGCCAGTGGGAGTGGGAAGAACCGAGTCAACTAAAAAAAAAGTCTCCATGCTGTAGGCAGGATAACTCATGACTGCCTCACCTGAAATCAAAAAACCAAAAAGATTTCTTTAGTACATAAGTTTATCTAGGATTTGAACAAAAGATGTTTTTTCTTCAATAACTACTTATTTTTTAATTAAACAAAAGGAAGAATTTTTGGCAAAAATGATTGCACCTTTACCAAAAATTCAAAAATGAATATTTTGTTTATTCCTTCGTTCAAATCTAAGATAAATTTATGTACTAGAGACCTCTTTTTGGTTTTTTGATTTCAGATGAAGTAGTTCTGAGTTATCCTGCCTACGGCATGGAGACTTTTTTTTAAGGTGACTCGGTTCTCCCCACTAGCACTGGCTTATTTTTCAATATTTTTTTATGAAAATTTAGCAGAATATTCTTAGAATGATGCTTAAAAATGTCACAAATTTTACGAATTTTAATAAAGAAGGTACTCTGAAAAAAAAAATCACAAAAATATGCTCTTTTTTTTTTGTATCTCAGACCCCTTTCCTCCCTTCAGTAACAAGTTTCACTGTACTAATGTTTAATTAAACAAATTTTTAGGCACTTGGAGGAATTTTTCAAACAAGTGGATGGCCAGGTGTAGTTACAGTTGTAGGTAATTGGTTCGGTAAAGGTAAAAGAGGTCTTATATTTGGTGTATGGAATTCACATACATCTTTAGGAAATATACTTGGTAGTTTAATAGCAGCTGAATATGTGGAAACAAATTGGGGTTTTAGTTTTATCGTACCTGGAATATTAATGGGCTGTGCTGGTTTTATAATATTTTTATTTCTTGCTCCTCACCCTGCCGATGTTAATTGTGTATCGCCCAATCCACCAAAATTTAAAAGATTAAACGCAACAACTAGTTCTGATGAAGGAACTACATCTAGTGACGATGTTGATAGACATCTAGTAAGCGACGATGACGTGAGTCAATAGATTTTTAATTATTATTATATTACATGACGTTATTACATTATAAAATAATTTTTTTTTTAAACAATTAGCTTTTTTTTTTAAGCAATTTTTTTTTAACATCAAATTAACATTTGATAACCATCCAATATGCTTATACGTAGATCATTTAACAATTTAATTTACTTTAGCAATTCATCCATCGTGTTAATTGGCACCAGCATGGCTTTGATCCTGTAAGTGCATGAAATAACATTTTTATTTATTTATTTTTTTTTATTCATCTATAAGTTGCTATTATTGCGCTATCAAAAAACAATAAACAAAACAGATTAATAATAATAATAAAAATACAAAGCAGTTTAATATTTTTAGACAAATGAAGTTATTTAAAATTTTTTTTTCATAGGATGTAGAAAATTTAAGATCTGAAACGAGTCCTATGCTATCGGTGAACAGACGTATGCATGGTTCCAAAGAAACAGCAATCGGATTTGTTGGTGCAATACAAATACCTGGGGTCTTTGAGTACTCTCTTTCACTTTTTTTTGCTAAACTCGTTAGCTATACATTCCTCTATTGGCTGCCTTTATACATAAGTGCAACAAGTCAGTATTTGTTAGACCTTTAATTTAATTTTATTATTATTGTTTGCTTATTATTTATTAATATTATATTTTTTTTCATTATTAGCTACTTACAGTGCTACATTAAGTGCTGATTTGTCAACATTATTTGATGTCGGTGGTATAGCAGGAGCTATCGCAGCTGGAGTTTTGTCTGACTACAGTGGAATGAGTGCAATGACATGTGCATCGATGCTCGCATTAGCAATACCAATGGTTAGTATGTATTAATATAAAACAAATTCAAATAATTTATTATAATTAGATGACTAATAAATATTTTAGTCAAAATATTCTGCAAAAAGTTTAGAACAAAAAAGATATGTATAGGGTACTTCTTTTGAAACGAACATTTTTTTTAGCTGACACAAGAAAATTTTGTTGTTTATGTTAAGAAAAAAATTCCCTGAAAATTTCAGCTCTTAATTTTAATTTTGAGTACTTCCTCTCGAGCATCAAAGTTTAAAAAACATGTAAATCGAATAACTTTTTATTTTAAATTGCTATAACTTGGCCGGATTTTAAGCTATCGTTTCGAAACCAGTTTTTATTTGTAGAGTATTTGTTGCTTTTTGAAAGTATATAGAATGATTTTGCTCTAACTCGATCCATGTCGATTGTATCAGCTCCGAAAGTCAATTTTTCACTTTTTTCATGTATTTTTGTTATTAGTGAAAAAACGACTCATCTTACAAAAAATATGTATAGGAACAATCTTTTAGGAAATTTTATCCTCTACAAAATTGTTTGTTACACTTATACTGCTAAAGTGCATTGTTTATAAGATACGAGCAATTGAACTTTGACATTAAAAAAAATTTTATTATAACAAGCTTACAATTTTTTTTTACTGTATTATGGTTGAAAGGAAACATTCTAGAAACTATGAGCTCCATAATTTGTCTTGCAAAAATACTTTTCAGTTATTAAAAATGAAAATGTAAATAAAAAAATTATTTTCAAGTCAAAATTTATAAAGAACAATATTTTTTTGATAGTCAAAAATTCGTTAGCGTGTCTTGAATGTATTGAGTGTATAGTAAATTTCACAACATAAATCTTCTCTTCAATTCAAATCTCATTTTTTCCAATAGACCTCTTAATAATTATAATGACAATATTATTCATAATCTTATATTTTTTCACCTGGATATCACATGTCTCAATTTATATTTAATTTCTTAGCTATTTATATATGATTACGTTGGGAGCTCAAATCTTGCTACAAACATTGTACTGTTACTGTCGGCTGGATTATTAGTAAATGGGCCGTATGCATTGATAACGACAGCAGTATCCGCAGAACTTGGAACACACCCCAGTCTTGGAGATAATTCAAAGGCTTTGGCAACTGTAACAGCAATAATTGATGGTACCGGAAGTATTGGTGCTGCTGTAGGTCCATTATTAGCAGGAGTTGTATCTAGATGGACAGGCTGGCACAATGTATTTTATATGTTAATGTTTGCTGATCTCTTAGCTTTATTATTATTATCTAGATTAGTTTACCGAGAATTAAGAATGTATCGACAACGGCGACTGGCTGTTTAAATTAACTTGCAGATTATCAATTTTTAATACCATATTTTCATATTAATATTTTTAATAAATAATATTAATGATATTGTTAATGATTACATTTATAAAAATTTACGTTCTATGAATGATAAAAATGTATTTTTAAAATTAATTATAAATTATAAATACGTGGTATAGTAAATACATGATTTTTTGACAAAATCAATTTGTTGTTGTTTAATTGATTTAATAATTATTTTATCACGGGATTCCTTCTGGTATAATATAACTTATAGAATCAGCAAATTCACCCCAAGCTGCTCGTTGTGTTTGGAAAACAATTACCCATGATAAAAGTACAGCTGCCCATATTAATGCCCCAACTCCAGAGAATATGACATCTAAAAATAAACCCAGATAATTTAATCGTTTCTGTTTTTTGTAAGGAATATAAATAAATTAAATATGTTGTTATAAATATATTACATTTTCGAATTTGTTTTTGTTCTTCATAATGTGGAGCAAGAAATGCTTCTCTAAAAAACCATATTGTATTTACTGCCCAAACGAATGGTAATGCTGCAAAACCAACTGGAATATAATAATAATTAGTAGTAAAATTTTATAATAAATCTTTTACAAAGTAATTTTAGTAATTGTGTAAGATATATATTGAAACTTAAAAAGTATGAACATATTTCTAGCTTTCGAAGACAGCTAGGATGGTTCCCTAGTAACACGTGTTTGAGCAAGATTCTGGAGTAAGTATCTTGAGCAAGACCTCTAGCTGCTAGTGTCTTTTTCTACGTATGTCTCTCGCAAGATCATGTATTAAAAAACCTATGTCAAGATTTGTGTATGTCTTGCTCATGATATCGTACGCAAGAATATTAGAGATATCTTGAACACGTGGAATGAAAAAGTGTCTGACGCGTTCCTTGCACCAGTAACTTACAGTAGGTACTTACGCATGGCTTGCTCAAAGCTCAAGGTCAATTTTGAGCCTTAAGAAGATCTTGAGCAAGCCATGTGCAACTATTTTTAACTATAGTCTTCCTCTAGAATTGAGTTATAATCTGGCACAAATTTATTGTGTAAGGCTTGCAATTTAAATCTGGTCACAAGTATCTGCAGCAAGACACATACGTAGAAAAAGACACTAGCACCTATCAACACTAGAAAAAGATTGTTATATGAGTTATCGATTGAAAACAAAAGGTTATATTTTATAAAGCTTTATATCTTAATATCCCAGGACTTTTTGGTGATAAATTATTATTGAAAAAATGAAATACGTCAATTGAGACATGATAAATTTTAAACTAACTCTTTATGGGTGCCAATCAGCTACGGCAGTCACTATCAAAATTCGTTTCTTGTAACGGGAATAAATTTCTGGAATAATCTACCAATAAATATAACAACAGCAAAAAGTTTATATTTACGGCTCTTTGTTATAAACAATTAATGAGATTAGAAACTCTTAGAAAAAAATTAACGTGTACGTTGTACTGATAATTATAAGAATTTCATATTGTACGACTGGCTTTGAAAGGGTTTCCTGGAGTCAGTATATATTTATGTAATTCATGCATTACTTAAATAAATAAATAAATGATATTTTCAAATGTAAATTTACATTTTTTTTTTAAATTAAAAATTTACAAATTTAAATGGCTTACCTCTAAAATACCATTTACATAAGTGCAATTTTTTATCATGAGGCATTTTTGATAAATCCATTATTTAAATAATTGAAATAATATTTTCAGATGTATATAAATATATTAAATTTAATAATTAAGATAAAAGACAACAATAATAGTCGGGTGAGTGAAAAAAAAATGTTTGACACTACTATTTACTATTTTATGACACCCATTCGAGTTTCTATGTAGGTAGGGTTAACAACAAAAAGTACATAAAGTGGGGAGAGAGAAGGCTGCCGAATAGAAACTGTATTGACAAGAGAGCAGAGCAGTACATTTCAGCGCCACTGGTGATTTTCCAAGGAGCGCAAATTCAACAAAAAAAAAAAATCAACATCAATTTTTATGGATTATTTTGGTTAAAAATCGATCAATTTACATCCCAAAGCTGCACAAAAAAATGTTGAATTTTTAATAAATTTAAGTGAACAATCAGCTATCACGTACACTTTCGAAAATTTTACTGATTTTCAAGGATAATCGTCATGGAAATTCAATAAAATTTATTAATTTTACATGGATATCGATTTTCCACAGAATTTTAAAAATTAATTATATAATTAATATTCATGGGCGCGCAAATTGTTCCTCCAAGGATACATATGATCCACCTTTTATCCCCCAATCGAATGCACTTTCGAGGTAACAAGTCCAACGGATACATTTTTGTTTGGTATCAACCCATATGGGACAGTACTCAAAAAAAAAAAATAATATTTCAGTATCGAGAAAAATAAACAAAAGTAAGAACTTGGAGATTTTAAAATATTTATTAAAAAACATGTACTTTCATATAAAAAAAGTATGTATGTTTTCCAGCCAATAAATCACATATTAATATCTCTTATATTTTTTCTTTATGATTTTTTTTTTTAATATAGCACTTACAATTTCTAGCACATAAAAGTGCTTTACCCGATGAAAAAAGATTTCGTCTAATCATATATGATTATATATGTTCATATATATGATCATATATAATTATATGTAATCATATATGAAGTTATATATAAACATTAGGGTGTCCGTTATTTCCCAAATCGATTTTTATTTACCGATCGCCCCCTGAATCTTTAGTTTATGACCTAAAAAAAAATATCCAACACAATGAGGCTCTTAATTTTCACATTAAACCGTGCCCAAATCATTTTATATTTCCCATTTAAATAACATGGGATTTTTAGACTTTTGACTCTTAATTTTTTTTCTCAGAAACAAATGAGAGTAAAAATTTGATCGATACTTAAAAAATCCAATTTTTGGATCTGATCATATATAGACAATTATGCAAGATCATATATGATTAGACAAAATCTTTTTTCATCGGGTTGTACAATTTAATAGAAAATGTTGTCACTTAGAGGTCACTGTTATATAACCTCAACGTAAAATTTGTATTTTTTCATGACTTCTATGTTATGTAAATATGATATTCAAATAACATCACAGTTATATCACCAATGTAACATGTACGTCACATTAACATCACATTTACGTTTATTATGTTACGTAACAATGTTACGTAAATGAGTGTGAAATTGTGATATACATGTTGTGAAGATGTGATGTACATATGACTTACGATTTTACGTAACCGGAAGTTTTCATTCTATAAATGTGACATCCCTGTTACGTTGATGTGTTCACTGGGAGCCTATGCGTCGCATAACTCGAAATTTAACTGCTACTAAAAGTAGCAGACACATTAAGAAAATTATTTTTATTTTAAATAAACCAAAAAAATACTTAAAGGTAACAGTTTAAAAGAATAGATGATATAAGGAAGTTTTAATAATCTTTTTGTACTTATTTTGAAAAAGTTTTCATATACACAAGTATACTGATAGAAAGATTTATACTTCAGAGTAATAAAATAGATTTATTAAAACTCTTGTGAGGAGTTTCTTTGAGACAAATAAATATTTATTACAATTAAATCAACCATTATTTTATCTTATATAAATGTTTGTAATATTAACTTTTTTTTTATTAATATAATCCATTCATGAAAGTCAGAAGGATTAAAAATGCGGAGTGATTTTTTCCAAAACTCCGGAACTCCGAGTCACGGAGTGAATCCGGATGTAAATAAAATCCATAATCACTCCCGATGTTTTATAATATATTGATTTTTTTATCAAATAAAAATCCAGATAAATAAATGATTTATTTATTTATTTAGGTAGCGGGTACTTGTGAACGACTGTGTGGGTGACTATCTTTGCAAAACAAACGTTGCCGGCGATTTTTGTGACTGATGCAAGCCCGGTTACTTCGCATTAACCTGCGACAATATCAAGTGATACTTACAGTGCGACTGATTCGGAGTTAATACCGATCAATGCACTGCTGCAACTCTTGTTTATCAGTCGGTGAGTTAAAAATTTATCATCATATTTATTTTTTATGATTTTGTTTTATCGTGTTTGAGAAGTTCTAATTGTTATATTATGCATAAAATATGTAGATTTTGAGGAGTGGAAGATGATAGAGGCTTGTCAGGAGTTGAGACTCTTTATATATAAAATCGACAAGTATCTTCCCAAAGAAAAAAGATTTTATACAATTGTATAAAATTATATACAAAAAATGGCCCGATCCAATTGTATACAACTATATAGAAATTGTATACAATTCTATACAAATTGTATACAAGTCTATATAATTATATACAATTTTATACAAATTATATACAATTCTACATAATTATATACAATTCTATATAATTGCAATATATAGAATTGTATATAATTATATAGAATTGTATACAATTGTATATAATTTCTATACAAATTGTATACAATTGGAACGGGCCATTTTTTCTATCCAATTATATGTAGTCTATATATAATTATATATCGTCCATATATAATTGGTATATAATTCTATACAATTGTATAAAATCTTTTTTCATCGGGATTGTAAAAGATATGAGAATGATGAGTGGACTTGAATAGACGAATGAATCTTGGTCAGTATACAGTAAAAAAGGATTCGTCAATATGTAAAAAAAGCAAGTGTTAATAATTAGAGTGTTAAATTTTTGACACTTCCAAGTGTTAATTCAACACACTGTTATTATCTTGCTTGACCAGCTTTAATTGGTTGATTTTTTAACACACGAAAATGTTATTTTATTCGAGAGTAACACTTTTCAAATGTTACTCTTAAATTAACACACAATATATCCCGAACGGAAAAATCTGGGCATCGGTTGGCCCTGCAGGCCAGCCCCCAAACTTCCCGCTGATTTCGAGCTCTAAGAGCTCGAAAACATTAGTATAAATACATTTTCGCACTGAAAAAAAAAAATTTGCTATCATAACAAAAATCAAGACTACGCAGCTATTTGTTATGATAACAAAACTATCTTGATTAACGCAACGAAGTGACATTTGTTGTGGTAAGTAAAGTGAAGTTGCTGTTGTAACAAATGATATGTGTTGAGGAAAAATTTTTCGAACACGCATAGAATTCTGTGCTTTAATTAAAGGTGAACAATGTCATTAAGAATTTATCACGAGTTTTTTATTTTTGACATAAATTGCGTTTGTAAATTATGGTTAAAATATTAAACGCTATTTATTTTGAAAAATATACCAATGTGTCTAAGTATAGCTAAGGGCGCCTTGAAGAAGTTATTTTTTTGACTCAAGAGAATATATCAAGAAGCGATAATATCTTAGGTGAAGTAAAATTTTCCCGAGTCAAGAAATTTTTCTTATCTTAAGAATTTTTTTCTGTTCTAAAACAACTCAGATCTATCTGAAAAATTCCTGTTCCAGTAAACTTTTTTTTTCCATCTAGTACATTGCTAAGGTTGATAGTCGGTATTGGACATAGTTGTGAACGTGATGCTTGGCCCAATTTGGACAGACAGTTATTTTCCAGATAACAATTGTGAACAAAGTTTTTTGAGTTACTTTTTTACTTATTTACTAATTCTTGCAAAATTAGTAATTCTTAATGATGTTGTTCACCTAATCACAGCACAAAATTCTATGCGTATTCGAAAAATTTTTCCGCAACATATATCATTTAATACAACAGCAACTTCACTTTACTTATCACAACAAATGTCACTTCGTTGTGTTAATCAAGATAGTTTTGTTATCATACCAAATAGCTGCGTAGTCTTGATTTTTGTTATGATAGCAAATTTTTTTTTTCAGTGCGAGCTCGAAGAGCTCAAAAATGTATTCACAACTATGTTTCCGAGCTCTTCGAGCTCGAAAATAGCGGGAAGTTTTAGGGCTAGCCCGCAGGGTCAACCGATAGACAGATTTTTTAACCATAAGTCCATTACAAACCTAAACGACAATATTTGAGAACCCATGCTGTCATATATTAAATTGTTATAAAAAAGTAATTAATTGATTTTAATTTTTTAGGAAATTAAATTTTCTACTAAAACGGTTTTCATAAATAAATCTATAAATTCCAAATTTACCAAGTTATGAGATTTGAGAATAAAAAGTTTAAAGAAATTAAATTTCCCGGATTTTACAATAAAGGCTATAACTATTTAGATTCAAAATTTATGGACTCGCACAGGAACTTTTATCTAAAGTTCTGATTTTCCTACAAGAAGTTCTTATGACGCGAGTATGTAATTTTTAAATTAAAAAAGTTGTAGAAATTTTAAGTAAAAAGTGACGAGTCAGAGCTTAAAAATTAGTATTATTTTTTTTTTTCTAATATTTAATACCACTTCTCACCGGCTCGCCTTCGCATCCTTCAACTGCGGTGACGTTAAAGCCAGTTATTAAAAATATAGATAATAACAAAAGTCACTTTGATATTTGCATGTTTTTTTTCCTGAACTAAAGAAATAAAATAGTTATTTGAATTGAATATTTTTAAATAAAACTAATAATAATTAACTTACGTATCGAATAACGATTCAACTACTGACTACTCGTGAGTCAATTACTAAACTTGGTATCGAAGATCTCTCGATAAATCGCGAGTTTTTAACAATTTTTTTATTTATTATTTTTCCACGATTGCACAGTTTTAGTTTTAATCTCGAGCTTAATAATTAAAAACAATTATATATAATAGTTATTTCCGATAAATGTTTGCTTTATGACCTCTAAAAATATATAAATACATAATAAATTAAATAATCGATCGATTTTTTCTGAACTTTAATTCTCGAGGCTGATAAAAACTGTTTTGAAAAATTCTATGCCTCGAAAATTATTATAAAAATTTGTTGACAGTTTGTCAAAATTATAATCGTAATGTCAGATAATTTTAATAAGACTAATAACGATCTTTGGCTGTAACACGGAGAGAAATTCATGGTAACAATTACAATATATTATGGGAATGGTTTCCATAATGCATGGCAACCGGTTTTCTTGGAATTTTGATTATAGGAACGGCACCCATATATTGTAGTTATCATTACTACACTAATGCAAAAAATTAAAGGAGCAGAAAAATTTTATAAATTTTTTAGTGATTTTTGGAAGGCTGTAACTTGGTGAAAAAAAATCGTATCGAAAATTTAAAAAAAGCATTTTATAGCTTGAAATCCCTAGTTTAAGTGTATTTTTTTCAAAATTTTTTAAAAGCTCCGATTATTGCGCAAACATGAGAAATACCGCGAGCTAAAAAATTTCTAAATTTTTTTTTTTTTTCCGAAGAGCCCACGGACCGCGGAAAAATTCTTTCAACTAAACGATTGCATACATCGTTTAGCAAATTTATTCAGCTTCAATTTGGTTTTTTTTTTAACCCCGTAAGACGATTTGTCGCAGAGATATCAGCCTTCAAACAGAAAATGATCCTTTTGGCTTTGATCTTCGATATTTCAGGTACCAATGATCACACAGAAAGTTGAAGGGCGGCGTTGAAAACTTGAATAAATTCCCTACAAGACCCTGTCATCATTTTTTGAAAAAAAAATTTTTTTTTATTTTTAACATCCATTAGAAGAAAGTACAAAAAAATGACTTTTTTTGGTTTTTTAGTAAATCAACCGCTACTCTGCAAATATCGATAGAAAAATTAATGTTGCCAGGGACTTTTTTAGCTTAATGTACCCCCAAGACCCCTGTAAATTTTTAAATTGATCCATGGAACCGTTTTTTGGGAATCATCGATCAAAGTTTAGCTAAACAATTAAAGGAGCAAGTTTTGTTCCTTTAATTGTGCAATCATAATCAAAATGAAAAAATTTTTTTTTTTCGACTTTTCTCAAATTTTTACGTTGGTAACTCAGCAAATGCAAGGAAATGACAAAAAAAATAAAAAATTTCCAAAAAATGTCAAAAAAAATCGAAGAAAAAAAAAATTTGAAACTTGTTTTTTGTGTTCTAAATTTTTTTTTTGACATTTTTTGGAAATTTTTTATTTTTTTTTGTCATTTCCTTGCATTTGCTGAGTTACCAACGCAAAAATTTGAGAAAAGTCGAAAAAAAAAAATTTTTTCATTTTGATTATGATTGCACAATTAAAGGAACAAAACTTGCTCCTTCAATTGTTTAGCTAAAATTTGATCGATGATTCCCAAAAAACGGTTCCATGGATTAATTTAAAAATTTACAGGGGTCTTGGGGGTACATTAAGCTAAAAAAGTCCCTGGCAACATTATTTTTTTTATCGATATTTGCAGAGTAGCGGTTGATTTACTAAAAAACCAAAAAAAGTCATTTTTTTGTACTTTCTTCTAATGGATGTTAAAAATAAAAAAAATTTTTTTTTTCAAAAAATGATGACAGGGTCTTGTAGGGAATTTATTCAAGTTTTCAACGCCGCACTTTAACTTTCTGTGCGATCATTGGTACCTGAAATATCGAAGATCAAAGCCAAAAGGATCATTTTCTGCTTGAAGGCTGATATCTCTGAGACAAATCGTCTTACGGGGTTAAAAAAAAAACCAAATTGAAGCTGAATAAATTTGCTAAACGATGTATGCATTCGTTTAGTTGAAAGAATTTTTCCGCGGTCCGTGGGCTCTTCGGAAAAAAAAAAAAAATTTAGAAATTTTTTGGCTCGCGGTATTTCTCATGTTTGCGCAATAATCGGAGCTTTTAAAAAATTTTGAAAAAAATACACTTAAACTAGGGATTTCAAGCTATAAAATGCTTTTTTTAAATTTTCGATACGATTTTTTTTCACCAAGTTACAGCCTTCCAAAAATCACTAAAAAATTTATAAAATTTTTCTGCTCCTTTAATTTTTTGCATTAGTGTATAATATTATAGTAATCGTTACCATAATATTATGGCAACCGTTACCATAACATTATGGTAATCGTTACTATAATATTATGGTAATAGTTACCATATATTATGGTAATGGTTACCATAATGCATGGTAACCATTACCATAATATTGTAGTGATTGGTATCTTAAATTAATATCACTTATACACTACAATGATGACACACTTATATTAGAAATAACAACACCACAATTAACAGCAGTAAAAGAAAGCAAGAGCAATATGTAGTTTATTGAGATACAATGTTTGCTGTTAAACTGTCAAAATGAGACTGACTGACTTTAGCTGCGCATCTATAAAACAAGAGAAGAAGGCATTTGTTTTCTAGCTACTCAAATATCTTAAAGATCAGTTTTACATTCGTTACAATATTATAGTAACCATTACCATAACATTATGGTAACGATTACCATATATATGGTAACCATTACCATAATATCATAGTAATCGTTACCATAATATTACAGTAACCATTGCCATAATATATAGTATTGGTTACCATACATTATGGTAATGGTTAAAATATATTATGGTAACGGTTACTGTGTATTATGGTAACCATTACCATAATATTATAGTAATGTTTACCATAATATTATGGTAACGTTTACTGTAGTATTATGGGAACGATTCCCATAATATTATAGTAATCATTACCATAATTCTTTCACATGCGATATGGGAACTTTTACCATAATTATAGGAATTATTCCCATACTTATGGGAACTTTTATCAGAAAGTATGGGCCTATATCCCATAATTCCAAGTAATCATTACCATAACGGTATGGAATGATATTTAATAAACGTACTAGGAACGGTTACCATAAATTTCTCTCCGTGAACTCTTAAAATATTCAAGCTTATTACCCAGGTAGAAAATTGTCTTAGTCGGACAAGTTTGAAACTTCGAAATAGCTTTATTTTAGCTTAACATCTAAGTCTTGTTTTGTAAGCTTTATTCTAGGTTGTTATTGGAATGAATTCTATGACAAGTCTTTAGAGTGTAACTAAAACCTTCAAATATACCTTTCTGTTAGCTTTTTTTCCTCGCGTATGATAAGATTCGTTCTAAGCTTGGATTCTAAACTTAAAACTACCTTATCTGCTAACATTACTCCAAGCGTACATTGAAAACTGAAGTTTGAGGTTAATTAGGAGTTTGTGTTATTCCCTGGCGGATCTAATATTACGGTAGGTCTACGGTAGTATTACGGTAGGTTTACCGTAACTTACGGTGGTTCTAGCGTAACTTACGGTATAGCTACCGTAACCTACGGTGGTGTAACGGTAGCTCCACCGTAAAATTACGGTAGAACTACCGTAAGTTACGATAAACCTACCGTAAGTTACGGTAGAAGTACCGTAAGTTACGGTAAAAGTACCTAAATTACGGTAGAGCCACCGTAAAATTACCGTAAGTTACCGTAGAAGTACCGCAAGTTACGGTAGAAGTACCGTTAAACTACCTAAGTTACGGTAGAGCCACCGTAAAATTACCGTAAGTTACGGTAGAAGTACCGTTAAACTACCGTTAGTTACGGTAGCTTTACCGTAAGTTACGGTTCTTCATTGTGGTGATCATCATTAGGTGTCATGGTGACCCTCCTCTCGAGTGCACATTTCCTTTAAAATATATTTATATGCAGTTATAAATCGAAGTACAGTTATTAAGCAAATGTAATACCGTTAATTTATAATAATTAATTTCCATATACCTCACTCGTCAATTTTGGCAAGCTAAGATATCATGATAAGTCATCTCATGTAAAAATATTGCTGCATCACCGACCTGAGAAAGTTTTTGTACCTGTTACATTAATAACAATTAATTAATCACTCGATGCATCGATGAAAAAAAGTTTTTATAGAAATTGAGTAATTTTTTATGCTATTCTTCAGTTACGTTGGTTATATAATATATATATATATATATATATATATATATATATATATATATATATATATATATATATATATATATATATATATATATATATAATTATGATTATAATATATATATAATTTGTAGCAAATGATCTATTTATCTTCAAATTTGGCTTCCGTGAATGAAAAAAATTTATTGAAAATATTCAATTTCATCGGCACTGTTATAAATAATAAGTTTTTAAAATTTATAAACATTAACATAATCTTAAAGTTAATTACCTTGTAAGAAAATGTTTTCGGAAAATCACCCAATTGCTGTACCATTTCATAAATTAGTACAGAATAACCTTTGAGTCACTTTTAGTTCTCTAACCTATTATTTTGGGAATTGATGCTTACTTAGGATTTTATTACTCGAATCGAAAATTTACATGGCGCCATCTGCCAAACAAAGACAAAATGAATCGATAGAAATGGTGTGGAAATAAGGCCCTTACATTTACGCAGCGTGGATTTATCAGAACTTCTCAAGTATGAACAAACATGTCCTATAATTAATCACGTAAATTATTTACCGTGAACCACCGTAATGCGGCAGTGTACGATAGCTAGTAGGCTGTGTTGTAATCAACAGTAAAGATATTACTCATAATAGTGAAGAACCAGAACTTTGTTTTGATGATCGCACAAATAGGTACCGTATTTTTATCATAGTTCTACCGTTAATTTACCCTATCTTGCAGTCATGAAATGGCAGGATTGAGGTAGAATTGCGGTAATATTATGGCAGAAGTACGGTAAAATACGGTAGAACGACCGAAAATTACGGTAGGATTACGGTAAATTACGGTAAGGTTACGGTAGATTACGGTAGGGTTACGGTAAATTGCGGTAGGATTACGGTAGGTCTACGGAAAGACTACGGAAGGATTACGGTGAATTACGGTAGAACTACGGTAGGATTGCGGTATGACTACGGTAGGGTTACGGTAGAACTACGGTAAGATACGGTATGTTACGGTATAATACCCTACTACCGTAATCTACGGTAACTTACCGTAATCCTACCGTAATATTGGGTCCGCCAGGGTTGTTTATAAGTGATAAATGAGTTCAATTTTATTTGCAACATATATAAAGAAAAACATTTACTAAGTAAGTAAGTTTTAATTCTTCAATTTATTGAATCATAAGTTTTTAATGCTCATAATAAAAAGATTTGAATTTTTTAGAACGTCGTTACATTACAAGCATAAAATTGATTACGTTATAAATTACTGTTAAAACGATGAATTTCAACCATAAAAGAACATTTAGTGTTTAATATTTCTAAAATATATATATCACTATACATTTAATGCCCAATATCTGATGTTTGTGTACAGAACAAAAATTAATAAAAAATTTTTCTCTGTAAACATGGTTTCGAACTTAAATTACCAAATCCATTCTAGCTAAGAATAAGATATATTTTTAACCTTATAGTAATCAGAATTGTCACTGTTTATGTAAGCTAAAACGGCAAGCTTTCTGTTAGTGATCCAAAGCGTTACCAACAAACCTTGTGTTAACCATAGTTTGTTAGCTAATTTTCGGCTAAAACTGATAAAATTAGCTGAATACAAGCTAATTCCATTGATTACTTTCTACCTGGGTACGATCTCGCGTTATCACAATATTTTATAGAAAATTTAATTGTCTACAAAAAAATTCCTTATCTGCGAGCTCGTAAGATTGAAGTTAAAAAAGTTATGGGACTTTTAAATAAAAAATTAACGGAAATCATTATCCTACCAAAAACAGATTCTCTGTATGAAATCGCGCCAAATGGACGTTTAAAATTACCCTCGCAGATTTGAATCACGGTGGAAACACGGTGGGTTTGTTCCATTCTACCACTGTGATTACGCGGTGTATCCACCGTGATTCCACGGTGGCTTGACCACTGTGTATACACGGTGTTTCCACTGTGATTACGCGGTGGATACACCGTGGAACCACGGTGGTGAAATAGCACAAAGCCACCGTGGAATCACGGTGGATACACCGCGTAATCACAGTGGAAACACCGTGTATACACAGTGGTCAAGCCACCGTGGAATCACGGTGTATACACCGCGTAATCACAGTGGATACACTGTGTTTACCCGGTGGTGAAATGGAACAAACCCACCGTGTAACCACGGTGGATCCACGGTGTTTACACTTCCACGGTGTTTCCACCGTGATTCAAATCTGCGAGGGTAAAAAAAAAAAAAATCAAATCGAAAAAATACAAAGTACCTAATAATCTGATTCAAAATCACGGAAAACATTTTCATAAACCCAGATAGAAATTAATCAATGGAATTAGCTTGTATTAAGCTAATTTTATCAGTTTTAGTCTAAAATTAGGTAAAAAACTATGGTTAACACAAGGTTAGTTGGTAACGCTTTGGATCGCTAACATAAAGCTTGCAGTTTTAGCTTGCATAAACAGTGACAATTCTGATTACTATAAGGTTAAAAATATATCTTATTCTTAGCTAGAATAGATTTGGTAATTTAAGTTTGAAAACATGTTTACAGAGAAAAATTTTTTATTATTTTTTTTTTCTGTACACAAACATCAGATATTGGGCATTAAATGTATAGTGTTATATTTATTTCAGAAATATAAAACAGTAAATGTTCTTTTATGGTTGTCATTCATCGTTTTAACAGTAATTTATAACGTAATCAGTTTTATGCTTGTAATGTAACGACGTTCTAAAAAATTCAAATTTTTTTATTATGAGCATTAACAACTTGTGATTCAATAATTTAAAAAACTAAAACTACCTTATTTAGTAAATATTTTTCTTTATATATGTTGCAAATAAAATTGAACTCATTTATCACTTATAAACAATAACACAAACTTCTAATTAACCTCAAACTTCAGTTTTCAATGTACGCTTGGAGTAATGTTAGCAGATAAGGTAGTTTTAAGTTTAGAATCCAAGCTTAGAACGAATCTTATCATACGTGTAGAAAAAAAGCTAACAGAAAGGTATATTTAAAAGTTAGTTACACCTTAAAGATATTGTCATAGAATTCATTCTAATAACAACCTAGAATAAAGCATACAAACCAAGACTTAGATATTAAGCTAAAATAAAGCTATTTGAAGTTTCAAACTTGTCCGACTAAGACAATTTTCTACCTGGGCACTTTTTAACAAAAATGACCCGATTTTTGTGATTTTTTGGCCCAAAATACGTAAGATACCGTTGAGTGTAGCCGGTGCTATCGAAATGTATACGGGTTCTCCTCATCAGCCGAAGGACTATGATTAATATTTATAAAAAATGAGAAAATTAGATAATTTTATATTTTTTTATTATTTGAAGTAAATGTACATTTTCAACAGTAAACAATTGCTGGAATCATTATTTTATTATCAGTGAAAATAGCATTCACCCTGAAAAAAATAACTCGAACATGTATACCACTGACAGCACGGATAACCTTGTGACGGATGACACTAAAACAAAGAAAGTTATTATTTTACCAATTTAAAAGTTTTTGTCAATTATTTGTTAAAAGCCTTGTATTTTTGTTTAACGAATCCAAAAAAATTTTTGAATAAAATAATGTCAAATATTTTTACTGGAAATTAAATATTTAAAAAAATAAATAAATAAAAAACTATAACAATAAAGCTTCCCTGGTGAAAATTTTTCGGACTTTTGTCCGAAAAAGTCTTTAGAACTCTGAAAAAGTCTTTAGAACTCTAGAACTGAGTTTTTCAGACAGAAGTCCGAAAAATTTTCACCAGGGTTAGAATTTCGAGTTTAAGAAACTATGGTGTTTTGAAATTTGAGACATAAATCATAGTTTCTGATAATTTTCTGATTATTTTTAAAGTTTCTGTCTTCAAACCGCCTACGGATTACGTTTGTAGTGCCTTTTTAGATAGCAATCAATTTTCAATAAAAAAAAAAAATATATCTTTTGAAAATGTTGAAAATAATTTTTAGGAATTTTGTAGGTTTTACAAATCGTTATATAAAAACTTACTCAATTGCCGTCGCAATCAAAAGAAAAACTTTCCGGGACTCCGATAAGGAATAAAATTGATAGCAATAAACATAATTTTAACATTTTGGTGTTTTATCTGCAACATTTCAATAATAATTACTTGACTAGAATTTTGTCGTTACACTAATATTCAGTTTACGAATGAAATTGTTTGAACATTTTTTGCACAGTTTTAAATATAATAATTATTAACATTAATATGGAATAATTTAAAAACTTTTTTAATCGTCACAAATCATATTTTCTAATCAGGGACTGTAATATTTATTCTATTCAAAAGTAAATTAGAATGATGAACATAGGAATAAATACAGTTTTTTAATTGTAATTATTATTTTATTCTTTTTATGCAATCCCTGCTTCACAAGTTTAATTTAAGAGCGTTGGATGGTGTTGGAGAAACGACGAATTTCTTATGCCTACGCTAAGGTAAAAGACCCAGTTATTGAACTTGGCCCAGTTTTTGACCTTTTCAACTTTTTTCTAACTTACTTAAAATACTACTTTGTCCTATAACTGGGGCATTCCATGCCAAATCGACCACTTTTGAACCCGACCCCTTTCGATTCGGCTGAAAATTTTTTCTCTTTTTCTACCCCATCAAAAACGTTTCTCATAATTTTTTCAAATTTTTCCACCCAACCGAAAAAAAGTTATAAATTTTTGAAAAAAAGGCTTTTTTTTTTTTAAATAGCTATAACTTTTTCAAAATTCGACTGATTGGGACGTTTTTTTGTTTTTCAAAATTTATGTTTTTAAATGTACTTTTTGAAAAAAAATACAAAAAAATTATATACAGATGCTGGCAATTCAAAAAAAAAAATCATTTTAACCATACAACAATGAGTGTAGAAGGAATTTTTTTGAATTGCCAGCATCTGTCAAAAAATGGATCAAACGAAAATTTTTTTTTCTTATTTTCTTCGTTTTTGAATGTAGTTTTCAGAAAAAAATACAAAAAAATTATTCAGAAGGTCCTTCTATTTTTAAACTTGATTTTTCGAACAAAATTCAAATTATTTCGAAGATTACCATTTAAATTTATTGTTTTTATTTTTTTTTTCCAAATTTGAAAGTTTTCTGAGCACTCTCAAAAATTTTCAGCATGGTGTTTTGAGAAATAAGGCTAGTCGTAAAAAAATTTTTTTTTCAATGGGGAAAAAAAAATATAAATGGAAAAAACATCACTCTGAAAAAATTTGAGGATCTGCAGAAAATGTCTAAGTTTAATATAAAAAAAAAAAATAAAAAATCAAAAACGGTAAACATCGAAAAATTTTTTTATTTTTTCTTAAAATCTACAAAAAAACAATGAAGATAGGTTGCAAAAATTTTTTTGTATTTTTTTTCAAAAAGTGCATTTAAAAACATAAATTTTGAAAAAAAAAAAACGTCCCAATCAGTCGAATTTTGAAAAAATTATAGCTATTTAAAATAAAAAAAGCCTTTTTTTTTCAAAAATTTATAATTTTTTTTCGGTTGGGTGAAAAAATTATGAGAAACGTTTTTGATGGGGTAGAAAAAGAGAAAAAATTTTCAGCCAAATCTAAAGGGGTCGGGTTCAAAAGTGGTCGATTTGGCGTGGAACGCCCCAACTATAATAAAAAAATCAATTTTTTCTTAATTTATAGTCATTTATTTTGAGCCTAATTAATGGCAATTTGAAAAACATAGAAAATATGAACTGAATGAAAAAATAATCCTATCGGTTGACCCTTCGAACCAGCCCCAAAACTTCCCGCTGTTTTCGAACTCCTTGATCTCGAAAACATTGCCGTGAATACATTTTCGAGCTCGAAAGAACTTTTGTATGCCACTGTTTAAAAAAAAAAAACCGTTTTTTAGCATTTCTATCTTCCGTGATATCTCTCGAACAAATTAACCGATTATGATGGCTAAGGCAGCAATCGACGCGTTTTATTAAGTTCTAGAGCTAATTAGATTTTAAAGTCGTTTCTGAAAAATCAATAAAAACTCAACCAATTATGATAGGTTGTGACAAAATTCCTTGAAAAATCGACCATGAAGACAAATACAATAGCTAGATTTTAGAAAAATTTACCCAAAAATATTAACGAACTTTTACGAATTGTATTGTTTAATTACTTCAGAAGTCATCTTCAAAAACTTTCTTACGTGCGAAACTACTAGTTCTAATGCTACTGAAATAAGTAGTTGTGTGCTGAGACTAAAGTTCCATTTCAAATTTCCGCATATAAAGTTAATTTTTCAGAAAAATAAGCTTTAAAATTTACAGATTGATCTTAAAAACGTAAGATATAATAAATTTAATATTTGGATTCATTTTAATATCTACCAAATAATTATTTATTTTCTACGAATATTTAGCATTGCCTTCAATGGAAATTTTAAGCTGAGGTCTTTCTGACTTATCCAGTAAATAAAATCCTCTAAATCTAAACAATTTGAAATGATTAAGAAAAATTATTATAACTTACAGATATTGTTACGTTAAGACTCTAGAAGCTTCTGTGTACTGATCAGTAAATGTTAGATCTTCTGTTCAGGAAACATTGGTCACGTGGATACCTCCCATGACGAACGTATTTATTTCTTTATCATAATTGCTAGTGCGTCGAAGGCATGTAGGAACTTAAATTTATTTTGTACTATTTATAGTAATACAAGTTTAACAAAGTCATATTCATCGCATTTGCTTGTTGTTACCGAGTCGGTTGTTTCCAATTACTAAGTAATTATTGATAAAATGATAATAATAATAACGCACAAACAATGTCATCAATATATAACTTAGTAACATTTTTCAGTCATGGCTACTGAAATTACTCAGCCCCAGCTTTAGCTATCCACGTGATCCGGGCAAAAATTTTTTAGCGTTTATCTCTTACTACCCTTGCGGTTTTGTGGTCATCCCGAGTCAAAATCAAAAAAGTAGTTTGAGCTTCAAAAGCCTTAGTTCTTTTGATGTTGGACTTGCCGCGCGCGCTGATCGTAATATGTTATTCAAGTCCTCGATGTCCCAAAAAAGTAGCGTATAAAGAAGTAAATCATCCTTTTAAAATGATATTTTAACTCTCCTTAATTGACCAACCATATATTTTAAAATGCAATTCCAGTCCTCAAATGCCCTAAAAGGAGTGCGTGAAAGAGAAAATCACCTCTCTAAATAGCTATTTTCGATACGTAGGATTAGAAAGAGGGTTTGCGGCATGCTTGGATTGGCGACACAAGTCTTGGGTTATGCCGCATTCTCAACGAGAACGAGTACATACATCTTTCTTGCACGAGCAAAGCGAGTATTAAGTCGATTAATTATTCCATTAATTAAATATAAATTATTTTAATCCCAGTGACACGAGTCGTGAATTGTCCTGTATGATAAAACTTAGTAAACCAAATAACTCTCGATAGACACAATTAATCGGCCTAACTTTTTTTTATTATCTTTGTATTTTTGATCACAAGAACCCTATTGAAAATTACTTTCTAAATCCTTTTAGTTTAATTGTAATTAATTAAAAACGTAAAACTGGTTTTTCATGAAAAGTTTAGCGGCCATTTTTATTTTTACTATTTGTTATTATTACAAAAGTAAATTTTGTTTTTTCTTTTTTTCTCCCGATCAACTACTGGCAGCAGCACTAGCGTAGAACAGTGGGATTGAAAAAAAAAAAAACGACATCTACAACAAAAATGCGGGATATTTAGAAAAAATTTAAATAAAAAAAAAAACTTAACTGGAATTAAGAAATAAAAAAATCAAATTAATAATTTAAAAGTTGAATAAAAAAATTCATAATAAAAAAAAGAAATTAAAGTAATGATTAAAAAAAAAATAAGCGATTGAGGTGTGCAATTTTGGATTTTCCAACATTTTATTTATTTTAAAATTAGTTACTGTTAAAATTCATTCTAGAATTTACTTTTATTTTTTTTTTTTTATTTTACGTACATTTTTATTGATAATCCTTTAACCCTTCGTCACCCGCATCACTTTTTCATCCTTCGTCACTCGCGCGGTGAGCGCTGCGCCGCCGTGTTAAATCAAGCGCGCTGTTGCCACATTTTTCAGATTGCTAACCCGGGAAAAAATGATTTTGCCTAATCATATATGATCATGCATAATTGTCTATATATGATCAGATCCAAAAATTGGCCAGGTCTGATCATACATAACTTGATCTGTTTATACATGATCATATATGATTATATATAATCATGCATGAACGAATATAGTCATTTTTAGAATCTCATTTAGAATATCTGTAAATTATTAATTAAGTAGTTTAATTAGGATTTATTGTCTTCATCAATATCAATGTCGGTTAAAATTAAATAAAAAAAAAAAAAAAAAAAAATTATTAACCATCGACAATTATTTTACTACGAGGTCACCCATCCAATTAATGACCAACGCCGATGCTGCTTAACTTTGGTTATCGATGGTTTGTAGTCTGATCCTCTAGTCTGTTATACACTTACAATTAAGAAAAGTTTATGGCATTACTTAACTCAAATAATCAAATTGATACTTTATACTTTTAAATTACTGCCGAAACCTTTGAACATTTATTAAGTATTGGGGATTTAAGTTTGATTGATAGTTGACAGAATAAAAATTTAATAACATTGATATTAAAAAATTGTCATATTATTTAATATATACATATATATATATATATATATATATATATATATATATATATATATATATATATATATATATATATATACATTTAAATATTTATAGGTTTCATATCAATGAAATCTGATCAGATTTAATCATAGACATATATAACTACATATAGGTTTATATCAGTCACGTCTGATCAGATCTAATTATATATAGGCCTATATCTAATTATATATGGGTTTGTATCAATCATGTCTGATCAGATCTAATCATGTATAGACTTATATATGATCATATATGGGGTTATAACAGCTAGGTATGATTATATCTAATTATATATAGACTCATATATGATCAGACCTGATCACATATAGACTTGTACATGATTATAAATGGGGTCATAACAGCCAGGTATGATCAGATCTAACTATATATAGACTTATATATAAATAGATCTGATCATATATAGACTTATGTATGATTATATATGGGGTCATAACAGCCAGGTATGATCAGATCTAACTATATATAGACTTATATATAAATAGATCTGATCATATATAGACTTATGTATGATTATATATGGGGTCATAACAGCCAGGTATGATCATATCTAATTATACATAGACTTATATATAATCAGATCTGATCAGATCTAATTATATATAGACTTATATATAATCAGATCTGATTATATATAGACTTATATATGGGCTTATAACAGCCAGGTATGATCAGATCTAATTATGTATGGGGTCATATATAATTATATATAATTATATATGACCCCATATATAATCATGCATGATTATATATAACTTCATATATGATTATATATAATCATATATGATCATATATATGAACATATATAATCATATATGATTTGGCAAAATCATTTTTTCCCGGGAAATCTATATAAAAAATAATCTAAATGAAATTTTTTTTAATAATTAATTTATCGAAATTAAAAAATAAAAGATAGATTTTCCATTTTGTTTTTAATTTTTTTTATCAGGAATTACTCCGTTTTAATTAAAATTAAATTTTTTTTAACAACAATTTTATTAAAAAAATCGCTTGCTCATAAAATTATTACTCAAATGTATTTTAATAAATTATTTATTGTTGATATTATTATTATTATTATTGTTAATTTTATTAATTCTATAATTATTAATAATGCTTCTATTGTTACTAGAATTTTTTCATTATTTTAACTCAAAATTAATTAAAAACAAAATAAAATTCAATTACCTGTTGTGGTTATAACCTCGAAATTCTTCTCGAATATTATTCACAAATTACATATAATATAAATATATATTTGTAAACATAATAATTAATATTTAAATAACATATTTTTGTTTGTGATAAAATACTTATTACGCGTAGAATTATTCTTAATTATTAATAAAAAATGTATCTCTATTAAGAGAGAATACCTAATTGTCAAACCTAAATATTTGTATATCTATATCCCCGATGAAAAAAGATTTTGTCTAATCATATATGATTATATATGATCATATATGATTATATATAATCATATATGAAGTTATATATAATCATGCATGATTATATATGGGGTCATATATAATTATATATAATTATATATGACCCCATACATAATTAGATCTGATCATACCTAGCTGTTATAAGCCTATATATAAGTCTATATATGATCAGATCTGATTATATATAAGTCTATATATAATTAGATCTGATCAGACCTGATTATATATGAGTCTATGTATAATTAGATATGATCATACCTGGCTGTTATAACCCCACATATAATCATACATAAGTCTATATATGATCAGATCTGATTATATATGATTCTATATATAGTTAGATATGATCATACCTGGCTGTTTTAACTCCATATATAATCATATATAAGTCTATGTATGATCAGGTCTGATTATATATGAGTCGCTATATATAATTAGATATGATCAAACTTGGCTGTTATAACCCCATATATAATCATATATAAGTCTATACATGATTAGATCTGATCATACATGGCTAATATAAATTCATGTATAGTCGTGCATAAGTTTACATATGATTGGATCTGATCAGACATGACTGATATAAACTTATATGTAGTTATATATGTCTATGTATTATTAAATCTGATCAGACTTTATTGATATGAAACCTATAAATATTTAATTATGTATATAGTTCCAATAAATACATATATATATATATATATATATATATATATATATATTAAATAATATGACAATTTTTTAATATCAAAGTTATTAAATTTTTATTCTGTCAACTATCAATCAAACTTAAATCCCAAATACTCAAAAAATGTCCAAAGATTTCGGCAGCAATTTAAAAGTATAAAGTATCAATTTGATTATTTGAGTCAAGTAATACCATAAACTTTTCTTAATTATAAGTCTAGAACAGACTAGAGGATTAGACTACAATCCATCGATAACCAAAGTTAAGCATCATCGGCATGGGACATTAATTGGACGGGTGACCTCGTAGTAAAATAGTAGTCAACGGATGACAACTTTTTTTTTTTTATTATTTATCTAATTTTAACCGACATTTATATTGATAAAGACAATAAATCCTAATTAAATTACTTAATTAATAATTTACAGATATTCTGAATGAAATTCTAAAAATGACTATATTCGTTCATGCATGGTTATATATGATCATATCTGTTCATATATAAACAGATCAAGTTATGTATGATCAGACCTGGCCAATTTTTGGATCTGATCATATATAGACAATTATGCATGATCATATATGATTAGACAAAATCTTTTTTCATCGGGTCGTACAAGAGAATATTACCACACACAAGTTGGCAGCAGCGCGCGGCGGACATTTACCGGTTACTAACTCGCACTGGGCGGCGTCGCGCCGCTTTTCAATTTCTTTCGCATGAAAATATTTTTTTTTAACAAAATAATTTATTTCTTAGGAGCGGCTAATGCTAGAAATTCTTTTAGAAAGTCTAATTCAAGCATTCTAATTTTTTCGACGTCATCCGTCACCGTAATTATGAGAAAATTGCATAATTGTAAAAAAGGCGGCGCCGCGCTCATTGAGCGAGTGACGAAGGGTTAATTGCTTTCTAAACAGGTATTTCCAGCTGTCCCTTGTGTTTTTTCTCTATGGTGACCGGAGGGGTCATTAAAACTTCATGTAGGTGTTTGCTCTAACATTTCAATAAATGTCGATTTAAGATGCGATTTAAGATGCGATTTAAGATGCGATTAGACGAAAGTAATAAAAAAAATCGATTTATAAAGATGTACCACATGTATAATGTATCAATAATAATAAAAAAAAAAAACAAAGAAACTAATTTTACTTTATATTTTTAAAGCCCCATTAATCCACGGACTGAGAAAAATATTACTTTTGAAAAAACATACATTCTCGATCAAAGAAATTAATTTATTTTAAGTCTTAAAATCAGGAGACACGGTAGTGTCACGCGCCAAGTACACGTTCAAACACATGTATATGTGTGAAGTGTCATGGCGCGAGCCTACCGTGTATCTATACCGTAGACATAGTGGTTTTTGGCTCTTTTTAGCTCTCATTTTTAAAAACTTTTTAAAATAATAAATTTTCGGAAAATTCTTTCTCTATTCGAAAGATGATTGATTCTTCGTCTTAAAATTATAAAACTTTATTCATTTTAGTTGTGAGAACTAATTTAAATAATGAAATTAGGCCAGCATATACTATAGCACCTCCAATTTAGACACTTTTATAAATTTTTTTATGCAAAAAAGGCACTGCCAGAGAATAAAAAGTTCTAAGAAATGCCATGATTCAGTAAAACATTGAAATTTTTTTATAGCAATGATTCATTTTTGCGCCACCAGCGGTTCTTCAGTCTGCATTTTTACTATAGTTTCATTGAGTTATATAGAAATTCTGATATAAAATTCAAACAATCCTTACAGGCGTGAGCATTAATGCCTGGGTTTTGAATTTTTAACTCTCATCCACTCTATGAAAGTATCAAGTCTAGGGCAAAATAATGTAATGGCAACACTGAGACCGGAATAAAGTGTGAACTTAGTCATGGCAAAGATGAATATATTTATGATGGTTAGTAGTGTAATGTTGTGACAGCTTGTAAACATTGAAATAGGTTATGGATTTAATTAAGACTTTTGAATTAAAACAAGTTTCAAAAATCATACTTTAAAATAAAATATCAGTCAAATTTATAAAAATCTATAAGAAAAAATTTTTCCCCTTTACAACTGTTATAGAAAATTTTTATTAAGAATTCATGATTTATTAAATGTCTTCAGGTTTTACTTCGAAACCACTCGTGATAACAAAAAATTGTTTTCTGCTGTAGAATTAGTTAGACGAGGGCAGGAGATGAGGCTAGCGAGAATTCAATTTTACGCAGAAGCTGAAGCAGATAATATGAACAACATCAACTAACTGGACAAGTTTACCTGAAAAATGGAGACATGCTACGGACAGTAGATCATTCTTGATGGATAAATACAATTTTTTTAATTTTCATAATTAATAAAATTGTAAAAAATAACCTATTAAATGAAATTCACAGTAATAAATATTCAAGCTCCAAATTTTATTGAAATAGATGTTTGTTTTTATTTATAAAAATAAAACTTTCATGGTAAATAGAAACATTAAAAGTTATTACATTTATTCTATAAATTACGTTTTTTATTTTAATTATATTAAATTTAAACACCAAAGTCTTATATAAATTATAATAATTAAAATGTAAAGAAAAACTTAAACTTAACAAAAACTTCTACATTGAAGTAGAGCTATTACTACATAAAAAAAAATATTTATCCATAATTATCAATATGGTTCCCAGTAACCGTCTCGAGCAGTAACTTGTTCCAGACGCCTTGGCATGGATTGCACGGTGGCCAATAAGTGTGGAACTCTAGTTCCAATCGGGTCCCATACCTCTCGTGTGTAAACGTTCAGATCAAGCTTTCTTCTGATTGGATTTTGTGGTCTCCAATTTTTCACCATCATTCCTAATATAAATAAGAAAATACAAAGATTTCAATAAGAAGAAAAATTTTCAAATTGATTGTACCCGGGTCAAAAATGAACCTTGATTCAGGCTCGCTTCGCCTTATTTTCTTTTGAAGTTATCGATTTGCCGACGATTTTTTGATGAGATCTCGACTTTTTCGACTTAAATTTAATTTTTTTCAACTTTTTGAACTTTTTTCATCTTATACATTTCTCGGACAGCAGGTTCCATACACTCGTTTAGAAGCTCAACGTATTCTCCACCGTCAAAGTGAGATTTCGGACATGCAGCCCCAATGGTTCGAAGTAACTCTGCCGGACCAGCGATCAGGAAGAACATAGTCCGGATTAAGTCGTTGACCTTTAGGACTGTAATGTCCGATAGATGTCTCTTATAGTTAACTTAAGTCTCTGATGTATTAGTGTACGTCTCTGGAGTCAGTCTATTGTAAGACCCAGAAGGCAAAGCTTGGTTGCTAGACAAGTGCCGACTACTGTATTCTTGTTATAATTAAAGTAAACGTATATCAAATTATAAGTGTTATTACTGATCGACATATTAATAATTTAACACTATCTCACATACTTTACAAGGACGCCATACAAGCGTGCGGCTTTCTCCCGATGTTGAAAAGGACTAAAAAGTGAAATCATTTTTCAAAGTGAAGTTAACTAGCAGAGGTAAAGACATTAAAACATTGAAAATGACAACAGAAAACTATTGTTCATTACTTACTTTTTCATCGGTAAAAATCACATTTTCCCATTGCTCCGGAGTCCAATTATCAAAATCTACAGCGTATTGCCGACGAGCTGCTCGATGAATGTTGGTCAGTTCTGGTTTTTTAGCAGGACGGGCTGCGATGTGGTCATTAGCTTTGTAACGACGATAAGCTGACCATCTCGACACATTACAATCTGCTAATTGTAATATTTGATTTGTGGGCAAAAACGGATTATGCATTGACGTTTCAATGAGAAATAAATAATCATCAAACGTTGTAAGTCGTGGCCGATGATTATTTTGTCGATGGTCAAGTAAATCTAGTTCACCGTGTTCGCGAAACTTCTTTTCCCATAGGCGAACCGTTTTGACATTGCAATTAAGGGTTTCGGCTACCACGTCGGCATGAACATTTGCTTGACGTAATCCCACGATTTGCCCCCGGAGAACCAACGACTTATTGGCTAAAATATTATTTTGCTGATTCATTTTAACGGCTTGGTGAGAAGAGTAAAAGTCATATAAAAATAGCAATATCAAGACAGAATTTTTTTCTAGATAATGCAAAGAAACCGAAGATATATACCAAATTACTTAACTGTGGAGCACTGAATATATACTGAGGATATAAATGGATTTCATTCGTTAATCGATATTCATTTACTTGAAAACAAAAAAGCAATGTAAGGATGAATACATTTGAATATACTATGAATACATGTTTGTTACCTAGCTATTTACGACTTTCCTTTATTTATTCTCAAAATTTATTTTGTAATAATTAAATTCGCGCTCTTTTATTTTTTGTAAGCAAATCATTATTTAAAATTTCGAACCTATTATGTTATTGTTATTTTGTATTAAAGTAGGATTTTTGAAACTTGTTTTATTTCAAAAGATTTTTTTTATCACCACTGGTTTCGGAGTAAATCCAGAAAACACTTCAAAAATCATGAATTCTTAATAAAATTTTCTATAACAGTTTTAAAGGGGAAAAATTTTTTCTTATAGATTTTTAAAAATTTGACTGGTATTTTCTTTTACACTAGGATTTTTAAAACTTGTTTTATTTCAAAAGTTTTTTTTTATCACGACTGGTTTCGGAGTAAATCCTGAAAACATGTCAAAAAAGCTTGTTCCAACACGGAATTACCCACCATGAGCAGAAGCCACTAAGCACCACGTGAATTAGTCACAATCAAGGAAGAGATGAACGATAAAACACGATAGAAGATTCTTGAAGGCCCTGAATGGCCTAAAGAATGGAAAAGCGCCAGGAGAAGACAGATTATTAGCTGAATTCAATGGTCTGCGGGACGGGTGCTTGCCTGGATACGAAAAACAAATGGACCTACGACGGAAATTCAAAATCATGAAAAACATTTTCATAGAATTGAAAAAAAAATTTCAATGTACTTGGTGTGCCTACAAACCGGAAAAAAAAGAAAATTCAATTTTATTAGAAAATAATTTATATGCGAAATCAATTCTCGAAATTAATTTTGCTTGAATAAATTTAGTAATGCACACCAAGTACATTGAAATTTTTTTTTTAATTCTATGAAAATGTTTTTCATGATTTTGAATTATATTAGGTACTTGATATTTTTTCGATTCGATTTATTTTTTTTTTGTAAAAAGAATCTTTTCTTAATTGTAAAAAATTTTAAACGTGTACTTGGCGCGATTTTATACAAAAAACCGTTTTTGGTAGGATTACTTATTGCGAAAAGAAATACTTTTGAAAAAAATTTTTAATGTTTGTAAAACGTAAACTTTTTTGATCGAGAATAGTTTTTTTTTTATAAAAGTAATTTTAACTCCCGATATAACGATAAGAATTTGGTCAAATAAATTACTAAGGGCTTATGCCAGGCTTGCCGGAGCAGTTTCATAGCCAGCACGCCCAACAGGGCCCGGGCAAGGCATGCCGGGTTGGGTCCGGAGTACTCATCTGCGTTCCATGCCAAGTCAGGTATGAAGAAGGAAAAGGCTAGCGTCACGTCAAAATTTATACTCGGGAATAACTCAAATAGCTGTTATAAGGAAGTTACGTACATACACGGAAAGAATTTTCGTATGAATATTGCCATGTTATTTATTCTAAAAATTATTCTAAATCGAGTAATCTTGGCCCATTACGACTTTTTACTTTCGAATTACGAAATTTTACTCTTTTAGCGAGTAAAAATCAATCAGATTAATTTTCACTCACAATTACGAGTAAAAATTACACCTAGCGACTGTCTAAATAAATTCTCTCTAATTCAATTTTTATTCGTAGGTTATGATAAAAAGTTGATGATTCAATTTATAAAATTTATATTGAATTACAATAAAAATTACAATTAATAGGCTGAAATTTTCACAAACAAATCTAAAAATCATCTAATTGCTTTAGAATATGACTTAAAATAAATATTGTGAAAAATAATAAGAAAAAAAATCTGGGCGTCGGTTGACCTTGCGGGCCAGCCCCAAAACTTCCCGCTGTTTTCGAGCTCTTTGAGCTCGAAAACATTGTTGTGAGTACAATTTCGAGCTCTTCGAGCTCGAAAATACTATTGTATCCCATTCTTTTCGAAAAAAAATCGTTTTTAGCATTTCTTTCTCCCACGATATCTCACGAACGAATAGACCGATTTCGATGTTTGAGGCGGCAATCGACGTGTTTTATTGAGTTCTAGAGCTGATCAAATTTTAAAATTGTTTGGTTTAGTCGTTTCAAAGATATTCGCAAAAAACCGTTTTTTGGCATTTCGTTTGCCCACGATATCTCACGAACGAATAGACCGATTTTGATGGTTGAGGCGGCAATCGACGTGTTTTATTGAGTTCTAGAGCTGATTAGATTTTGAAGTCGATCGTTTGAGTCGTTTCTAAGAAATCAATAAAAAACTAAAAAAAAAAAAATTTTTTTTCCGTAATTCGCCAATATTTTCGAATCTACTTGATCAAATGATCTGAAATTTTCAGAAAAGTTGATGGCCAACAAGTTCTTTCGATTGCCGCCTTAACCATCCAAATCGGTTCATTATTAAAAAAGTTATAAGCCGGTCACACACACACACACACACACACACACACACACACACACACACACACACACACACACACACACACACACACACACACACACACACACACATACATACAGACACCCGGACATCATTCTGAAAATAGTCAGAATAGCTTCCTAGAACCACAAAACGTCGACATCTGATGAAATTTCGATTTTCGCAAATCGGGGTGAAAACAATAACTTCCCAATTTTTCGAAAATCGTCGATTTTCTTAGCGGGAAGTTAACAAATTACTCTTATTGTGTTGAAAAAAAAAGATACTTTTTTTTTTTTAATTTTAAAATAAATATTAAGTTATAGAGAGATACAGAGATCGTCTTTTTTTCCAAGCCTACGTTTGTGTGCGTAACATGTAAGTTGTCGCGAGCAAAATGAAAGACATTTAATTGAAGCCGATATTAATCGAAGATTTGAGTTATAGGCAGTATTTCATCAAAAAGTTAATGGGTTTAAAAGAATGGTATATTGGGGAGTAAAAATTAATTACATGAAGTAAAAATGAATAGATTAAGATGAGATATTCACAATAATCGATTAAATATAAGACTTCCCGATGAAAAAAAAAATGTACAATTGCATAAAATTGTATACAAAAAATGGCCCGATCCAATTGTATACAACTGTATAGAAATTGTATACAATTCTATACAAATTGTATACAAGTCTATATAATTATATACAATTTTATACAAATTATATAGAATTGTATACTCTTTGTATAGAATAGTATACAATTTCTATTCAAATTGTATATAATTGGATCGGGCCATTTTTTCTATCCAATTATATATAGCCTATATATAATTGTATATAGTCTATATACAATTATATACAGTCTATATATAATTGTATAAAATCTTCTTTCATCGGGTTGTAAAAAATTACTCAGTAGTAGAGTAAAACATAGTCTAGCAACGTTAATATTTAAACAAAAAATATTAAATTTAAAACAAAAAATACCAATTTTTTGCAACGGCCCAGGACTACTCGAAATTACAGAGTAATTTTTATCAAAAAATTATTTCCGTGTAGCATATCGGTATTTATTATCGTGAAAATCAAGTAACAATTTAATTAGTACTAATCACAACCAGAGTAGAATTAAAACTCATAGGTGGCCAGCCCGTAGCTCCCCGGTTAAAAAAGAGAATTAAAAAGGATTAAGCCATGTAACGTGGCCATTTAAGAGAGGATTGGCAGTATTAAAAAGGATTAAAAATATTGAAAAATTAATTCTTTTTAATCCTTTTTAATTATCTTTTTTAACCAGGGCTAACAGATTTTAGTTATACCTCATCACTGCCTAATAGAATTGGCCAGCCATAACCTCACTATGTAACGCCATCTAAGCCGATGGCTGACTGATCAAAACAGGCCAGTGGATAGATTCAAACATATATCCAATAGCTAGGTTAAACAATGAGGTAGTAAGTGTGCAATTATAAATATAGCTAATCGCTGGCTAAAAAAAATGAGCTAATGACAAGATATGAAAAGTAACCAGTGGCTAGCTAAAAAATATGAGTTCATGATGACTCGAAAATTAAAAAAAAAAATTTTTTTTTTTTTTTACACTGGCTTTACAATTTGTATTTAGATTAGTTTTTTATGAGTTTATCATCGAATTAATCGTGATGTCCAGTTGGGCGGTGACGGGAGTTGAACCCGGATCCTTGGGATGATGAGTCTCGTGTGTTATTTACTGGGCTGCTACTGCTCGTTGGAATCGACTACAATTTGATGATCCATATATGATTTATGCAGTGCTATCTGTAACTAATAGTGACTAGACAACTATAAGATACTGGTGAGGTGAAATTTAGTTTTTGAGCAGCTCCATGTATAGCAAATAATTACTGGACACGCATTAGATACTGGTGAGTTACATTTATATTTTTATGCAGCGCCACCTGTAACTATGAGCGACAAGATAACCATGAGATATGGGCGGGGTGAATTTTATTTTTTATACAGCTCCATCTGTAACTAATGTTAACTAGACAACCATGAGATACTGATGAGTTGCAGTTATATTTTTATGTAGCGCCACCTGTAACTAATAGCGACAAGACAACTATGAGATACTGATGAGGTAAATTTCAGTTTTTGTACAGCTCCATCTGTAACCAATTTTCGTTGGATAACCATGAGATACTGGTGAGTTCCAGTGACATTTTTATGTAGCGTCGTCTATACTTATTTGAGGTTAGGTTGATTTATTGTTATTTACTCAGCTGATGCTTATTAAGCTGAGTATAAATTGGTTACAATATTATTTTACCTTCTAAATAATGGATCGTAAAATTTCGTGAGAAGAAATCCTTTTTTTCTGTCTAGAACAATAAGTATTATCTAGATAAAAACCAATAACAAATCAGTAACTTCTTTTTTTTATAGCACCATCCGTAAATAATGAGTGGTGACCAGCCATGAGTTTACAGTAAGCCATCTGTTGAATTGAAAACTTTTCTATCTATAAATAATCATTTTGAACCAGCTGTGAGGTAATGATTAGTCAGTGTTACATTTATATATAGCGCCATTTGTAAATCATAGATAATAGTCAGCTATCAGTTTGTAGTGAGTCGTCTTTTGACTTAAAAACGACGCCATCTATAAATAATTATTTTGAGCTAGCTGTGAGGTAATGATTAGTCAGCGTAACATTTCTATAGAGCGCCATCTGTAAATCATAGATAATGGCCAGCTATCAGTTTGTAGTGAATCGTCTTTTGACTTGAAAACGACGCCACCTATAAATAATTATTCCGATTCAACTATGATGTAATGATGAGTCAGAATTTCATTCTCGTACAGCGCCATCTGTAAATAATAAATATTGTTCACTCACGAGATATCGGTGAGCTAAAAATATTCTTTTTTGAAACAAAAATTAGCCAACGGTGAGCTCGTTATTAGCTAAATCTGCTAGCTAGTAATGCTGAGCTAGTGACTGGCTCTAAACTCATCTTCATTAGCCAGAATTCTACTCGGGAATACAACTGTCGCTATCCATTGGTTAGTGATAAGCGCAAAATTTTTTTCTCCGTGTAAGTAAATATTGATGACATTGTTTGTGCGTTATTATGATTATCATTTTTTCAATAATTACTTCGTAATTGGAAGCAACCGACTCGATGACAATAAGCAACTGCGATAAATATGACCTTGTCAAACTGTTATCACCACAATTATGTTACGTCCAGCTCCAATGCTAAGCTTTGTAATTTTTTTCAGTATGTTCAATTTTATCTTCTTGTAAAAATTTAGTAGGCGACCAAATTTTACTTCCAACCAAATTCAAACTGATAAGACATAATGTAGTTTTGAGTCCCTTATGAAAAAAACATTTTAAAATATAAAAAAAATATATTTTTTATATATGTTTTTTACATTTCCATAATTATATTTTTTGTGTACTCTAAGATGTATTTTTAATGTAATACATTTAAAATATATAAAATATATACGAAAATGGGCTAAAAGTTAGCTATTTAAAATACGTTTTTTATACATATTTTATATACACTCATGCCATAAATTAAAGGAACAGAAAAATTTTAGAAATTTTTTAGTGATTTTTGCAAGGATGTAACTTCGTGAAAAATAATCGTATCGAAAAAGAAAAAAAGGCGTTTGTAGCTTGAAATCTCTAGTTTTAGCGGATTTCCATCAAATTTTTTTATACCTTCAGCCATTGCCAAAACATGAGAAATAAAAAAAATTTCAATCACAAAAAAACAAGTTGCAATTTTTGTTTTTCTTTGATTTCTTTGACATTTTTTGGAAATTTTTTTTTTTTCTTTGTCTTTTTTTTGCATCTGCTGAGTAACAAACGCAAAAGGGTATAGCCGGATTAATATGGGAATTCTGCCCCCATGGCTTTTTTGACTTAAACTTAGGGGGTCGATTTGGTGTCGAATGAAAATAATTCACCTCAATTTTTAGCTCTTTAACTCAAACGGTATTCGAGAATTTCAAAAAAACCTGTTTTTTCGAAATTATTTTTATTTCTATAGTAAAATTCGGAATTAATCAATGATGATTTTTTTCCTAATTCTTACGAGTCCAAAACATGAAAAAATCATATGATCGTGATTCTCAAACGGAAAGCCGATTTTTAACGGAGAAAATTGGTGGAACAATTCAAAAAAAATTAAAAACTCATTTTTTTCTTAAAATCTTGCGTTTTAACAAACTTATATTTTTTTTTAGTACAAATAAATGCGTAGAAAATTTTTTTTTACCAAAAATATATCTTTGCAAAAGATAAACATAAAAAATCAGTAGCCTACAGTCATTATAAGGGTTATTAATGATTCAAAAGACACTTAAAGGTAATACTTATTAGGGTGTCCCGAAAAAAAAAAAATATATTTTTTTTCAACGTCTTATGAGCTCAAAAGTTACTTTATATTATAAAAAAAATCCTCACCGAATTTCAGCCAGATATCTTTACAATTGAGCTATCAAAAAGGGGGGTCCCTTTTCTCATTTAAAATACACGCGAAAATTTTTCATTTTAGTTTTTCGTTATTAAGACTATGAAAAAATTTTTTTTTTTTCAATTCCGCCTAGTTTAATTTTGTAGGAAATTAAATTCTCTACAAAAAAGTGTTCAAGCATTATATACGTCAAACGAACTGGGACAAAGTCACTGGGTTTCAAAGAACAACAAAAATTTAGTTTCCTTAATGTTAATTTTTTAAAAATTATGTTTCATTTTTATTCCATCAAAAAAATTTTTTTTTTCAAATTTTGACGAGCACATTCATGTAGAAAATTTAATCTCCTACAAAAAGTATCTGATATCATATATACGTCAAATGAATGAGTAAAAAGTTACAGGGCTTGAAATTTCAACGAAAAGTTAAGTTTAAAAAATATTAAATTTTTGAACTTAACTGTCAACGAAAAAGTGAACTTCATTTTTCGTTGACATTTAAAGACCTGTAACTTTTTTCTCATCCACTCGACGTATATAAGATGTTAAATATTTTTTGTAGGAAATTAAATTTCCTACAAGAGCGTGCTTCTCAAAATGTGAAAAAAAAAATTTTGATAGAACAAAAATGAAAAATAATAAAAAATAATTTAACACTGATGAAACTGAATTTTTAGTTGATCTTTGAAGCCCTGAACTTTTTCCCAGTATGTTCAACGTACATAATGTATAAGCACTTTTTGTAGAGAATTTAATTCCCTATAAAATTATACCAGGTGAAATTGGAAAAAAAAATTTTTTTTCATAGTCTTAATAACAAAAAACTAAAATGAAAAATTTTCGCTTGTATTTTAAATGGGAAAAGGGACCCCCCTTTTTGATAGCCCAATTGTAAAGATATCTGGCTGAAATTCGGTGAGGATTTTTTTTATATTATAAAGTAACTTTTGAGCTCATAAGACGTTGAAAAAAAATGTATTTTTTTTTTTCGGTCATTTATTTGTACTAAAAAAAAATATAAGTTTGTTAAAACGCAAGATTTTAAGAAAAAAATGAGTTTTTAATTTTTTTTGAATTGTTCCACCAATTCAAAAAATTCAAAAAAATTCCTGAGTATAGAGGAGTATGAAAGACTTTTTCTGACGAATTTTGGTGAGTGACATATTTCAAAAAGGCTAAAAATAAAAAAGATTATAATTTTCTTTTCTCCGTTAAAAATCGGCTTTCCGTTTGAGAATCACGATCATATGATTTTTTCATGTTTTGGACTCGTAAGAATTAGGAAAAAAATCATCATTGATTAATTCCGAATTTTACTATAAAAATAAAAATAATTTCGAAAAAACAGGTTTTTTTGAAATTCTCGAATACCGTTTGAGTTAAAGAGCTAAAAATTGAGGTGAATTATTTTCATTCGACACCAAATCGACCCCCTAAGTTTAAGTCAAAAAAGCCATGGGGGCAGAATTCCCATATTAATCCGGCTATACCCTTCGAGAAAAGTAAAAAAAAATATCGTTTTTTCATTTTGATTACGATTACACAATTAAGGGGTTAGGGGTAGTCAGAATTTTCAAAAAATCGATTTTTTTTTTTTTGCATTTTCTTAAAGTATAATATTTTAAAAATATTGTGTGAAAATTTGAAGTGAATCCGACAAATTCTTTTCGAGTTATTTAACAATGACCAAAGGACGCTCGGGTGCTACGTGGCATTCGAGAGCAGGTAGCTAGAAACAGCTGCAAGCAACCGACCTTTCGGGTTTCATTGTCATGAATATCTCCCCATTTTAATGTATTTATAATTATATATATATATATATATATATATATATATATATATATATATATATATATATATATATATCCTTCTACATATATTCACAATTTGTAGGTAGTACAAGAACTGAAAAATAATTTTTGGTTGCCAGTATACCTGTAGTCGTTGCACTGATCAGTCGATAGTTTTGTGATAAATTATTTCTCAAGTGAATTAAATTATTAACCATGGGACGTGATTCTAGAAAGGTTTCAAGAGAACTTCGGAGTTCTGAAAAAATTAATAAGTCGCGTTCAGTCAAAAGAAAGAATGTTTTTAATCCGAAAACAGCCGAACGTGATGAAAGTATTCAGAGTACATCTTCTAAAAAATTAAAACAAAACACTGAAGATGATGTACCTGAAGACAGCAGTACTGAATTTCGAATAATAAATTTTATTCAGGTATTCACTGCAATTTCTGCTCTTATAAAATGTAAAAAATGTGATGGAAATGTAGTGTTTCAAACAGCAAGTACACGTGGGCTGGGATTCAAAATTGTAGTTGCATGTAATAACTGTGGAAATGAATATATTCCTTCCTGTTCTTTCGTTGGGCATTCTTATGAAATAAACAGACGTTTCATTTTTGTAATGAGAATACTAGGAATAGGATACGAAGGATTGTGCAAGTTTTGCGGCCTGATGGACATGCCGTCTTTTTTAGATAAATCTACGCATACAATTTTACTGAAACAGATTTTGAATTGTAGTAAAGCCGTCGCAGAAACCTTCATGACGAAAGCTGTGAATGAAGAAAAGCAAGCAATGCCAACAACTGAAAATGAAGATATAAATCATCTAACTGTATCGGGAGATGGAACCTGGCAAAAACGGGGATATACATCGTCATTTGGAGTTTCTTCTATAATTGGCTATTTTACTGGAAAGATTCTTGACATAAACATTAAAAGTGCATATTGTAAGCTATGTGAGTATTGGAAAAAAAAAACAAATACTGTTGAGTTCGAGGAATGGTATCAATCGCATGAAGATGTGTGTTCTGCTAATCATCAAGGGTCTTCTGGGAAAATGGAGGTGGATGCGATGGTCGAAATGTTTTCGTATTCTGAAACTAAATATGGAGTTAAGTATGCCAACTATATTGGTGATGGTGACTCCAAGACCTATTCAGGAATTATAAAATCAGATCCTTACGAAAATACAACTGTAAATAAAAAGGAATGTATAGGGCATGTCCAAAAGCGGATGGGGAGTCGATTACGTACGCTGAAGAGTAAACAAAAAGGTCTTGGTGGTCGAGGTAAGCTCACAGGAAAATTAATAGACAAACTAACTGTGTACTATGGTTTAGCAATACGCCGGCATTGTGATTCTATTGAAAATATGAAATCTGCTATAATGGCAACCTTTTATCACTACGGCTCGAGTGATGAAAAACCGAATCATGATATGTGTCCAAAAGGCGAAGAATCTTGGTGCTCTTACCAGCGCGCTGAAGCAAGAGGAGAGCTTGATACCTTTTCTCACGATTATTCTCCTTTACCTTCTGATGTTTTAAAAGCTATCAAGCCTATATACGAAGATCTTAGTAATGAAAATTTACTTTCAAGATGTGTAGGTGGATTCAATCAGAATAATAATGAAAGCTTTAACCAACTAGTATGGAAAATATGCCCAAAAACGGTAAATACTAGTTTTACCATCGTACAAATAGCTGCATACGTTGCTATGTGTATATTTAATGAGGGTATAAATTCATTATTAGTCTTGATGAATACACTAGGACTTAATTGTGGGCCTAATTCTCATCGGTATGCAGAAAGAATGGATGCTGCACGTATCAAAGTAGCAGATAAGCGCGCTAATGATAACACCCGAGAAGGTCGATTGCAACGTAGGCACCAGCAAATCGATATTTTGGAAGCTGCTATGTCGGCTGAAGAGCTATTATATGGTCCAGGAATAGATGACTCAGTGTAAGTTATTAAATAATTCTTATAATTCGACATAAATCCATAGCAAAACTTTAAATGCGTTTTTCTCAAAACTATGTTTTCTGAACTGGTGATCACTGTAACTTAAAAACTGCTCGGTAGATTTCAATAAAATTTATTGTACTTTTGAAATACATTAAAAACTCGTGCCTGATCGAAGGATTTTTTTTTTTTTTCAAAATTTCGATTTTTTTTTAACAATAAACTGTCGGTTTTTTTCTCGAAAATTTGAAAAAAATTTCCTGAGGCCGCCATTTTGTTAATTTCGAAAAAAAAAAAAAAAGCTTCGATCAGGCACAAGATTATCTATTAATAAAACTAATTTTTCTTGTCCGATTGATTTTAGATGAATCTCCAAGGACTTATGATGATCACCGCAAAGGACTTCGGGAGGAACGGGCTCTACAAAAACAGCGATAACTTTTTGAATTATTAATTTTTTTTTTTGAAATTTTCGTGAAGTCAAATCGAAACGTGTTCTAATAAAGCTATGTTTTTATTTTTGTCAAATAAAGTAATTAACTACAAAAAAAAAATTATTGAAAATCATCATTTTTTCATACCCCTGAGTACCCCTAACCCCTTAAAGGAACAAAATTTTTTTCTTTAATTGTTTTCCAAAACGTAATCAATCCACCCCGAATAACGGCTTGATGGATCAATTTACAAATTTGCAGGGTCATTAAGGGAGATAGCCACTGTGAAATTTAAAAAAAAAAATTTTTTTTTTTTTTTATTAAATCAAAGTGTATATGTTCAAAAATATGCATCTAAAGTTTTATATTAAAATCCCGAATATTTTTCAAGTTATAACCTGTGACGAGTCACAAAAATTTTAAAGTTTTAATTTTAATTTCAATTTTTAATTTTTAATTTTAATTTTTAATTTTAATTTTAATTTTTAATTTTAATTTTTAATTTTCATTTTTAACTTTGATTTTTTTTTAATTTAAAAATAAAAATTACACAGAATAAATACGTAAGAGCAAGTGAGAAGGGAAGAAAAAAAAAAGAAAAGAAATAAAATTCGTGGAAGAGAATTAAATTCTCGGAAGCGAATATCGGGTGAAAGAAGAGAAGAAGAAGAGAGAGACAGCGTCAAGAAAGAGAGAGAGAGAGAATGGGCGATTGCACGCAATTTAGCAGCGGTAGTTCCGAGTGCCGCCGCTAGGCGGAAAAGGGCGCTGATCGCTGTTCGCTCGAGGACGGGATACCTAAAATATTTAAAAGCGATTCAAATATACACTGAAATCAGATCAGCTCACTACCGGACAATATCTTGTAGAGAGTAAAAGTACCTTAAGGGAAAAATACTCGGGAGCTGAAATTGAACGCATTAAAGCTGGAAGAAATTCCAGCTGCAGCAGAAGAAGAAGCAGCGGAGCAGTAGCAGCATTACACAGTATACAGGCGTTATACTGGCAGCGGAGCAGTAGCAGCATTTCACAGTATACAGGGGTATACTGGCAGCAAAAAAGCAGTCTTACACAGTATACAGGCGGTATACTGGCAGCGGAGCAGTAGCAGCATTTCACAGTATACGGGGTATACTGGCAGCGGAGCAGTAGCAGTCTTACACAGTATACGAGGTATACTGGCAGCGTAGCAGAGCAGTCCTACACAGTATCAGGGGTATACTGGCAGCAGAGCAGAGCAGTATTACACAGTATACGAGGTATACTGGCAGCGGTAGCAGAGCAGTCTTACACAGTATACGAGGTATACTGGCAGCGTAGCAGAGCAGTCCTACACAGTATCAGGGGTATACTGGCAGCAGTAGCAGAGCAGTCTTACACAGTATACGAGGTATACTGGCAGCGGAGCAGTAGCAGTCATACACAGTATACGGGGTATACTGGCAGCGGAACAGTAGCAACCATACACAGTATACGAGGTATACTGGCAGCAAAGCAGAGCCAATACGCAGTATACGGGGTATACTGGCAGCAAAGCAGAGCGGTCTTACACAGTATACAGGGGTATACTGGCAGCAGTAGCAGAGCAATCAGACACAGTATACGGGGTATACTGACGGCAGCAGTAGCAGTACACAGTATACGACGCCGAAACGGGGCAAGGTGACCACATCGGTGATTGATGCAGTATTCAAGGAACACCTGTATACCAGAACAAGCAGTCCGGAGGCAATTTAACAGCGGTGGAGAGTGCTGGGTCCAATCAGCAACCGAGGAACCAAAGGGCGGTGGGATAGTCGCGATTCTACACACTCACTACTTTCCTGGAGCCACCGTACGAAGGATATTCTTTAGTGGAGGTTGCTGCGACATACAGGAGTCCACAGACGGTTCCATAGAAGGCCAGGCAGTCCCATGCAACACAGTACAACGGCACTTTTTCAGTGGAGGAGGCTACAGAGTTCGGGTAGAAATTGAAAAGGACACGGAGCCAGAGTTAAAAGCGGGCAAGCTGCAGCCAAGCCCCCGAGTCACTACTGAACAGCGATCCGGAGCGGGAATACGGCAGAGGCGAGACAGACCACGGATTCTTGCCCCAAAACCAGTGACGCAGAGTGGCGAGAACCAACAACAGCCCAGCAGAAGAGCCAGACCTGTCAATAGTCAAGTTGAGATACAGTGGGAGTACCCGTACGTGACTGTAATCTCAGAGAAGTTCCTTAGCGGTGGCGTATATCAGGTCCAGCAGAAACAGTCAAGCAACACCCATACAGCAGCCTATTGCAGAGTAGCAGCCAGCCACTAGAGGGAATCCACTACCAAATATAACTTTTCAAAATAAATTACTTTTTTTTCTTTTTTTCTTTTCATGTACTTAGTTAATAAGTCATTTTCAATAAATAATTATATATATATATCTTAAAAAAGGGTCTTCTGGTCAAATTAATTTTTAGTAATAGTAACGTCACCACCCTGATATCCTATCCTTAAGAATCCTGGCAATCCGGCGAGCCAATCCACAATAGGGTTAAGGGTTAGATTAAGAATTAATTTTAATTAATTTAAGTAGGCAGTAAGTTGAAACGTTACAAACCATTTTTGTGACAGCGCGTCAACTGACCGTTGCATCGAATAAAAACTTTAAACGCATTTTTCTCGAAACTACTTTTTTTGAACTGGTGGCATCTGTAATTTGCATAAATATGAACCGATTCGCAACTTTTTTTTTTGCCGTATTCGTCTATTCAGTAGCTAAAGTTGCACGTAGGGGATTTTGAAAATTTTGATTTTTAAGATTTTTTAGGGCTGTTTGAATCCAAAAAAACGAGAAAAAATAACGAAAAAATTTTTAATATGTCGCCATTTTTTTTCAAATCCAAATTTTCAAAATCCCCTATGGGCAACGATAACCACATGCATACAGATTACAACGCCGTTTGGTTTTTTTGTTTCTGATAATCCGTTTTTGAGTTAGAGATGACACCATGGTGGGGGAAATTTTTTTGTTGCTCCACAAAAATGCTTATAACTTTGTAACAACATGATATTTTTTAATGAAAATTTAGGAGAATTATCTTCAATGTATACTTTAGAAAACAAAAAAAACCCGATCCCCAAATTCCTTTATTATTCCAGTCAAAAAAATTCCCGAAAATCACCTATTTTTTCGATCCTCACAGTGGCTATCCCCTTTAAGCTTAAAACGTATCTGGCAACATTATTTTTTTCATCAATATTTGCAGAGTAGCGGTTGATTTACTAACAAACCAAAAAAAGTCATTTTTTTGTACTTACTTCTAATGGATGTTAAAAATAAAAAAATTTTATTTTTTTTCAAAAAATGAAGAATAGATCTTGTAGAGAATTTATTCAAGTTTTTAACCCCGCCCTTCAATTTACTGTGCGATCATTAGTATCTGAAATATCAATGATCAAACCCAAAAGGATCATTTTTCGTTTGAAGGCTGATATCTCAGCGACGAGTTATCGTACGAATCTAAAATAAAATGCAAATGAAAGCTGATTGAATGCGCTAACCGACATATGCATTGGTTTAGCTGAAAAATATATTTTTTATATGTTTGAAATATATTTTTTTAATGATTTTATACATGTGTTTTTTATATGTTCTAAGATATATTGTTAATATATTAAAAATATATATGAAAATCGGTCAAAATTTATCTATTTAAAATATATTTGTATACATGTTTCATATATATATCTTATTTTATATATTGTTTATGTATTTTTTTTATATGGAAAATATATTTTTTTTATATTTTAACATGTTTTTTTTATAAGGGACTCTAAACTACATTGTGTCTTATCAGTTTGAATTTGTTTGAAAGTAAAATTTGGTCGCCTACTAAATTTTTACAAGAAGATAAAATTGAACATACTGAAAAAAATTACAAAGCTTAGCATTGGAGCTGGACGTAACATAATTGTGGTGATAACAGTTTGACAAGGTCATATTTATCGCAGTTGCTTATTGTCATCGAGTCGGTTGCTTCCAATTACGAAGTAATTATTGAAAAAATGATAATCATGATAACGCACAAACAATGTCATCAATATTTACTTACACGGAGAAAAAAACATTGCGCTTATCGCTAACCAATGTGAGCCAGCCCCAAAACTTCCCGCTGTTTCCGAGCTCAAGGAGCTCGAAAACATTGTTGTGCATGCATTTTCAAGCTCGAAATATAAACGAGCACGAAAACATTATTGTGAGTACATGTTCGAACTCTTCGAGCTCGAAAATACTTTTGTATGCCATTGTTTTCGAAGAAAACCGTGTTTTAGAACTTCTTTCTCCCACGATAACTCGCAAACGAATTAACCGATTGAGACGTTTGAGGTGGCAATCGACGTATTTTGTCGAGTTCTAAAGCTGATCAGATTTTGGAATTGATTTATGTGGTCGTTTTTGAGATATTTCAAAAAAACTAAAAAAAAAATTTTCTTTATTTTTTTCGACAATGCACTGAAAAAAAGATTTATTTGAGCCAACTAAGATTTATTTGAGCCAAAGATATCGTATATTTGGATATGGCCAAATAAATATTTAATTGTGAGAAAGATATAATGTATTCGAGTAGTTTAATTGCGTGAAATAAGTGATTTATTTGTGATAAAGAAATGATCCAATTGCTACAAATAAATAAGGGCTTCAAATATATGTATAGTATCGCCAAATTTTAGGTTATTTGTCACAAATTTAATATCTTTACCACAAATATATCAATTACTTACCACAAATAAATTATATATTTCCGTCAAATTATAAAATTATTTGAATCAACTGTCATATTTTGTTGTACCAAATATATTTATTTGTCATTAAGAAATATTAAAAAAAAAAGCCACAAATGAATTGATTTATTTGGGACAAATATTTCTTTTTTTTCAGTGTGGTTTCTCTTAAACGAATAAACTGATTTCGATGGTTGAGGTGGCATTCAACGCGGCTTATAAAGCTTTAGAGCCCAGTCGATTTTGGAATCAATCCATCAAGCACATTAAAAGTTATCAAAAAAAATAATTTTTGAAAAAATTTTATTTTTGGAATATCTCTCAACAAGCACAACCGATCAAGCTCAATTTCTCACAGCTTGAAGATATTGACAAGCCGCGTCGAATGACACCTTAAAGTTCAAAATCGGTTCATCTGTTCAAAAGATACAGGTATTTACATACATACGTACGTACGTACATACATACATACATACATACATACATACACTTAGACATCATCTTGAAATTAGTCAGAATATTCCTAGGACCTCAAAACGTCGACATCTGATAAAAATTCGATTTTTGTAAATCGGACCGAAACCAATAACTTCCCGAATTTTTGAAAATTTACAATTTTCTTATCGGGAAGTTAAAAAAATAAAATTGGATCAGATACTCATTTAGTGCGAGGCTGACCAAAAAAAACAGCTTTATTAACTGGCCTATAGAACTTCTAAGGACATAAAGACATAAAACTAAGTTTTCGGGTTATAAGTCACCGAGTAAATGTAACTAGATTTACGCAGCTAAGTTAGTGAAAATATCTATTATGATAGATGATGTTATTTTAAAAGAGTGGTGACGAATAGTATTGGAATTATTCAATCATGAAAAAATCAGATGCGAAGTATAGAAATTTAAGACTCATACATGATTAGAGATAATATATTATATGGTGACACGACCGATGATCCGAGGACAACTGATCCGCGACAATTGATCCTTGCGACGATTGATCCATCGATAAAATGCGTGTAACATGAAAAATCCTCGGATCATTTGTTACGTAACCATATTATATATATTACTAGAGAAGTATAAAAAATCTTAGTAATGTTTACTTGAAAATATCAACTATTTAATCAGGCCTATTGAAGTTTATTAAATACTTAAAGCAAAGTTAAATTTCCTCTCGGAAAAAGTATTGAATATTTGTGAATTTTTGTCTTGGGAACATTGATGTACTTTAGTATTTTGTTAATTTTACTGCGAAGCAAGGCGCATTTCTTACATCATACGTATATTATGCCATTTGTCCGTTCGGTTTTTTTTTTTTTTATTTTATAAAATTACTTCGTTGCTGCAAATATTTGTTTCGATTGCGGAAAAGTAAAATTACCTAGCAATTAACTTACACGATAAGAAATGGAAAAACATGTAATAGCAATAATTCAAGATATAAGTTTGAGTTCCCTTGGGGAAAAATTTCTCTGTAGGAACTGAAAATAATTATTTATAAGTCTGAATCACAGTTCTTAAATTTTTACTTTTTCTTAAAAAGTTTGAAAAAGTCTTATAAACTCGGAATAACTTTTAATTTGACGTATAAAGTCAGAGTAATTCCAAGATTTCGGACTCTTTCAGAAGAGTTATTCTGAGTTAATAGAACTCTCAGTAGAAAATTTCTGCAGCTGTCAAAAGAGTCATTTAGAGTTTTTTAGAAAAATAATTGATTTCCTTAACACATATTTTTTTTTGTACTTTAACAAAAATTGTTCAAGAAAACATTAATGTCATAGTGTAATACAGGATATCCCTATATTACTATCAAAGATGGATTATCACCTCTCTGCTAACATTCAGCGGGTAAAGCGTTCTCTGAATGCTTCAAGATCTGAATTTATAACTTCTGAAATAAGTATCTTATCAGGGACACTACAAAAGGTGGGCGCGATCTAGTGGTGAGCACTGAACTACTCCCGCTGCTGCTCCCTAGCGTCATAACTTTTTAAATCAATAATCATTAGGATTAAATATATATTTATTAATCTCAAACAAATATATATATATATTAGCCCGGTTCAAAAAAATCGACTATTTTTTTTTTTCAAAACCCGTAGTGAAATATCTTCCTAGTCATGAAAAAAGAAGCCTGTGAAAACGGGAGCTCTTAATATCAATTTTGAAAGGTCGCTCATCGTAAATTTCTATTTTACGTTTAACTAACATGGAAAAAAAAATTTTTTTAATTTGGAATTTTACAACTCAATTTGGAATTAACATGTCGGGGTGAGAGATACATATTTTTAAAGGAAATTGAATGCTCTGAATAAATTGTCTCTTATGTTTTTTCTCTAAGTCTACTCCTTTAAAAGTTATTCGTGTTTAAAGTTCAACATGTAATAATTTAACCTCTTTTTCTTAATTTTTCTTAAATATTTCATAATTATTATTGAAAAAAAAAAAATTTGTCTTAAAATATGAAATTATCAAGTTTAACGTCGTTGACAAAGTAGATCTTTATTGTTCTACTATGAGGAATAAATGACCAACCGGTAAAAAAGTGCACAACATTTTCTACTAACCACAGTTGGTCGTTTCTCCGAAAAATTATGTACATACAATTCAAATATTTTTTTAACTTCAAAGAGAGAATTAATTGCAGATTTTTTAAATTGAAAAGTCATTTATTCCTCATAGTAGAACAATAAAGATCTACTTTGTCAACGACGTTAAACTTGATAATTTCACATTTTAAGACAAATTTTTTTTTTCAATAATAATCATGAAATATTTAAGAAAAATTAAGAAAAAAAGGTCAAATTAATTACATGTTGAATTTTTAACTCGAATAACTTTTAAAGGAGTAGACTTAGAGAAAAAACATAAGAGACAATTTATTCAGAGCATTCAATTTCCTTTAAAAATATGTATCTCTCACCCCGACATGTTAATTCCAAATTGAGTTGTAAAATTCCAAATTTAAAAAATTTTTTTTTCCATGTTATTTAAACGTAAAATAGAAATTTATGATGAGCGATCTTTCAAAATTGATATTAAGAGCTCCCGTTCTCACAGGCTTCTTTTTTCATGACTAGGAAGATATTTCACTATAAAAATATGTACTAGTCAATTCGGTCTATTGATTTGTTCACGAGTTAAAAACACTCAAAGTTAAAAAAAAAATTTCCCGTGTTATTTAAATGGGAAATCGAATTTTTTTATGAGCTAAGCCGCTATTGGACTTAAACCCTTTAGCCCAGCGGCATAATTTTTTATTTTCTATATACTACCAGATTTTCTGGTATATCAGTAAAAATAAAATATAGCCTTAAAATGACACACCCTAATATATATATATATTTATTCTAAATGGATATATTTTTTTGTGTCTAAGTAATATTTATTAGAGTTGATATAATAATATGTTGCTTGAATATTTGGGATTGTTGGCACCGTAAAATAATTTAGTTGTCTATTAAATAAATATTTTCTTAACTTAACCAAATGATTTTATTATCTTAGAGAGAGAATTATTAATGTCAACCAAATAGAGTCTATTAAATCATTTATTAAAAATGAGAGAATAGATCATGTCAACGTAATAAAATTTAGTTGTCCCAAATCAATTTTAGTTTAACAGAATTTAACAAAACAGATTTAATTGCCGAAGAGGAATTTTTTTTGTGTATTAAAACTTCCTGTAGAAAATTTGTGCAGCTGTGAAAAGTGTTATTTGGAGTTTTTTATATTTATTAAAATTAAAAAAAAATATTCATGTTATTTTTTCTTAACTGTTGATTAATTATGATTTTTAAATTTTAAAAAATTTTAAAATAGTATGAGTGTTTAAACCCATGAGTGGAATTGTCAAAAAAATTTTATAAATTTGATGAAAAAAAAAAAATATAAGACTTTTAAAAAATTTGGAAAATCCAAAAGTGCACACCTCGAACGCTCATGTTACAATGAAAGATATAAATGATTAATTTTCTTTTTAATTACAAAATTTTTTAATAAATATCTAGAAAGAAATTCGTCCTTTGCTTTTTAATTTAGTTAATTCTATGACAGTTGGTAATAAAAAAATGAAAAAAAAAAATAGTATATTTTACACCTCGGGCAGTAAAGTAAGAAATGTCTCAGATCTCATGTAATTGTTGGCCGAGGCGAAGCCGAGGTCAACAAACATGTGATCTGAGGCTTTCTTATTTACTGCTCAAGGTGTAAATACTATTTTTCGCCTCGACGGAGGCGAAAAGCGGAAACTTCGTTTCGCACAGCGGGAGAAAAGTTGACGCTTTTCGCCCGGAGGGGTGAAAAAGTATTTGATGGTAAAGTAGAACCTTATGATATCAGCAAAGTTCGATGATGAAAAAAAAAATTCCCGATAAAATAAAAAAATGGCTGCAGTGTGTGTTTGTTTACATGGAATAGTGCCGGTTTTAACAGAAATGATTTATTTAAAAAAAAACGAGAGGGTCTACAGTAGTGATATTCGAAAAGAACCTTCTTTGCATAATTCTGAAGACAGTGAAAAAAAAAATAAAGTCATTTCGTCAAGCTGTCACGGAATATCCGTGCCACAGACTTTTTTTGGACTACAGACTAACTGACGTCCACGATACATATTTTTTATTGAACTTTTTTTCATTATAATACGTATCGGACAACTTAATGAAAGTATCAGTCTTATTAATTAGTGTTTCCTCTTTAGGTTGATGGGCTTTTTATAACGTGTGAGTGTGACATAAAAATAATATATACAGTTTAATGAGGAAAAGTCAAGTGACCTTGACAGGTCCGTTATAAAGCACAACCTCGCCGCTTCGCGTTCGAGGCGTGCAATTAATTTTTCCTGTATAGACAATAAATTTTAATATTCATTTTATAATTATTTACGTTTGAATTGTAAATGAAAGAATTATTATTCAGAATGATACTATTTACTGATGACCGTCATTATGTTATTTGTCGCCTCTTAATGTACACAGGTAATTTATTCCCGTATACTTTAATTTTCAGAAAATTTTAAATCCACTATTTGAGACTCCGGCATAAATATTTAATGATAAACTTAATTATTTGCCATTTGGTCTTTCACAGGAATAGTAATTACGTTCACACGTGAATATGCAGACCTTAATGACCATAATATTTTGAGTCATAAGTCTAATTACCTTTTCCTAATTACCTCAGGTACATTTCTTCAGCCCCAAACTATTACTTTTTAATTACCCCCATACCCATTGTCGTGACAATTTCTTTTGTTATAAAATCCCTTAAATTTCAGTGTCTTGTCAATATTTCCTCACTTTATTCTTGAACTCCATACCCAACAGTTCGTCTGAGAATATTTTAAAAGTTACGGAAAAGAACAAAATTGTGTTATTTCAAAGTGCATAAGCTGTTCCAGTGTAAAGTAAGAAAGTTTCCAGTGAAGTTAAATTGACAGTGAAAAATCGTGAACAAAAATGGCTCAAAAGTGGTATTTCAACAAAGAAGAGTTGAAGAACTCTCCAAGTTCCAAGGATGGCATCAGCGCGGAGAAAGAGCTAGATCATAAACAACAAGCCGCTTACCTAATAACTGATTTGGGCAAGCGGCTAAAATTGTCAGAAGTCTGTGTACATACTGCCATTGTGTACATGCACAGATTCTTTATTCACCATTCATTAGCCAAGTTTCACCGGTATGAAATTGCCACGGCGGCGATTTTTCTGGCGGCAAAGGTGGAAGAAGAGCCACAAAAATCGCAGGCGGTCATCAGCGCTCTTCATGTCTGCCTAAACAAATACGAAGTTTACCAACTGGACACTACTTTTGCCGAGAACCAGGAGAAGGTCAAGGCACTAACTTCAAATGAGCAACTTCTTCTGGCAACACTTGGATTTAAGATGGGGGTTAGTCACCCTCATCATTACATCAAGAAATTCTGTGAAGAAATAAAAGCTTGCAAGGAATTATGCAAGATTTTTCTGCAGATGGCTAATTATACATTACAGATGACATCAATGTGCCTGAAATATAAACCGGCAGTTGTGGCGTCATTCTGTATTTATTTCACCATCCAATCGTCGCAGTGGAAGATTCCTCAAGTCATAGACGGGAATCTTTGGTTTTGGCTACTCGATACTAAAGTGACGTTCGATTTGCTGATTAAGATGGACAGGGAGTTCAAAGCGGTTTTAGATAAAATGTCACCCAGAATAAAAAACCGGGTGATGGGATTATTTAAAAATCCATCGGTCAAAGTGAGTGCAGTGAATCGGATAGCGACGACCCCCAGTTCATCGGATCCAGAAAATTTTTCCGGTAACCCTGAAGTCGAGAAACCAAGGACTCGACGAAAAATCAGCTATCACGAGTATCGTGATAGACTGATGAAGAAAAAATCTGAGTCAGATGGGTCATCGACTTCTTCACCTCCTGATGGAGAAGTTCAGGATAATTCCATTGGAAGTACCTGGCAACTTGTACCCTCAACTGTAGCGGATCTGGACCACAGCCGTAAGCGTCAAAATAATTACGACATGGGCAGTATTTTGTGTTCTGCTAAAAGACGTAAGTTTTTGTAGTTTTAATAATTTTTTAATTGTTTGTACATAATTATTTATCATCCAGTTATTTTTTATAGTAAAATATTATTGTAGGTTTTATTATTTTCATAAATTAAATATTAAGTATTTCATGTAAATAGTAAATAGTGAAATAGTAAATTATATTTTAAAAATTTACTTTTTATTTAATAAGTTTAATATATTTTTTGTGAAAAATTAAATATTAATGTAATTAAAGTTAATGATAATGCACCATAGACTTAATCATGTCTTTTGAAAAATAAAATATTAATAAAACGAAATCCTCTTTTTGTTTTGATTTTAATATAATTAATTATTTTATATAAGTAATTTTATTTTAAGAGTAATAATTAATTTTTATGACAGTAAAGTTAGCGAACATCTGACAATTTTTAAAACTTTGAAATAATAAATTAAAATGTTTACAAAATAAAAAAAAAAAATTCATATTTAGACAATTCGAAATTCAGTAGATGCATTTTTTAAAAATTTCATTACTTTAATTATATAATTTTTTTAGATGTAATTAAAAAATTGTCGGATGTCTACTACACTTACACTTAGTTAATTTTTCCAAATTAAATTTTTATAAAATTTTTTAATGAATGCAGAATAAAAATCAAAAATTTAATTCAAAATATCACTTCCTAATTTTAAAAAATAAAAATTATCTTCGAATAAAAAATTAAAAAAAAATATATGATCCTGAAGTTAGCGGACAATTAAAAATTCTCAAATGTATTTTTCTAGAATTTAATTAAAAAAAAAAATAATTGCACATATATAAAATTTAAAAAAATTTAGAAAATCCAAAAGTGCACGCCTCGAACGCTCATATTATAATAAAATTAATTATTAATGTTTTTTCTTTATTACAAAATTTTTTAATAAACATCTAGACTTTCCTTATTTTTTTTTTTAAATTTAGTTAATTAGATAACAGTTGGCAAGTCGACTTGTCACACGATATAAGAAAAAAAAAAAAAAAATTTATCTGATGGTAAAGTGGAGCCTTATAATATCAGCAAAGTTTCATGATAATCATGCCTACTTATATTTGTGGGGGAAAAATGGCGGATTAAGCATTAGTAAACATAATCAGTTTTCAGTTTTTAATTGATAATAAATGAACGAGAAGGACTACAGTAGTAATATTCAAAAGGCTTCTATTCTACTAAAATCTGAAGCTATTGAAAAAAAAATTGGACTGATTAATTGAGTTTTTCGAGAGATATCATGCTCACACACGGACATCCCAATTGACGTCCAACTAGTCTCATGTTAAATAATTTTTTTTCTTATTATAGTGTAGCTTAATGAAATTTTTAATTAAATCCAAATTATTCTTTAGAAATTGCTTTAGACATTGGTGTACTTTTTTTTCCACAGAGGCGAATTATGAAATCAGCAGAAATGATTAAAGGTAGGAAAATCCCGTTTTCACGACAAGTCGATTATAGAGCACAACCTCTCCCGCTATCGCGTCCGAGGCGTGCAAAATGTTTTTAATTACTTTTTTAGATTCCACTCAGATGATTTATTATCTAACATGCTTAAATAATAAATTATTTAAGAAATAATAAATAATTAAGAAATAAATTATTTTTCTAATTGTGCATTGAACTATTGAATAAATATTCTGTCATTTCAAAATAATATTCAATTATTATCAATAACTCATTCTCTATAATGATCACTTATCCATTTCATTGTATTCATTAGATTCAACCGAATATATGATTGGCGATGGGCAATCAAATCATTTTCTTGTCATAACTAAAATTTAGTTATCAGGAGAAAATTTTTTTCTCAGTGTAGTTACTACAATATTTACTAATTACCGTTGAAGTAAGAATAACTCTCCAGAGTTGAAAAGTTTATATTATTTTCATCATTGCGAAATAATCCAGTGCTCCTTTGTTCTTCTCGTCTCTACCCTGACAGCCACGCTCCTGTCCTCTTCTTAATGTCTTCCGGTGCCAGCCTTTTTTCTTGAACGATGACGTCTAGAAAATAAATTTCATTATTTCATTCGATGTCTCCAAGACTCTATTTCAAGTGTTTAATCATTTTCAATTACCTTTCAAGTGACCGTAGAACTGATACTCGAGGATCAGCTTTCGCCGGTCAACCCGAGTTCTGCGGCATACAAAATCCCGGAACATCGACCCTCTGATAATGAATGCCAAAGCGAAACTCACAGGGCCGATGGCTGCCTGGTTGACGACTTGTGTTAGCTGATTTCTCTGTTGATGAATACAATTTATTTTACTGTCATTTATCACGTTATTTTAAATATTTTTTTTTCTGTCTTACGTCTCTGCCTGCTAGTCAGATGGCTTTGCCAGTTTTCAAATATTAAATAATCAGAGACCGACCTGATACTTATTAAATTAATAAATTTCAAAAATTGAATTACTACTAATTACATATTTTCTATCCATGGAGGTATAAATCTAAGTTTATTCGAATAAATATGGTATTTTTAATACATTAGACAACTTATTCATTGCCGATTATTTGTCCAACTCGATATCGACGGATAAATATTCATGGAGAAAAGTGTTGGCTCGAAACCTACCAATTTTTATTATGCTGTGGATCAAACTTAAAACAGGAAGGGAAGCATCCAAAAAATTATTATGCTCATACGAAAAATTAATATGCTGTAATACTTACTAGACGCGAAAAACTTATTGATATGATTTAGTAACGATTACTTTTATACATTATAATAACTGTGATGTGGCATAATAATTTTTCGTATGAACATAATAATTTTTTGGATGCTTCCCTTCCTATTTCAAGTTTGGTCCACAGCATAATAAAAAATTGGTAGGTTTTGAGCCAACAATTTTCTCCGTTTCGAAACGAACGATTGTACGACAAATAACGAACATTAAAAGAATAAAAAAGAGAATCTAGTTTTTTTATGAGAGTCTGGAATACAAAAATCCAAAGTCCAATGCATCACATTCTCACTCTATCAGAAATTTCATTAGTGTGGTCTAGAATGCACAAGATAACTTCCGGTTTTAATCAATTATATTTTTTTTTTGACTCGAATCTATCTGCGAATAATATTTTTTCAATTTAAGTGTACTTTCCGTTTAAGTTTCTCTGACCATTCATATATCATATGAAAACATCAAATTTATTTTTTGAGAACTAAGTATTTGTTCGAGGTTAATAAATATATATTTGAACTTAATGATTATTGATTTAAAACTTATGGTGTGTTAGGCAGTAGCAGCGGAAGTAGTTCGGTGCTCGCCACTAGATCGCGCCCACCATTTGTGGTGTCCCTGGTGAGATATTTATTCCAGAGTTGTTATATTCGCCAGCTTGAAGCATTCACGGGATCGGTTATCCGCTCAAGTTTTCTAACAGAAACAATTATCTTTTTAATATCTAATATATTGAAAAACCAATTATTATTCATTCATTTCATACTACAAAGTATAGTAGAAAACTGAAAATTAAAAAATGTCAGGAAATTTATTTTCTTTTTATAAATTCTTTAAATTCTTTTATTAAATCAAAGTTTATATATTCAAAAATATGTATCTAGAGTTTTTTATAAAAATTGTGTCCCTGGTAAGATACTTATTTCAGAAGTTATAAATTCAGATCTTGAAGCATTCAAGGAATGCGTTACTCGCTGAATGTTAGCAGAGATGATAATCCATTTTTGATAGTAAAACAGGGGTATCTTGTATTACTCTGACATTAATGTTTTCTTGAACAATTTTTGTCAAAGTACAAAAAAAATACGTGTTAAGGAAATCAATTATTTTTCTAAAAAACTCTAAATGACTCTTTTGACAGCTGCACAAATTTTCTACTGAGAGTTCTATTAACTCAGAATAACTCTTCTGAAAGAGTCCGAAATCTTGGAATTACTCTGACTTTATACGTCAAATTAAAAGTTATTCCGAGCTTATAAGACTTTTTCAAATTTTTTAAGAAAAAGTAAAAATTTAAGAACTGTTATTCAGACTCATAAATAATTATTTTCAGTTCCTACAGAGAAATTTTTCCACAAGGGTTTCGATTTTCTTCAAACTAAAAAATGCAATTGTTACTAAAAACTAACATATCTTGCTACAAAACATATCTCCTATATTAAGAAATTAAAACTCTTTAAATAAGTAAAAATTTTTCGATTTAAGCGTGAGAATATGTTGACTTAAAAAAAAAAATTTCGATTCGAGATAAAAATTCAAGATAAATTTTTACTTGTCACAGAAGTTTTTATTTCTTAATATTAGATATTTTTTTGAAGCAAGATGTAATAGTTTTTTGTAGCAATCTGCACTTTTTTGTTTAAAGAAAATAAAATTTCTTTTAATGAGTACTATTATTTAGCGCAAGAACTTTTCATGCTCCAACCAAAACAGAATAGTTGCTTAAATTAAGGGATAAATTTCTTGGGAGAAAAGATATATATGGAAGAGAGAGAAGTCACCAGAGCAAGGCAATAGCATTGGGAGTAGTTCGGTGCTCGCTACTAGATCGCGCCCACCTTTTGTAGTGTCCCTGGTAAGAAATTTATTTCAGAAGTATTATATTCCAAGCTTGAGAACAATTCTGGCATTAGAATTTCTCTGTTATTTGACAGAGTGACTAGTATCATTTTTGATTGTAATATAGTATGTACTAAATTACATTATGACATTAATGTTTCCTAAAATAATTTTTGTAATAATAGAAAAACATCAAGTACATTTAATGTAATAGAAAAAAAATTTTCTGTATTTATCATATAAATGTTGGCTATTAAAGAAAAAAGAATTCAGTAACAATAAAACAAAATTTGCACTACAGATCGCTAAATAAATTTGTTTCTTGCAATACTAAATTATGGCAATGGTAACTATGAATGTTTAGTTACAATAAGTCAAATTAGTACATTCGCAGAAAGTTCGATTTTCTAGTGTGTACATCTAGACACAAATACTTATTGTTACTATTATAAATGATCTGAAGAACTAAGTGTACATTATTAACATCACAATAATCTTAATGTTTATTAGACTAAGAATAAATTCCTTACTACAATATAAATTATAGTTATGTTAACTTTAAACTGATAGTAATAAAAACTTTCCCTAAACTAGTTATGTTCATTATTGCTATCTTAGTATATGTAACTAAAAATAGTAAGAACGACTATGTAGTCGTAGAGCACTTTACTGTGGCGTATTATAATACTATAGTTACTGAAACTGACTTCAATAGAAGAGTCGTCTGTGAACTACGATTCCTTAGTTCAGAAAACCGATTTTTTCTCTCAGTGCAAGGTAATATGTATATTCACTATTGAAGGCGTATTCACGTAATCATTTTTCGAATGCAATATAAACCCCCATTTTTCAACTATCGGTGCACAGAAGCTTTCGAAGGCACAACGGGACACTATTGGTAAGAAATTATAACTCTTGCTCTTACATTTTAAATAATTTGATTTGAAAGTAATTCGACTAATAGACATAGGGTAACGCTGGTTCTTAGAATTGCTTGAAAAATATGTTTATTTATGAAATATTAATAAATTTCGCTAGAATAATGCATATCTACGTGAAAATATACATGCCTCAAACTCTCATGTAATATTCTGAATAAATAATTTATTTTGATGAATCAACGAACCACGTATTTCTTCCATAAAATGGGAAGTTCCATAAAAATTTATTTTATTGTATAAAATTGTATGAAATTTTATAAAATTCAAATCCAGTCCTCGGATGATGGATTTACAAAATTTCAGAAAGTTGTATAAAATTTTATGAAATCATATCAAATTACTTAATATCTTGATGAAATCCCATATACTTGCTACCGAACTTGAGGATTATCACTAGTAGCATTGTCTTAACAGGGGTTACCAGATATTTTCGGCTGAGTTTTCTTCGGAAGCAAAATCTCTAAATACAAAATACAGACCACACATTGATGCACTACTGTCTAATCTAGCGAAGTGCGCTTAAATTGTTTGACAATATTCGTTTGTTTAAGAGAAAAACTCGGCCAGAGTTTCCATTAATTGTACAAGTGCAACAAAGATAGTACCGTTCGTGGACTTGAGTGTAATAGAGAGAGAAGTACGAACCCCTGTTAAGCAAGTAATATAAGACAGATTTACATAAGACATCTTGCGGAAGTATTTTGGCCGAGATTCGTCCAAGACTGGGTGAAACCAATAACTCCGAATTTTTCGAAAATTGTTGATTTTCTAAGCGGGAAGTTAAAAAGTTCGATATTTTGTATACAGAAAATTTTATGCTCTATACTTAAATTACTGTATTATTTTTATTGTATCTTCGATAGTTTAGCAGTAACATTTAAAGTGAATAATTTTTTCAGCTAAAGATAGAAAACAAAAAAATGTAAAAGTAAACATTGAAAATTTTAAATAAATTCTTAACTTCAATCAATAAGTTTCAACTGATGAAATATTGGGTTTTGCGATTTCAACTTTTAAGAACGGTTATCAGATAATCTTGTTCAAGCTTTTCTCTGAAAAAAAAGCCTCAAATGCAAAAAAAAGACACAGACTCGATGCTTTACTCTATGAACTAGCGAAGTGCACCTCGATTTTTTGATAACTTTCATTTGTTTACGAGAAAAGCTTGGACAAAGTTCCCGCTTACTGTACCAGTGCAACAAAGATAGTACCGTTCATTCACTTGATCGCGCCCGGGAAAAAATCAGCATGCATGATCATGCCTGAGCAGGCTTAAATCTCATGGATGATCAGGCCTGAATTTTGGCCAGACATGAACAGGCATGATTTTGCCTGAGCAGTCATGATCATGCATGATTCTGCCTGAGAAGTCATGATCGTGCCCAGTCATGCATGATCAGACCTGGATTTTGGCCAGGCATGATCATGCATGACCATACATTATCATGCATGATCATTAGACTGGGCCAAAAAAATCGACTATTTTTTTTTTTAACGATACTGTGGAAATATTATTTGGGATGACAAAAAAAAATTATTGTGAAAATTTGAGCCCTTAATTTTGATATTAAGAGGTGTCCCTTATTAAACAAAAGGATTCAAAAGTATTAAAAAGGATTTGATTTTTAATCGTTTTGAATACTTTCTAATTCTTCAAATCCTTTTTAATACTATCTCTTATGGGCGTTTAACATGTGAAATCATTTTTAATACTTTTATTTAACAAGGGGTATCATCGCAATTTTCGATTTTTTTTAAATAAGCGGGTTTTTGTCTCATAACTCTCAATCCATCGAGATAAACGGAATCGACTCCGATACATTTTTTGAAGGAAATTTGATGCTCTACAAAAAAGGTCTGATTAAAATTTTTCGTCAGATGAACCGTTTTCTTATAATCATGCTTTGAACGTTGGTATGATTTTAAAATTTGATTGTTCAACTTTAGAATTTTGTAATTCATGTAAAAATAAGTTTCCGGAAAAAAACAATGAATATTTTTGAAGGAAATTGAATGCTCTACAAAAAAAGTCCCTTAACAATTTTCGCTAAATTCACTCCTTCAAAAGTTATTCAAGATTATTGAAGTCGTTTTACATAACTTCAACCTTGAATAACTTTTGAAGGAATGAATTTAGCGAAAATTGATAAGAGACTTTTTTTGTAGAGCATTCAATTTCCATCAAAAATATTCATTGTTTTTTTCCGGAAACTTATTTTTACATGAATTACAAAATTCCAAAGTTGAACAATCAAATTTTAAAATCATACCAACGTTCAAAGCTTGATTATAAGGAAACGGTTCATCTGACGAAAAATTTTAATCAGACCTTTTTTGTAGAGCATCAAATTTCCTTCAAAAAATGTATCGGAGTCGATTCCGTTTATCTCGATGGATTGAGAGTTATGAGAGTTATGAGACAAAAACCCGCTTATTTAAAAAAAATCGAAAATTGCGATGATACACCTCTTAATATCAAAATTAAGGGCTCAAATTTTCACAATAATTTTTTTTTGTCATCCCAAATAATATTTCCACAGTATCGTTAAAAAAAAAAATAGTCGATTTTTTTGGCCCAGTCTAATGATCATACATTATCATGCATGATCTTCCCTGAGCAGGCATATGATTTTGTAATCTGTGATTCCTCTTGAGCACGTTTGGTCGTATTTAAATATTGGCTGCTTATGAAAAATACGATCAGGCATTCCCATACATGAGCACGCGTTATTATGCATGCACATGCATTCCCATAGCTTATTTATTTGAAAGATGTTGCTGTAAGTATTAGAAACTAAGGTATATAATTAATCGTACTATACAAATGATAGAGAGTAATTTATCAATTTTCATTGGTTCTTTTATTTTGAACTTTCATTAAAAACTGTTTTTAACATATTATTCACTTAATGCATTAAACAATTAATATTTATGAATACAAATTTAAATTTAGCGAAAACCATCTATATATAGTGGAAACCTAAACATGCAAACATGCAAATAACCTTCTCAATAAGACAATTTATAGATAAATTGAGAAAAAATATCGATAGCCCGAATGAATACAAATATGAACGAGTATGCTTAGTCATTTATGATCAAGCCTGAATATTTATAAATAGTTTTCACTATTTGCATATAACCGATGATGATCATGTCTGCACCGTGCATGATCATGGATGACAGAGCATGCTCAACCATGACCTTTCCCGAGGGATTCCATCTCGAGATACAATGATTTCTAACGTAAGTCATGAGCAAGCCTGATCTAGAATGATTCATGCATGATCATGCTTGATCACAAATGAGTTATACATGATCAAGTATGAACCACGTATGGTCATGCGTGACAGAGCATGCTCAATCATGACCTTTCCTGATAAATAATATCTCTGTAGACAATTATTCATAACGTAAGTTATGAGCAAGTCTAATCTAGAATGAGCCATGCATGATCATGCTTGATCACCAATGAGTCATGTCTGGCCATGAATGAGTTATGCATGATCAAGTATGAACCATGCATGGTCATGCATAATAGAGCATGCTCAAGCATGACCTTTCCTGATGGATAATATCTCTGGATACAATTATTTCAAACTTAATGCATGCGCAAGCTTGATCTAGAATGAGTCATGCATGATCATGCTTGATCACGAATGAGTCATGCATGATCATGCTTGATCACGAATGAGTCATGCATGATCATGCTTGATCACGAATGAGTCATGCATGATCATGCTTGATCACGAATGAGTCATGCCTGGCCATGAATGAGTCATGCAGGATCAAGCCTGAATTATGCATGAATCATGCACGATCAGGCACGAATCATGCATGAATCCTGCATGATCATACATGATCATGCATGGTGATTTTTTCCCGGGCGGATAGAGAAACGAATGAAAACGCGTCTTGAATTCAACATGTAATATATTACAAACGTTTATTTTAAAACTTGCGCAAAACTACGAGATTTGATTTTTTAATATGTTTTATTTCAAAGTCCCATATCTTTTTACATTTCAAATTCATCAAATCGCGGATGGGGACTTTTTTGTAAAGAATTTTATGTCCTTTAAAGAAGCTTCTGAAAGTTTAAATCGTAGCTCGAATATTTAATAAGTTACAATCTCCAAATATTTAAAGTGACCCACGTAGTTCTTCAATTTCCGATACTCATTCTTACATAAGCAAAGTTTTGCACCTTCTTCATAGCGAAAATAATTTGAATCGCAAAAGCAATCTCTTTTAATCTGTAGAAAAATTAATTATTACTTATTATATTTGCTTAATTAATATAAAACTGATAAATTTAATAATTGATTTATAACTTACAAGGTTCTCAGTAAATGATTTCACAGTTAGTAGAAAGGCGTGTATCTTAATGGCAGTATTGGCAGGGAGCGCGACGAAAACGACATCTGATGGTTACAAAAAATCATGCTCGAGAATTATAAAAGATATATAAAATTAGTGTAAAAAACAAAAATTCGTTATAAAATTAAAATATAAAGTTTATAATGATATGAATAAAAAAGTGTAATTGTATTTTTGATAGAGAAAATTAAATTGAATATATTTCGATAAAAAAAATAAGTACAAAAAATTTTAATAAATAATAAACACTATTATTTTAGAATAGAATAAGGTTAACCGATAAAATCAAATCAAATAATATATGACAACTACAATAATATGGTTTAAAAAATAGTAAAATAGTCAATTGAGTTTTTTAACAAAATTGAAGAAAATAATTTTATTTTAATTCATGATAATTTGCTTGTAAATCGTAACTAAAAAAACATAATGTTTTTTTAACCTTCCGTTACACGCGCTTTCTCTAGTGTCTCACTCCCCTAGCGGATCCGAATTACGGTAAATACAGTGGTTTACCGCAATTTACGGCGTCTAGCAGAATTACCGTAAATTACTGCAATTTACCGTAAATTACGGTAATCTACGGTAAATTGCCGTAATTTCCGGCGAAATGCCGCAAATTTGCGGCAATGTTGCGGTGAAAGTACGGTAGTTTACGGTAAAAATGCCGCATTTTCGCCGTAAAGTTGTGGTAACAGTGCAGTACTTTACCGTAGAAGTTTTGTTAAATTGCGGTATTTCACCATATAATTGCGGTAAATTTGCTGTATTTTACTGTAATGTGAAGCTTTTCACTGGAATGTCTGTTGATAATCGGATATTTGACTGTAAACAACTGTCTTTACTTGACATATCGGTACCGTGTCTTTAAGATTTGGTATTGTGTAGTGCTGGATATTATTCAAATCGTAAAGAAATCTGTTCTCATCAGTGTTGACCGAACTTTCAAATTGTAGATCTACATTGATATCATTACAAGTATTCAGATAACTTAGATTTTCTCACATTAAAGGTATAGATTAGAATCTACAATTTAATAATTTTTTAATTTTTCGATCTACTTTGATTTTTTCTAATAAATGTAAAAAATTAATAATTTGATCTACATTCATCAATATAGAATGCCGTATTTTTATTCCAGTATATTTTCCCGTAGTATGATCTTATTTTGCGGTGTTAGATGTTACCCTAGCATATCCGAATTACGGTAAATTACAGCAATTTACCGCAACTTACCGTAATTTCGCCGAAAATCTACGATAATTTACCGTAAATTACCGTAAGGTACGGTAATTTACCATAAATTGCGGCAAATCACGGTAATATACGGTAAATTACCGTAGATTTTCGGCTAAATTACGGTAAGTTGCGGTAATTTAGGGTAAATTGCTGTAATTTACCATAATTCGGATCTGCTAGGGTCATATTCACGCCAACTCTATTAGCTTAAGTAGTGTTGTACAGGGAATCACCGTATAGCGCGAGTAACGAAGGGTTAAAAAATAATTTTTAGGCAATGATAAAAATCATTATCCAAACCGGATTTGAATCAATAAATTATAGAATATTGTTTTAACCTCAAACGATGAGCAAAGGCAAACATTAACGACACAATAACTATTATGAACTATTTTTAAACTTAATTTTCACGTGTTTATATTCAAAGAGAGCATGATTTAACGAAATTGTATCTACAGCGAGCGCTGCGATCGTTTCAGTTGTCCCCACCATATACTAGGCTCCCTGCCAATACCTGCCGAGTAAATGCATATGCTGTTACATAATCAATAAATTTTACACAGCAAATTATTACTTAAGAAATAAAAAATAGTAGTTTATCTATCGAGTGCGAGCGTCTTAGGCTCGATTCTACTAGATAAATACATTAGTTTTTGTGACAGATATTTGAAATTTACTACATTTGGTGCCTATAAATGGCAGGCTATAAATCCGCGTTTATTTATTTGGTAAGATTGTTTTGAGAATATGTTGAAAATTAGAGAGAAGTCAGTAAGTGGACGAATTAAAATGTTGATAAATTTTGTCACAAGATGGCTCGTTAAGTTACTTCGATATTTTTTGGTCGTTCGCTATCGCACATGTAACCAAAAAATATTTTTTGATCCGATGATGACGTCACTATTAGAACAATTAGGTATCTTTTTTACCAGCTGTATCTTATCTAATATTTTTAGCTGCCGGCTATAGGCGCTAAATGTCGTAGATTTCAAGTGTCTGTCACAAAAATTAAAATAGAAGTTGGAATATTTAGAGAACATAAAAAGTAAAAAAATTGAGTATTTTGTGGGCAGGTATACGACCTAGCCATAAGCGACCCTACCACAAATAAAACCCTACCCAATTGAAGTCAGCCGCATCACACCTACCTAGAAAATTCCCGCTCCAATAAAATATTCTACCATCTCAAAATCTCTACCAATGAAAAAATCTACCATGATATAATCACTACCAGAAAAAACTCTACCACGTTGCATTTATAAATAAACTTTACCGTTTGAAATCTCCACCATCAACTTTAAAACGTATATTTACAGACAATAAATTTATTTTTCATTAATTGGGAATCATTTGAGAAGATTTAGGAATATAATTTTATTATTCAGCACTACTTAATTAAAGGGTAATTATTTAATATTGTTTGAGCGTTTAGTGCACATGTTAGAAAATATAATTAACACGACTTTTTCATTAGTTAATAGGAAACTATTTGGGGAGAAAGTTATTAATTATTTTGGTTTTAAGATCCCAAATGCTAATTATTCATTAATTAATTAGTCCTAAATAGTAAAGTCATATTCCTAAATCTTCCCAAATGATTCCCAATTAATTAAAAATTAATTTAATGTCTGTAAAATATATATTCTAAAGTTGATGGTAGGGATTTTAAACGCTAAAGTTTATTCATAAATGCAACTTGGTAGTGTTTTTTTTCTAGCAGTGATTATATCATATGGTAGAATTTTTCATTGGTGGAGATTTTGGGATAGTAGAATATTTTATTGGAGCGGGAATTTTCTAGGTAGGTATGATGCGGCTGACTCCAATTGGGTAGAGTTTTATTTTTGGTAGGGTCGTTTATGGCTAGGTCGTGTACCTGCCATTTTGTGCAGTAAGAGATTTCGGAGTAAAGCACGAAAAATTTAAACGCGGTTTTCTATAAATTTCTGGAGGCTGGTGATCGTTCAGTGTTATTAGAAAATTTTTTTGATAATTCGTAAAAAGTTGATAAATTAAAAGCGTGGAAGAAGTTATTGAAAATAAATAAAATTACTCCTTAATTAAACGTTTGCTCCTCCCTGATTAAAAAAAGCGATTTGAAACGATTCGAAATAAAAAATTTTAAATACTTTTTAATGCTTTTGAATACCTTGAATACTTTTGAATCCCTCTTCTTATGGGCATTTAACATTGCAAATCGTTTTAAATCGCTTTTTTTAATTAGGGCTTACATTTAAAAAAAACCGATTATATATTGCCAGATACGTTTGTTAAGTTTAAAAATTTTAATTTATTTTTAATACCCAAGGAGCACACTTCCCTTGGTGACATCTACAAGATATATCAGTTTTTAGGCTCTTTTTCGACATATCGATAAGGCACCAATATGTTGACAAAACGATTAGAAATTTGTCATTGAAAAAATGTCTACTTAAAAGACTTAACACAAGTGACGACAGAAAGTAAATTACAAATAGTGGTAAAATAAGTCATCTAAATGACGTTTTAATTGGAATAAGACAGGAAAAACAACATAAATTTTCTCTGTCTTCGGAACCAACATTTGCATGTAGTATTTATACCAAAAAAGGTGACTTTGAGACCGAAAAAAATTTGTCTTATCCTTTTTCAAAAGACATCTTTAAGACATCTTAAAGTTGTCTCCGTGCTACTTGGGATATTCATAACTATTGTCGAATTCATATGAATTGTTTTCAAAAGTCAAATTTTTTACTTTCATTAATTGTTTAAATTAATTTAATTAACTATGACAATTGTCATAAAACTATGATAAATCTGTAATTTTTTATAATTATAAGTAAAGTAAATAATTGATAACTTTAATATTTGTAAATACAATAGTTAGTCTTTTAATGTTATAATTGAAATAATAATAAGTGCAAAATTTTTAGTAGTTTTTAGTAGCTTTTATTATTATACATTCCAATCGCTTTATTTTGCTCATAAAATTATTAGAATTTATATTTGAATTTTATAAAAATTTTGTAATTATTAAAGTATCCATTTTAAAAATAATTCGCAGTGTTTCTTGAATGAAAATTATGTTTTTGACAAATTCGTGAGATTTAATATTTTGTTGGCTTGAAAATTTTCTCATTCTCAAACTCATCGTTCTGATTTATATTTATTTATATATACCCTGCGACACAGTTAAATATTTCAAATAATGCAAGCTTTGCTGCTTCTATTTCTTTACAGGGGTATCTATCACTGCCAATTATGTTGAGCATTTTTGATAAATCAGATATTATTTCGATAATTGTACTTGAAGTATTATTTTTAGTAGAACGCTCTTTAAGTAATTCCCTTGTAGGAATATGCATTTCACACTTCAATGAAATTTTAAATAACTCGTTTCTTTTTTTTTCCGGCAGTTGATCCTATTGAAACAGATTTTAATAAACATAAACTCAGAAAGCTGAACGTGTGTGAATGGTTGATTAATTATTTAAAAAGAAATTATAATTACCACACAAGATAAGTGGTGATAATTTGGACCCCAGTCATTAATGCAAGCCGTGCATTGACACCAAAATTTGAAACCCATTTGTAAAAACTGTTTTCTTTGAACAGCCGGTAACTTTAGATAATGAGTTCCATAGGTGATATATATTTGTTGACCTTTTTTGATTGGCTGAACTGCAATCATAGCATAGGTATCACCTGTAGATAATGGGTAGGCGTTGTGATCACAACTATGGCTACATAAATCTTCGAGTGGTGCCAAAAACAAGCCACAACTTATATTATTTCCTTGACGATTATTTGATAACATCTGCAATACATCAGACGTAATAGATCATTATTTCCTTAAAGAATTTTATAAATAAATAAAGCATTAGAATAATGAAAATACGTTAATTGCATTCGTCTGAATTATTTCCATGTGCCTAAACATCAAGTTCCCAATGAAAACTGCCCACTTGTTATTTATCAACTCAGTCGGATCATCAATTCTTTTCCCAAGTATCTCAGTGGTTCCACATAACAGAAATATTATCTCAACGATTTTGAATGCTAGGCTTTCTGAAAGTACTGGATATGATTTTAACCGAAATAATGAATGAACGCTCGCATATTTTGTATCATCGTATACGTTTCCAGTGAACAATTTTAAAATCGGGTCTGAAATAATTATTTATGAATTAATAAATAACTCAATATGTAAAAGAAAAAATAGGATCTAGTAAATGTTACCCTCCATTAAATCAAACTCTTTGATTTTTTCATACAATGCGTTGACTGTTCCAAATTCTTTCAAAGCTTTTACTAACAATCTCAACCAAAGAAAAATATTTTCTTCATCAACCATATTAATAGCTAAAATTGCAGTAATTGCTGGACACTCAACATCGTGATGCTCGTGCCACGCAATATCTCGACATTCTTCATTGCAGTAAATAACATTCGAACACTGACTACAAGGAACGCTACTCAAGGTGTATCTCGAGCAATTCCAGCAATGACGATATCTGTACTCAGATTTAAGTGAGAATGCGTAGGATCTGTGGACCCAGAGAGTTTCACCTGCTTTAATATCTTTGGTAGCTACAATATGACGGCCAAATATTTCAGAATTTCTTATGTCAATAGCACCTGAAGCTCTCAATATTTTTGGATGATCATCTGGTGTTTTAGGGAAAAATACACTACTTTCCCAAATTTTAAAAGGTTTTTTTAAAGATTTATTTGTCTTCAGTTGCTCTAAACTGCTTTTCAATCTTTTTTGGTTATCATCATCCATTTTTTCTACCCAAATCTTTGCTTGGTTAATGGCGTCGTCAACTTCAGAGCGCATTTTTCGATTTAGAGCCAATAAATTCTTTGCTTTGCGAGCATATAATTTAGCCTTTAAATTATCTGGATACCCGATTTCCAATGCTCTCTCTATATCCTTCGAAGAATCTTCATACATACCCCCATTCGTTAGTGCTGCCGAGCGATTTGCAAATCCACGTGCTAATAATTCTGAACCAGGTAGTGCGTAGGCTATCGCCTCACTATAAATTTCTATCAATTTTTCTAGCGGTGCACTTGATATCATCTTATTCCCTTCTTCTAATTTTTTTCTGGCGGTTTCTTCATTTTTTGATTCACGTTTTATGTTTAGAAATATTTTATTTTCTATCAGACGGTTCATTGTATTTTCAATCAAATTTTCATCACTCGTTCCTTGTGAGACATAGTCCAAAATCGTTTCATTCATTAATCGAATGAAATGATCCATATTTATTCCTATTAATCGTAGAGTATTATGAGTAAAGTATGTTTATAATTTTTTTTAATTAAAAATCTCAATTTTCTCTGACTATAATGTAAATTAATATACATATATTTTTGTCAGATTAATTAAATAAGATAGAATTTTACCTTATGATGAAATATCCACTGAAGAACTTGAATGAATTAATTATCTGAGGTATATGTTTCTTTATCTGGAATCTGCGTCGTCGAATGTTATTTTAAAACCAAGACAAAAAGCTAACTATAATAAGCTAAGCATTGTTGCGTTGCGTTTCTGATGAAGTAAAAACAAAAATATCTCGAGTAAGAAGTACAATATATGTACGTAAGGGAATAGCGAATGCAATAGTTGGTTTGGTGTTCCCCTGATTTTAATTTTTAAATCCTTAAGGCATTACTTACAATATCCATTTAAAGTCAAGATTAGAAGTTGGACATTAGCGCGAAAAAGCACAAACATATAAATAATAAAAATCAAAAATAGTAACTTTCTTATGCTGTATTATACATAATCTATAAATAACTACAACATCACTTATTATTCTTTTCATAAATATATATTTCATTACAAATATGATAATTTCATCAATATAATTGCGTTATTACCCGATGAAAAAAGATTTTATACAATTGTATAGAATTATATATCAATTATATATGGACTATATATAATTATATATAGACTATATATAATTGGATAGAAAAAATGGCCCGATCCAATTGTATACAATTTGTATAGAAATTGTATACAATTCTATATAATTCTATACAAATTGTATACAATTCTATATAATTATATACAATTCTATATATTGCAATTATATAGAATTGTATATAATTATATAGAATTGTATATAATTTGTATAAAATTGTATATAATTTGTATAAAATTGTATATAATTATATAGACTTGTATTCAATTTGTATAGAATTGTATACAATTTCTATACAGTTTTATACAATTGGATCGGGCCATTTTTTGTATATAATTTTATACAATTGTATAAAATCTTTTTTCATCGGGTAGGTACGTTTTATCTCACAAAATCTCTCCGGAGATTTCTTACATTGTAAGAAATCTAAACTACTAGATTTTCTATGTATTGTGCCGATCTTTTAGTTTAAGACCTCGGTTATCCGACATTGGAAAAAATATGTATGTTACTGCATGAGTGAAATTGTTTTGAATAAGTCAGCCATTTTTAGGAATTTAATTTATTCATATTAGTTTGGTTGCAGATGATCCTACAACATCACCAGAAAACTTACCGGACTCGAAAGTTAACCAATATTTTGACTTTGGCACGTCGAGTCTATTTGAAAAGGCGGGAAATTATACAATTTCTCTGTTTGACTTATGGCCAGTTACGGCTTTACCAAGTATCGCTTTAGGCGGAATTGGTATTTACCATTAAAATTCGCCGGGTTATAGTGAATTCCTTGCATTGAAAGTTATAAATACTGATCTAACTGAACATGTTGATCCGGTATTGTCTGATGAACAGATGAAGAATTATCAGGAACGAATGAATGATGATGAGGATGAAGATGATAAAAATAAGAAATAAAATATTGAGAAAGATTAATATTAAAAATGACAGTAACTATGACTAAAAAGGATTTAAATTATAATATAAATATTCTATAATGTGTGAAAATAAATTCCAGATAGATAAATGCAAATAATCATTAATTAATATTCTATGATAAATAAATGATGCTTAATTTAAATTTATTTTTAATATTCATAGCTACTTACGTATAAGAAAATATACCATCATTGTTATAAAATTGTATGACTCTTTATTTTTACATAATTAGTAATTTTGATAATTGTTTAAAAATCATCGTTAGTCATTGTGATAAAGAGTATAATTTAAATAATTACGGATACAAATTTTTTAATAAACTTTAATAGCTTTCGTCATCGTACATTTTATTTTTTTATTTTGTTGATCAAGTAATTTAAATTAATAACTTATACTTTATACATTTTATATGAAGTATATAAATATTTATTATAAAAATAATTCTTAAAAATTTATTTGTAGCGGTAAAAATGTATGATTTAGTTGTTTTGAGATTCAAAATATCAAGTATTTTTGGGTTAAAAAATTTACTGATTCTCAAGCTTATATTTTAGATTTTTATTCATATGTATTCTCTAATGCAAGTGATTAAGTTGATTAATCCAATTTTTGCTGCTACCATTTCTTGACAAGGATATTTGTCGGGGCCTAAAAGATTAAGCATTGCTGATAAATCAGCAATCATTTCAATAACTTTTCTTGAAGTAAATTCTTTAGCGGAACGTTTCATATGTCGATCTATTAAAGAAATATGGTTGTTGCACTTCATTAAAATCGTAAACAACTCATTTTCGGTTTTTTTCGGTAGTTCCTATTGAAAAAAATTTGAAATAAAATAAAGATTCAATTAGCAAACTCAACGAGAGTTAGAATTTCATGAACGATATGAAAAAATGAATAATAATTACCGCACATGGTGTAAATCGATAATCTGGACCCCAGCCATTAACGCAAGCCGCGCATTGACACAAAAATCCGTAACCTTTTTGTATAAACTGTCCTCTTTCTACAGCCGGTAATTTTTGATAAGTAGTACCGTAGCTGATACATATTTGTTGACCTTTTTTTATTGGTTGAATTGCAATCTCAGTATTAATATCTCCTGTACGCAGTGAGTATATATTACAGTCACAACTATGGCTACATAAAGACAAAAGAGGTGCCAAAAACATGCCATGATTTACAGAATTTCCTTCACGATTACTTAATAACATCTGCAATACATTAGAAATAATAAATAATTATTTCCTTAAAGAATTTTATGAATAAATAAAGCTTTAGAATAATAAAAATACCTTGACTGCATTTGTCTGAATTATTTCGATATGCCTGTATATCAAGTTCCCAATGAAAATTGCCCATTTGTTATTCATCAACTCTGTTGGATCATCATCAAATCTTCTCCCAAGTATTTCAGTAGTTCCACTTAGCAAAAATAGTATTGTTGCGATTGAAAGTTTTATACCCGGAGTAGCCATTGGATTTAATGTTAATCGAAATAAGGAATAAACACTAGCATATTTTGTATCATCGTAAACGGTCCCAGTGAAAAGTTTGAAAATTGGGTCTAAAATAATTATTTATTAACTATCGAGTAATTAAATATTAAAACAAAAAAACAAATTTAAATATTACCGTGTAGTAAATCAATCTGCTTGACTTTTTCATACAATGCGTTAATCGTCCCGAATTCTTTCAAAGCTTTAACTAGTAATCTCACGCTAAGTAAACATGAGTATCCATAATCATGAAATTTAAAATGAGCTAAAATTGCCGTAATTGCTGGACATTCGATGTCGTGGTGGTTTTGCCAAGCAGTATCACGACATACTTTATTACAGTAAATCACGTTTGAACACTGAGTGCAAGGGACACTACTCCAAGTAGATCTCGAACAATTCCAGCAACATCGATATCTGTATTCAGACTTTAGTGTAAATGCATAAAATCTGTGTACCATGATAGTTTCACCTGCTTTAATATCTTTGGTGGCTACAATATGACGGCCAAATATCTCAGAATTTTTTATGTCAATAGAACCTGAAGCTCTCAATATTGTCGGATTATCATCTGGTGTTTTTGGTAAAAATACACTTTTTTCCCAAAGTTTAACAGGTTTTTTAAAAGATTTATCTGTCTTCAGTTGCTCTAAACTTTTTCTTACTCTTTTTTTGTTGTCATCGTCCATTTTTTCTACCCAAATCTTTGCTTGGTTAATGGCGTCATCAACTTCAGAGCGCATTTTTGGATTAAGAGCTAATAAATTCTTTGCTTTGCGAGCATATAATTTAGCTTTCAAATTATCTGGATACCCGATTTCAAATGCTCTCTCTATATCCTTCAAAGAATCTTTATACATACCCCCATTTGTTAGTGCTGCCGAGCGATTTGCAAATCCACGTGCTAATAATTCTGAACCAGGTAGTGCGTAGGCTATCGCCTCACTATAAATTTCTATCAATTTTTCTAGCGGTGCACTTGAAATTATCTTATTCCCTTCTTCCAATTTTTTTCTAGCGGTTTCTTCATTTTTGGACTCACGCTTTATGCTTGGCAATGCGTTGGTTTCTATTAATTGGTGTATCATTTCTTTAATCGAATTTTCATCATCTGTTACTTGATATAACACATCGCGAATATCCAGCGCCTTTATCTCCCGTAATATGTGATCCATATTCAATTCTAATAATAAATAAATATGAAAGAGTTTTCTTTATAAAGTCCACCCAGAGAATAATTCGCCGTCGGGATCCGCGAAAATTTTCGATTTGTAATGATAATGCGTAGGGACTGCGTGAAATTAGACTAGTTTTCTAAGAGTGGGGGTTGAAACCGACGGCGACTTAATCTCTGGGAGGACTAACTACTTACAATTACGCACTTAAAATTTTTTCTTTAATTATAATGTAACCATATATTCATTTTAAACAAAATAAATAATATTTAGTTACCTTATTGAAAAGAAAAGCCAGTAAATGTATTTGATGAATAATTAATTAATAATCTTACCAGTAAAATACGTTGTAGACTAGTTCAATGGCGTCAGCGATATTATCAGCAAAGGTCTTTTGATTTTGTTCTTAATTCTTATCAACAATTGAACAGTCGCTCGTTCCTTTTTAACACTGACACTGACAGTGCTGCCAGATCGTGCGATAATTTTACCCCTTCTCGTGATGAAATAGCATGGAGTGTAATGGCAAGAGGGGGTAAAAATATTACGCGATTTGGCAGCACTGTCTGACACTGACAGGAGTATACTCTCACACTACGAACCCCCTCTACTCATCCGAAATATACTTTTTCGTTGGGACAACATCAAAGCCAATATGTCCAATATTAATAGTCAGGACTTACAGCTTAAGATCAATTTCCCCATGTTAAATAACATGGGGAAATGAAAAAATTTTGATCTAGTGTAATGTATTTGAATAATAGTCACGTATGTATTTGCAACTGTGTACAAGAACATACAGTTGCAAATAGAATGATTTTTTTGAACATGTTGATCTGGCATTGTCTGATGAAGAGTTGAATAATTATGAGGATCGTATGAATAACGATGGAGATGAAGATGATGAAGAAAATGGAGATGATAAATAAGAAATTAAATGAGAAAGATTTATGTTAAATATTCCGGTTACTATGATTAGAAATTATTTGAATTATAATGTAAATATTCTAATGTGTGAAAAATTAATTCCATATGTATATAAATGCAAATAATCATTAATTAATATTCTATAATAAATAAATTATACTTAATTTGAATTTATTTTTAGTATTCATAACTGGTCATATATAAGAAAACATACCATCATTGTTATAAAATTATAAGGCTATTACTCTTTATTTTTACATAATTAGTAATTTTGATTATTGTTTAAACATAATTATTAGTCATTGTAACATATATTGTAATTGAAATAATTACGTAAAGAAAATTTTTGAAAAATTTTAAAAGCTTTCGTCATCATACACTTTATATTTTTTATATTGTTGATGAAGTAATTTAAATTAATAACTTATACTTCATACATTTTATATAAAGTATATTAATTATAAAAATAATTCTCAGTGCTTCTTAAAAATTTATTTGTAGCGGTAAAAATGTATGATTTAATTGTTTTGAAATTCAAAATATTTAATATTTTTTGGTTAAAAAATTTACTGATTCTCAAACTTATATTTCGGATTTTTAATCATATATGTCTTCTAATGCAATCGATTAAACTGATAAATTCAGATTTTGCTGCTACCATTTCTCGACAAGGGTATCTGTTGCCGCCCAAAAGATTAAGCATTGCTGATAAATCTGTCATTATTTCAATAATTTGACTTGGAGTGATATCTTCAGCGGAACGATTCTCAAGTCGATTCATTATAAAAGAATGAGTGCTACACTTTATTGAAATCATAATTAACTCACGTTAGGTTTTTTCCGGTAGTTGTTCCTATTGAAAAAAAATTTTAAATAATATAGATTCACTTGTCAAACTTAACGTGAGTGAACATCTCATGAACGATATGAAAAAATAAATAATAATTACCACACATGGTAGAGGTGAATAATCTGGACCCCAGCCATTAATGCAAGCCGTGCATTGACACAAAAATTTGAACTTCATTTGTATGAACTGTCTTCTTTCTACAACCGGGGAATCTCGATAATGAGTTCCCTAGGTGATATATATTTGTTCACCTTTTTTGAATGGCTGAACTGCAATCTCAGCATTTATATCTCCGGTATATAGTGTGTATATATTATGGTCGCAACTATGACTACATAAATCAAAAAGTGGTGCCAAAAATAAGCCACAACTTATATTATGTTCTTCACGATTACTTAGTAACATCTGCAATACATCAGACGTAATAAATAATTATTTCCTTGAAGAATTTTATAAATAAATAAAGCCTTAGAATAACAAAAATACGTGAATCGCATTCGTCTGAATTATTTCCATGGGCCTAAACATCAAGTTCCCAATGAAAATTGCCCACTTGTTGTTCATCAACTCAGTTGGATCATCAAATCTTCTCCCAAGTATTTCAGTAGTTCCACTCAACAGAAATAGTATTTTAACGATTGTATGTCCTATGCTCATAGTGGCGATCGGGTCTAATTTTAATCAAAATAAAGAATAAACACTTGCATATTTTGTATCGTCGTATACATCTCCAGTGAAAAGTTTCAAAATTGAGTCTGAAATAATTATTTATTAGTAAATAATTCAGAATGTAAAAAAAAAAAAAAAAATAGAATACAGTAAAACTTACCATCTATTAAATCAATATCTTTGACTTTTTCATACAATGCGTTGACTGTTCTAAATTCTTTTAAAGCTTTTACTAGTAATCTCACGCTAAGTAAACATGAGTCTAAATACTCATGAAATTTAAACAAAGATAAAATTGCCGTAATTGCTAGACATTCGACGTCGTGGTAGTTTTGCCAAGCAGTATCACGACATTCTTCATTACAGTAAACAACGTTTGAACATTGAGTGCAAGGGACACTACTCCAAGTAGATCTCGAACAATTCCAGCAACATCGATATCTGTATTCAGACTTTAGTGTAAATGCATAAAATCTGTGTACCATGATAGTTTCACCTGCTTTAATATCTTTGGTGGCTACAATATGACGGCCAAATATCTCAGAATTTTTTATGTCAATAGAACCTGAAGCTCTCAATATTTTCGCATTATCATCTGGTGTTTTAGGTAACAATTCACTACTGTCCCAAAGTTTAACAGGGTTTTTAAAAGATTTACTTGTCTTCAGTTTATCTAAACTGGGTAATAGCATCATCAACTTCAGAGCGCATCATTGAATTCAAAGCTAACAAATTCTTTGCTTTGCGAGCATATAATTTAGCCTTTAAATTATCTGGATACCCGATTTCCAATGCTCTCTCTATATCCTTCGAAGAATCTTCATACATACCCCCATTCGTTAGTGCTGCCGAGCGATTTGCAAATCCACGTGCTAATAATTCTGAACCAGGTAGTGCGTAGGCTATCACCTCACTATAAATTTCTATCAATTTTTCTAGCGGTGAACTTGATATCATCTTATTTCCTTCTTCTAACTTTTCTTTAGCGGTTTCTTCATTTTTGTACTCACGCTTTATGCTTGGCGATTCTTCGCTTTCTATTAAAAGGTGTATCAATTTTTTAATAAAATTTTCATCACCTGTTTCTTGATATAACACATCGGGAATAACCGGCGCATTTGTCTCTCGTAATAAGTGATCCATATTCATTTCTAAAAATAAATAAATGTGGAAGATTTTTATTTATAACTATTTACAATTACGTATTCAAGTGCATTCTCAGACAGTTCCCCCCTCCACTTTGTAAAAATTTAATTAATTAATTACAAAGAAATTAAAACTTTAATTGAAAAAAGAACAACGTACAAGTAATTTTGCCGAGATATAGAATTTAAAAAAAATTACTTACAGTTGATGCCGATTGGGAGTTAAACGAAATTTGTCAAATAAATTTTACCCTACAAAATTTGAAAATTCGAACTTAAAAATTGACATAAAGATTTTACTGAAATTTATTAAACAAATTTTGTTTAACTCCCAATCGGCATCAACTGTAAGTAATTTTTTTTTTAATTCTATTTCTCGGCGAAATTACTTGTACGTTGTTCTTTCTTCATTTAAAGTTTTAATTTCTTTTTAATTAATTAATTTAATTTTGATACGTTTATGACAATTGAGTCATTGAAAATTTTTGAAAAGTGGAAGGCACTGTCTGAGAATGCCCTTAAAACGTTCTTGTTAATTATTATATGTAACCGCAAATTGTTATTTTAAACAAGATAAATAATATTTAGTTACCTTATTAAAAAATAAAAACTTTTAAATATATTCGAAGAATAATTAATTAATAATCTTATCAATAAACTACCTTGTAGATTTGTTCAATTAAGTCAGTGATATTATAAACAAAGTTCTTTTACTTTTATTCTTATCGACAGCCGTTTGTTACTTTATGACAGCGGTATATTGAAACAAAAGTTTCTTTTGCGTGTGTTTCTTTCTTTTTTTTTCTTTTATAGAACCCAAACAATGAGCATAGTTGTCCCAACGGGTGTCCGTCGCACTACGGATCCCCTCTACTCATTCGAAACATACTCTTTCGTTGGGACAACTTTAGAATATTTGAGGAAAATGCAGTTGGTATCCCCCTATTCATATATTTTAAGGCCGCATTTACAACGAGATAAAGTACGTAAAACTTTAACCTATAAATATGATAAAAAAATATTTGAATTATAATTTTTAGATATTTAAGTGAGAAAAACAAATTTTATATGATGTACATACATACGATCATCTGTCAATATTCTATAACAAATAAATTACATTTAATTTAAATTGATTTTTAATATTTCTAATTATCGGTGAATTTCTATGGATTGATTTCAAAATTCAAATTTTTACTTTTATTAATAATTTAAATTGTCCGATTAAATTATAACAATTCTATAAAATTTTATAATTATAAGTAAAATACATAATTGACAACTTTAATTACATCAATTAGTTTTTATTATTATAATTGAAACAATAACAAGTGCAAAATTTTTATTAGATTTTTATTATTATTATACATTCCATTGGTTTTATTTTCCTCATAAAATTATTATAATTTATAATTTTAATTTTATAAAAATTGTGTGATTATAAAAGTACTTATTTTTAAACTAATTCAGTGTTTCTTGAATAAAAAAATTTTTTTTTAGCAAATTTGTGAGATTTAATATTTTGTTGGCTTGAAAATTTGCTCATTATTCTCAAACTCATCGTACTGATTTATATTCATTTATATATACCCTGCGATACAGTTGAATATTTCGAATAATGCAAGCTTTGTTTCTACTATTTCTTTACAGGGGTATCTATCACTGCCGATAGTATTAAGCATTTTTGATAAATCAGATATTATTTCAATAATTTTACTCGAAGTAATATCTTTAGTAGAACGCTTCATAAGTAATTTTATTATAGGAATATGTGTGTTACACTTTCTTAAAATTTTAATCAACTCGTAATTGGTTTTTTCCGGTAGTTGATCCTATTGAAAAAAATTTCAATAAACATTAAGATTAACTTAGACAACTGAACGTATGTGAACCCTCGCAGATTTGAATCACGGTGGAAACACGGTGGGTTTGTTCCATTTTACCATTGTGATTATGCGGTGTATCCACCGTGATTACGCGGTGGCTTGGCCACTGTGTATACACGGTGTTTCCACTGTGATTACGCGGTGGACACAACATGGAACCACAGTGGTGAAATAGCACAAATACACCGTGTAACCACGGTGGATTCACGGTGCTTCCACTTCCACGGTGTTTCCACCGTGATTCAAATTTGCGAGGGAATAGTTGATTAATTATTTATAAAGAAATCATAATTACCACACAAGATACGTGGCGATAATTTGGGCCCCATTCATTAATGCAAGCCGTGCATTGACACCAAAATTTGAAAAACATTCGTATAAACTGTTTTCTTTGAAACGCCGGTAATTCTTGAAAATATGGCCCGTAGGTGAGATATATTTGTTGACCCTTTTTGATTGGCTGAACTGCAATTGTAGCATTGATATCACCTGTAGATAATGGGTAGGTGTTGCGATCACAACTATGGCTACATAAATCTTCGAGTGGTGCCAAAAAGGAACCACATTTTATATTACTTCCTTGACGATTATTTGAGAACATCTGCAATATATTAGACATAATAGATTAATATTTCATCAAAGAATTTTATACATGATCAAAGTCTTGGAATAATGATAAAAATAATGGAAATACGTCGATTGAATTCGTCTGAATTATTTCCATGTGCCTAAACATCAAGTTCCCAATGAAAACTGCCCACTTGTTGTTCATCAACTCAGTTGGATCATCATATCTTTTCCCAAGTATTTCAGTAGTTCTAACTAACAGGAATAGTATTCCAACGATTTTGAATGCTAGGCCTTCTGTAAGTACTGGATTCGATTTTAATCGAAATAATGAATAAACGCTCGCATATTTTGTATCGTCGTATACGTTTCCAGTAAACAGTTTTAAAATCGGGTCTGAAATAATTATTTATGAATTAGTAAATATTTCAATATAAAAAAAAAATAGAATATTGTAAATCTTACCCTCTATTAAATCAATCTCTTTGATTTTTTCCCACAATGCGTTGACTGTTCCAAATTCTTTCAAAGCTTTTACTAATAATCTCACCCCAAGCAAACATTTTTCTTCATTATCAATATCAATAGCTAAAACTGCAGTAATTGCTGGACATTCAACATCATGATGCTCATGCCATGCGATATCTCGACATCTTTCATTACAGTAAATAACGTTTGAACACTGATTACAAGGAACGCAACTCAAAGTATATCTCGCACAATTCCAGCAATATTGATATCTGTATCGAGACTTTAATGTGAATGCGTAAGATCTGTGAACCCAGAGAGTTTCACCTGCCTTAATATCTTTGGTAGCTACAATATGACGACCAAATGTTTTAGAATTTTTTATGTCAATAGAACCTGAAGCTCTCAATATTTTCGGATTATCATCTGGTGTTTTAGGTAAAAATTCACTTTTTTCCCAAAATTTAACAGGTTTTTTTAACGATTTCTTTGTCTTCAGTTGATCTAAACTGCTTTTCACTCTTTTTTTGTTATCATCTTCCATTTTTTCTACCCAAATGTTTGCTTGGGTAATGGCATTATCAACTTCAGAGCGCGTCATTGAATTCAAAGCTAACAAATTCTTTGCTTTGCGAGCATATAATTTAGCCTTTAAATTATCTGGATACCCGATTTTAAATGCTCTTTCTATATCCATCAAAGAATCTTCATACATACCCCCATTTGTTAGTGCTGCCGAGCGATTTGCAAATCCACGTGCTAATAATTCTGAATCAGGTAGTGCATAAGCTATCGCCTCACTATAAATTTCTATCAATTTTTCTAGCGGTGCACTTGATATCATCTTATTCCCTTCTTCTAACTTTTTTTTAGCGGTTTCTTCATTTTTTGATTCACGTTTTATGTTTAGAAATATTTTATTTTCTATTAGACGGTTCATTGTATTTTCAATCAAATTTTCATCACTTGTTCCTTGTGAGACATAGTTCAAAATCGCTTCATTCATTAATCGAAAGAAATGATCCATATTTACTTCTATCGATCGTAGAGTATTATGAGTAAAGTATGTTTATAAATTTCTACAATTAGAAACTTAAAATTTTCATTGACTATAATCTAAATAAATTTACATATATATTTTTGTTCGATTAATTAAATAAAATAGAATTTTACCTTATGATGAAATGTCCTAAATGACTTGAATGAACTATTACTCCACGTAGAATACGTGTCGAATGTATTCAGTTGCGTCAGTTTATATTACGAGTAACATATATGTCCTTATCGATAGCTGTTTGTTATTTTAATATTGAATGACGTTTACGATGCCGAGCAATAATTGCGGTGTATAAGTTTCTTTCCCTGAAATCTGCGCAATGATTCAGGAGAGGAGAGGCACTAAATATATGTATATATAGTATGTGTAGGAAACAGCTTAATTGTTATTTTAGATTTTTAATCTTTCGTTTTAGGCTGCGTTTAAAGTCGATAAAGTATATAAAAAAATTAAGCATTGTTACGTTTAGGGAAATAAAAAAATCAAACGATTGAAGCAAAAATATTTAACTTTATATTTTATTGCTTTCTTTTCCAATTTTTTTTTTAATAACTTGAATGAAATATTTATTTCTAATTTTTTAAATTTTAATCTTTTATGTAACTGCAGTTATTTTTTATGAAATTAGAAATTTTTTTGTGATCTCTCAAGCGGCACAAAAAGAATTCTTGACTTTTTGTTAAATTTAAGGCGACAATTTGTCATTCTGCAACCAATCGTTAACTTAAATTTAACCACAAGTCTATTTTTTTTGTGTCGCTTGGGTTCAGTCTAATTTTTAAAAAAGGTTTTAGTCTGATGTTAGCTTTTTGACGTCTTTGTATTTTTAAAATGATGTCCTAGTGTGCGTGCAATTATTTGTATAAATATATGAGTGGGTCCGTAAATATTCGATATTTTTTGAATAAATTATCATTCATTTTTTATTGAAAAAGTAAAATGAAATTTTACAATTGATAAATTTAAGTGACCATCAATTATATTTTGTAGATTTATTAATTCAAACAATTATCATTACGCTATGAAAATAATGTTATAATTATATAAAAGTAATAATTTAGTTTTTCTTTTTAAAACTATATGATTTTTTGGTTTTATTTTATTATTTTTTACTGTTCATAACAAAATATTAATTTCTACTATACCATAGTTTAAAATTATAAAATTTTTTTTTTTAAAGCTAAAGGAAATGTTAAAAAAAATTATTAGTATCCAGCAATCCACATGTAAATATTAAGTAATAAATTTTTTGCATGTTCTATTTCGGTACAGTAATTAACATAATTGCCATAAGTATTGAGCAATTCCAATAATCCCGAAATTGTTTTTAAAATATCACGTGGAGATTTATCACGGGTTGATTTTTGATATGATTTAACTATCGGTGGATATTCGTTATATTTCTTCATAATTTGAAGTAATTTATTCATATTTTTTATCGCCACTGGCTGCGCCTATAAAATAAAAAGTCAATTAATAACTTTTCTACTGCATTGAATACATTTTATGCAACAAAATCATTGATAAAAAGTTCCCCGTGTTGTTAAGCTTAAAGACAATAAAGGTTTAGGATTTGTTCGTGGAGACAGTTATTCAATTAACAATAAAAAAGAAAAAAAATTACCACACGCGACGGTGGACGATACTGTAGGTTCCAATTATTACTACAAGGAATGCATTCACACCAAAATGATTTTTTTCCATCAAAAGCTGTCGTCTCTGAGTTGGTGCATCTCGATAATACGACGCGTAGCCGATACAAATCTGGTCACTTTTTTTTATCGGTTGCAGTGCAATAACTGCATTAATGTTTCCGGAAGCATATTGATAAACATTGCAATCACAGCTGTGGCTGCATAAACCCGATGAAAAAAGATTTTGTCTAATTATATATGGTCATGCATAATTGTCTATATATGATCAGATCCAAAAATTGGCCAGGTCTGATCATACATAACTTGATCTGTTTATACATGATCATATATGATTATATATAATCATGCATGAACGAATATAGTCTTTTTTAGAATCTCATTTAGAATATCTGTAAATTATTAATTAAGTTGTTTAATTAGGATTTATTGTCTTCATCAATATCAATGTCGGTTAAAATTAATTAAAAAAAAAAATTATTAACCATTGACTATTATTTTACTACGAGGTCACCCGTCCAATTAATGTCCCACGTCGATGCTGTTTAACTTTGGTTATCGATGGTTTGTAGTCTGATCCTCTAGTCTGTTATACACTTACAATTAAGAAACGTTTTTGGCATTACTTAACTCAAATAATCAAATTGATACATCCTACGTAGATAATGCACCTAATGATGAATTTATCTATAAACTTATAAATATTCGTATATCAATCGATATCGATTTATACTTTTAAATTGCCGCCGAAACCTTTGAATATTTTTTAAGTATTGGGGATTTAAGTTTGATTGATAGTTGACAGAATAAAAATTTAATAACATTGATATTAAAAAATTGTCATATTATTTAATATATATATATATATATATACAGGGTGATTCAGAATTACCTTCACAGCGGGAAAATTTGAATAGAGGAGACGATTCTGAGCATAAAGTTCCTTAGCCATTTTTCAAAATTCTCAATAGTTTTTGAGTTATTTAAAATCTAAATTGACCAATCAAAGACATGCTTTGAGATTTAAAAAAAATTAAAAAGAATAATAAAAAAGTTTGGCAACGCCGCAACAGTAAACTTCAAGTTATACACTATTTATTTAATTTAAAAAGTTCGATTTGTCACAAAAGAGAAACAAAACACACAATTACAACATAGAATATATTCGTATATTTTGTTTTATCTTTTCTCTTTTTATAGAAAGAATTATTAATGGAAAATAATGCTTTTATTAAAAATAAAGCTTTTGGAAATTCGACAAAACAAAAATTACAGATTTTTAATTATATGATGAGCAACCCAGATTAAAAAAAGAAATTTGAAAACTAATTGAATTATGTTTTACCAGAATAGAAGCAATTTCAAATAGACAAATATATAGATACACATTATTTTAGAATCTTTTATTCCGCTTGCTCTGTCTCGCTCAAGACTTTGCTAAGCGCTCATTGTACGTCATACAAAACATATTTGTAAAGATCTCGCGGATTGTCTTGTTAAACATCATCCAAGTGATCTTTCTCGGCGATTAGCTATCTGACTATCTCGCTAACGATCTTGCTGGTGATCTTTCTTAGAATTTTGCTGGTGATCTTGCTGATGGTCTTGCTGAGGGTCTTGGTGGTGGTCTTGCTGATGGTCTTGCTGGTGGTCTTGCTGATGGTCTCGCTGGTGGTGTGGTCTTGCTGGTGGTCTTGCTGGTGGTCTTGCTGGTGGTCTTGGTGGTGGTCTTGCTGGTGGTCTTGCTGATGGTCTTGCTGGTGATCTTGCTGACCATCTGGCTGATCACCAGCAGGACCACCAGAAAGATCACTAGCAGGACCTTCAGCAAGACCATCAGAAAGATCACCAGCGAGACCATCAGCAAGATCTTCAGCAAGACCACCAGCAAGGCCTCCAGCAAGACCTCCAGCAAGACCGCCAGCAAGACCACCAGCAAGACCACCAGCAAGACCACCAGCAAGACCACCAGCAAGACCACCAGCAAGACCACCAGCAAGACCACCAGCAAGACCATCAGCAAGATCACCAGCAAAATTCTAAGAAAGATCACCAGCAAGATCGTTAGCGAGATAGTCAGATAGCTAATCGCCGAGAAAGATCACTTGGATGATGTTTAACAAGACAATCCGCGAGATCTTTACAAATATGTTTTGTATGACGTACAATGAGCGCTTAGCAAAGTCTTGAGCGAGACAGAGCAAGCGGAATAAAAGATTTTAAAATAATGTGTATCTATATATTTGTCTATTTGAAATTGCTTCTATTCTGGTAAAACATAATTCAATTAGTTTTCAAATTTCTTTTTTTAATCTGGGTTGCTCATCATATAATTAAAAATCTGTAATTTTTGTTTTGTCGAATTTCCAAAAGCTTTATTTTTAATTAAAGCATTATTTTCCATTAATAATTCTTTCTATAAAAAGAGAAAAGATAAAACAAAATATACGAATATATTTTATGTTGTAATTGTGTGTTTTGTTTCTCTTTTGTGACAAATCGAACTTTTTAAATTAAATAAATAGTGTATAACTTGAAGTTTACTGTTGCGGCGTTGCCAAACTTTTTTATTATTCTTTTTATTTTTTTTTAAATCTCAAAGCATGTCTTTGATTGGTCAATTTAGATTTTAAATAACTCAAAAACTATTGAGAATTTTGAAAAATGGCTAAGGAACTTTATGCTCAGAATCGTCTCCTCTATTCAAATTTTTCCGCTGTGAAGGTAATTCTGAATCACCCTGTATATATGTATATATATATATATATATATTTTTCATATCAATGAAGTCTGATCAGATTTAAACATACATAGACATATATAACTACATATAGGTTTATATCAGTCATGTCTGATCAGATCTAATTATATATAGGCCTATATCTAATTATATATGAGTTTGTATCAATCATGTCTGATCAGATCTAATCATGTATAGACTCATATATTATCATATATGGGGTTACAACAGCCAGGTATGATTATATCTAATTATATATAGACTCATATATGATCAGATCTGATCATATATAGACTTATATATGGTTATATATGGAGTGATAACAGCCAGGTATGATTATATCTAATTATACATAGACTCATATATAATCAGACCTGATCATATATAGACTTGTATATGTTTATATATGGGGCCATAACAGCCAGGTATGATCAAATCTAACTATATATAGACTTATATATAAATAGATCTCATCATATATAGACTTATGTATGATTATATATGGGGTTATAACAGCCAAGTATGATCATATCTAATTATACATAGACTTATATATAATCAGATCTGATCAGATCTAATTATATATAGACTAATATATAATCAGATCTGATCATATATAGACTTATATATGGGCTCATAACAGCCAGGTATGATCAGATCTAATTATGTATGAGGTCATATATAATTATATATAATTATATATGACCCCATATATAATCATGCATGATTATATATAACTTCATATATGATTATATATAATCATATATGATCATAAATATGAACATATATATTCATATATGATTAGACAAAATCTTTTTTCATCGGGAACTTAAAAGTGGCAATAAAACGCTATCGACTTTTACCGTATTTCCTTTGTTGTCATTCGGCATTATCTAAAACAATTTTTAAAGAGCATTATACATAATGTATTTCAAGGTATATGCGATGAAATTAATCTATTTAATTTTCATTGGTCTAATTATTTAATAGAATTAAAAAAAAATATTTTAGTTATACCCGGGTCAAAAATAAAACTTGATTCAGGCTCGCTTCACCTTATTTTCTTTTGAAGTTGTCAATTTGCCGACGATTTTTCGATAAGATCTCAACTTTTTAACTTCCCGCTAAGAAAATCGACGATTTTCGAAAAGTTGGGAAGTTATTGTTTTCACCCCGATTTTCGAAAGTCGAGTTTTCATCAGATGTCGACGTTTTGAGGTCCTAGGAAGCTATTCTGACTATTTTCAGAATGATGTCCGAGTGTATGTATGTATGTATGTGTGTGTGTGTGTATGTATGTGTGTGTGTGTGTGTGTGTGTGTGTGTGTGTGTGTGTGTGTGTGTGTGTGTGTGTGTGTTGTGTGTAAACTCTTTGTAAATTTTTAACTAATGAATCGATTTAGATGGTTGAGGTGGCAATCGAAAGAGCTTGTTGGCCCTCAATTTTTCTGAAAATTTCAGATCATTTGATCAAGTAGACTCGAAAATATTGGCGAATTACGAGAAAAAAAAAATTTTTTTTTTTAGTTTTTTAGTGATTTCTCAGAAACGACTTGAACGATCGACTTCAAAATCTAATCAGCTCTAGAACTTTATGAGCCGCGTCGAATGCTACCTCAACCATCTCAATCGGTTAATTTGTTCGAGAGATATCGTTGGCGAAAGAAATGATAAAAAACGGTTTTTTTCTATTATCTTTAAAGTGACTTATCCGATCAATTTCAAAATTCTATCAGCTCTAGAATCCAAGAAAACGCGCCGATTGCCACCTCAAACGTCAATATCGGTTGATTAGTTCAAAAAATATCGGCGCTGAAAAGTCAAAAACATAACATTTTATGTTATTTTTTCCAGATAAATCAAAATATAATGTGCTAAAATGTGTCTGAAATCATACCAACTCTTTCTCTTTATAGTCTCTTTCGATCATCAGATAATGTCATAAAACTTGTTCCTTAGTTTAAACATATTGTCAGCAAAAAATTGAAAAACCCAGTCTTTAATGTTTTTCTCGGATATTCCATATATTATTGCTCTGACCTAAGTCAAAAAACTCATTCAAATCTTGATTTTGATCACTGACCTTGATTTCTGCCTCAACACATTTATTTCAGATAACATAATCGATAATAAAAATTTAAAAGCCGCTTCTTCATTAACGATTTTCGATTCTTAACTTTTCAAACTCTAGCATAAAACGTAACTTGTTAGAGCTTGAAAAGCTCATAAAAAAATGATTCCATGTAATAGCATTTTCGGGCTCGAAGAGCTCGAAAATATAATCACAGTGATTTTTTCAAGCTCCTTGAGCTCGAAAACAGCGGGAAGTTTTGGGGCTGGCCTGCAGGGTCAACCAACGCCCAGATTTTTTTTAACTTTTTTCATCTTAATTTCATCTTATTTGTATTTTTTTAATCTTAGTTTGAACTTATTCGCCTTTGCTTCGAGCACGATAGTCATTCACCTTACTTTTGGTTTGCTGAATTAAGTCGAAAAAAAGTTATATATTCGCCTTACTTTCGCCTTAATATATAAAAATTATTTCACCGTAGTTTTGACTTTTTCGCCTTATATTTTAAGCCGAATAAGTCTAAACCAAGTCAATTTCGACTTGATCTTGACTTTTTCGTCTTAAAATTTAAGTCGAATAAATCAAAACCAAGTCAATTTTAAATCAAAATCTTCAACTTTTTCGTCTTAAATCGTGACTAAGTGAGCCAGTTAAGTCTAAACCAAGGCGAAAACTCAATGGATTTCATATCTCCGTAAAAAAAGTCGAGTTTGTCTTATAAAAAACAGCTCCAAATTTCGACTTGGTAAACCAAGTCTAAATCAAGTTTTATTTATGACTTGGGATACATTACCCAAAATCAATAAGTCTTTTGTTAATTGATTTTGTTACATGATAAATGGAAAAATAATTAATAATTACCGCAATGGAATTAGTTGTAGCAATTTCCATATGTTGAAACAGTAATTTTCCGATAAAATTTCCAAAATTAATATTTTTTAACTCGCGGATCTTATCAATTTTTTTATTGAATACATCAGTTGTTGCAGCCAAAATAAAAAGTATCTTGATAGCTTTACAAGTATAAAATATTGATTTCCATACTTCAAAATTTATTCGTAAAAATGCGTATACACTTGCATATTTGGTATCATCAAACACTCCCTGAGTGAAACATTTTGTAATTGAATCTATAAAAATCATAAAAAAATATATAAGTAATTAAATCATTTCATAAAAATAAAACAAAAATTTTACCGTCAATTTGATCAATTTCTTGGACTTTATTGAATAATGCTTCTACTGTTCCGAATTCTTTAATAGCTTTTACAAGTATTCGCAGACTCATAAGACTCATTTTGATCATCTTTTTATCAATAGCTACAAGCTTTACAAGTATTCGCAGACTCATAAGACTCATTTTGATCATCTTTTTATCAATAGCTACAAGTGCATTGATAACAGGACACTCAATATCGTGGTTCTTCTGCCAGGCGTCATCGCGGCATTTTTCGTTACAGTGAACGACATTGGCGCATTGACTGCAAGGAACGCAACTCCAAGTAAATTTTAAACAATTCCAACAGTATGTGTGCCAATATTTATTCATTAGTACCGCTGAATAAGCTTTGTGTGTCATAATAACTTCACCTGCTTTAATATTTTTTGTAGCTACAATATGTCGACCAAATTTCTCAGACTGCCGGATATCAATAGCGCTTGAAGCTCTCAATATTTTAGGATTATCATTGGTCATTTTTGGCAAAAATAAACTATCATCCCATTTTTTAACAGGTTCTTTGAAAGATTTCATCTTCAGTTGATCTAAGCTGTCTTCCACTTTTTTTTTATTATCATCATCCATTTTTTCTACCCAAATATTTGCTTGGGTAATGGAGTCATTAACTTCAGGACACATTTTTGGATTAAGAGCTAGCAAATTTTTTGCTTTGCGAGCATATAATTTAGCCTTTAAATTATCTGGATACCCGATTTCAAATGCTCTTTCTATATCCTTCAAAGAATCTTCATACATTCCAAAATTTGCTAGTACTGCCGAGCGATTTGCAAATCCACGTGCTAATAATTCTGAACCCGGCAGTGCATAGCAGGCTATTGCTCCGCTATAAATTTCTATCAATTCATCCAAAGGTGCGATTGATACCACCTTATTTCCTAAATCTATTTTTTGCGTTGCGATTTCCTTATTTTTTGATTCATGTTTAATAGAAATCTCTCCTTCTTTTATTGTTTTTTGAATAGCGTCTTCAATTAAATTCTCATAGTAACTGTCACTTGTACGTTCTCTGAAAGTGAATGACTCTATTTCCCGAGCTAGTTTTTCTCCATCCATAGCTGTAATTCAGACAAAATAATGAGTCATTAAAATATATATATTTAGAATGATAGTATTTACTGATCACTTTATCATTATACTGGTTCCGTAACAAAATATCCGAAGACAAAATAACCGCAGACAAAATTACCACACGACAAAATATCCGAGGTCAAAATAACCGCACGACAAAATAACCGCGGGCTAAACATCCTAACGACAAAATAACCACAAGACATAATCGATCCGCGCGATAAAATTTACCGGAAAAACTAAATCAGTTGACGAAGCAACCGTGACAAAATAACTGTACGGTCAAATATCAGTTGCCAAAAAAACGTCAAATCGATATATTTGAATAACTAATTTATAATGATTAATTAGGAATTATCAAGCAAGTTTTGACAAGTTTTATTACTGAAGTATACAAGAATAATTTTTATGTAAAACAATATTATTAATGATCTGCAAATGTAATGATCTAATGGCATAAATATTGTAATTCATAAATACATTCAAATTATCGAGTATACATTTGTCATGATTGAATTACATTTCAATAGTCATTTATGACCATTGTGTGTGTACAATTACAAAAATATACCCACACACCAAAAAGCTGTAAAAAATAGCACCCTTTTTTCACAAATTTAGTGTGTGCGCGATTACAAAAATGTACCGACACACAAAAAGGTATAAAAAAAAACCCCCCTTTTTTTACGAATTCTGTGTGTGTGCAATTACAAAAATATACCCACACACAAAAAAGCTGTCAAAAACAGCGCTCTTTTTTCACGAATTTTGTGTGTGTGCGATTACAAAAATGTGCCGACACACAAAAAAGCTATGAAAAATAGCGCCCTTTTTTCACGAATTTTGTGTGTGTGTGTGATTATAAAAATATGACCATTACCATATAAATTTTTCTTAAGGATATTTTGTCGTGTGATTATTTTGCCCGAGGACATTTTGTCATGTAGTTATTTTGTCCGCGGACATTTTGTCGTGTGGTTATTTTTTCCGCGGATATTTTGTCGTGCGGTTATTTTGTCCGGGATATTTTGTCGCGGTTATTTTGTCTGCGGATATGTAGTCGCGGCACCATTATACTACTTGTCGTTCTCAATTTATATAGTTCATTTTTTTTCCGTGCAGTCATGTTAATGCAATTATTATGTTTACATTTATTTATTTATTATTATATTATTTTAATGAATTAAACTAATTACAATGTAATTGTAAATTAAAGAATGTTAATTTTGTATTTTCTTTACTGTTTTTTTCGAAGCTTAAAATATTTTAGTTTACATTGAATTAACTCTGTTTATAATGATACTGTTTTTTTTCTAAACTTAAAATATCTTAGTTTACATTGAATTAACTCTATTTATTACGTTTAACAAGTAAATTACAGACACCGATAACTATGCGGATTATATTATAATCAACAGCTAAAATTACGGGGAAGCATAAACATTACAGATTTGTGACAGGTCATAAGTGAGGCTGTTTGCATAGAAAAAACTTTTACGTTGTCATAAATTACCATAATAATTTTATCTTTCGTCATCATACATTTTATTTTTTTCATTTTCTTGAAGAAGTTATTTTAATTTATAACTTATACTTCATACATTTTATATAAAGTATAAAATAGGAGGCCCAGTACCCCATAAGGGAACTAGTACCCGATCACTCATGTATGTGTATATCTATATTTACTAAATTATACTAAATATAGATATAAACATTCATGATCGGGTACTAGTTCTCTGATCGGGTATTAGGGCTTTTACATTATAAATATTCATTATGAAAATAATTCTCATATCAGTGTTTCTTGAAAATTTGTTTGTAGCGATAAAAATGTATGATTTAGTTGTTTTGAGATTAAAAATATTTAGTAGATTTTGGGTAAAAAATTTACTCATTTTCAAACTTATATTGCGAATTTTTATTCATGTATATCTTCTAATGCAAATAATTAAGCGGGCTAATGCTTTTTTGGCTTTTATCATTTCTTTGCAAGGGTATCTGTCACCACCTAATAGATTGAGCATTGATGATAAATCAGACATCATTTCAATAATTTTACTTGGTGTAATATCTTTAGAAAAACGTTTCGCAAGTAAATTTATCATAGGAATATAGGTGGCACATTTCAATGAAATTATAATTAGCTCATGGGTGATTTTGTCCGGTAGCTGTTCCTATTAAAAAAAATTTTTAAATAATGTGAGGATTCATTTGGAAAACTTAACGTGTAAGTTAACGTCTCATGAACGATATGAAAAAATAAATAATAATTACCACACATGGTAGAGGTTGATAATCTGGACCCCAGCCATTAACGCAAGCCGTGCATTGACACAAAAATTTGAAACTTTTTTGTATCGATTGTCTTCTTTCAGCAGCCGGTGATTGCCAATAATTAGGTCCATAGGTGATACATATTTGTTGACCTTTTTTGATTGGCTGAACTGCAATCGGAGCTACAATGTCTCTTGAACGTATGGAGTCGATGTTATAGTCACAACTATGGCTACATAGATCTAAAAGTGGTGCCAAATACGAGCCACATGCTACGTAGTTTCCTTGACAATCATTTGAGGTTATCTGTAACCCATCAATTGAGATAAAAATTCTTTCAGAAAATTTTATAAAAAAAATTTAAAAAACACAGGATAGACATAAAAATATGCAAATACTTTTAACGAATTTGTTAGAACTATTTCAATGTGTCTACATATCAAATTTCCAATAAAAGTTGTCCATTTGTTGTTCATTAACTCAGTTGGATCATCAATTTTTTTACCGAATAATATTTCAGTAGTTCCACTTAATAGAAATAGAATTTCAACGATTAAACGTTCTATACCCATTATGGACATTGGATATGATTTTGATCGAAATAAGGAATAAACACTAGCATATTTTGTATCATCGTATACATTTCCAGTGAAAAGTTTTAAAATTGGGTCTGAAATAATTGTGTATGAATTAGTAAGTTATTATTAATAAAAATAAGAAAAACAGATTTAAATCTTACCTCGTGTTGATTCAATCTCGTTAACTTTATCATACAATGCTTCAATTATTTCAAATTCTTTCAAAGCTCTAACTAATAATCTCACCCAAAGCAAACATTTTTCTACACTAGATCCAAATTGAGCTAAAATTGCTGTGATCGCTGGGCATTCGACGTCGTGGTGGTTCTGCCAAGCAGTGTCACGACATTCTTCATTGCAGTAGATAACGTTTGAACATTGATTACAAGGGATGCTACTCCAAGTATATCTCGAACAATTCCAGCAATGTCGATATCTGTATTCAGACATGAGTGTAAATGCATAAGATCTGTGAACCCAGAGAGTTTCACCTGCCTTAATATCTTTGGTAGCTACAAGATGACGGCCAAATGTTTCAGAATTTTTTATGCCGATAGCACCTGAAGCTCTCAATATTTTCGGATTATCATCTGGTATTTTAGGTAAAAAGACATTAATTTCCCAAAATTTAAAAGGTTTTTTTGAAGATTTCTTTATCTTCAGTTGATCTAAACTGCTTTTCACTCTTTTTCTATTATTATCATCCATTTTTTCTACCCAGATGTTTGCTTGGGTAATAGCATCATCAACTTCAGAGCTCATCATTGAATTCAAAGCTAACAAATTCTTTGCTTTGCGAGCATATAATTTAGCCTTTAAATTATCTGGATACCCGATTTCCAATGCTCTCTCTATATCCTTCGAAGAATCTTCATACATACCCCCATTCGTTAGTGCTGCCGAGCGATTTGCAAATCCACGTGCTAATAATTCTGAACTAGGTAGTGCGTAAGCTATCACCTCATTATAAATTTCTATCAGTTTATCGAGTGGTGCACTTGATATCATCTTATTTCCTTCTTCTAACTTTTTCTTAGCGGTTTCTTCATTTTTGGACTCACGTTTTATGCTTGGCAACGCGTCGTTTTCTATTAAATGTTGTATCATTTTTTTAATCGAATTTTCATCAGCTATTTTTTGATATAATATATCGGGAATAACCAGCGCATTCATCTCTCGTAATAAGTGATCTATATCCATTTCTAATGATAAATAAATGTGAAAGATTTTTATTTATAACTTTTAACAATTACGTATTTAAAATTTTCTTTTTAATTATTCAGGCCATTCTAAGACAGTTCCCCCCTCCACTTTTTGAAAATTTGCAATGACTTTTAATTCTCATAAGCGTATCAAAATTTTATCAATTTAAAAAAAAAAATTACTTGGAGTCAATATCAATGAGTTTTACGAGATTTGTAAAATAAATTCCAGTAAAATCTTCATGTCAATTTTATGATTCGAAATTTCAAATTTTTTAGGCTAAAATTTAACTAACAAATTTCGTTTAACTCCTAATTGATAACAACTGTAAGTATTTTTTTTTTAATTATATATCTCGGCAAAATTGCTACCACATTGTCTGTTTTTCAATTGAGGTTTTAATTCTTTTTTATTAATTAAATCAATTTGAATACAGTTATGACAGTTGAAAGTCATTGCACATTTTTAAAAAGTGGGGGGGGGCACAATTTGAGAATACCCTTAAGTAACAAAATATTTATTTTAAACAAGATAAATAATATTTAGTTACCTTATTGAAAAATAAAAACCATTAAATATATTTGATGGATAATTAATAAATTATCTTACAAGTAAATTACGTTGTAGATTCGTTCGATTGCGTCAGCAATATTATAAACAAAGGAATTTTGCTTTTATTCTTATCGACAGCCGTTTGTTCCTTTATAACACTGGCAGAGGTATATTGTAACAAATGTTTTCTTCTTTATTTTTTTTTTTATAGAACCCAAATCATGAGCTTAGATGTCCCAACGAGTGTTCGTCGCACTACGGACCCCTTTTACTCATTCGAAACACACTCCTTCGTTGAGACAACTTTAGAACATATGAGGAAAATACATTTGGTATCCCCCTGTTTATATATTTTAAGGCCGCATTTACAACGGGATAAAGTACGTAAAACTTTAACCTGTAAATATGATTACAAAATATTTGAATTATAATTTAGATATTCTAGTGAGAAAAACAAATTCTATATGATGGATATATGATCATCAGTCAACATTCTAAAACAAATAAATTATTTTTAATTTAAATTCATTTTTATTCATAATTATCGGTGAATTTCTATGAATTATTTTCAAAATTCAAATTTTTACTTTTATTAATAATTCAGATTGTCCGATGAAATTATAACAAAACTATAACTTTTTATAATAATATGTGTATTTATTTAAATTTTTAGCAAATAGCTATACATAATCGAATTACAAGAATTATATTCATATTCATTACTTGACTATCCATATAAAACACTTTTTTTTATAATTATAAGTAAAATACATAATTGACAACTTTAATTACATCTATTAATCGTTTAATATTATATAATTGAAACAATAACAAGTGCAAAATTTTTATTATTATTATAAATCCCATTTGTTTTATTTTGCTCATAATTATTAGAATGTATAACCGGAATTTTATAAAAATTGTGTAATTATAAAAGTACTTATTTTTAAACTAATTCAGTGTTTCTTGAATAATAGAATATAATGAAGATAATACTTTCTTTTAAGTTGGCTTCAGAATACGACAGAGTAACTTGAATGTAATTGGACATAAAAACTTGCCGTCAATTTGAAGTGAAACTTTCAATCAACTTAACGTCATTGCTTGACAGTAACACTTGTAGTCAATTGAATAAAAAGTTACAGACAATTTACTATCATCAACTTAAAGGTAACTGCTTGCTCTCTAACACTTTCATTTAAGTTACCTTTAGAATACGGCAGTAGCTTGTAGTTAACTTACGGTTAGGGTGGCTACCAGGGATAATAGCCACTTTAGCTTGAAATTCACGGTAATTTGATGTTGAAACTATCTGAAATCTGCTGCCCGAATTTGCCGACAATTTTACAGCAAAAGTTGAAAATAAAAATTTACGGTTAATTTTTCTTGAATTTAAAGGTAGCTTTTAACGAAAAAAAAGTCAGTAATGTTCATTCTTACCATTTTAGAAGGTAAACAAATTTATACATAAAATTGTTTACAATTTGACGGTAAAAATATACTCTGCAATTTTTTAAGTCAAATTAACAATAAATTGACATAAAAGTTGCCTGAAAATTAACGACAACTTTTTTTTCTAGTCAACTTTTAAAGTAAACTTGAATTCTAATTCGGGCAGTAAATTTACGTCAGATTCAATAGCAAGTTGCATACAAATCAGTGCAGCCAGATCGTGGGATATTTTTACCCTCTCCTGCCATTACACTCCGTGCTATTTGACCGCGGGAAGGGGTTAAAATATCCCACGATCTGGCAGCACTGATACAAATTGTCGTAAAAAATAATAACAAACATCGAAGTAACTTAACGAGCCATCTCGTGACAAAATTTATCATCATTTTAATTCGTACACTCATATCGTGTATGGATATTGTAGGTGTAGGTGTAGATTAGTCTAACCCTAACCCTAATATACTTTATCAGTGCACTTATTATTTCAACCAAAACAGCTGGACGTAGTACCTAAACACTTCTAGGAAAATAATAATTTGTTTTGTAATTAATATCCAATAATGTCAAGAAGGTATTTAAAAAAAATTAGCGACAGTACTAAAATTACTGCTGATGAAAATGATGAGAAACATACTAATGTTCAAGTTGTACCATCAACTTTAAGAAATAATTCAAAAGCTTTTAATATATTTAATTTAGTAAGTATTTGATAATATTTTTTTATTCAGTATTAATATGACTTGCAATTTTTAAAATTTTCAAAAATTATTTGATAATAGTTGGAAGAAAACGCAGCCAATGATGAAGAGATTGATAATAATGAAGATGATGAAACCGATCTTAAAGACAACGATGATTTGATTGATGACAATAGTAATATTAAGTTGAAAAAAAGGCGCAAAAAAAAGAAAAATAAGGACAGCACCAAATTATTAGTTAAAAACAATTATTCAAGTGGTAAAACAGTTGATTGCATTGAAGATGAATCGACTGAAATAGATGAAATTGATAAAACTGTACGAGAAATAAATAATCTTCTTGGTAAGCTAGATGAACCTTGTTGCAGTAATTCAAATAAAGACCCTGATACTATTCAAGAAATCAAGAAAACAAAGAAAAGTGTCCTACAAACTGATTACAAGTTTCTAAATGCAGAAAATGAGCTCAAAAGAAAGTGCGGTGGTGGAAATAGAAATTTCCTTGAAGCAGGTGGTGAAAAAAATAAAAGAAAAAACAGACATTTAAGCAAAACATGGTCAACTTTGACTGGTCGTTTTCCTACGAAGCAATTTTTTGGAATATCTATGATCATTGATCAGACAATTAAATCAGATGATGACTCTCAGTATTTTGTATTTGTTCATAGTTCTAGTTACAGGCAAATTCAAATGAAGTTCTTTACTGCTGTTGAAAGTCAAAATCCTGAAAATATTGTCGTAAGTTATATTTCTTATGACTAAGGTAAATAACCTGATACTCGATCGGGTACAAATCCCTGATCGGGTATTAAGTCTTTTATCTTAAACATTTTTTTATACACACAATAGATTTATTGATCAAGGGGAGAAAGGGGTCTGTGATTTTTTTTTTTCAGAGTGCCTTCTTTATTAAAATTCTTAAAATTTGTGACATTATTAAGCAGCATTCCAAGAATATTCTGCTAAATTTTCATGAAAAAATATTGAAAAATAAGCCAGTGGTAATGGAGAGAACCGAGTCACCTAAAAAAAAAGTCTCCAAGCCGTAGGCAGGATAACTCATGACAACTTCATTTGAAATTAAAAAACTAAAAAGATTTCTTGAATGCATAATTTTATCTTGGATTTGAACGAAGGAATAAACAAAATATACATTTTTTAATTTTTGGTAAAGGTGCATTCAAAAAACTCTGATTTTTACCAAAAATCTCTTTTGTTTAATTAAAAAATAAGTAGTTATTGAAGAAAAAAAAATCCTTCGTTCAAATCCAAGAACTTATGTACTAAAGAAATCTTTTTGGGTTTTTGATTTTAGATGAAGCAGTCATAAGTTATCCTGCCTACGGCATGAAGACTTTTTTTTTAGGTGACTCGGTTCTCCCCACTACCACTGGCTTGTTTTTCAATATTTTTTTAGTGAAAATTTAGCAGAATATTCTTGAAATGATGCTTAATAATTTCACAAATTTTAAGAATTTTAATAAAGAAGGTACTCTAAAAAAAACACACAAATATGCTTTTTTTTGTGTCTCAGACCCCTTCCCCCCCCTTAATACGCTATACATAAAATATGATGGAAAAAATAAAGCATAATAATAAATCTATTAATTTTTTTCAGAGCATTTTAAATGCACATCCTTATCATATAGATACTCTTTTGCAATTTGCCGAACTTTGTAAGCTAAATGAAGACTTACAAATGTCAGCAGAATTTGTAGAACGTGCAGTTCATTATTTTGAATGTGCATTCCATACACACTTTTATTTTATTGGTGGTAACAGTAGATTGTCATACAAAAATCAAACAAATAGACCTTTCTTTATTGCACTTTTTAAACACCTGATGTTTGTTGGAGGTCGCGGTTGCTACAGAACAAGTTTAGAGCTATGCAAAGTGTTACTGTCTCTTAATCCAGAAGGTGATCCTTTGGCAATCGTTTTGGCGATTGATTTCTTTGCATTGCGTGCAAAAGAATATGAATGGCTTATTGACTTTTGTAAAGTTTGGGACGTATCTAGAAATTTAACACAATTACCAAACATTGCATACAGTCTCGCGTTAGCTCATTTTCATTTAGGACATGAGGAAACAGCCAATGAATTACTTGAGCATGCTCTTTTCATGTTTCCTGGTGTTTTAACAGATCTACTTGATAAATGTAATGTTCAAACTGACACCAGACTCTTAGGACACGATCATTTCAATAGTGTAGCTAAAGCAACTACAAGTGTTGCTTTGGAAAAACTTCAAACTTTATATGTAATTCGTACTTGGCTTCTTTGGAAAGATGCAAACATAATTAGTTGGCTTGAAACTGCTGCTAATACTGTTATGGACAAAATTGATTCTGGTGATGAGTATGGTACTTTTTGTAAAGCCAAAAGAACTCAAAGATATCAAGGACAACTTCCTAAAAATATTCGACGTCATATTATTCTATCTGATATTAAACAAGTTACAATTACACATCCTGGGGTACTAATGATATTTTAATATATATAATAGGGTGATCCAAAAAATAACAAATTTTTTTTTTTTCTCGGAAACAGGTTCAAAAGTTTCATTTAGATAAAAAAAGACGCATGTGACAATTAGAGCTCTTAATATTAACATTAAGAGGTTCCTCATCGCACTTTTCTATTTTCCATAAGAATAACATGGAAAACATTTTTTTTACGTCTTCTGATTTTTATAAGTAGCTAGCGATGCGTCATAAGAATAATTGGCAGGCATATTTTTGTAGGGAATTGAATGCTCTACAAAAAAAGATTCGTATCCTTTTTTGAGGAATCTATTTGTTCAAAAGTTATTTGAGGTTGAAGTCGAATTCATATTAAATTTTGAGATTTTCTTACTTTTCCGGCGAAACTATCAGACCTATTACAAAATATCATCGGACCTTTTTTGTAGACAATTTTATTCCCTAGAAGTTATTTTCAATAAAAATTTTTCGAATTCCGCATTGTTTTCTAGTTATTTTTATTTTAATGTCATGCTCATAACAAAAATAGTCTTCTGATCGATTTTAAAAGCTTGACATTAAAATAAAAATAACCAGAAAACAATGCGGAATTCGAAAAATTTTTATTGAATATAACTTCTAAGGAATAAAATTGTCTACAAAAAAGGTCCAATGATATTTTGTAATAGGTCTGATAGTTTCGCCGGAAAAGTAAGAAAATCTCAAAATTTAATATGAATTCGACTTCAACCTCAAATAACTTTTGAACAAAAAAAAAAAATTGTTATTTTTTGGATCACCCTAATATATAATGTACATATAATAGATACAAATTATTAACAAACGTTGTAATATTTCAGATACATAATGATGAGCCTATATTTTCTTATGATCCATTACCTCCAGCAGATTCTATTAATATTTATGTTAGACAAGAGACAAATCAAAGACCGTCTAATACGTCGTCTTCAAACATTATATCACTTTTTCTCTCTTCACTTTTTACTAATGGTGATGAAAATTTACGTGCTCAACTTAATCAACTTAACATACCGTAAGATCAATACATATATACAATATAGATTTGTTAAAATAATTTTATTTTATTGAATGTAGATTATTTATTTATAATTATCTATTTTTTTTATAGAAATGAAGAAAGAGAAGCTCCAGATGAATTTGATTAAATTCCATACACCTTGTCTATTTTCATCTAATAATAATTATGAAAAAGCATTGAAATATAATTTAAATAATACTTTCAACCTGAAAAAATAATTAACTTATAAAAAAAACAAAATATGATATAAACGTTTATAACTTTATTTTTGTAGAGTTCAATATTGAGTTTAGTAATTTATATTATTAAGTTTAGTAATGTATATTATTGAGTTTAGTAATGTATATTATTACGTTGTAATGTTTTTGTTCTATTAATATTAAAATCATTGTCAATAAAAATAAAAGATATTTTAAAGTTATATAAATTTGGCTTCATGGCCAAAAGGTCGACTGAGGATGCAATTGTTGAGATGAGGCGCCTGCTAGAACCTGGCAGTCCCATTTCTCTTCGATATCTTCGGCGCATTTGACAACGTATGGTGTATGCGAAGTAGTCTAGGATTATTTCACTTACAAGTCAGTATCGCTATGCACTGAGAAAAAAAAAACTTTGTTTAAGTATATAAATGTTTGTATCGTACCGAGTAAATATTTGTTTAAATGAAGTATTTATACTTGGGAAAAGTTTTTTTTTTCAGTGTGGGGATTTAAGAAGGAAAGTAAAACAACAAGGCGGTGCTTATAAGGATCAGTGCTAGGGTATTCTAGTATGTTATGTTTGATGATCTACTAAAAAATGACTTACTTATCATCAAAAAAGGCACTTCGTGCCGATATCGAGAAAAAATCTCAACGGATTGTAAATTTGACATTTAAATGGTGTCGTTCCGCAAAGACAAATATCCGTATTCCTATAAAGCAAAGAGACAACGAAAGCTCAAGTATGAATCAGAACCACCGAAAATTGTAGTAGGAAACACAAGAGTAGTATTTAGGAAAAGCGTTAGATACCTAGAGGTACATCTCGATCAGGGCCTCAAAAAAACATAAAGACAAGGTGCGTGAAATTAGGAAAGGCTTGTGGTCGTTTACGCCGTCTCACAAAGACTGAAAGGGACTACTTTTTCCGGAAATTTCCACCATCTGCGGGGGTTATTTTCTGTCCGATGTTCTTTACGTGGCAGTGCATTGGAGTGGCTTATGTGGGAAAGAGGAATGGCAGGCTCTTAGGGCCCTGCAACTACAAGTCCTGATTACAATGAAGTCTACATACAAGATGGCATCATATGATAAACTTTGTGTACTAGCAAAGTTTCTAACGTTAAAAGCATTCATGTAGATTTAAGAAGTTGGCAATGGAATAAGAATCTCATAAATTTGGAGTCTTCTCTTTTATACCTTACCAAATCATTCTTCAAAATTGATTTAAAAAATATAGCATCTGGATTAACTAAACCTATCAGGGACCTAAAATCGTCAAATTAAAACTGTTGCCTGTCGATTTTATATAGTTATTCTAAACATCAAATTGATTGATACGTTGTTGTGGTTTTCGCAGCAATCAAATGGACAAGCAAAATTATACTTTTTATTTTTTGACATTATTTAATTTTCCTGTTTACGAGTAATTGTGGCAGTTATTTCGGAATCCCGTATAAACGTTGCCTTGCCACCCGTGAAATTCTGATAAAAAATAAGTTTTTAATTTGAGAATAAGCATATTTTGAATGACTTTCATAGTTAATAGATGGTAATCGAAAAAAATAACTCCGGAAAAAATAGGCTCGGAAAATCAATTTTTCAACTGATTATTGATCTCATGTGGAACTTCATATTCGGCCTTACTATTTGGTCGTATCATGTCTTACATTGCTTTTCAATTCCTTGTTAATTTTTTCCATGGAAAAAAGGTACTTCAAAGGAGCCCCGGTAGGGGTTGGGGACGAAGTCCCCCAGATGAAAAAGGTACGTTTTATTATTTTGCGAACGTAAAAGTACACGGGGAAAAAAAAGAATCTCTTACAATTTTTGAAATCCTGAAAGAATGTTTATTTTTCTTCAATCAACTTGGAAACTTCATATTAATGACCTACCATTATTTAGCTCTTACTGTGTTAAAAAAAATTTAGTATTATTATTATTATAATTTAAAAATTTTTTTGGGTATATTTTAATGTATCACTGTTTTGGAGGATGAATTTGAGGACATTATCGTGAAAATCAAGGTTCGACTTCTAGCTTGTTTTTGATCTTAGAAATTCATTTCACGATGATCTTTGCTTTCAATGAATAAAAAATATTGTCTTTCCGGATCTATTTTTTCCGGGATTCATAGATATCATAATAGATATCATGAAAATTTATAATTTTTATTACAATATCAACTGTATTCTGAAGTAAATATTAATATTTGTTACAAAAAAAAAATAAACAGCCGTTTAATTTTATTCATCATTTTTTATTAAATAAATATGCATCATATATTTTTATTTTAATAATAACATACGTCGTTTATTATTAATTTAACGTTATTTTATTTTCACAAATAATGTTTTTTTTTACTATTAAATAATTTGATATTAGAATTCGTGTAAAACATATTAATATATCATGCAAATCTAAAATGCAAAGAATTTTTCTTTATTATCTTTTAATTAATCCTATTAACAATATTTAGTATAAAAACGTTTTTTTTATGTAATTTTATTTTTTCTAACATTTTAATAAGTTATTTTCTTATTTAAATTTTGACTTTAAAATTTTAATAAATTTCACATTAATGTATTACACAAACGTCTAATAATTATAATAGGACGGATCATTTATGATTTATATTTTTTACCAGTTTAAAAAAAATATATTTCTCACTGGTTAATTTTTTTTTTTTTTTTTTTTTTTTTACAAAAAGACTCAATACTTATGCACATACAAATGAGCTATTTTGATAATTATTTCTTAAGTACACATAATACGAAAGTTTTTTAATAAATAATACATACAATTATTTTATTTATATTAGCTTACAATATTTACATTATATTTATTTTAAAAATTTGTATTTAATAATAAACATAAAAATTAATTCTTCAGAGACTATATATATATTGACACGAGATCAATTAAAAAAAAATAAATTTCTGATCGATTAATTACACTATTCACTTTTATCTTTCATTGTTTATTTAATTTAAAAAAAGTAAATAAATCAATAACATGATAATGTTTTTTTTTTAAATAAAAATTTAATACTTAATATTTTTAATAAAAAAAAAATATTTTTCCATTAAAATAATCTAATAAAGTCTTAATGTTAATTTTATTTTATAAAAAATTTAATTGTCTGCTAAAATAGTCCAAACATTTTTTTAGAATTTCCTGTACTACGTTTCTTTCTTACAGGAGCGGTAACGTCTGTATTCTCACTTGAATTACCATTTCCTATATGAGCACTAGAGGGGGTAAGTTTACTTTTAACATGCTCGTCTATGAGAGCCTGCATATCCATCTGCCATTGCTCCAGCTGCTGACTCAGTTCGATTTTCTGCTGTATCGCTTCCATCAGCTGACTGTTAACTTGTAGTACATCTATTCTTGTTCTCGCTAATTCGACTTCCGCTCTATTTTTTCGTGCAACAGCTTGATCTCTTACTGCATATGCTTGAGCAATAACTTCATCTCTATTGAGCTCGGAGTCCTCAATGTCATCTCTGGCACGATCACGTTCTTCCCTTACCCCACGTAATTCAGCTTCACATACACTCAATTTACTTGTCGTGTCCAGTAAAGCTTCACCACGTCTCTTTAACTCGTCTTGAACTTGTTTAAGTTGCTGTTTTGTATGCTCCAAATCCTCGGTGACACGATGCAACTCCACTGCAAGACCCAACTCTCCTGGCGCTCCTCGTCCGGTCAAGGCGAGACTGTAAACCTCTTCAACAAGTTCGGTAAGCGCTCCAGAACAATAGTCCTGAAATAAATAAATTAAATGATCAATTAGGGAATTATATTTAAAGTTAAATTATAGCGATATGTAAATTTAAAGACCACACCCTGGAATGGTTTCTTTATTCAATGCAAACATTTAGATAATAATTTATTTGTCTTAATTAATTTGATCTATTGAACTCTAGACTATTTTTAGAGTGGCACCCAATAGTTGGCCCCCTACCTGATTACTGAATCAGCCTTTTGTATATTTCATTCATAAAATGGTTTTAAGATAGAAAAATTTCGAAAGTGAGTGAGATTTTTCGAACACCTTATATTTATATAATTTAAACAGTTACCACTCTAATAATAAGCTGATTGATATGTTTATCAAAATCATACATTGTTTATCCTGATTAAACAACTGAATTCGACCGAATTAAAAATTTTAATTCTGTTATATTCTGTCGAATTCTGCAAAACAGAATTCAACTGAATTGAAAATTTGAATTTGAATTAAACAGAATAAAACCGATTTGAAAATTTTAAATTCGTTTTAATTCAGTTTAATTCGGATTCAGAACCAGAAATTGGAGAGTTATTTTCGAATTAATCAGAATTTAACCGAATAGAATTATTTAAATTAGTTTTAATTTGGACAAATTCTGGTTTTCCTGCCGAATTAGACAGAATTCATTTTTAAGTTAGGTACCGAATTAACAGAATTTATCTGAATTAAATATAGAATGAAAAATTTAATTTTGTTTAATTCGATCGAATTCAGTTGTTTAATCAGGGTAGTTATACATAGGATATTTTTTAGTAAATTAATTTAAAAAAAAAAAAAAAAGGTTATAGGTAACGACGACCTAATCATTGTGACAAATGATGATATTTTAGGTCATCACGTAAAGATAAGGAAAAATGTCCTTATTCGTCAATAAATTTTCAGAGTAAAATAATTTCCAATTTGAAAATAACAATCGGATTCTTTCGGTATTAATCGGTCCTGCTCCGAGCGGATCAGAGCAAGCAGCCGAACACGCCATTAGTAAACACTTTTTGAACTTCTTTTAAACGAATTCTTTGTCATTTAGATTGATTAGATGGATTATTACAAAACCAGTTAATTTTATACCTTCAAATGATTATTATCAAAGATAAAGGGAGACTCGCTACAGATATTTTTTTTCAAATTTTCAAATTTTTTTTTTCATTTCAGTATGATATTTTATAAATAATGGTAAGCATCAAAATAAAGTTCAATTATTCCAGAATATACAGAAATATTTTAACGTTTTTGTATTACATAAATTTATGAAAAATAATATTTCAGAGGGCTAAGTGTAGCGTTTAACATTATTTTAAACTTTATTTATAAATATTTAAGTATATTTTTTCATTTACTTTCAACCTTTCTATGATGATTTATGGCCATAAGCCGACCCTGTACCGTGCTTATATTTCTATTTTCTGCATTTTCGTTTAAGGTTAGAAAAAGCCCTTGAGTTTTTTCTCACTTAAAATGCATTTTTTTTAATCCCCAATAAAACAATTTAGATATTTTTACTTCAAACTTTCTTAATTTTAAACAACATTTGGAGAACATCTGTTACTTTTTCTTTTAATTCTACGAATATTTTCGTACAATCTTTAAGGTCCTCCTTCATACTCCCATAAGAGTGCAGGACCAATAATTTTACTTAAATAAAAACAACCACACCTTTTCTGCCCTTTCCTATCTTAACTAAGTACGCTGAGAATTGCTGTCGAAAAACTTAAGTGAAAAATCGAGACACTTATAACTGAGAACTGGAAGTCGCCGGTCTTCGACTATCCATTGATCTATCTATCTATATCTATATATCTATCTATCCATATCTATATATCAATATATCACAAACAAGTATATCAAGTAGTTAAGTCTAACGTAGTATTAATAAGTTCAAGTGTAACAATTTATAATCATACAATTCAACAAAGTGTGTTTTTTAACAACTTAAAATATAATAGTTATTTTTAAGTGAAATTCAAACACACAATTTATTTACTAATACCCTGACTCCATTAGTTTGTAGTACGGGAAATAAAACACTGAGTTTAAAGGGAGACTAAGAACTGGGCAGTCTCTACATGAAAAAATTTTCCATCAGAAAAAATCATTTTTAGTCGATTGATTTATCTTTCAATAAAGAAGTAAAAGAATATTAAATATTATTTTTAATTAAAAAGAAACAGATTTTTTTTTCAAAATATATTCAATATTTAAATTATTACCAACCGAGTAGAACTCAAAGCATCTAATAGCCATCACCGCTAATGCCATAGATGTAGCATTAAAACAACTTAGACTTAATAGAAAATAATTTAATCTAATCATTTCTACTTTTCTCAGCAAGTAAAGTTCAGAGTTTACGAGACATTATTAAGACAAGTTATTTTGAGTTCAAAATATTTAAAAATTTTCTCATTTAATATTATACATAATAGTTGATAATTAATAAAAGATAATAACAAGTGGTTGAAAATGTGCAATTATTATTAAAAAGTGTTTTGTTTGTTAACAATTGAGTATTTAATCAACTTAACTAATTAAAACACGTTAGGTTATTCAGTTGATGATAATAATTGTAATAAAAATATATTAAATAATGATAATAAAACATTTTTTAATGCTGCAATTAATTTTTATTGCACAAAATTTCGTGCAATCTATTAATAGGATGGATATTTATGATATCGAATCAATAACAACGTTTGTGGATTCAATTGAAACCAAAATTGTTGATTATCAATTGACAAATTCAACATTGTCTGAGGATGACAAAAATATAATATTAAAAACTATTCTGATTGATATGACAGATCTATTAGAAAAATTAAATAAAGTAGCCGATGATAAACAAGATTTTAATGAATCGGGAGGTCTTAAATATTTTATAAAGATGTTACAAGAATATAAAATAAAAAATGATTATTCTCGAACGGATTTTATAGAAAGTTATTTAACGACAATTGATGAAAAACGTGAGCAAATTGAAGCATATGTTGGATCATTACTTTCTTTCCGTGATCGTAATTATTTTGATGATGTAATTAAATTTTGTCCGTTCGTACCAAAAATTACTAGGACTCTTAATGTATTAGAATACGGGCAATTTTATGAGAAAGTATATCAAAAATTAATGGCTGCTATTTCATCTGATATGAAAGTAGGTATTGTATGTTTTATATTATAATATAAATGATTTTATTAATTTTAATCAAATTAATTGTATGATTAAAGGAAGTAGATGAAAGTAATTTTTGTGGTCAAACTTATTCATTTCAACAAGAGATATTTAATTTTTATCATTTAGCAATGACTCCGTATCTTAAAAAGTTTATCATGTTTTACTTTCTTCACATTATTAAGGATAGATGTGGAGACAGTAAGTATATATAAATACTTTTTTAATTACATAATTATATACTTTAATTAATCATAATTATATAGTAAATATTTTCCCTACTCAAGAGTTATTTTTTAATAATATTTGTAACAAATTACACAGTTGAAAAATTTATGTTAAATTTAACACACTGAGAGAACAATTTATTTGAGCCAAATAAATAGATTTATTTGACTGAACAAAATCATTTATTTCATTCAAATATATATTTGTTTATATTTAACAAATCTTGGTTGAAAAAAAAGTCCAAATAAAGATTTGTTAACTATAAACAAATCATTATTTCATTCGAATGAGCCTATCTTTGTCTCAAATAAACACTAATTGGGTCCATTCAAATATAGGATTTATTTGCCTGAAACAAATCTCATTTGGCTCAAATAAATTGTTCTCTCAGTGCATAAATCACATGTCCCAAACGGTCCATTCAATTTTTTGTGTTAATTTAACACATTATACTTGTGTCAAACAATAATACAGGTTTAAAACTTGTTGAGATCAGACAACACATTCAACTTTAACTAAATTTACACTTGATGGTGTCAAATAATTGACAAAATATTTAACCATTCAATTTTTATACACAAGACCACAAAATTTTCAACTGTGTCCATGGAAAAAATGGAAACTAAAAAAATTAAAGTTCTCGTACATTCTTTAGTACTACTATTGCGTAAAAAAAACTTTAAATTTTAATAATTATAACAGAATGTTCAAGAGACTTTTGAATTTTAATATTTCCATTGACGCACGTCTAACAGAATAGATGTTTTGACCGATTTCTGAAAAAGTTATAATTTTGTTACGAGGTTTACCCAGAAAGGGGACGATATATTATAATTTTGAGATTCAAACTTAAGGGTCACTTACAGCGACATACTGATCAATGTAACAATTATTGATACCAATATTGTTATATTATTATTAATTTAATCACGATTTCGAACATAAATATAATCAATTTCAAACATATACATATATTTTTCATTTTATTTGCATACTCAAATCATATAAACGTATATTATTAAATATCCAGAGTACTGTTAGTAATATCATTAAAACTTTGAGGAAAAATTCATGTACACAAACACATTGTTCTTGAATAATTATTTATGATTATGATAAAAAATGATTAATTTTTGTCGCTTTATACTTTAGTAACGTTCATTCAATTATATACATAAAATTTCCATTTTTAAAATTAAAAAAATATTGAAAAGGTCAGTAACCGGGCTATTATTGTCAATTACCGGGCCATTCACCTTGAATACTTTACTTGAAAAAACGTTTTCTGGCTAGATGGAAGTTGTTCTTTATTGTCACGAATTTGAATAAATAGAAGAATGATAACTTTAAATATCAATAAAATCATTTTAAATTTAAAAAAAGTTTTTTGAATGTTGATAAATTCTTAAATAAAGAAATATTCTTCTTTTAAAAGTATTATGTTTTTTTCTTAGTGTATATAAATTTAAATCATTTTCATTTTAATTTCCCAACAGAAGTATCTATTGATGCAATAAGAGAAAAATCCATTTTAATAGATGGGTTTTCCGAAAACATAAGAATTACAAAAAAAGTATTACAAGATGTCACACATTACATGTATCGATGTGATGTAAGAAGCGAAGGAAAATGTAATTAAATATATAAATTATTTAATTTAAAAAATAATATGTTAATGCTATTTAATTTTTTTATTTTTGTAGCTAGTAAAGAATCATATTATGAATTAGAAAAAATGATTCAAGCGATAATAATTGAAGAAAAAGATCTCAGTGCAACTCAATCTTGCAGTGAAAATTGTAATCTTCGTACTGCTATTGATCATACAGAGTGTAAAGAATTATATGAATGTCGATACATTGCCAGTAGTTTGGAAATATGTGAAAAAGTAATTAAAATTTAAAAATTAATAAAGAAATCATTAATGATATAGGGGGGGGCGGGCTAAATAAGAAATTTTTTAACGAAATACTTTTTTTTCGTCTTGACTAAAATTAAAAATTACAACATTTAAGAAAAAAAAAAAAAATTTCTTAAAAATAGTGTCCCATTTTTACCCATCTTCCTCTATATATATATATATATATATATATATATATATATATATATATATATATATATATATATATATCACTACAATTTAATTTTGTAATTGTTGACCAGTATAATTAAACGAATTTTTTTTTGTAAATTAGGGATATGGAGGTCATTCGAGGCGGTACGATTGGTTTAAAGACAGCAACGGAGTTATCTATGGTGACAATAATAACGAAAAATGTTATCAAGAAATAAAATCTGTTTATAGTTATTATAATCCATTAGAATTGACCTATTGTGATTATTGCGTCTGTAGTTGTGTAAAAAAATCTAAACGTGAATATATGGCTGTAACTGCTATCAGTTTTAGAGATCAACTGTCAGATATTACCAAGAATATGTTGAGTATTTTTCTTATTTTACTTTGACTTTCGACGGTCACAAGGAGTCTGATCACCCGGAAAAATTAAACTGATCAATATTTTGACAAAAAATTTTATGCAGATATTATTTAAACAATTTTATAGAATCAAGTTTCAAAAATTTGAATTTCAAAGTGGAAATTTTTTCGTTGAAAATTTCTAAGTTATCAAGAAAATAGTGCACTTTGTTTTTTGCAAATATCTCTATGAATATTGACTTTTTCAAAAAATTGTAAGAAACCTTTTTTGTAGAGCTTTAAATTTTCTACAAGAAAAATGTCTTGTATTTTTTTTAAAAACTGAATAGCTATTGAGATATTTTGAGTTTAAAATTCTAAGATTGAAATATAGAAATTTTGTGTTTAAAATTTATCTGCAGTCTTTTGGATCCCATGTGATTGGTGCAGGTGAATAATTATGATTCGACCATCAAAAATATAATTTCCATTTTTTCCAGGGTTATTGTGGGTATTAGATTTATCAAGAAAAGCTATATGATTCATGTGCAAATAAAAGAAGGGAAACTAAAATCTCGTGGATCAGTAGACAAATTATCATGGAGAGAATTGGAAAAATTTGACTATAATGATGAAACTGAAAAATATTATGTCCAACAAATTGATAAAAGCTGGAGTCCACTGACATTGGGAGTTGATTATGGACATCCAAGAATGATTAATTTTGATGATTTGTTTGCACCAGAGGATTATGTTGTTACAGGTGTTAGATTTAGATTTGCTATAGATTCACTTGACTCACCGAAATTAAAAGAAGGTCCGATCGAATTACAAATTAGAGTGACACCTTTTGATTATTTAGAAGGAAAAATTATTAACCATAATCAGACACATTGGATATCATCAAATTACAGAACATTTAGGTCTGTGCACAAGCACGTATTTTTGTAATTTACATTTTAACAAACTTTTTTCTAACTATACTATATGGTTATTTTTTTTTTTAGAGATGAATTAATTTTAGAAAATCCCGATAAACCAACAAAGTCTCCAGGAAATAAACCAAACTCAAAAACAAATCAATTTATTAGCTTTCAAGCCTCTGATTTGAAAAAAGATGCCGGGCAGTCGACAGTTCCATTTTTTGATTCATTAGAAGTTGAAGGTTATCCTGAATTTCCTTTAGGAGGAGTTGGAATTATGCATCGTGGTCGCGAAGGTTTTGGTGGATTTTTGTCATTTAGAATTTTTGATTTAAATGTTTCTAAATACTTCAATGATAAATATTAATATAAGCATAAAATATTAATTTTAATTAAACAATTTATAATGTATGACCTATTACCCGTTTACTTTTTATTCGAGTGAGATTAAACCACTCAATATAAATTGGTAAATTAAATAATAAATCATTTTTTTTATAATTTTAAATATTAGAATAAAATTTTAATTTGAAGAATAACATCGATAATTAATTATTGTTAATTTTTTAAATAAGGCCATTGAGTGTACCCATAGTCGTTCTCTAAAAGTTGTCATGTACCCATTTCTTGATCAACACATTGGCCTATACTCGCTCAATGACAATATCAATTGAACTATGATAAATTTATTGATTTGAAGCATAATTTATAAAATATATTACTTTATTTAATTTTCACAAATTTAAAATATGTATTGAATAACATATCGCGTCAATAATTCCAAAAGGACTTATAACTTTTGTACGCCCCTTTGGCTTTAGTCAATAAGCTTATAACAAAAAGGGCGTATATTTTTTTCAATTGCTACTCATATCGTGGACTTATTCTAAAGCTTTAATTGAAAAAAAATGTGCTTTAAAATAAGTTTACAAAACTATTGGCGATGAAAAAAAAATTATACGCCCTTTTGGCTTTAGGAAACTCTCTAAAGCCAAAAGGGCGTATAAAGATATAAGTCATTTGGAATGAGTAACGCGGTATAATTATCACAATTATCAAAGAATTTAACGTAAATTTGATCTAACGAACGAATGTTAAGTAAAAAATAGTCAAGTGAGCGCGATTTTAAAAACAGTCACTTAATTTAAATGTATAATAAATTATAAAATACTTTGATACGTAATATTCTTATATATTTAGATTCACAAATAATTATTTATTAATGATTATTATTTACTTGAAATTTTATTTCATAAAAATTACAAAAACGCATTCATCAGTTAAAGTAAGCGATTAATGGTACATAGTTGAAACTTTTGTGTTCTTGTGTATAAAAATTGAATGGTTTAATATTTTGTGTCAATTATTTGACACCATTAAGTGTAAATTTAATTAAAGTTGAATGTGTTATCTGATCTCAACAAGTTTTGAATCTGTATTATCGTTTGACACAAGTATAATGTGTTAAATTAACACAAAAAATTAAGTGGATTGTTTGGGACATGTGATTTGTGTTAAATTTACTTTACTCATTTTAATAAATAATTTTTTTTTTTTTTTCAATTTAAAAAAAATAAAAAGGAAAAATGGTCTAAATTTTATCAGAGTAAAATGTCTCAAACAATATACTTGTAAGTTATACGGGGTGTGCAACATATAATAGTCTTTTAAAGTATGTAATGTGATATATTAAGGATTAAAGGTGAAAAAGAGTCGGTTATTACCTCGGTCTCAACACCGCTGACAATGACGGGCATTGACTCGTCACAGTCACTCTGCAGTCCCGAGTCGTCCTCGCCCCGTCGCAGGTGCGTGTTAAGCTCTCGTAGTCGTTTGCACGCCCTCGCAACTTCCGCCCTGATGTCCTCTTGCTCCCCCATTGAGCTACCGCTTACCTCGCACTCCATTTCCGCCTGCAACGACCTCGGTGGCTTCTGTATCGATCCAGACCTACCTCTTCTTTCAACTTCGATCGTCGCTAGTGCCGCAGATAGCTCATCTCTATTACCAATAAAAACAATCGTCAAATATATATGTGACTTGACTATTAAATATTTTATTTATTATTAATATTAAGTGTTGATAGTTATACTAATTATTTTTTTAAATATTCGTAATTTTATTAACGAATAATATATCTATATATTTTTTATTAATTGATCGGAAAAGTATCGTAAACTAGATCATGATTCAAATAAATTTAATTAGCAGACAGTACATTTAATGAAGCCATCAAATTATATATATATATATATATATATATATATATATATATATATATATATATATATATAATCTACTTTGATTTAATTAGATTAATTCTTACAAACATTTTATAGTAACTAAAAATATTAAAAATAGTTCTATAAAATTTTATTATTAATATTAAATAAAATTTTGTTTCCTACAATTAAAAAAATTATTTTCTTTTAATAAATAAAATAAATCATTTAGAATGTCGTATATATCTATATAAAACTTCTCTGCATCATAATATGAGTTTTTAAAAAAGTTTACTTTAAATGACTTAATATATTTTTCTCTGTATAAATCTCTACAAAAAAAAAAAACAATTAATTTACAACGAAAAATATTGAAATGAAAAGATTTTGCGTAATGAAAATTTCTACATCGAATCAGTTCTATATGAAGCTTATAATTTAAATATAATTTTCATATATGAATAAGTTGAAATTATAAAATTATGATTTTCGAGTAGAGTCCAATTAATAGAAACTGAGCTCTAATAAATGAACGCTTCTCCAATGTTGTTCCCACCGCGAGTTAGTCATCTTTCCACATTACCTCATACATGTATACGTATAAAGAAATGTGGAAAGACCTATAGATTCGTACCTGTGCATATATATGAGTGAGTATATGTACAAATATATACACGAAGATCTAAAGTGTATATGTGTAGACTTGTTTTCGAAAAAAGGAAAGGGTCTTTTGTTAGTGACCGTTTTAAAGATATTTTTTCTCTTACATTAACTAAAGCGGTAATTTATTGAAATATGGCTATAAAAAATGATTACGATAGTGTAAACAGAACCTTCAAAAAATTGTTCAATATTTACATATATTTGTATAAATATAAATACTAATTAATCAATTGACAATTGAAAAAAACAGTAATTGTATAAAAGTAAGGTCCTACAAAAAGTTGATTTAAATAACTGATCATTATTACATATTCTTTTTATTATAAAATTACCAAAAAAATTATGATTTAGTTGCTTGTAAAAATATTGTGAATCATTTGAAAAATTCAATTAATCAAATTTTAAATTTATAAATTTGATATTAAACAATTTTATGAACTTGTTATACTATGGTAATCTATTAGCGGTAGAAGTTTCATTTAGAAATCATGATTTTATAAATTACATTAAATTCATTCATACATACATTTTTACGTGTAAAAATAAAATAATACCTTAATTTAGCTTCATATAAAGCTGGTCTGGTGTAGAGATTTTTTAAAAATTAATTCTTTTTTCAAGTAATTAATGCGAAAGAGATTAGAGTTAATTGTAACGCTGAGAAGTTCAAAGAATACATTATCTTTGTAGAGATGTACTATATTTAATTGTGTACATTTAAAATAAAAAATTTAACTTTTTGTTTCAAGTGAAATTTTTTAAAGTTCCATTTGCTTGAATTTAACAAACCGAGTTAATAAATTGTAACTATATAGTTACTGCGTAAAAAAATCGTGAGTGAATTTTTAATCCGAATTTACCCTGTCACTTAGAATTCCGGAATTTAAAAAAAAAAATCACTTTGCGAACGGAGAATATAAAGAGTTTTTGTCAGTAAAGTGATTTCTGAGTGAGCCTGGATTTTATTTTAATTCGCATTAACTATAAAAACGGATTTTCAATGTTGTAATAAATTTTCTATATATAAAATTTTGACTTCTTATATTTTCAGCAAATATTTTTTGCGAATAAAGAAAAATTTATTTGAGCCAAATAAATATATTTATTTGACTGAACAAACTCATTCATTTCACTCAAATATATATTTGTCTGTAGCTAACAAATGGCGCTACAGTGCCACCATTCAAATACAGATTTGTTAACTATAAACAAATTATTATTTCATTCAAATGAACCATATCTTTGTCTCAAATAAGTATTGATTGGATCCATTCAAATATGGGATTTATTTGCCTGAAACAAATCTTATTTGGCTCAAATAAATTGTTCTCTCAGTGTGGATTTCATTAATTTTTGAAACAATAAAAAATTTTTTTTTTTTGTATTTGAAATACAGTTCGACCTTCGATACTCAAAAAATAAAACTACTTTTTATTTTAGCATCGCTTAACCGGGAAAAATTTTATAACTAGTTCAGGTGTTATTGCAACACTGTTTTCGGTGTTAAATTTAATACTGATAACTTTAACTCCAAAGTAGCGTGGGCTTACACCGTTTTTTTTTTACATTGTATCTATAATTTTTTAGTGTTATTATTCCTAAATTTTTTTCGCTTATTTAGTATAAAAATATGACTAAAAGGTTAAAGCGTGGGAGTTTAAATACGTCAACGTTAAATAATGACAATTTTATCAACCGGTTTGCTAAGAGTATATCGAGTGTTACTTTTATGAATCTATAATATACTGAAATTAGTTTTATTTTTTAAATTTTTAATCATATGCAAATGATTTATACATAGAATATGTTAAAGAATAAGTAAATCAATTATCTTAAATAATATAGCAAGATTGCAAAATCAAACTTTATGAGTCATAGTCACTCTTGGGCGTTTAAATGCGGGCACTTTTATTTTAGAGATTATAACCATGGTAACAATCTACGCTGCAATAATTTTTTTTTCTAAGCCGATCCGTAATAATATAACAAATAAATGATCATAATCTCTTAAATAACAGAAATAAAATAATAAAAAAATATTTTATAAAAATAGTTAAGTATAATAAATATAATTTTTTAGTTTGAATGAGTTTTATTGTGTGTTTTTACCTCTCTCGCTCGGCTGCTTTCGCTCGGTGTTCCGCTTCATGGCTGAGTCTCTCCAAGGCCGCAGCCCTTTCCTCGGCTTCCTCCAGGGCTGCAACAGCTCTGGCTCTCTCTTCTCGCAACTCAAGTGATCGCCTTTCCAACTCAGTTCTTTGTGCCGAAACCAATTGCACCTTAAGTAAATAAATAAATAAAAATCCATTTATAATTAAACAGATTACTCAATAAATAATATAGATTATCATCGTAAATATTTTAATAAATATAAGTAAAAATAAGTGAAAATAATTATTACCTCATCTCGAAGGATTTCAAGACTACTGACGTGATCCTGAAGAGTTGTATTTCGTAATGTACATTTATCTCTAAGTAATTTTATTTCAGTGACCAATTGATCTTCACTTTTAGCTGCTTCTCTTAATTGATCCGCAAGCCGAATATTTTGAGCTGTCAGTTCACTAACTAAAGTTGCTTGTTCCCGTTCTGCTCGCCTAGCACGTTCACTTTGTTCTTCTAGTTGACTTCTCAATGTCTCAACGTCTGATTGTAATTCCAGAGCACGTGCTTCACTCTCACCTTTAGCTTCTTCAAGTCTTCGACGTAGTAAATGCCTTTCTTGTTCCAAACACTGAAATTATATAATGATAAATTTATTTACTATTTTCATTACAAATTAAAAAAAAAATTAATCATTACACTAATCTACACTAATAAAATTTAAATTATTTTAATCTAGTATAAAATCAAAAGTATACAATTATTGTAATGTTTGAACAAGCATAAATAAAATTTTTATAAACAGAATTAAAAATAGAAATTGAATCATATTGAAAATCGCTGAATTGTCACATTTTTCTGAAAGAAATTCAAATTTTTTCGAACAATTCAGTTTTAAGTTAAATAGGTTGCAAATACACAGTAAAAAACGAATCGTCAAAGTGTAAAAAAAAGCGTGTGTTAAAATTCTGAGTGTTGAATTTTTAACACTTTGGGGTGTCAATTTAACACACAGTATTTATTTTTTGTGAGCTGTCGCAATCGATTGATTTTTTTAACACACAAAAATTTTATTTTTTACGAAAGTAACACTTTTTATATGTTACTATCAAATCAACATACGGAATATGTTAAAAATAATCTCGACCATCACAAAAGAATTCTTGAAAAATTTTTTACTTTTAACATATACGCGTGTAATTTATAAATAAGTGTAAAATGTTCGATTTTATTTTGATTTTATACTTTCTTAAATTCATATTATATTTTAAAATTCGGTCATAGTTTTAGTCTGATAATTCAAAAATAAAATTAATGCCTAAAAATTGGAACTGCAGATTATATATATTTCGTCTTGATCAGATTTTTAAATTAATTAGTTCATTCAGAAATGCACAAACTATATATTTTTTGTTAAAAATGTTATCGATTTTCAAGGATAATTGTCATGGAAAATCAATAAGAATTATTACACTGTTACACGAATATCAATTTTTCTCATAATTTAAAAAATTAAAGCATAATCTTTATTGAACGTACAACGTAATCACTTAAAAATATATGCTCTATAATAATGATATTGAGTCAGATTTAAATTCAAAAAATTTCTCAAATACAGTACTAACTTTTTTTGTAAAAACCGTAATTAGTTTTTGATTATTGCAAGTTTATTAAAGACTTGCTATGAAATTTTCTCATTTAAAAACTATCATACATGAAGAAAAAAGAACCTTAACTTAAAATTATGGTTATTCAAATAACTATCAACTTTAAAATTGATATTTTTAAAAATGAAATGACCTATGGACAATAAAAAAACAATCATTGATGTGAAATAAAAGAAAATAGTTTGAGTTTTTGATTTTTATGACATCTATGACTTGGAAATTTAAAGTGATGTAAAAATGAAGCATATAAATTTATAATGATATTCATATTTTATATTGATGACAGATTTGAACTTGTTAATAACTTCAGGTAATTTGCTTAAAATTTTTTGAAAAATTTTGAACAGTGTATGTTTCAATAATACATCGATTTATAAGTACTGAAGTCATCAAACAGTTGAGATCATAGGTAATTAATAATTATTGTAAAAAATGAAGTCATTGCCGAGTGAATCAGATATCTTTAAGCAAATAAATAAATTAAAGATTCATTACTATGGATATGATGTCCACGCCTTTAAAAAATTCACGTGACTAGCTTTCCAAGTTATTGCAAGTACTTTTTTTTTTTACATTAAATACTGTCAAGGATTTTTACAAATCGACATAATGCTTTAAGGTACCAAATTATGTTATTTTAAATAATTGTGATTTGCGAATCGTTTGGTAAAAAAAAAAAAAAGAAAATAATAATACATAATATGTGATTTGATAAGTTTGTAATACTGCTTACATAGATTTACTTGCGGTGGTTATTCATGCGAAAACGTAAAAATGGAAAGGAGAACTCGAGATTGAGACTATGCTATATAGGTTTAAAGAAGGTGAAACGCGAAGGTCTAAGAATATTATTACAAAGAAAGAAACATCTCATATTTTTTCATTGTTGACATAATTTTTTTTTTTCACTCCACAATTAAATGTAATTATTAATAATTGTTATAATTTTTATTGTTCATATTATTGTTTAAATATAATTAAAATACACAAAAGATTAAACTTAAGTTTTATAGTCTTCATTACATTTTTATTTACTTTATTTTATTTCCGTAGACATGTAACATGTAATTAATGTATTTATCGCTAAAAAATATTACGTTAATAAAAATAAAATGATACTTAGACATAAATATATATTTAATAAAATGTTATACAAATATAGAAAAAAGGAAATTCGAAAATTTTTTAATTAAATAAACTACAAAAGCAAAAGGCTTGACTATATGACGGGTTTCCTATATTAGATTGATATTTTACGATTATTTCTATTACATATATTATGTACAACGTAACGATTCATATATCTATCTATATAGAAAACCCTTTGTTTTCTCCTCCCGGTTGTTAAGTATTGTGCAAGCTCGTGGTGTTGAAGTAACCAATTAAAGTAAATATATATGTGGTTATTCTCATTATTTTTTTATTTTTAAATTAATTATTTATTTCTACTAATTTTGCTGGTAACTTTTTTACGTTATGCCATGTAGAGCTATAATTTAACTCTCGCTAAATACAAATCCACTGACCCGTGTCAATATTACGGCTCTTATGAATAATATCTAATTAACATACGTATGTTAAAATAAAACACAGGGGAAGGGCGGGCAAAACAGGACCGATAAGAAAATAATGGATTTTTGTGGATTCAGTTACGCTGGATGTTCTTGTTTTGATTTCTATTTGAAGTAATTAAGGGGGTTCCCCCGTGTGACGGTCCGCTTTATAAGCGTTTTTGGGGAATTTTTTTTTACGATCAATGAAAAAATAGAACTTTGGGTTTTTTTAATCAATTATTTATTAATATTTCAAGAGTCTGTAAAACAAATTTCAAATAAAAATCTTCATTACAACGTAAATTGTACCGCTCTGGAGACACCCGCCTTGAAAAAAAAGTACGCTCACTTCATCCACGATTCCGGCTCATCGGCTTATCTGAAATAAAAAAAAAAAAAACGGCGATTCAATCTGTAAGCCTAAATACATCGAGTGAACTAGAATCATTTGCAAATATTAAAAATTGGATTTTTAGCAGACTTCTGAAAAAAAAGTTTCAAATTTCGTGATTTTTTATTTTTCCGTTACAAAAAAAATAGAAATACTCAGAATTTTTGGATGATTCTAGTTCACTCGATGCATTTAGGCTTACAGATTAAAGCACCATTTTTTTTTTTTTTTTTTTTTTTTTTTTTTTTTTTTTTCAAATAGGCCGGTGAGTCGGAATCGTGGAAGAAGTGAGTGTACTTTTTTTTGAGACGGGTGTCTTCAGAGCGGTACAACTTACGTTGTAATGAAGATTTTTATTGAAAATTCGTTTTACATACTCTTGAAATATTATTAAATAAATGATAAAAAAAACTTTAAGTTCTATCTTTTCGTTGGTCGTCAAAAAAAAAAAATTCCAAAAAAACGCTTATAAAACAGACTCTCACACGGGGGGATCCCCTTAAACCTAATTTTCAATTGCCATCTAAAAATTTTTTTTCTGGGCGGGCAAAACGGATCACCTCCAAAAAAAGTAAAAAACTTTTTTTTTTATTTAAAAGAAATAGAACATTGTTGTACAATCCAATCTAAGTGAAAAAAGAGATTTACATTACAATAGTTAATGAAGACACAGCAAAAAAAAATATTCAAGTTAAATAACTTTTTTAAAATTTAAATTCAGAAGAGGACACGGCCCGTATTTTTTGTGGCCAACGATTCATTGAGTCCACTGATTCGTGGACTCGCAGTGCTGAAGTTGTAATGAGTGGGCCATGATACATGTGCCAATGTTCATAATGACAATATCGAATTTATCTGTAATTACTATATTATAGTTTGATCTTTAGTTTTCAAGCTTAACATTCCTCAAAGTTTATTCTATGAAAAAAAAGTTTCAATGACCCTTTATGACTATAGCCTATAGACAGCAAGAAAACAGGGTGAAAAGACAGCACAAAAACTCTCTGAAGTGTAGAGCCGGAAAAAAGCAATAATCAATTATACTAAAGAATATGAACTGCAAATGATAAGACTAGCAGATAAAGAGAAATACAAGATATTTATGAATAGAAAGAAATTGTTTCTTATAAAATAAAAAAATATATATGAAAAAATCAAAATGTTGTACAGTTAAGAAAGTAAATAAATAAATGTAAAAAAAATCAGTTTTAATGATAAGAAAATTATCTGTAAAGAGAATGGGTTTTAACTTAAAAATGATTTTAAAAACTACAATTCTCGGAAAAAATTTGAGGACTCTCAACAATGTGCAAAAATTATAATATGAGTCATAAATACCAATTTAAAAAAAAATTTCTCTTTACCAAATTTGTGGGGTAGTCCGTTTTGCTTCCCCTATATAAATCAAATATTTGCTTGATTGTAAAATCATGAAAGTTAATAATTGTTATTTTAAAAATGAGGTCACACTCAACGAGAAGGTCAAACGTCTGTTAATTTATACACTCGTCTATGTATAGATCTTTTGTGTATATAATTTACTATTGTATGCTTTGTAAAATTTTATCAACAAAATAAAAGCTCATTAATTTGATGAATAACAATTATTTATGTATTCATGATTTTGATTTAGCGATAAATGATAATGTCTGAAGGTTATAATTTATAGACAAACAAATTTTTATTTAATAACTTACGCAGAAAGTTAAATTTTCATGACAATAAAATAATTATGTTTGAGTTGTTAAATTTTTAATTTTATTTTCTCTGTTTATTTTATTGCACAAACAGGTTTGTCTGGTGCTACTGTTTTACTGTATTGACATTATACTTTTTATAGGCATTAGGTCACAAGCCAAGTTAAATAATTATAAATTAACACTACAGAGTAACGGGCATAACTATAAAACTACTTTTTATCCGGGTGTAATTGAGAACGCCTTGGCAATGTAATGACACTGATCTATATATTTTATTTCTAATATGTTATATAATAGTATAATAAAGCATTAATTGGGTTTTTATTATTTATAGGCTGAACAAAAATTAATTATAATAATTACAGCATTACAAATAATTAATTATCAAGTAATCAGTAATAAATATGACTCCAAATAGTAAATCCACTATCATAATTAACATTTCTTAGGTGAATGCTACGAAGCCGACAATTTGTTAAGGCTATAAGGTAAGAGGTCCAGTACCCGATCAGGGAACTAGTACACAATCACTCATGTATTTATGTATCTATATTTACTAAATTCTACTAAATATGGAGTGCTGATTAAGCTGATCAGAATTTTCTCGATTCAAATCGAGTAATTTGAAAAGTTACAAATAATTCAAAAACTTTCGGAAGATTCTAAAATTAACGAATAATTTAAAACGTTACGAATAATTCTGAAATTCGAATCGAATAGTTGTATTCGATTTGAACCCGATTCGTACACTCCTAGTAATTTTTTATTAAAATACAATCCTTTTTGATTTGTCAACAGTGTCGCATTTAATATATATCAAATCAATACTTCTTATAATAAATCATGAAAATATATTTCAATACTTTAGAGTAAAATTAGCTTATAATAATTAACGTTAGTGACAAATGTCAACTCAAAGACAAATACAGATGTCAGAAAATTTAATGAAAAATAAAAATAATATAAAAAAAAAAAAAAATAACGGTAAAGTAAATAATTATTTTAAAAATTTCCAGGCTTACACCTCAGATATTATACTATATATGAGAAATTTTTTTTACAAATCATCAACTTCCGGTAGAATTGACTAAAGTAATCTACAAGCACCTACGGATTTTTATATAAATTTAATTAATTGCATTCATTAAACAACGAGGCAAAAAAATTATGATTTATTTTTCTTGAAGATGTATGCAATTATGATCTTGCAAATAAAAAAAAAGGAAAGAGGAGACCAACTGTGAAAGCTTAACTTATAAACTACCTCAAATTATGTTAATTAGTCACAAAATAATTACAAAAAAACACACAAAATAAAAAAAGTGCATTTGTCTTAGTCGCAAAATAATCAGAAATAACTGTAACTATTCCGTATTTTGCAAATTACGTAGATATCAATCTTGATTAGCGAGTGAGTTACATTCTAAACATTTGTAATTAGCAATTCTACTAACGAGCTACACAAATTACATGGGAAGTAATTATAATGACGCTTGACAAAGATGACGTTGACAATAGAAATAATTAAATGCTCTGTGAATTTTTTATGTCATAGTATATTTTTACAGTTTCACTATTTTATATTTTTCATGCGCTTAGATCATAAACGTATACTTGTATTAGCATATATTTATTTACCACAAACACAATAGTATTTATAAAGATCTTCATGCAAACATAATAATAAATATATAATGAATTTACATGTTGTAATAAATTTTTTTTCGCAAACTTGTTAAAAAGTTGTTCAATGACGGAAATGAATAATTTTGTCTTATTGCAATAATTCATAAACATAATATATTCTGATAATTTCATCGGTATAAAAGAGAAAATTAAATATTTTTCATTATTCTCATTAGAAGCATGGAATAAATAAAACTTTAATTCTCATTAGAAAATTCATTATTCATGTACGTGGAAAGGAAATAAATTTTGTTGTTTAAATTTTGATGTTTTTTCGAACACTTTTTTTTTTCTAGTTTACCAAAATTTGATGAATTACATCTTCATTTTTATTTGGGAAACAAAATTAGTATATTATTTACTACATTCGGAGAAATATTGATTTTAAAAACTTCTGTTTGAAATAGTAATGAAGAGTCTAGAAGTTTATTTGAAACTCCTCTAAATAATATAGTATCTTATACATCTTGTGGATACATCTCACTACAATTTCATGATTTACTATAAAAAGTAACGATTTATTATATATATTCAATGACACTTTTGATCAATCGAACAGAATTGTATTTTAATATAAAATTTGTGAGGCTAACTTTAGACAGTTATCGGAAAATTTTTCTGGCATGGATTACATAAAATATTATAATAATCAAAAATTTACAACACTGATACAAACATTATGAAAGAAGAAAGTTTCTAAAGCTGAAAAATTATTTTATTTAAAATTTTTAGCAAAATATAAACTTGATTATTATTATTTTCTGAATGGTTAAAAAAAAGTATTTTATCGAAGAGAACATTTCTTCAGATCAAAAGATTATTTTATTGCAAAAATTTAATGCAATACTTTTGTTATATAACAGGAATTTAATCTCTCCTGATTGAAGATAATCGAGAAAAAAATATTTCATTTTTTTTTTATATGAAGCAATAAAACATGATTCTATTTAAAATCATTCTACTCCAATCACTGAATTTTCGTCATAAAATATCGTCACTATGTTTGAAATTAATTACGAATAGTTGCATTTTTTTTAAATAAAAAATTTATTGAATCTAAAATTACGTAAGAAATTATTTCTTGACACAAAATTTTTGTTTCTATTTCAAAGCTCATTTTTTTACTTAATTAATATTTCAATAAATACTTCAAAACTCATAATTTTGTTTTTTCTATAAAATGTCAGAGATTTAAACTATCGTATGAATTTTTATTATCAAAAAAATTTTATAATCAAACATTTTTTTAAATGATTATAGTTTGCAATAAAATTTAACACAATCATAAAATTATTTCTTATTTTATTTGATATAATAGACGTTAATAACGATGTTCAATTGACTATAATTTATAAATTTTTAATCAGATATCATTTGTAATATAGTTAATAATTTTATTATTATTACGAAAATCAAGATAATCTTTTAGAATTTATAAAAAAAAAAAAAAATAGATATTAATAGCGATAGAGTAACAAGCGATAAATCTCGAGATTTTACTTGTTTCCTTTTCATTTTTTTCTACATAATTCTGGCTATTTTATTTTCAACATCAGGCTTGATCGTGAAACGGTCATTGCTTCTCGGTAGAAAGTAAAATTACTCCCTATGCTCTAGTCTAATCGTTACTCTGTGAAGCACAATCGTTACGAATAATAACTGTTTTTATTATTCAGCGTGTAAAATTAGACATATATGTAGCATTTTTGTAATATATGAAATCATAAGATAATTATTGTTTTTTGAATTTGAATATGGAAAATTTTTTTAAACATTTATAATATTACAAAGAATCAAAATTTTAACTCAAATGAAATAATTCAATTAACAAGTCATGATTTTTCTATATTTTTAGTATTATTATTTTTATGTTAAATTAATTTTTAAAGAAATGGAAAATAAACGATATACATATGAAGGAGTTAGAAAACAAGGGGTATAAGTGACAAAAAAAATTTTATGTTACTTATGTCTAAAGAATACACCACTAACTGGTTAAAGTCAACCTCAAAAGATTTTATTTTAAAATACAAATCTTTTTGATTAGTCAAAAGTGTGATTTCATATATATTTAATCAATAGTTTTTACATTAAATCATGAAAATTTAGGGAAATTATATACTCTCGTGTGTTGGTTACACTCGCTATGTTCGTGCTGCCAAACCCAAACTCGACTATAATACCGATTTCAGAAGATTTATAATAATATACTATTTGATATGAGGAAAATATTATTTAGTTGAAGTATATTTTTACTATAATTAAAGATACAACAACTTGGTAGATTAACATCATACATATCATTAAGAAAAGTTTTTTTTTTCAGCAAGGTAATTACAAATGACCTAGTACCCGATCAGGGAACTAGTACCCGATCACGCAATGCATTTGTATATCTATATTTAGTAAATAGACATATCGAAATACATGAGTGATTGGGTACTAGTTCCCTGATCAGGTACTGGAGGTCTCTTACCTTATTGAGAATGATATATTGGGTGATAAGGGATGAAACAAGACGATTTGAAACTAGGGTGAAGTTGGCTGCCCGAGCCGCAGGCGAGGTCTGACATCACCCACAACACTGTGCAGAAACAATTGTGTTTCTTCCCAAGGGATTCGCTAGCAGTTGTTTGCAGCATCAGCTTGAAATTAGCTTGTTTCGACTCGCTTTAGAGACATTGCAACTTTAAGTCTGGGTATCATGAAAAAGTTTTTTTTTCAATACAATGAATGCGGCTTAAAAAAAGTCTGCGTATTGACTTTGAAATTACTTTACTGATAAAAAAACTCTCTCATTTAGGGGAGGAGGAGGCAAAGTGGGCCCCTGGGGGCAAAGTAGGCCCCTTAAAATTTTCAAAACTTTAAACAATATGGGGACAAAGTGGGCCCCTCAAAATTTTCTGTACGCCAATAAATTCGGACGGATAATAAACTTATCGAAATTTCTTATATAATGAGGGCTAAAATAGACCACCAAAACTGTTCATTAAATATAATTTATTAAGAAAGTTAAAGATAATAAAATTACGTCTTAAAGTTATATCGCAGCAGACTATTAAAATGACTTTGATGTTATTAAAATACAATTGTTTTATCGTTATTTGCAGATATCACACGTGCAAAGAATAAAAAATATCAATTCCGAAATTTTTTGGAGGGCCCACTTTGCCCCTATTTTTCAATTTTTCAATTTTAATGGACGCAGCATAATGAAGTGAAAATAAGTATCAAGGGTCTAAAAAGAAGTAAACGGGTAAAAAAAATTAATGATATTATAATTATTTCCCTTAAGGGGCCCACTCTGCCCCCCTTTCCCCTACTTCGTCCATTGATTGACTTTGGATTAAGAATTCACTCCGAATTTACTCTCGATATTTAACAACAGGCTGTATGTAAAGAAACTGATACTGAATTGATATGTCAAAATAAATGTTAGAATTTTTAGTCATCAACAATTAACAGGCTTCTTCACATCAGTATCAGATTTAGATCCTCATCAATTTATATATAATGTATGTGAGATTAATTAAAAGTCGAATAAAATATAACGTTTTTATAATAAACATTAAAAAGTCAGCAATTACATTTAATTACACATCCATAAACTAAGCATTTGCAATCAGAAACTGGAAATGATTATAGAAAACAATCGAAATCATGCGAAAGAGTTAAGAAATTTTTATTTATTTTTATTTAATAGGTTTATAAAAATTAAGTTAAACAAAAAGACTTAAAAAATAAACTTTTGTTTAAATTTCCTAGGGTTACTATTTTGCAAAAATTTGTAAATAACAAAATACATAATCTTATAATCGACTTGTTTACAATAAATAATAAAATAATGAACCTTTCATGGTTAATTTCTTCATTAAATTTATAAAATTTACCTCTTTAAATAGATATTGCACATTCTCTATTGTAACATCTTAACTCTTTTTTCTGTTCTTATGATGAGAATTTTATTTGCCACGAATTATAATCGAATTAACTTTTAAATAAAAGTTATTACGTAATTTAATAATAAAAAAATATTCCGTAAAATTAATCTTTTTTTTTTATTTTTTATATTCATGCTTTTAAAATTGGATAAATATTTCTTTTAAGAAAAAAAGTGAAAATAACTTTTAAAAAAACTTGTATATTATAATCTTGGCATAAATTGACTTATAATAAGACTAATAAATAAACATTTTTACGAATGCTTAATAAAGGCTTCAATGATATTGTAGACTACTAATTCTCACATTATCGAGTAACATTAATATGCTAATATTGTAATGATAATTGATCTTAATTATACAGAATATTAAACGCCTCTCTCTTTTAAAACCATAATTCACCTTCACTCTTATAAGTATTTTTAAGTTTTAATTTTTTTTTTTTCAAATTATTCATTACTTTTTTTTATTGATTGATTGATTTGTTTTTTTGATTTTTTAAAATTATACGTTCAAAAATAAATATTCCGATAGTAAAAAAATTTGTAATTTAGTCTTTCCTTTCTGGGCAAATGTATTTTTTTTATTACACCCGTACATGAAGCTCTCGTTTCAAACCGTAATTTAATATATCGTGTTGTATATATAGTAAACAACAGAATAAAATGTAGAATAAAAAACTAGTAGCTTGTATGTGATGACCACATAGAGTGATGTACTTTCTCATTTGTGAATCTTAAATGTTCAACAATTCATTCTATAGAAAATAAAAAATATTTAATTTTACAGCCCATACTCCAATTAGTCATTGTTTTATACAATCATTTGTTATGTTTTTTTTACTTATATACTATCAGTAGCCTCACTCATTTCCTTGGGCGTCGATTTAATTTTTTTTTAAATATATTTTATTTATTATGAACTTTAAAATTTTTCTTCAAAAGTTTTTTTAAAAAAATAAAAATTCTGTCTCAACTAGTATAACTACGACAGAAATGTATGAAAACAATTCAACAGGTCATAAAATTATCCACAAAAAGGGTCTCATAATTTTTTTTCGTACATATAATTATTTTGACGTAATTACAACTTAAAGTGAAAAAATAAATTTTAACGTAATTTTTAAACTTATTGATTTCTTAATTAATTTTTCTATCCACAGTTAGAAATTTTGTGTTAAATTCAACACAAATCGTGTGTTGCAAACGGTCTACACAAATTTTTGTGTTAATTCAACACATTGCGTTTGTGTTGATCTTTAACACAAATTTTATGTTAAATAAAACTGAACACATAAAATCTGTTCTTTTGACAGATAATCTGAGTACATTTAACAGAACATTTGTGTAAATTTAACACATTTTTCGTATTAAAATCCACTAATAAACATACGCGCACAATCGAACCAACTCAAGTATACTGATCTACCGTTAGTAGAACTTATGTCAATTTAGTGAACAATTGAACCAGATTAAAAAGGTATGAAAGTTATCTAAGTTTAATTGTAAAATGTATATATTTAATTGTAAATAAATTATAATCTAAATTTCAAAACACAAGAAATGTGATATATTCTAGATTTTCCAATCATTTAACATAAAAAATCTGTTAAAGTAAAATAACACAAACGGTTTGTGTTGAATTAAAAGATTTCTGTTTTAAAAATCAACACAAAAATTTCAACCAAATCATTTTTTACCACAAATACACCAAATTTCTAACTGTGTCACATTAGATCTACACAGTAAAAAACGAATCGTCAAAATGTAAAAAACAGTGTGTGTTAAAATTCTGAGTGTTAAATTTTTGACACTTTTGGCTGTCAATTTAACACACAGTCTTTATTTTTTGTGAACTGTCGCAATCGATTGATTTTTTTAACACACAAAAATGTTATTTTATTCGAAAGTAACACTTTTTATGTTACTGACAAATCAACACACAAAATATGTTAAAAATAATGTCGACCATCAAAAAAGAATTCTTGAAAAATTTTTACTTTTAACATATACGTGTATAACTTTTTTTTAACTCTCATAACATGTTAAAGTAATGTATAAATAAGTGTAAAACGTTCGTTTTACACAGTATATGTGTTGATTTTGACGAATCCTTTTTACAGTGTATCAGAAATGCATTAAGAAGTTTTTAATTTTTTTTTAAGGAAAATAAATTTCCTACAATTTTAATTTGAAATTTTTAGTTTTGCTACAAATTTAAATGTAAATTAAATCGACTTTTTCTTATTTTAATTCTTAGTATTAATATTTAATTTATTTTCGTGGAAAAAAAGCCAATTAATTAATTATATACGATAACTTTCTTTTAAAATGGCATTTTTTGTTTTTATTGAACGAAAAAAATATTTATACAAATAAATTAAAAAAACAATGAAAGCATATGAATTAAATATGATAAGTGGCCTACACCTTCTCCGAGCGATGATGCCTCGAATGATGAATGTACCATATTAAGATTTTTTAATTGTATTAAGTTTCCAAAAAAAACAAAAGTTTTATTTTACAAGTAAAGAAATCACTTGATAATTTTCAGCCCATTTTTTTTTTTGTACAATAAAAATATTTAACAAATAAATAATAACAATTAAAATTAAAGTAATTGAGCGTACAGTAAACAACTTAACAATGTAATAATTAATTTTTTGATAAAAAGCGAAAAAAAAAATTATATTGCTCCAAAACACGACATAGCCCACATTAAGGTTCTTTGTTCCATTCATACATTTCCCGTTTCCTGAGTTTCTGTTTTCTTACTATACTAAAAAGTATCCTTTCTCACGTCTTGTGCAAGTGCAAAGGCTTTAGTAACAGTTTATATACTTATACTTTTTCAAGGCTTCGTTCACCCTTTTCTGTTATAAAAAATAAAAAATAAATGAATAAGGTAAAAGACCCATTATCCGCTCACTTTTCATGGGAGTGAGATTAAACCACTCAATGTAAATTGGTAAATAAAATGAAAATTTTTTTTTTTTTTATAGTTATTTTTTGCAGTTTTAAATATTAGAATAAAATTTTAATTTGAAGAATAATCTCGATAATTAATTTTTTAAATGAGATCGTTAAGTGTACTCATAGTCGCCCGGGTCAAAAATTAAACTTGATTTAGACTTGGTCGTTTTAAATCGTGACTAAGTATAAGTCAGTTAAGTCTAAACCAAGGCTAATTTACGCGAATTCGCCTTAGTTTAGACAACTGACTTACTTAGTCATGATTTAAGACGATCAATTATAAATCAAGTTTTATTTTTGACCCAGGACATCACAACTTTCAGTGAGCGCGCTCACTAAAAAGTATGATTTATCATTACTTGATCAACACATGGCCCTATACTCGCTCATATACAATACAAATTGAACTATGATAAATTTATTGATTCTCAGAATGATTCATAAACTATATTACTTTATTTAATTTTAAAATATGTAATGAAAAACATATAATTATATCAATTATTAAAAATTTAACGTAAACTAAATTTAATCCTATAACGAACGTTAAAGTAAAAAATAACGGGCTTAGCGCGATTTTGAAAACAGTCAGTTTAAATTTACAATAAAATATACAATATTTTGATACGTCATATTGTAATATATTGGAATTCACAAATAATTATTTATCAATGATGATTTTTTTGTTTGAATCTTTCCTTTATAAAAATAATAAAAACGCATTAATTAGTTAAAGTGAGTGACTAATGGTACTGATTAGATTTAGGGTCTTTTACCTTAACGACTTTCAAAGGCAAGTAAAAAAATATTTATTTTTAAAATCCACTTTCATACCAAATATTTATTTTAAAATTTCTTTAAGTATTTCCTACGGTAAATTAATTATCTGCATCCTAATTATTAGATACCCGTTAAAGTTCGTGTTCAATGGATGGAATGAAGAGTATAGATTATAGCTTGAAGGTATTGAGAACAAAAACTAATGATTTTTAGACACGTATTTTCCAAGATATTTTTCATGACTATGTAACGTTATGTCATACTAGGATTATTAATAAGACTGTGGTACTTTTGGTTTTTAAATAATGGCAAGTAATTTTTAATAACTATTATTTAATCTTTAAGTCTGAAATAATAGATTTTCTAGTTGTATTCTATGCAATAATCTTTATTTTTTCCAATAAAAAAAAAGGCAAGCAGTCTGTAACACGATTTTCTTTGTTGAACGAAAGTCTATTAATAATTTTTTGATCACGGAGTCCAGAGAAGTCTTAAACTTTAATAATAATAATAGCGATGATGAAAAAAAACTAATCGTCAGATTCACAAGCTTTAAGGAAATGGCAGAAGACCCTAATGAATTTATTACTTAATTTAGATGTTCGTTAGTTCTTCGAAGTACTTAAAATTAACTACTTGAGATAAAAATTATTTTTTAAACAATAGGTGTGAAAAAATAAATTTATGATAGTAATAATCATAATAGGTTCATGTAACTTAAAGTTGAAGGTTAAAAATTACATACATTAATTTTTTAATATTATTATTGTTGTTGTTACACTGTTTAAAATTTTCTTTTAAATTTAAAAAAATTATTTTAAGTTATTCACAAGTTCACGGAAAAAAATTAACTATATAAATTGAGAACGACAAGTAATATAATGATAAAGTGATCAGTAAGTACTATCATTCTAAATAGTAATTTTTTCATTTATGATTAAAACGTGAATAATTACAGGATAAGTATGAAAATTTATTGTCTATGCAAGAAAAATTACTATTTAAACTTTAAAAATCGTAACTGATACTTAGAAAATTGACGACACGTATTATGAAATTTATTATTTGGAATGTTAAAATTCCCCATATCGACATCCGAGTTCCGGGTTATAATTTCAAACACTAATTTTTAAAGTTTATTTTTTTCCGTGTTTCGATCAGTCAAATATATAAGGACATATAAATATCATTACATTATAAATAAATTTAATTACATACGTTATTTCTACATTACTTAAAATTTCCAAGCCATGAATGTCTTAAAAATTAAAATCACAATGTAATTTATTTTATTTCATATCAAAAATTATTATTTCACTGCCCATAAGTCAATTAGTTTTAAAAGTGATAGTTATTTGAAAAATCTTAATTTTTATTAAAAATTCTTTCTTTTTCATCTATTATTATTTTTTTTAATTCGAGATATTTCATAAAAACTCTTTAATCAACACAATTATCAAAAACTAATTAAGGTTTGATAAAAAAAAAAGAGTATTGTATTTTTAAAACGTGTTGAATGAAAATCCTATTCAATGACCTAATTAATCACAAAGAACATATATTTTTAAATAGTCACATTGTATTTTCATTAAAAATCGATGTTCATGTAAAATTAATAAATCTTATTAAATTTCGTATCAATTATCCTTTGAAATCTATAAAATTTTTAACAGTGTACTTAATACTTGTAATAGTCTAATTATAAGTAACCTCAATTTTAAAATTGCAATAAATTTATGTTATTAGTTAAAAAAAAAAAAATAAATGAAAAGATAATTATCTTAATATAATATAATTAAATATTAAATATATTAATTATTGTAAATCATTAATGTTACAATGATGATAAGTTAGATTAAAAATTAAATAATAAATTTTTTTTGTATGAAGTTGGAATCTGATGAATTAAAAATAAATAAATAAAAGAATTAAATTGATGAGTAATGTAATACATGTTATGACTATTAGAAAAAAGATAAAAACATATATATATATATATATATATATATATATATATTACTTTGATATCAAACATATGTTTTGATTTAATGAGTTAAACATTTTTAATATGATCAAGAAAATCAATTTGAAGATATATTTAAGTGAGATGATCCATGCCCACTTGCAGAACACAGAGCACGCATTCATATGTTTATAATAGGATTTAAGAAGTATAAGCATAAATAAATTTAAGGCAAACTATTTAAAATTCATTATTAATTTATGAGCATTGAAATTACTAAAGAACATGTAGATTTTGATGTTATTGTGTCAGGAAAGATATGAAATATTTATATTTTGTTGAGCAAAACTTTACATTAAAGTTGAGCATATAACTTTTATTTAAGAGGGGCCTGAACTTTTTTCTCTATCACACACAAGTCAACGAACGATACTATCCTTGTTGCACTTGCACAGTGAATGAAAACTTTGACCACGTTTTTCTCTTCAACACGTAAACATTTTTTAAAAATTAAAAAGTAGACTGCTAGATTATAGAGCAATTAGAACATCGAGCTTCATTCTAATTTTGTATTTAAAGGTTTTGTTTGAGAAAAAAACTTGGAGAAAAATTACTTATGGACTCTCCTTAATATTCTTCTTAAGTATTGATGATATTGAACTCTTGATATTATCAATTAAATTTATATTTGATATACTTAAGTATTATCGATATCATGAACTTGATTTAATCGCAAGCAAGGAAACATAATGGGCTCTATTTTTGAGAAGGCAAAATTGCCAGACGTCTATAAAAAGCGTCTATATTTTCTACACTTTTTTTTTGTATCAAAATGAAAGCGTACTTTTGGATGAAGAACGTGTAAATTAAAAATTTAAATTATCATTTATTTAATCTTAATCTTACAATATGACAGCACAAGATTATATGTAGTGAGTTATTTTGATGAGTGTAAATTCACAATTTAAATTTCTATATATAGATCATAATTTTGAATATATAAATTAATAAATTTTTTATTCGAATGAAAGTCGATTAAAATTGATTAATGTCGTCTTCACTTTCAAGTTTTAAAATTGATGTAATAAATATCGCACCGGAAGAAATTTTTCCTTCATGTAACGTTTTTTTTTATGACTTTAAAAATTAATTGTTTTATTTTTTATTCTAAAAAATAGTAAAATTAAAATGAATATTTTAAAACTATGTGATTTGAAATTACAATTATTACGAATATAGAATGCAAAATTAAATTAACATTAAATATTAATATTTAAGTGAATGTTTTTATGCTCTGTCTATAAAAAGTAGTATATATATTCAACCAAGCTTGATGGACTACTATAAAATATCGCGTTTAAAATACATATATACATATATATAAACGTTTTATTTTTGGTATGTTTATAGCAGCCTTCCTGTTCTTTAAAAATATCCGTATCAAAATTAATTTGCTCATGGGTCGAAAAATAACTAGAAAACAAACAAATTTTATACAGAATTGCTTCATTTAAAAATGTACTATAAACTAATTGTTCCTTTTTTCAAATTTCATCTTATAATAGAAAAAAAAACAACCGCCAGTTTCAAAAACTTTTTTAAACAAATAATATGTTAATAATCGATCTTTTAAATTCTAGATCATAACAAATAATAAATATTGCAAACACTTCATTGTGTTATTTTTATTAGCATTAAGAATAATCTATTTGAAAATAAATGATTGTTGACGAAAGATTGAAAAAATGTTGAGTATTCTGAACTCAGAAACGCGACACAGTAGCAAACTTCTTAAAACTATTTTTGAAGTGAAAATATAAGAAGAAAATAATAGTTGACTTAAAACAACAAACAACTTGTCAACATTTTTTGAAAAAGCCGACTTTAGATTTTTTTTATCGCTTTTTAAGCGGGAAAAAATTCGGGGGAGAAAACTCTGCATATTCTTTTCTGAATAATTTAGAATCAGAGAAGTATATTCTTTTAGAAAATAAATAGTTTAATTTTTTTTTTAAATGTTTGATAAAGATTCACTAGAAGAATCGAAACGTCGCTGAATCAATGAATTATTTTCAATGATAATGCCCACTATATACTATATTTTTGATAAAAAATCAAAAAACTACACGGAAAAAAGAGCAGTTGAAAAATTACAGTTTCTACAGTAAAAAAGGCTTTCGGGGCAAAAATCTTTAAACATTAAAGCTTAAACTGTAATTTTAGAAATTTCTTACAGTAATAAAATTAATACAATTTTAAGCAGCAAATTTTACAGTGTAAATCGACAATATCGAGTTTGAAACTGTAATATTTATTATTTCCGTAAAATTTACTGATAAAAAATGTAATTTTTACAGTTTCAGAATCGGAGCGCTTTACTACTATACGAAACTGTAATTTTTCAACTGCTCTTTTTTCCGTGTAATTTGCCATTGTGTCACGTTATCAAGTTCGGAAATTTTGAAAATTCAACTCTTTTTCTACCATCTGTGTTTTTTTTATATCTCGTAAATAAAAATTAATGACACATTGACCTAATTATAATTATAAAACCACTGTCATCTAGTCGTGATATATAATTTACTATAGTTTTATTGCTAATTAATGGATCTAATAAAAATTAATTTAAAGTATTAATGATAACTGGATGTTAAATAGGTTAGTAGGCATTATGTTATAGACTATGTGTTGTACAATTCTAAGAGCTCATTAAAGGTGAGAGAAAGAAAAGTTTACTTAGAATTTGTAATAAGCAATAACTATGAGTGCGAATTATATATGAAATAGTTACACTTTCAGTCTTAAAACCATATTAATATACTTAACTATATCGTTATATATTTATAAATAAAAATTCATAAAACTAGATAAATATAAATGTACATGCGTACTATTTGTATAATATTATGAATAAAATAAGTTAATTTATTTATTCCATTTTGTTTTGCATGTTCCGTTCTCCTTATTTAATCATCTTTTGTCCTCATCCCATATAATTCTACAGTTTCATAGCCCGGATACGCATCTTGTGTATCTTTTCCTTACATTTTTATAATTCTAACTCTAAATTAGCTAATTCTGTGAGCCTATTCTCTTCAAGTGAATTGCCATGTGGGTTAACATCAAACAATCGCGGAAATAACCGCGAATAGGAAGATAGAAAAAAAATTTTTTTTTTTAGTTGTTTGTACAAAATAATGATAATTGTAGTAATAAGAAACTATGTAATTAGATGTATATGTATGAACAAATGCATGCATATATTTTTTTTTTTATACCACAAATTGACTTTTTTTCAGCTACACGAAAAATCTAACATCTGCTAAATTTAAAGAATTCATCTTAAAGTTAGTACGTATGATGATGAGATACATACAAATTTATAGCCGGATGTAGATGCGTGCATAGCATGTCATTCACTTATACGATCTACTTTTTACATCATCTCTTATATATTCACAGGATATCCACAAGATCAAGTTCCCGTAGTCGTGTATAATTTACACTTCGACGGAACAATGGTGAAAGACTCGGTCTTCATTCGCATAAAAATATGTTGCACTTCCGTATATATGTTATACCGAATTTGATAAAAAGAAATTGTTCTATTTATTTCAAATAATGTCAATAAAATAAACAACAAATGTTTTCTTTTAGTAATATATACTGAACACTGTAAAAAATCACCGGGGTAAGTCCAAGCGGTGTAGGTGTTAAAATTATCGGTGTTAAATTTACCCCCGAAAGCGGTGTAAAAATAACGCCGCCACCGGTGTAAATATTCTGTACCGGTGTTAAAATAACGCGGCCACCGGTATAAATATTCTGTACCGGTGTTAAAATAACGCGGCCACCGGTGTAAATATTCTAGACCGGTGTTAAAATAACGCCGCCGCCGGTGTAGATATTCTTTACTGGTTTTAAAATATTTTATTTTGTAAATATTTTTACTTACTCGATCACTTTACTTGTTGATAAATGATATTTTTTATTAATTTTCATAAAGAACTGACATTTTTTGTGTTTTATAATCTTTAAAGTTAATACTCCAAGCGGACGCAATTTACCCCGCTTTTACACCGGTTTTACTCCGCTTTTACACCGGTATTTTTAACACCGGTGTATTACTCCTCCTACACCGGTGTAATTTCATTTTTACACCGGGCGGAGTTAAAACGAGTCCATTTTTAACACCGCTCTTTTTACAGTGAAAGAACAAATCATTTTAATTATTACCAAAAAGTTTAATCATTACAAAATTTAAAAATGAAGTCGAAAAATAAACAGTTTTATTTTATGATTGCAATAAATGCATGTAATATTTTTTGTCAGCAGATATTTAAAGCTTTTAGTGAAAAATTTGTTAATTTTTTTTTTAATACTTAATTTTGTGGTAAATAAAATATATTTTTCAAAAATATTTACTGAGATTGTAATCGCTCGGATCAAAAACGATTTTCTTTTCGTATAAAAAATTACTTGTTGTCGCAGTGTACATAAAATAAATAGTTTTATGAAACTATTCTTATTCGATGATGAACAGTATTGTTAAATACAAAATAGTCTTGTTATCAATACATTATATTCTATAATCTACTTGTGCGACAGAAGTTAGATACATAAAAAAATAAAATATATCAGCAATTCAGTGGTCAATGCAAACTGAATTTACGGATCACTGGTTATCATTTTCTTGGCTTCCCTTGCATACTGTGAAACTAGTTTTCAAATTATCGTGCAAGTTGTTAATGCCATGCTTTATTGATTTTTTAATTTTTATGTTAAAATGTAAATAAATAATAAAATTTATTACGATTGACAAATAATAGCTTTATTTTATCTAGTGATGTAAGGCAGAGAAATTGTTTGACAATTGACGCCAATTGACCAGCGAAAAATTGACCAACGGTCATTTTTTTAAATAAGTGGCAGTTTACGAGCCAACTTGATTTTGGCTAGAAAATCATTTGATAAAAAATTGACCGAAAAATTTTTTACTGCCATTTCGCATCTAAATAGAAGTGAAGAGAAATGTTTAAGGAATTTTGTTGAATATACAAATCAGACGTTATGTTGAGTGATACGACTTGCAGTTTACTTTCGATCTTTAGCGCTCGTACATTAGTATCGTCCAGGAAATTATTTTATGAAAAACTAATCGAAATTTGACCGAAAAATTTTTGACGTCAATTCCCAAATAATTGTCAGTAAGTTTCTCATGAATCATAATTTGACGAACATAAAAACGACGGTCATTTCGCATCGCTAATTTTCCCTCATGATTTGTTGATTAATTTTTTAAAAGATTGTGTTAAAGTAAATTAAAAAAAATATTTAAACTTTAAGCTGACTTAACTTTATACACTTTAAAATAGACCATACATATAGACTATCTGCATGATGGGTAGTTTAGATTAATTTCTTACTTCTACTTCGATTTTATTGATTTTTCTCTAGTGCCTCAGCAATAATTTATAACTATTGATTATATACTAAAGTATAGTACGTGTAGTTTGCAGTTAATAATATTAAGTGCCCAATAATTTTTATTTTATTAAAGTGGACATAAGAAATAAAAAAAGAAAATGGTATTTTTCTATTTTAAAAAATAAAAGAAATAAAAAATTTTCGTCTATTAACATCATAATATTTTGACAATTTTTCATATTTTATGTAAAAATTATTGAAATGAAAAAAAGCCAACAATATTTCATCATTTGTCAGGAAAGTTTTTTTTTTATAGACGATTGAGTAAGTTAATGCAGCGTAACTGTTCTCATTTTTAAATTAAAAATTTTTATCTAATGGATAGATAGAGTCCCGACTCACAGGTTGAAACAAATAGAGGTAAAGACAATCTCGCGGGTAAGTTCAGATATTAAGTGTTAAGATGACAGTATTATGTTTACTCTGTAAATAGAGGTCAAAAAGAGCCGAACGGTAAAGCACGGAAAGGTAGACAGAGCGTGTTACCGGGCATTGTCTTTTTCTTACTCTTGGGCTAAGTTGCTTAAGCCCAAGTGCCTTGTTTCCACGCTTTCATAGCTTTTTAAATTCTTATCGCGCCAAATCACAATTATGCATTACATATTGCAATTTACATTGTAACTATATATTTTTTTTATTTTACAATTATTTTACCCATTTTTGACTATTCATTTTTTATTATACTCGGATAAAACAAAATAACGATTTCTGTTTTGTTTTCTTTTTTTTTTATTTCAATTGACCTAATTATCAATATTATCAATGATAATTTGTGTTTATGGGGCTGCATGTTCCATGTTTATTTAAGGAAACCTGATCGATTATATCAGTATCAAAACTATCTTATCATTACTCATTACACATATGACTTTGCAGTAGATGATAACGTTTAATGCTATTTATATGTTCATTTTCTGTAGGCTTCAAGGCCGTAAATGAAATTTTTATCCATTTTCTATCGAAAAGATCAAATTATTTTTTTAATTTAAATAAATTTATGTACGTTAATTGTTAATTTATTTAACTATATTAATTATAATGGTGATGGTAATAACAAACAAGACAGAAAATGAGGAAACTAATAATGATTTCAGGGAATGATAAAAAGTTATAAGAAAATGGTTATTGTTTCTTATAAAAATTTATATGGAAATTAAATATAAAAAATAATGTTTAGTTATTCAATTTATATTTAGATCTATTGATTTTAGAATTTTAATTATATTTCTTTAGATAATATACCGGAAAATGAATATTCATATTCATATAAATTTAAATTTTCATTGTTAATTAATGTTCCACGTCATGAGTTATTATTATGTATTTTATAAATATATAATTTAAAAATAACCGCACCAGTCTTTGAAAATTAACGTATAAATTAATTCGTTTTGGTAGAATAATTACTAAAATAAATATATCATCTCAGAAAAATTGTAAAAGTTATAAATAAATTAGTTTCCCAACAGTTTGTTTTTAAATTATTCAATATATAAAGTTTCTATTGCAGCAATTTTTTCAGCCAATTAACGGACTTTAATTTAACAAATATTTTTCTATATATATATGTCTATATGAGTCACAACGTTTTTTACGAGTTTAGAGCTTTTACCTGATAAAATTTTATCAAAAACAACAATTCATTTTTTATTTATCAACATAATTGTTTTATAAAATAAAAATGTATATAAATTTATATATATATAAAAAGAGTTGTGTGAGTTAGAATATATTAATCATATCTCTTTAAGACAATAATCATTTATCAGTAAAATATTTGAACAGAATGATTATTTTATTTTAAAATAATACAGAAAAATAAAAAAATTTAGTAAAAATATTAATTTAAGACAATTATAATTCTATGAAAAAAAAACCATTGTTATAAATAATAATAATAATAATAAATATGAGATACAAGATTGTTATAATTGAATAAAAATAAATTTTACGTAAAAATCAATTAAAATTGATAAATATGAAATCAGCGAAGGTAATATAATGTAATGTAAGTAGGTATTGAATGAATACAAGTGAAATTAAAATATAGAGAAAATGAGATCACCGATAGCTCAGTTGGTGAAAGTATTTTTGTAAAAAAAATAACAAGATTCTAGGCTCAAGTCACTGGGGTGAAGATTTTTTTCGGTAAGTATATAAACGTCTCATATGTTAACTGTCATATGTGCACTCTGACATATACTATGAATTTAAATTTAAATATTATGCCGACAAGTATGCAGTCGACTATATGAAATATTATATGCTAAATGTATACAAAAAATAACAACAATATTACGTATATATATAAACACTTACTTCAAGTTTATTTGCATATTCTTCAGCGATGGCTTCACTCTGTCTTGTAAGTTCCTGATTTCTTTCAAGTAATGCTTTTCCAAGTTCAGCTGCAAGCACAAGATCTCTCTCACGTTGTTTAAGAAGTTCATGTGGATTTCCCACATCATCATCACTATCCAAAGAGTGTCTTCTCGTTTGTAAGTCAGATATCATATCTTCTAGCGAAAATGGCTCTAATTGACCATCTTTCTTTGGCAGCATTGTTATAACTATTTATTTTAAAACGGCAATAAGTCCATTTATATATCAAACTATATGCCTTTACATTTAATACCAACAAATTTTATCGTCGCGGGTGCTACACCGCGACGTTATCAATACTACGTCAATACATTCAATGACGTATTACGTATGATCGTTAATGATTCGTTGCAGTGTTATTTTATTTATTTACTTTTCTTTTTCTCCAGTTAAACTATTACTCTATGACGTTTTAATAGGACCCATAAACATTTAACTGTCGACATCGATTATCACTTATTACGTCACATATATCCTGATGATATTTACTAATTTAAATGTTTGTTAGATTATCCTATAGTTCTATAACTTGAGTCATAGTCACATTACTTTACACAAATAAAATTTTGAGTTATTTTTAAATCACAAAATAATTTATCGTAAAGTTAATATAATTAAAATAAAATATGTACGAGTATATGAGCTTTTGAATAACTCGAGACAGTGTCAATATTCCGTGTGTTTGGATACGACAGTGAGTCATTAAATAATAAAAGCAATATAATTAATTGCCTCGAGGTAAAATCGACCGCGCACGAGTTACTTTTTTTTTTTAATTTTTTTACATAAACTTTTACCACGTGGCCTCGACAATTAATTCATTTATTTCAGTCCATGACATTATACCTTCAGTACGCAGACATCTATCAGCAGTTTTTTCATTAGATAAAAACATCGTTATCTATTTAATAACACGTACGATAAATTTCACTATTTATTTATTTATTTATATTTTTTTCTTTACATTGAAATTGTTTTAATTTGAATAAATGTTTATACTGTTATATTTTTTTTAAACCAATGAAAAAAATCCCTTCTAAATAAATTATACTGATATTTTTTAACGTAGGTGGTGACACGCAAGTTATTTATTGATTATTATAACACAGATCCATTTATTGTTGGTCACATTACTGAATTATTGAATAATTACTCTATTATTATTTAATTCTTTTTTTTTTATATTAAAATTTTTAAAATATTATTCTTCAATAAATTGAGCAATAAACCAGTTAATGTAAAATAAACACAGCTGTTCTCACACAATTATATTATTATTATTTTGAATATAAAAATTCCATTTGATTTGGTTCGTTTATTATTTGCTGTTGTAAAAGCGTCACTGTATTATTACAATAAACAGTAAATTAACAGGAAATGAATTTCACAAAAAAATGAAAATTGATTGTCAGTAAAATTATTATAAAAAATAATAATAGTGATAATAGGAAACCTGACTTATTATTTTAGGATAAAAAATAAATCCTCTTGATTTTTTATCGTCGTACATTAACTTCACTTAACTTTAAATCCAATTGTTAAAGTGATGAAATTATCGTTGATACTTTACACGTGATAAATGGATTTTATTTACCATACATACAGTACGATATATCATTACTGTATTTAAAAATGACGTTGAAAAAATAAATTCCATCGCTGCTTTTATTTATTGTTTTACTTAATTATTTTACTGTATACAATAATAATAATAATAATAATAAAGAGTGACTCATACTCAACTCGTGATCGGAAAATAAATATTACGGAATCATCCTGTATCCTGGAACGACCACAAGAACAAAAAGGAGTGCTATATCCTCCACTTTGTATAAACGAACAGTAACAACAAGAACCACCACCACCACCTTCCCTCTTTTCTGTTATTTATATATATATGTATATATATTTCTTCCTTTCACTGATCGACGTCACACTTCGGCGTTCTCTTTCACGCTCCAAGTTTATCAATTGTTTATGTCAGTTATAAATAGTGATCTATAGTCGCGGTATTGCCTGTAATGAGTAATACAAACAGGACTATTTACACAAAAATAAAATGTTTAAAAAAAAAAAATAAAAATCCAGATTAATGATATTTCTTCAACACTATGCTACTCCACAGAACTCTACTCCAAAACAGACTCACTGCTGACTGTTGTTGTAGACTCGTGCGCGGCTGGTACCCGGTTTAGAGCAATACCTGCCTGCTACCCCCTCTATTTGGTCAATCCTCGCCCCCACCAGGTACTAAATTTACACTAACATAATATACTGTCTACCTATATAATAATGTAGAATGTACTGAGCTTAAACATTTACTACCATACTACTGAACTTAATACTGTGCACCACTGAGTACTGTGCACTGTGCTTGGCTATGTTCAATACCATTCCATCGTCTGAGTAGTCAATATATATAAATATATATATGCATGTGTATGTATAGAATAATATACCTACAGTCTGAACAGTCAGCCTGGTCTGATCCCCCACTAGACCACCTGGTAACCAGGTGAATATTAATACCATATGACTATTACTCCCACACCGCAAAATTTCTGTGCATTTTACTTTTGCATCAATAATAAATAATATCATAGATATTTATATGCATATATACATTCATAAACCAATGACTATCGCATAACGGCTTTAAATTTAACCGATGACACTAGTAAGCAAACGCACTTTAATGTCGTAGTGATAATGATATATAATTAATATAGGGAGTATAGGATTATATGTAAAGTATATAATAATAAGAGTAAGCTTGGAGTCATCCCTTGTTAAGATATAATTAAGATATAATAGCAGCTAAAGAATATAAAAAAGCTTTAGGGGAGAGCGGAGTAACTACGAGCGAATTAGTAACAAAAGCTGATGTGGAGAAAAAGTAAATGGGAATTTAGTTAATTTGTTGACTAATTATAGACATTAATTAATGATTTCTATAATTTTAAACATATATCGATGTTCTAATTAGCAAATTGTCTGACTTAATATTTTTTAGCAGGTGATTCTGTGCAATTTTCAGATAGTAATAGTAAGAAAAAATATTATTTGAGTAACCTAGACAAAAATATTATATATGTACTAGATATGAAATTGATTTTTAGATGAAAAAAAAATTTTTGAATTACTTTTTTTTCGCATAAATGGAGAATTTTCTGAAATAGAGTTAGACAATTTGCTAATTAGAACGTCGATATAATATGTTTTATGTTAAAGTGACCTAAAGAAATACGAAATACACGAAACTTGATAATTAAATTTGTGTTTATTTATTGATTTATTTATAAAAGACCCCTGGCAATTATACATAGGAATAATAACAAAAGTAATATAAAGTGTGAATAATTAATCATCAACATAACTATAACAATAATAATAACAACAACAAAAATCCTTCTAGCTTTCTTTTTGCAACTGTCCGATGATGCTCCAAAAAAATCTACTTCTGTGGCATCTTCATTGATAATTTTGGAAATTCTGTATAATACTAAAGGAATTTCCATTATCGTATTCGATCTCAGGTTTATATTTGACACAGCAAAACCCAAAACATATCAAGCAGCTCTGAGGCATCAAGATGCTCATTAATAATATTAAACCCACAGCACAATGTTAGATATTTTCTCCCATCAGCTATATTTATTGAGCTATGTTTATATTAAGTAATTTTTATTATTTGAGTATGCCAATAAATATAAATTTCAATAGTAAACTTGACTAATATATCTTTAATAAAATTTACTATCCAATATAGTAAATTTTACTATATTAGAAAAGAATTAATTTTTTATTAGTTTTTCAACTTTTTATTATCATTGTTACTATTATTATTTATAGCATGTGTAATAGCATGTATAATAGTATTGGTGTCAATTTTAATATTTAAAAATGACTTGACTTGACCGAGATTCGAACTGATCTCTCGCGTGCGAATCCTGTCTACACGAGAAAAATCGAACAACTGCTATTGATATAATTACGTCTGAATATTTATTACATTTTCAAACAGTAACGCGTCACTTCGCAAACGAAACTTCAAAAGTTACAGCATTGTCGTTGCATAAAAATTATTACAGTATCAAATAAGACATCTTTCAGTCTTCTCTAGTAAGACGAATTTAAAAAAAATATAGATATTACAATACTACACTGTAATATTTCATATAAATAATTTAACTTTTATTAAATGAAATAAAAATGAACTTTAAGTGTTTCATAATATAAAATGTATTTCTTTTTCTTGAATTCTTACTTTAAAATTTCTACACAAAAAATAAATAAATTTACTACATATTTCAAACTGTAAATTATGCTTTTTCATATTATAGTAGTAAATGAATAAAAATTATATTTTTCATTTATGGAAATAGTTACGAGTTTTTGGGGGTATTATTATTGTTTGCGTAATCAGATCGGGATAGTATAGTGATCTTAATTATTTTCTACCGAATCGTGGGTTCGAACCATCGACCTTCGGCGGAAATGTATTCTAACCCTGTGCCTCAGCCCACTCAGCCTGTAATGTTTCTTATAGTCCATATATCATATTGACTATTTTGGTAGTTCACGACTTAATTTTTATTTTTCAAATAAATAATTAATATCTCTTCATAAAACAAAAAATATATTTGAAGAGAATCAGTTTTTAGTATGAACAACTAGTTTTTGAACAAAGAAAACTTACAAAATAAAAAGTCAGTAATATTTAAGAACTTTATTTAGCTTAAATTATATTTTGAAATGATGAACTGCAGTATCTTCACTACTGCATTAAATTTAAAAATTACAGTATGGATTACCATTTTTATGATTTTGAATTCATAGAGCTCATTCTTACAGTTTACATTGTAACACTGTAATAATAGTTCTTGTTTTTTTTTTTCCGTGCTCAGTCTGTCGGTCCGATGTCTCCTTTGAACGAAGGTTTCTGAACTTGTAACAGATATTCGTATACGCTATCTCTACCAATTGTTAATTTTATCGATCTGCTTTCGAAAAATTACCAACCGTTCAGTAATTTTCAGTTGCTGTATAATACTTAATGCTACGCTATTCATCCAAGTTACAGAAACTACCATACAGATGGTAACTTTTTCATATTGTACACAGAAAAAAGATTTCTTGGGCGGGTAAAAATTTTTTAGGGATGAGTAAAAATTTCTTACGCCAAAAAATCCTTTTTTTCTGTATATCTCGTTTTCTTATTGTGCTTATTTTACGATAAAAAAATATTAATTATATAATGTGCATGCCAGCAATTCATATGAAATTATATATTGACAAAAATTAACTTGCAAAGTAGTGAATGTAATTAAATAATAATTTTATGCACACCTCGAACGCGAAGCGCAGAGGTAGTGCTCTACTGTCGTTAAACTTAAAGTCAGGTTTTTGTCAACTTGAATCATTTCCACTAATTTTTTTTAACTTCCCGCTAAAAAAATCGACGATTTTCGAAAAATTGGGAAGTTATTGTTTCCACCCCGATTCGCGAAAATCGAAATTTCATCAGATGTCGACGTTTTGAGGTCCTATAGGAAGCTATTCTGACTATTTTCAAAATGATGTCCGAGTGTCTGTATGCATGTGTGTGTGTGTGTGTGTGTGTGTGTGTGTGTGTGTGTGTGTGTGTGTGTGTGTGTGTGTGTGTGTGTGTGTGTGTGTATGTGTGTGACCGGTCCATAACTTTTTAACTACACTGAGAGAAAAAAAAATTAAATTCAAGTAACCATGTTTACTTAACTCATAATACTGAAAACAAGAAAAAATTTACTACATCGAAGTATAATATTTCTTATCTTTATAACAATTGTTTAAATCTACTCATAAATTTCTACAGACAATGCATTTTTACTAAAATTAAGAAAATATTTACTTGGCTCTATTTAAGTAAAATAATACTTAAATCAAGAAATTTTACTTGGAAATATACACTTTTTTCTCTCATTATAATGAACCGATTTGGATGGTTGAGGCGGCAATCGAAAGAGCTTGTTGGCCATCAACTTTTCTAAAAATTTCAGATCATTTGATCAAGTAGACTCGATAATATTGGCGAATTACGAAAAAAAAATTTTTTTTTTTTTAGTTTTTTATTGATTTCTCAGAAACGACTTCTACGATCAACTCCAAAATCGAATCAGCTCTAGAACTTGATAAAACGCGTCGATTGCCGCCTTAGCCATCTCAATCGGATAATTCGTTTGAGAGTTATCGCGGGCAAAAGAAATGGTAAAAAACGGTTTTTTGCGAATATCTTCGAAACAACTGATCCAAACAATTTCAAAATTTTATCAGCTCTAGAACTCAATAAAATACGCCGATTGCCACCTCAACCATCAAAATCGGTCAATTCGTTCCTGAGATATCGTGGGAGAAAGAAATGCTAATATCGGGTTTTTTCGAAAACAATGGCACACAAAAGTATTTTCGAGCTCGAAGAGCTCGAAAATGTATCCACAACAATGTTTTCGAGCTCAAGGAGCTCGAAAACAGCGGGAAGTTTTGGGGCTGGCCCGCAGGGTCAACCGATAGACAGATTTTTTTTAAATATTCCACATAACCTTTATCATTAATTATTTTGCTGATACAAGATACACACTGATCTATTTGCCAATGTAAAAAAAAAAAACTGAATTTTTTTTTTTTTTCAAGGTACTCTAGTCGCTACGGGATTATCCCCCGCTTGTAATTACCTCACTCTGCCCTAAATCGTAAAAAAGCAACAAATATAAAAAATTAAATAAAATAGTTATCAAGATACTAATAATCATTATTAATATCACTAGTATTTTCTTTTCTAAATTAGTAAATCACTATTTATAAATATTGACAAGTATACAACACGTGTTTAATAAAAATAGCAAAGTCGTGAGAATATTAGCACATGCATGACAACACAGCTGAAGGTGTTTTGGAGATTTAGATTAAAAACTGAACACTTGTATACGTGTAAAAAAACAGGTCAATAAAAGAAACGGGTAGTGATTATTGGATTTAAAATTGTTTTTTTTTATTCATTGAGTTAAATAATTTTTATTAGATACTACCAATGAAATCATCGTGCGTTTTATTATATATATATATATATGTATATTACTTGATCAACATAAGTATAAAAAATAAGTTATGGATAATTAAGATAGTCACTTTAATTAATTATTATTTGATATTTAATTCGTAACATTTTAAATTAATTTTTATAAAAAATTTCATAAGATTAACATATTTAAATGTTAAAACCTAATATAATTAATAAATTTATTTTAAAACATATTTCAGTTCAAAAATTATTTATTCTCTTTATTATATAGGGGAGGGTGGGGCAGAGCGGCCCCATGGGGCAGAGCGGCCCCCCTGAAATTTTGACCAAAAAAAAAATTTTTTTTTTTTCGACTAATTACTATAAATCCGATATGTTTGCGCATTTTTACCCCTACGCATGACATTTGGGGCAAAATGGACAAGCCCAAAATTTTGAAAAAGTGATTTTTTCATATTTTTATCGTCAAATTAAGAAAAATTATTATAATTCCACATTTTTAGCTCTACGCATAATACCTGGGGCAAAATGGACCAGCCGAAACTTCCGAAAAAATTATTTTTTCATATTTTTCGGCCGTTTCTTGATGTAAGAGGCAAATTTGGTCACTAAAAATTTATAAAAATCAAATTTTTTTTTTTAGTTGATAAATTTTTGAAATAAAGTAAAATAATAGAATTGATTTTTTTTTTTTTATTAAATAACAATTAGTAATTAAGGTAATCGAGAGTGAACGATTTTTTACGCTTTAAAAAATTTTTTTCGAGTAATATAAAACCAAAAATAGTTGTCAAGAGAAAGAAATACATTCTTAATGATGAAAACAATTTAAAAAAAAAAAAAACGAAAAAAAAAATTTTTTTTATCACTTTTTGAAGGGGGGCCGCTCTGCCCCACAAAAAAAAAAAAAATTTTTTTCAGAATTTTGGCAAAATGTCCATAAATTTGTTCGATATAGGACAAAAGTAAAGTGATCATATGGTTGAAAGCCACAAAAAATAATAATTGGCTTAGGGGGGCCGCTCTGCCCCACCCTCCCCTATTTTAGTAAAAAAATCTTCTATATCAATCAATAATATATTGATATAATCTATATAATGTATTAAGAAAATAAGGAAAATTTTGTTTTAGCCATATATATCTGAATGATAAAATTAGTGAACGTTATTAAATTTCGTAGTTATAAATGTTTCTACTTAAATTTTGATTTTTTGTGGTTCCAACTATTTTATCGATAAGGATTGAGATAAATAAATTTATCGATATCGTTCGATATCCATTTAAATTACGCGGGAAAAAAAGACGGTCTTATGTATTTTTTTTAAATAAATTACTATTTTAAATATTCTGTCACTGAAAATCACTAAATATATATAGCTATTATCTACATCATTAAGAGAGAATAAAAAAATTCAGTCCATGGCATATCTCTATGATAATAAAAATGAAACAAATTTAATTTGGTATCAGTGAGAAGGTCTTGACTTAAATTTGTGCCTTTTCATAATTTTGAATGTTTTTATGCAATTGTCAGTTCAATGTCTTAACGTTTTATAAATATTTATTAATATATATAAATTTCGCGCTAAAAATGTTGATATGATATTATAAAATTACTAACATCAAAATTTTTTGATATTTTGAGATTAGGAACTTAATTTTTTTGTGTCAATTAAAAACAATACTCTTTTGGAAAACCATCAAAATTCAATCAGTTTTTTTAATCTTTCATTGTAGCTGAGTTATTGAAAGAAAATATATATAAGACGACTAATAAAAAAAATTTGAGTGTGTATAGAATTTTTTTAAGAATCCCATGATGATACAACTATCAAAATCAATAAGCTTGCGATTTAATGACCAGATTTATCATTTTAAACTTCAATGATAATAAAAATAATCAAAATATCTAGAAGTAAATTGACAAGGATTTAATAAACAATTAAATTTAAATCATATTCAATAAATTTAGTAGTGATACTGGACAGTCACGTAATGACTGCAGATTGAAAATTTTAGCGGCAATAAATTTAAAATTTGAGTATCGAAATAACCATGGAAACGATTGGATGCCCGTGGCAACGTAAAAAACAGTTTTGTTAGCCCGGATGTTCAACTGTATAGGGTTATAAGTAAAGTAGCAGATGTCTCTTTGAAAATGAACGCGTTAAGGGAGGATCATTGTAACACTCAATAAGGAAGTTATTTTTTTGGTGTCTTCCGGGAAAGTTTAACAAAACAGATGGGATATTTTGCTTTTTAATATTTTATTTCTATGACCTTTAATAAATTGATTTTTAAAGGTAGATTATTTATACAATTGATGTTCGATTGATTTAATAATTCATTATTGCAGCAGTGTTTTAATTGTTTAATATAAATCATTTATAAATCAATGAATTTTTTTAATTAATTATTTTTAACGATTCTTTTAGATTAATTAATTGTAAATCATGGCATACCGACAACAACCAATCCAAGATGAGTTGGAGATGGAGACAATGGCAGAAGCTGAATTGTCAAGACTAAAACGTCAGTATCGAATGATGGAAAATGATCGCACTACTTATGGAGAAAAAGCCCGACTACAGCTTCGTAATCAACAGAATATGATTGAACGTTTAGAATACGAAAAATCAGAGCTCGTGTTGGCTATAAAAACATCAAAATCAGAATCAAATGCTAAAAAAGATGAAGAAATGGATGAAAAGTTAAAATTTTTACTTAGTAAACGTGAAAAATACATTAAAATGATAAATAATGAACGACAACAAATTGATGAATTACAAGAACAAATAATAAAAGTATGTAAAGAAGTTGTTGGATTAAAAATGAAAATACGAACAGATTCACAGTCACGAGAAATAACTGAAAAGCATAATCGTATGATTGGTATACTGGAGAATCGACTTGATGTTGCGACGAAACGATTTAATATTGTCGTTGCTGAGAATGCACAGCTTCGTGCTAAAATAGATTGTTTACTTAAAGAACGTGCTCAATTCAATATTCTTTGGGCTAAAATGATTGGCCAGTTAAATACTGGTAAAATGGTAATCAGTGATATTATTGAACAGGCGACAATAACGTTTAATCAACGTGATGAAGAGCTTAATAAAATTTATGCTTTAAGAGAACGGTAATAATAACAAATTAGATTAATTTTATACTGTCAAAATTTGTAATGTGAACGCGGATTATATTCGGAGTGAATGCGACGCGGATGATTTTTCATTTCTTTAATCCCCTCGGTATAAAATGAATTCAGGAAGCGAGTTTTTTTTAATGTTAAAACTCCAAATCGAAGTGTATGCGGATTGAAATAAAATCCACATCACTCCGAAATCTCTCGGTTAAGAATGAAATCCTCATTCCGTACGGATGTGAAGTTATTTTTTTAACTCCGGAATTCCAAGTGATGGAGTGAATTGGATTTATATACAATTAGTATTCACTCCCGATTTTTTTTAATTGTATGAATAATAAATTATTATTATTATAAAAATTATGATTGTCATGGGAACGTAATAAAAGTATCTTATACATCTTGTGGAATCGGTATCCTGATTAAAACTCTAATTGAAACCAATGAATTCCGATTGAAAGTCTATCGGATTTCAATAGGATTCAATCGGAGTTTTTAATCAGGGTATACTATATACTCGATGTCACTAGATGTATACAATAGTTTATGGAATGGAATACACGATGAAAAACGCCGTTAAATATCTAAAGTCAACGTCATGTAGTCGGAGTTATAAAAATAATTTACTTTATTGTTATTAAAAAAGCCTTATACTTTATGGAATTAGATAATTCGTTTAATACACTATTTACTTATCAAAATTTAAATCAATAAAAAAAAGTCAACTTTGGTATTATGTCGTATTAATTAATAGAGATATGTAAAGTTTTAAAGATTTAAACTTGGTACTGAATTTTATTTTGTTAGAGGAACAAGAGATTTAAAGGCTCACACATCGGAAATGTGTGAATTACAACGCACACTTGATAATGAATTAAAACTACAAGAATTTCTAGGAGTTAAAGGACAGTACCGAGAAACTGCTGATTTAAATACTAGAAAAGAAGCTGAGCTTCGTATGAAACAAGAGGAAAAACAAAATAAAATTGCATCTTATAGTGAAATTTTAAATCTAATTAAGCAATTTACTGGTTAGTGTAATTAATACATTTTTTTTTTTAATTTTTTTTAATTTAGTATCAGTAATATATATGAATGATGGGGCATGTTTGGCCGAACTAAATCCTGAGTAAACTTGTAAGATTGAGTATAGTAAATATGCAAATATGTAAACATGAAATTTTAAATTGCAGGTGAAAATGACATCGATAATCTTTCAAATTATTTTCTCAAGCAAGAAGAAGAAAACTTTGCATTGTTTAGTTATGTTAATGAACTTAATGATGAATTAGAAGGTTTACAAATACGCGTGGCTCAATTACGAGATGATATTGATGAAGCAAGAGCGTTAAATGCTCGTCGTGGTTGTCAGCAAGCCGAGACACTTGAAAAAATAGCTAAAGAGTTGGAAGAACAGGAAAATAAAGCTACTGCTGCTGAGGATAATTTAGTTAAAGTAAATATTCATTATTTAATTGATAAATTCATTATTTTTAATCCTACAGTCACATATCTGGCAAAAATCATAAGTGTCATAAGGGATCTATAAGACTTTAGCATTTTTTATCAACTATACACATATGACAATGTTGCCCAGGCCTGGTAATCAGTACACTAGCTGTCTACCTTTTTATGTAAATATATAAATACCTGCAGACACTATTACAAAGATTTAAATTTCAGGTCTTGGATAAACTTAAAAAAAAACTTTGTATTATGTTCGACTTTAAGAATTGTGCAAGAATATTGAAGATGTCTTGCTCAAGGAGCATTGGTACAGTTACTTGAGCTAATCTTATATTAGAAATTACTTGCAGACACTAACGTACATCTTGCGCCAGATTTGCTCAAAAAGTGTCATATTACACTATCTATCTCACATTTGTCTCTGTCACTTTATCCCCTCCATTGGCATACGATACAGGATCTTCGGATAAAGTGACAGAGATAGAAATGAGATCGATAATGTAATATGAGACTTCTTGAGCAAATATGCGTTAGTGTCTGCAAGTAATTTACTAAGACATCTTGAGCAAGTTATCTTCAATGTTCTTTTGTACAATTACATGATGTCCAAGTCCTGAAACAATCTTGTCTTAGAATCTTGCATTAATATCTTGTGACAATTTGATAGCTATATAAATATGAAGACACCAAGGGGTCTTCCGCAAGATACTTTCATAAAAATAGTACAAGACTACTACAAGATTGTCTTATGTATGTCATCTTAGGCAAGTCCATGTAGTATCTGTCAAAAGATTCTTGTGATCAGTGCCTTGACCAACAACTTGTCATGGAAATTGTTACATGGATAGTATAAAATTGATCGATATTTTTATAGAGATATTATTTAACAATTTTTATAAAAATTAATAATGAATTTTTCACGTTTTTTTGAGTTCTAAAAAAATTGTTATTTAAAAATTAATGAAATTACTTTTTGCAATAATTTCATTAATTTTTGAAGTTTTTAACTAAATTTTGAAGCCAATTATTAGAGAATGAGTGTACTTTAGCATAGAAACGATAAAAAAATTGATTCTTACTAAACGTATATTTATTTTAATAAAATAAATGAAAAAAGTGCCATCGAAAATTTCGAAGGTATTACGAAAAAAATTTAATTGTTTTTCTTTATAAATATCTCTGTAAAAATTGAATTGTTCGAAAAATTACAAGAATTTTTTTTTTTTGTAGCGCTTTAAATTTTTTACGAAAAAGTACTTTGTACTTTTTTTTTATCTGAATATCTATTGAGATATATGAAGTTGAAAGTTGCCTGAAGTCTTTTAGGTCTCAATGTGACCCTTAAAGTTTAAGATAAAATTTTTTTTTTTTTAATTTTTAGTGTAATGAAGTGATTGAAAAATTACTTGAAGGAATAGATGCACTTTTCCATTCAATTGGTTGTGATAATTCTTCAATTTTAAATCTTCTTGGTGACAATAATCATGTTACAATGAATAATATAATGCTCTACTTGGGAATTATCGAAAAAAGAATAACTGAAATGCTTAATAAGGTCCACTGGGTTGATTCAAATGGAAAATCAGATACTGTTAGATTAGATGAAGAACGTAAACCTAAATTAAATATTCCAGTATTATCTGAAATAGCTCCATCACAACCTTGTTCCTTGTAAGTTCCTTATTATTCCTTATTATTAAAATTATTCCCATCCAATTTCCTCGCTACTCTATTTAAATTAATCATAATTATTAAATACTCCCTTGGGTTAATTATAAATAACAGGTGTGTTGAAAAAGAAGTGCTGCAATCTGTATCTGAAGGTTTAGAAGTTCCGTTAACGCGTAAAGAAATCCAAGAGAAACTCGATACAACTCAATCAATTTATGATAACTCTCAAATATTACATAATGTCTCTGGATGTTATTTACCAGCAGCTCGAAAAATTATGCAAAAACGATATCAATAAATTTTAATGGCCCATTTATTATTCATTTTTGTAAATTAGCTCTGTCTTTGTTTATTTAAACGTAATAAAGGACACATTCCCACGTTTTATGAGAATATTGTAATTTTACAGACTATTGCGATGTTAAAACTGAGACAAAGTTTATAATTTAACTAAACAATTAAATATTTCATTAATTTTTTTTAAATAAAAAATTTAATGCTTGTAGTACGCAATTACTTTAGTTTTTATAACAAATAAAACTTAAAATAATAATTAGTTTCACTATAAAGAAAAAAATTAAATTATTGTAATTACAAAAATATTTTTCTACTGATTGAGTAATCGTCGGTGACAATATTTTAATAGTTATTTTGTTATTTATTAAGAGTTTTATTTGCTTTTGTGCAACGTTTTTTTGCTGTTTTCACAATTCGTTTAAGTTCAACAATTGTTCGTTTAATGTGAACTAATTGATTTTCAATGTCATTTTTTGAAACGTCTGTTGGAATGCCTTTCCGTTTACACATTTGAGTATAAAGATTCCAGCATGCAAATCGAATTCTTATTAACTCGAGAGTTTTTTCAGCTGATGTTGATTTTATTCGCGATACTGCACTTTCCCACTTCAGTGCTTCTACTTTAACGCGGTCGTATCTGCTTTGTAAAGTTGCAAGTTGATTGTTTAAACTGATCAATGTGTGTCCTTTTCCTTCAGTCATTCGTTGCTAAATATGAAAAAAAAAAGTTTTGTAATAAAAGCATTTGAATATTTGTATTATCATTTAAATATTTTTTCTTATCAAATAATAACATAAAGATTACTTGGTTATAATCTAATAATTCATTCATACTTTTTATAAAAAAAATTCATTAATCGCTATTATAACAAGTCGCTCCAAAACTTCTCTATGCACAGACAACTCTATAAAAACTGTCTATATCTAAAATATGTCTATCGTAAAATGAAACTATTCTTGAATTGATTAATTTAAAACATCTCTACTTAAAACAACTTTCTTCGGACTTACTCTACTCCGAAACTTCTCTATTCAATGACAAGAATGTCCAAAATAATACTATCCATTATTGACTTTTAGCTAGAAAATGAGATTCGGCGACTTTGGATCCCCGGACAAAATATCCTCGGACAAAATATCCCTCAGACTAAATATCTCCGATTGATTCTTTCATCACTATAAATAATCTTTTTCAGAAGAATAATTTAAAATAAGGATATGCCCTTTTTTCACACGTTTTAAGTGTATGCTATCACGATAAAATATATTAAAATATATACAAATTGTATTTTCATAAATTGATGGAATATAAAATAATATAGCGATATAAAGTGAAATTAAAAAAAAAATTAATAATAATAATAATAATAATAATAATAATAATGCTCATTTATTTAGCTTTTAGCTACATGAAAAAAAAATATAAAAAAGATTACAGATCTTTTATTTACATAAAATATACACTGTATCTGTCTTAGTTGTTAATTAAATATTGTTTTTCTTTATTTCTTGTCTTAATAATCTTTTAAATATTGCTAACTTAGTTGCATTTTGTGTGTCTTTTTCTAATTAATTAAACAGCAAAAAGCCAAAAGTATTTATTGTCTTTTCTCCCGCTTTTGTTCTTGATTTCTGTACTAGAAGTCTATTTTTGATCCTCGTACTATATTTGTGATCACTTTTTACAATAATTTTATTCAGGTAATCAGGTAATAAGTTGTTCTTCATTTTATAAATAAAGACACATACATTAAATTTTATCCGTTCTTTAACAAACAGGAAACACAGCGCATCTAACTGTCTCTAATAATAATCTTTAATATATTATGAATATATTTTATCGTTAGGATATTTTGTCTTAAGGATATTTTGTCCGAAGATATTTTGTCCCGGGGATCAAAACGCGCGTGTTTTTGTATAAAATTTTATTCATAATTTTATAATTATATAATATATATTATTGATGATTTGGATGTTAATAACAAGATATTTTTTAAAATAACCTTGACAAACACGTTTTGATATTATCGCTTATATGTATATATATATTAGCCAATATAAAAGAATCCTTATAAACGAGAATAAGTTATAAATGCTAAATTACCAGATGATTTAATAACGCTCAGTTCTTCGAAAGCATTTAAATTTGTCACATAGTAAAGTAAGCCTATTAAAATATTACAATTTTTCAGATATTTTAAATTTGATTTATTTTTTTACCGCAACTTAATTAATGATAAAATATGTTCGGTGGCTGATTTAAGAAATTTTGAAAAATTCAACTTTGGAAATTCAAGCTTTGAAAATTTAATAAATTTAAAACTAAGAAAATAAAATTTATATAATTTTAGCTGTTAATGTTCAACTCTCAACAATCACGTGAGATCCCGAAGCTCTCAAGCAATTTTAAATTCGAAATATATCAATAACTATTGAATTTTTTAAAAAAGTACAAGATGTCTTTTTTATAGAAAATTTAAAGCGCTATAAAAAAGGTGACTTGTAATTTTGTAGAAAACTCAATACTTACAAATATATTTTCAAAAAACCAATTACACTTTTTTAATAGTAATTTCGAAATTTACGATAGGAATTTTTTTATTTGATTTACTAAAGTAAATATACTTTTTTTATATTTAAACTTTTTCATCAATTCTATGTCGAATTATACTCATTTTCCAAAAATTTGCCATAAGATTGGGTTAAAAAAATTTACTCTTAACAATTATTGCTATTTTTATGCAAAAAGTCACTTTTTTGGTTTTTTGTTTCGTGATAATTACTTTTTTAACACTTAAAATTAAAATTAATAATAAAAATCAGAGCTAGCTTTTATAAAAACATTTCAATATTTAATACAGACTAGAGCCTTATAGACCCCTTGTGACCGGTTTAATTCGTCATAGAAGTCTGACCGTTGATGGTAAATTTTAAAAGTTTGAACTTTTCGATTTATCAATTATACTATTGCTAATACTAAAATTTTCCGGAAAAAAATCACGAGTAGATAGAGACAACATACCCATACGTCATAGAAGTTATATGTTTTCATTTTTAATTAATACAAAGTTTAATTTTTTAAATTCCAATTACTGAATATTAATGTGATAAGATCATTAATTTAGATTCAAATATTGAAGTAATAAATAAAAAATTATTTCACGGAGTGAAATTTACTTCGAAGGGAAATTTATTTTAATATTGAAACTTCGAATTGGAATGAATGCGGATGTAAATAAAATCCAGACCACTCCAAATTCACTTCCAATTTTTTACAGTGTAGTAATTATATTAATAAATCAAAACAATAAATAAATACCATTTCAATACCAATTTCTTCAAGAGTGTGAAGATCTTTGTCTTGATGTTCAGCCAGATTTTGTCTCACTTCCATTAAACTTTCGTATCGATTAAAAATCTGATTAATTGATTGAAATTCTTCAATTTTATTCACAACTGATTCTAAATAAATTTGTGATGAATTATAATCTTTTACATATTTTTGCATTTTATCACGTATAGCTGCCAGATACACGAGTTTTTCTTCTAAATCTGAAATCTAAAAACAACAACAAAATTTAATTAATCAATATTTATTCAAGTATAAAATAAAAACAATTATATAAGTTAAATTTTTTAAAATAAAATAACTTGATTTTGATATATTTTCTGGCGCTCTTTTTCTTCATTAATTTTTCTTTGAGCACGTAAACGTTTTTCATAATTTTCCTTAACGAAATTATCAAATTTTATAAAAGATTCCCGTAATAATGATTCTTTTCTTCTCATTTCATTCCATTGTTGATTCATAAATTTACGTTTTTCAACATATTCTTCATGTTTTGCTTCAAGTTCTCTTTCATTTTGTGATAACTCTCTGCATGCTTTCAATAATTCAATATCCGGACCAGATTTTGCAACGTCTGATTCAGGGTATTTTCTAACATATTAAAAGATACATAAATACAAATAAATATTTATTTTCGCGGATGTTTGTATTAAATTTTGTTAACTTACTTTATTTGATTGTTTTCAAATTTAGATTTAAAATATTCTGTAATTAATTTTTGACGATCAGTGCTAATTAATGCCCGCTGAATTAAACTTTTTGGATTATTTTTTAACATCTCCATAATTATTATTTAATTATTTTAAAATATTCTGACAGATCAGTAAACCTGAAAATATATTTAATATATGAATTAATTAGTTTTACTAAATTAAAAATAAATAAAAAAATATTTTTGTTATCCTGGAAATAACAGACAAATGATAATTCCTTTGTTTTTATAAACAAATTAAGTATTTAAAAAAAATAATAATTTTAAAAAATGCACATGAAAATTCGGAAAAATCAATTGTATATATTTTATAAATTACTGTTAAAATTTTTTCGAGTTTTATGGATAATTATTATAAATATTTATTAATTCAATATTTGTTCACATAATTTAAAAAATGAAAGCGTAATTATTAATGAAAATCTAACGTGACTATTTAAAAACATATGTCTCATGTGATCAATCAAAATATTGAATTGGATTTTAACTCAGAAAATATTTAAAAAATTCAGTAATAGCTTTTTTTTTTTAATAACCATAATTACCCATGAAACAATCGTATAACAATCTTGCTGAATATCCCTTATTAAGAAAAATGATTTGATTCATGCTAAGTTTATATCTATATGTTAGTCAATTCGAATTGTTTTAAATCATTTCAAATCATTTTTCTTAATCAGGGATAAGCCTGTAGTCACCAGTACACTACTTGTCTACATTTTTAAAAAAATATGGATGTTCCTGCAGACACTGATACAAAGTTTTAAATTGTAAGTCTTGTCCTAGACTTGAAAAAAAATTTTGTGTTCTACTGTACTTCAGAAATTGCCCTGATTACAGACAATGAGTTACTCAATGGTGAATGTATATCTATACAGTGTTAAAGTTGAATTGTTTTGAATTATTTTTTTTTTTTTAGTCAGGGATGTCTTGCGCTAGATCTGTTCAAGAAGTGTCATATTACATTATCTATATCACTTCTGTCTTTGTTACTTTATCCTCTCCATTGGCATACGATACAGGATCCTAGGTTAAAGTGACAGAGATAGAAGTGAAATATATAGATTAGACGGCCAAAAAAATTGACTATTTTTTTATTTCTTAGCTATATCGAGAATATTATTCAGAATGACAAAAAAAAAATTTCATGATAGTTTGAGCCCTTAATATTAATTTCGAGAGGTCTATCATCGCTATTTTAAATTTTAATTAACAATTTGACATTTTATGTCAGAACTGCTAAAACATTTTAGTAAAAAAAATTCATTTCCATTTATTCTTATGTAAAATTAAATTCCCTACAAAAAAGGTCTGATTGAAAATTTTCGTCAGACAAGCCATTTCCGATTAATTAAGCTTAATAAATTGATATATTTTTTCGATTTAACATTTTTACTTTTGAATTTTGTAACTGACGAATCAATAAATATCTAAAAAAGATCATGACAGATTTTTGAAGGAAATTTAATGTTCTACAAAAAAGGTCTCCTAACATTTTTTGCTCAATTTACTCCTTCGAAAATTATTCAAGGTTGAAGTTGAGTCAAAACGATTTTAATAATAACCTGAATAACTTTCGAAGAGTGAATTTAGCAAAAAATGTTAAGAGACCTTTTTTGTAGAGTATTAAATTTCTTTCAAAAATCTGTCATGGTCTTTTTTAGATATTCATTGATTCGTCAGTTACAAAATTCAAAAGTAAAAATATTAAATCGAAAAAATATATCAATTTATTAAGCTTAATTAATCGGAAACGACTTGTCTGCGAAAATTTTCAATCAGACCTTTTTGTAGGGAAATTAATTTTGCATAAGAATAAGTGGAAATGAATTTTTTTTACTCCAATGTTTTAGCAGTTCTGACGTAAAATATCAAATTATGAATTAAAATTAAAAATAGCGATGATAGACCTCTTAAAATTAATATTAAGAGCTCAAACTTTCATAAATTTTTTTTTTTGTCATTCTGAATAATATTCTCGATATAGCTAAAAAATAAAAAAATAGTCAATTTTTTTGGCCCAGTCTAATATAGATAGTGTAATAAGAGACTTCTTGAGCAGATCTGCCGCAAAATATGCGTTAATGTCTGCATGTAATTTCTGGTGCAAAACTTACTCAAGATACGCGTAAGTAACATTATTAAGACATTTTGAGCAAGACATCCTCAAGTTCTTTTAGACATTATATATAATGTGCAAATCCCACAACAATCGTGTCTCAGAAATTTGCATTAATATTTTGTAACAGATTCACAGGTAGAGTAGAGGTACCGTTTTTGGCCACTTTAGGGCCAGTTTTGGACACTTGACAAATTTAAATAACATAATTTGTAAAAGACCCAATAACGTTAGAATTTTTTAAATATGTTTAAAGACACTTCTATCCCACAATTAAAATGAAAATTTTATTTTACACTTTTTCATTAATTAAAGTAAAGGATTAAATGTCCAAAAATGGAGCAGTGACCACAAATGGTACCTCTACTCTATGTAAAAACTACTAATAGTTATCAATCAAAAAATTGATTAGTGCCTTGACCAGCAACTTGTCATGGAAATCGTTACATGAGTAATGATCAAGTATGTAAATAAATCAAGTTATTAATGATATTTATGTTTTAGATTTATGACTAATGTTTTTTCTTATCAAATGATAAATTGTCAATTACAATTAAATAAATTTGAATTTGAATTTTTTCCTGTCAAATCTTTTGTATTGTAAACTAAAAGTTCGTTTCCTAGAATTTTATATATTCAAAAAATTATATAAAAGTATTAAAAATTTTTTAAATAATTTAAGTAAGTAATGAAATAAATGAAAATGTTAATAATTAAGTCTTTTACCTTATATTATAAATCCCGAGAATCATATTATCATTTTCTAGTAGATAAATATTTTTAATTTTACCCCAATCTGATGAAATTTATCATAATCAAATTTCCAATGGATATTATTATCAAAGTTACCGATGGTTTACTAATATCATTATTGATCAAATAATTAAAAATAATGCCGCTTATTTTATACAACTATAAATATCCCTAGTTTAATAAATCTAGTGACATTTGAATTTTCCGGGTAAAATTAAAATTTTTTTGAGTTGTTTATTTTGTTACTAAATCAAAATGGCGACAGCGTTGTGCTGTTTAGTCACAATGGAATAATAATCCGTGTAATAATAATTGTTTTATTGTGATTTATTAATGTGACATGTATATATTATGTGAGAAATAATCATTTATTATTATTGTAAAGTATTATATATATAAATAATAATAAATAAATCGATATCTATTGTAATAAAAGTGATACGTGATCTGACAGCGTGTTCGTAATGGCCGATAATACCACTCCTTTGCCCAGGCGGCGTCAATTGGTAAACAAATGGCTGATAATATTTGCCGACAATACATTAATATATTTTTATAAGTATAATAAATCATGTTTTTATTTTTAAAATAATTATTTATAATAATAAATATAAATTATTTATTACAGAGAGAACGTACAAGAAAATTATATACTGATGATTTCACATATGGTGATGAAGAAATCGAGGGTAAAAGAACTTTTAAACTTGATGAAAAAATCGAATGTGAAAGATATGACCTTAAAAATTTTTCGGGACTTTTCCGTGAAATGACTGGACCAGAACTTAATCTTGCTTATGTACAAAAAAATGGTTTAAATATTCCATTATTATTTAGAGACAGTTCTGGACTTGGTTTAAGAGTACCAAGTTCTAATTTTTCAATCAATGATGTTAGAACTTGTGTTGGTAAGTAATTACAATTTTTTTTTTTATTAACTGCGTTTTGATCTTCAGACAAAATATCCTCAGGCAAAATATTAACTGATGAGCACGTGGGCGGCAAATTAACGTAAAACTGCTGCCGCAAACTGACGTCAAGATGACTGCAAAAGTTTTATGCGCAAAGAAAATGACGCCAATTTGCAGTCAATTTTAAATAACCTGCTACTAAATTTTTTTGCAAGCAACTTGATGGCAAATTTTTGTTTCAATTTACCTTCAGGTTGTGGCAGTAGATTTACGTCGACCTGCAGTCAAAGCTCAACTTATATTTTACTCCAAAATTTGCCAGCCTAAAATTGATGTAAACTTGACGGCAGATTGCAGAGAACTTCTGCTGAGTAAAGCTGCCTAAGTTCCTAAAAATATCTATGATTTTTATGAAAAACAAAATTTAATATTTATTTATTCATTTTGCAAGAAAAAATTTTGAACAACAACGAAATTTAATAATTGCATAAATTTTAAATTATAATTACACAGTTAAAATTTTAAACCATTGAATTATTTTTTTGTTAATAATTTTTTTTTATCATATCAATTTTTTAAAATTATTTTCAAGTCAATTGACAAATTTAATTGCAATAGATTTTGAGTTTTCGAAAATTATTAATAAGAAAAAATTTTTTAAATACATACGAAAGATTTTAATCTCTGTTTTCATATTTTAAAATTACTGATTAAAAATAATGTAAATTAATTATACAAAAAAAGTTACATATCTGCTTTTTTTAGTTTCATATATATATTTTGTAATTGAATCTACAGAAAACAGTATTTTGATTATTATTTTTTTAGATAATAAGGGTTTAATATTTAAATTATAGAATAAAAAAAAACAATTTTACTTATACACTTATAATTTATTCTACTTTATTTTCTAATCACTTTCAATGTTGAATACAATTTTGAATTTCTTAAAAAAATGTTAATTGGTCATTGTGTTTACAATTGATAAATTGAATCGCTGTCATTATTATTTAAATTATGTAAATAATTATTTATTACTATAAATATTATTACAATTATTTTTTATTGATCATTATCATTATTATTAAAAATTAAATAAATTTTTTTTCTACTCACACTTTCTTAAATTTTTAACTTAAATAAATTTGTAATACTATTAAAAATATATATCGACTGAGGATATTTTGTCAAGGATATTAACACATGTATTGCTAATTATAAATTATGGATTAATTAATTCGTTTAAATAAATTAACATTAATTAATAACTGTGAGCTATAAATTTGATCAGCTGTTAACTGAGACGTTAGTTGTCAACCGCTTTTAATAATTTTTTGACTTATAATTGTTTTCGTGTATTAAGAATGTTTATTTATGTACTGGGAAAGACGTATTGTGTCTTTTACTATTATTTTATGTCTCAATTATCTATTTATAGTTCTGACATTTAATGTTTAACCAATTGAGGTAAATGACTAGCAATTAAAATTTAAATTTGATTGTAAATTTGAATTGGTATGAATTTAATCATCTCATTAAGTTTTTACTAATTATTTATAGTATCTTATATATTTTATAAATTATTTTACTTTTATCTTTCAGTACTTGATAAAGTTCTGAAAAGCACGAAACGTTGTACAATAATTGTTAATAAACATTCAATAATAACAACAATATTGAGTCCAATTACCTATGAGTTAATTACGGATATTAATTAATAAATTATTTTTTAGGATCAAAGAGAATATTGGAAGTCATGGACGTGGATACACAAAAAAATGAAGAGATGTCAATGAAAGATTGGCAAAAATATTACGAAGATCCTGAAAAAGAGAGATTACTTAATGTTATATCATTAGAATTTAGTCATACTAAGCTAGAAAATTATGTCCAATCTCCAACAATAGTTAGACGATTAGATTGGGTAGATACAGTGTGGCCACAACATTTAATCGAAGCCCAGACAGAATCGACAAACGTTTTGGGGGATATGATGTATCCAAAAGTTAAATTATATTGTTTAATGTCGGTAAAAGGTTGCTATACCGATTTTCACGTTGATTTTGGTGGAACAAGTGTCTGGTACCACATACTCAGAGGAAAAAAAGTATTTTGGTTGATTCCGCCAACGGAAAAAAATTTAGATTCATATCAAGAGTGGGTTCTAAGTGGTAAACAATCAGACGTATTTTTTGGTGATATGGTCGATCGTTGTGGTCGTGTTTGTCTTGAAGCTGGTATGACTCTTTTTATCCCGACTGGTTGGATTCACGCTGTTTATACTCCTGCAGATTCTTTAGTATTTGGTGGTAATTTCTTACATAGTTTTGGTATAGAAAAACAACTTAAAGTAGCTCAAGTTGAGGAACATACTAAAGTACCTCAGAAATATCGTTATCCATTTTTTACAGAAATGCTCTGGTAAGATATTTAATTTAATTATTAGTTTCACTCTTATTAGTAATTTATATTTTAATTATTAATTTATTTTAGGTACGTGTTAGAACGTTATGTTCACGTGCTATTGGGTCGTAGTCATTTAGATGTTCCTGAAGCTCATCGTCAACACTCTTGGTATCGTTTATCACCGCCGCAATATCATCAACATCTTACGCCATATGAATTACATGGATTAAAATCAATAGTTATGTATTTACACTCGTTACCGTCAACTAAAAAAAATGTACCAGATTTAATCCGCGATCCTGTTGCTTTGATTCATGACGTAAGAGGGCTTGTTGAACAACACAGACATGATAATCCTGATGCTGCTATTACAGGGCGTCCAATTTTACCAGCACCACCACCTCTGAGCATCGCCGAACGAGTAAATACTTTATTTTATTCAAAAATTAATTTTAAATATTCAATTTAAAAATTACTTTTAATTAAAACCAAATACTTGAAGTTATTGACAAGTTCACTTCAGTCATAAGTGTAGAATATAAACATAAATTAATTTATTTAAGGTAAAAGTCCCATTATCCGCCCACTTTTCATTGGAGTGAGATTAAACCACTCAATATAAATTGATAAATGAAGTGAAAAATCATTTTTTTATAGTTTTAAATATTAGAATAAAATTTTAAATAATTATTATTAATTTTTTGAATAAGATCATTGAGTGTACCCACAGTCGTTCACTAAAAGTTGTCATGTACCCATTATTTGATCAATTAATGGTCGCCTATACTCACTCAAAAACAATATCAATTGAATTATGATAAACTTATTGATTTGGAAAATAATTTATGAAATATATATGTAAGAAGGACACTTTAATATATTTCACTTGCTAGTAGATAGAACCAGATATTTATTTAACAGTTAAACATTATTGAACCCGACAACTAATCGTATAATATGGACAGTTAATAATAAGTAATATAATAAGGGAAAGGGACAGAGTAGCTAGATGACGTCACGTTGGGTCCTCTCGGAGGGCCCCGTCGGAATGCCTCTTCTTCGTCAGCCTCAATGTCCATCTCGCCCTTCTCTAGTGGGGGTGAGCCTTGTCACAGGCTGGGGGTAGCTCCTGACATCAGAGGCTACAGGCCTCAAGATACCTATCGAGCAAAAGGCTCGATATTCAGGAACGAGTAGCTTACAGTCGGCCGTCCTGATGATGGTCGCGTCCTCGCGGCAAATAGTCAGTTGAAGCTCCAAGTGTTTTCATCACTGCGCCTCAACTCCGTTTTTACCTTTAATCTAGAAAATTAATTCATACCTTATTAGTATTATTTCAGTGTAATTTATCATGCAATATCATGCTGCCACTTCTTCCGTAAAAACCGGATAAAACATTATCTGCATTCATAACATATAAATAAAACTCTATATCAATAGAAATTATTAATAATTTGTGCTCCTAGTAAACATAACATGCGGATAGACAGCTGTGGGTGCAGCCCAACTGTCTTCATTTAATGTAACATGCTTAAGTCATAAGTGGCTACTCGACGTTTTCCGAGTAGCACCATGCGTTCGTCTTGCTGACCTTGGCAACGTTATCATGTCGCCAGATCATCAAAGCTACAGTCACCCGAGCCACCACCAACCGGTGCAGGTCGTATCTCACGACGTTTCGCAACTCGAGATGACTGTCCGCCCTCAGAACCACCACCAACCGGTGTGATCGTATTCACGATCCTTCGCAGTTCTGCCGGTCTCCAGAACCACCACCAACCGGTGTGGTCGGATCCATGACCCTTCGCAGTTCTGTCAGCCTCGGGCCTCGCAACTCGAACCACCACCAACCGGTGCAGGTCGTACTTTACGATTTTTCGCAGTTCGAGTGCCTTGTTACTCTCGTCAGAACCACCACCAACCGGTGCAGGTCACACAAAGTGTGACTTTTCGCAGTTCTTCCGATAGTTCAGCCTCTAGAGACGCAGTCCTAGAGACCCCTTTCCGTTTCCAGAACCACCACCAACCGGTGTGATCGTATGGACGACCCTTCGCAGTTCTGTCAACGTCTTATTCTGCATCTAGAATCACCACCAACCGGTGCAGGTCGTACTCCACGACTTTTCGCAATTCTAGTGCAACCTTGCCTCTCTAGAACCACCACCAACCGGTGCAGGTCGTATCTTACGACTTTTCGCAGTTCTAGGTAGGCCTTAAGTCTTCGAGAATCACCGCCAACCGGCGCAAATCGTCCTCGCGATGTTTCGCAATTCTCGAAGTCATTCTGATATCAGAGCAAGTATGGTCCGATATTTCCACGCCAAGGTACCCGCCTTAGTGTAGTTGGTCCTTATCTGGGGTACAATCTCCCTTGAGATTATCAATCTCCTGGATTACTGATCACTCGGTGCTTCTATGTAATCCCACGAATCCATTCGTCACGTGCCTCCGAATACTGCCGTTTACTGCGCCAAAACCATCTGCAGTCTTCTATTTTGTTTAATACAGTAGTCTCACGCAAGTTAGCTTTGTTTTGCAATATTCCACGCAATTTCACACCAGATAGGATTATTGTTGTGACAATCCTATCTGCGCATCCTTGAAGTCGAGCTGTCAACTTCCACGATGTGAATGAATATTCTACCTGAAACAACTTAAAGCTCTCAACGACTGAAGTATCTCACCATCAGAATTTCTTTCTGGGTTGCTGATCACTGTGCTATCAGCACTTGATCACCCATGAACCCGCAAATCCGTGCGTAGGCGAACCTCCTAGAACTACTGTCAATTGAAGTAAGATCCTCTTACAATCCCTGAGGCTGGTCATAGAAGTAGTTCTAAGCAAAGTAATAATCCTTTGCTGTATCTTACGCCATTGCACACCAAGTAAGATTGTAACTGCGACAATCCTTCCAAATTGTTTTCGAACTTGACTGAGACTGACAGTTCGAATCAACGTTCCACCTGAAACAACAATGTCCTCGACGACGTATGAATCTCATCGTCGAGAATTCTAATAACTTGATACGAGCCAGCGTACTTGGGAATGTTTTGTTAATCGTAACCATCGTTATCGCTAAACATTTATTTTATTTAGATTTAACGTTGTAGTTAGTACAGTAACTATCAATTTTTAGTTTTCTGTAGGAATAAGAGTCAACGATTAAATCTTTTACTTTGGTGCCTGTTGCATGTCCGTAAGACAATTGCAACTTCACCTTCAATAATAGTTGAATACTGCCGAATTAATTTCAACTCTTTAAATTCACGATACTCTTAATTTACTCAGGAAAATAGTAAGTCAAACATAACTTTTTCAATAAGCAATTGTTAAGGTACTTAATGCATTCAACGCTGAACTAAGTTAACTATGCAGTAAAATGATACACATCATGTGACTGGTATATAACTAAACCCATAAGTATTGTACGCAACCTTCCAGAGGCTAACCCAGTGAGCTCCTACTAACTGATTCCAACAGCAGTACAATCCCAATGAAATTCTAGTCTACAGTAACTATTTATTCCAGAAGAATTACAACTATTATTTTGCAACTATTATGAAATCCTTAATTAATAATATTCAATACATGGAGTTTCATCACATATTCTATCATGTGCTATCAACCATTCCATTTTTATCCATTTATCAATCTATTGGTACAAAACAGATTGTACAGTACAACTTGTAATAATAATTTCTAAATCAGTATCTTCAAGTTAATCACAATTTTAATTTTTAACTTATGTATTTATTACTGATACCGTATGTTAACGTCTTTCTTCAGAAATATACTTAATTTACGGCTAATTTCAATTTATAAGTATCTAGAAGAATTGTAGCGCTTCATAATTAACCAGTTATCTTCCTCCCGAATTTTTCGGTCAATACGATAAACTAATTTAATTGATACAATTAACCCAGTCATTTCAATCCACTCGTTATTAATTCCGTTAGTTTTCGCAAACTATCTATTCTTCTGACTTACAAGTATAACAATGTATTTAAATTATAATTTTAATAACTAATGATTGGTGTGATTGTACCGATCAATGTTTAAGGTTGAATTTAATATTTTGTGTCGAAAGTATTGTTTAATTACTAGTTTCTTTGTTAAATATTCGAGCCAGTTCAAGAATAATTTATTTATCGCGAAGATTATTTGTATAAACACTCAATTAGTAAAAGACTTAGAATTGATACTCAATTTATTTTTCCTTCCATTAATACTGTCAAGCATTGAAAATATTGGCATATTTACATGAATAATATAAAATCTTTGGAAAGGACAAATGCATTTCTGACTAGAACTTGTAGTTTTAGGTTTTTCATAATCCTCAGTTTTTTTAACATCTGGTCTCTAGTCAACTTTCTCTCGTACCGTCATAAAGCAATAAAAATAAGGGTCCTTGTAAGATGCGGACTGAACGAACGATTGTATTCGAGAATTCTTAATTTAGTAAAAATCTTTGTACTATGGCCTTGAAGCCATCTGTTATGTGTACCTAAGTTTTTATATTTTACTATAACCCGCGTTATGTGAATTCTCTATGAACATAAGTTTTACTCGTTACTTTAATAGTGACATTTAGTTTCAACGCAGAATTTAAGGACAAGCTTTTACCAGAATCTTAAAACGACTAGCGTCAATAAGAATTCAAATACTAAACATGTGCAGTTTAACATTTTTGGGTTGTTATATTACTACTAAACCCGATCTCAACCTTCAACTTCTGTATATTGTTCTCAACATATTTTGCTTACCTCAAGCCTACTATTTTCAGAAATTCTTTAATAACCAATGTGTTTGTAACTTAGGTTTATTACTGTAAAATTCATATTGATAACGCATACATAAATTCTGACTGAATGTATTTGATTATATTACTGAATTCGTATTTTCAGAAATGATTGATCATCTCATTTTTAAATATTGAAGAGTCAACGCGTTAAAGCTTACTGATGATTTATATTTAATAAACTTATGTTTGTGATTTCTACCGATCTAATTATGTTAATGCGGCAACACCGATTATGGTTACAGTACGTCTCGGCTTACTACCTGGCCGTTTAGATACCTGGGCATGTCTTATGAAGGTCGGTTATGTATTTTTCTATTCGTTTATTATTTTCTTCGGTTTCAACGTTGTACTTCATTTATTTTCGTTGACATTTATTTATTTTAACAATAATACAAATTGTATAACTATTCTCCCGATTTTGTAATACGCGTTACTTAGATATCTAGCAAATATTACATTACTGCGTTTTTGATAATCTGTCCCAGTACACTAACTCAACATGCAAGTCATTAATAAGATATATTTTTCTACATTACCAAGCTCGTGAAGTTAACAAACCCAATGACACTCGGTGTCCCATTGCAACCTGAGCAATAATAGTTTCACCAGCTCTTGACACTGAACTTCTGTTCAATGATGCACTACATTTATGTAGTCATTGTACTGTCTGTATACAGTTTACTTTAGCGATGAGTTCAACAATTTTCATCAATCCCTGCTGCTGCTTTCGTGATGATGTGAAGATTCAGATGATGTACTCGTCAATAATAATCATGGCTATTCCCGTCATAACTTCTGTACTTGCAGGAGTTGCACATATTGCGAGGATGTATTCAGATGTAATTTGAACTTATTTGTTGACTAATCGCTGCTTCCCATCGTAGTACACAGGATCCATTGTGCCACGGAATGGCACTCACCATAACGAATTGAACTTTCCGTGGATGTGATCTAATTATATTTTCTGTAAAATAACTACTTTATTATTAACTTATTGTAACCACACTGCACTTTATGCTGGCACACGGATTTCCAATCCCACTTCTGATATGTAAGAAGGACACTTTAATATATTTCACTTGCTAGTAGATAGAACCAGATATTTATTTAACAGTTAAACATTATTGAGCCCGACAACTAATCGTATAATATGGACAGTTAATAATAAGTAATATAATAAGGGAAAGGGACAGAGTAGCTAGATGACGTCACGTTGGGTCCTCTCGGAGGGCCCCGTCGGAATGCCTCTTCTTCGTCAGCCTCAATGTCCATCTCGCCCTTCTCTAGTGGGGGTGAGCCTTGTCACAGGCTGGGGGTAGCTCCTGACATCAGAGGCTACAGGCCTCAAGATACCCATCGAGCAAAAGGCTCGATATTCAGGAACGAGTAGCTTACATATATGACTCTATTTAATCTTTACAAATTTAAAATATGTATAGAATAACTTATAATTATAACAATTATTAATAGTATATTGTGTGACAAGGGATGAAACAAGACGATTTCAGACTAGGGTGAAGTTGGCTGACATCACCCGCAGTCTGAAATCGTGTTTTATCCTGAGTCGCACACCATATTTTTCATGATTACCTGCATCAGAACTTGAAGATTCAGTGTCAGCAGCCAGTAAGAAATAAGTTAATTTCAAGCCGATGATGCGGAAAACTGTTGGAGAATGAGAAATATATGAAAAAACTATAAAAACTGTCACTTAAAAAATAAAATGAGTAAACTGAAGTGACAAGTAAACAAATAAGAGTAATAAGGCTGCAAATGAACATTAAATATAACTGACACCGGGCAAAAACAATTGTGTTTCTTTCCCAAGGGAAGAAACACGCATGTTTCTGCCCGCTGTATGAAAGTATTTGTGAGTTACAAATTTGCTAGCAGTTGCTTGCACCATCGGCTTGAAATTAGCTTTTTTCGATGGGCTGTAGAGACACTGAAACTTCAAGTTTCGATGCTGGTATCATGATAGTATATTACACAACTAGGGCAGTAAAGTAAGAAATGTCTCAGATCACTTGTAATTGTTGACCGAGGCTTCGCCTCAAAGCGAGCGACTGGTACTGATCGGGTTTAGGGTCTTTTACCTTATTTATTTTAATTTTACATTACTTTTAATTTCCAAGTCGTTGATGTTATCATAAAACCAAAATCACAATGTATTTTATTACATTTTATTTAAATAATTTTTTATTAATGTCTATGAGTCAATTAATTTTAAATCTGATCGTTATTTGAAAAATCATAATTTTATTTAAAAATTTTTTTTTTTTTTTTTTCATGTATAAATATTTAAATGCGAGAAATTTCATAGCAAAACTTTAATGAACTTGAAATTATCAAAAACTAATTATGGTTTTTTTTAAAAAGTTAATACTGTATTTTTTGAATTTTTTCATAAAAAATTATGGTTTTTAATTTTCTAAATTACGTAAACAAATCGATGTTTATGTGTAATTAATAAATTGGATTAAATTTTCATAAAAATTATCTTTGAAAATCGATAAAATTTTTAACAGTAGTTAGATATTTATTATTTTTATTCATTACTTAGGAATTTCTTAAAGTACCTAAAAAACAGTCTCCAAAAATTCCAAAATCTGAAACGAAATCAATGCCACGAAGACGACGTACGAGATGTAAAAAATGTGAAGCATGTACGCGACAAGATTGTGGAGAATGTGTTTATTGTCAGGATATGGTTAAATTCGGTGGAAGTGGACGAGCCAAACAAACTTGTATCACTCGACAATGTTTGAGGCCCATGTTACCAGTAACTGCGGCTTGTAAAATTTGTAAACTTGATGGATGGGGTCAACAACCAGCGCCATTGATGGGTAAATAAATTTAATTTTTAAATAATCATTCACTTATTTATTTATTAAACTATATAATTAAATTCAGGTAAACCAATATCCGGAGTACCATCAAGTCTGATGGAATGTTCTATTTGTTTTGATATCGCTCATCCTGAGTGTCTTGGAGTTGAGTTACAAAAAGTTGTGGTAAGTGAAGACGTCCCTAATAGCTGGGAATGTCCGTCTTGCCTTCAGAGTGGCCGAAATCTGGACCATAGACCACGTCAAGTAAAAGCGCGAATTCGTAAAGTATCTGTGTCAAGTGCAGCCTCATCAGCTCCTACAACTGACTCTGAAAGAGCTACCACTCCAAGTAAAAGAGCAAGACCAGAGCCTACTGAGGTAATTGTCAATATAATTTATTTTAAAAATTATTTTTAAAAATTAATAATTATTAACATTAATAAAATTATAGACGTGGAATGACCGAGAGCCTGCTGAAGGTGATCAACGATCAGCTTTGAGGACTCAATTAGCAGCACAGTTGATTGGTTCTAGTAATAAATCTTTAAAGAAACCTCACGTTGTTGTTAGACCCGTCCAATTACCATTTGTTCAACGTTCTGAACACAATGGCCAGTGGTCAGCGACATATGATCGAGAAGTACTTCTTGCCATATTTAAATATTTGAATCCAAAAGATTTAGCGACTTGTGCTCTAGTTTGTCGTTCTTGGGCGCGATACAGTATTGATCCAATTCTTTGGCGGCGTATGAATTTAACACGGACACATCTTACTGCCGCACACTTAACTGGTATTGTTAGAAGACAACCAGAAAGTTTATGTTTAGACTGGACCAATATCGCGAAAAGACAATTAGCTTGGCTGTTAGGTAGACTTTCTCAACTTCGTCATCTATCATTGCAAGGCTGCAATTGGGCTACTGGAGTTTGTGCGCTAAAAACTTGTACATGCCCACCATTAATAACTTTAGATCTTAGTTTTGTTTCTGGACTTAATGATTCAAGTGTTAGAGAAGTATTAAGTCCACCAGCTGATTCTCGACCTGGATTAATCGACAAAACTTCAAGATTAAAACATTTAAAAAGTTTGTCTCTTGCTGGCTGTAATATAACAGACGTAGCATTGAGATATATTGCTCAACATCTTCCTCATTTAGAATCTCTTGATTTATCATCATGTGGTAGAGTTACCGACGCTGGTGTCGCCCAAATAGCAACCCCTCCTGCACAAGCCATCAATAATCTTGTGTCACTTAATTTATCGGAGTGTCGTCTACTTACTGAAACTACATTAGAACATTTAACTAGATGTAAAGCTATTAAACGGCTTGATCTACGACATACAACTCAAGTATCAACTCAAAGTGTTATTAAGTTTGCTGCAAGAAGTATACATAATTTACATGTTACTGATGTTAAGCTTGTTGAAGAAAAAAAAATAAAAGATAAACCAAGAGAACGTGAGGTATATAAATAAAAATAATAATATCTGTTATGTCGTACCTGGAATAGTTATCAATTTACCATAAATAAAATAAAATCAGCAATAAATGCTTGTATTTTTCTCTAAAAAAAATATTATTATTATTTTTCGTTTGCAAGTGCCGTTATTTATTTTATATTTATCGAATTTTTATTGGGCGTGTGCGAGTCGTGTTCGAATCTAATAATTCGATGCATTCGATTAGCTTTCAAATATTTTATTTTTATTTAATGGTGAGCTCACACGGGGAAATTATTCTCGTTTTAAATCCTACGGTGTCAAAGTAAAGCAGGGCATAGTGGTCATAACCATAGTAAAATTTACAATGGTTACAGTGATTTGGAATATAATCGCTGTCAATTTTATTGTGGCCATAATAATTTTTGCAATATGTTTATTTCAATTTCTGCAGGTGGCCAACATGGCCCGGCTTTATTATGACATCATTGTATTTAAAACAAGAATAATTTCTCCGTGTAGTTCATTAACGAGGGAAAGGGGTCTGATATACAAAAAAAAGAGGACATATTTTATTGATTTTTTTTTTCAGAGTACTTTAGTTATTAAAATTCTTAAAATTTGTGAAATTATTAAGCAGCATTCCAAGAATATTCTGATAAATTTTCATAAAATAATATTGAAAAATAAGCCAGTGGTAGTGGGGAGAGCCGAGTTACTTTAAAAAAAGTCTCCATGCAGTAGGCAGGATAACTCATGACTGCTTCATCTGAAATTAAAAAACAAAAAGATTTCTTTAGTACATAAGTTTATCTGGGATTTGAACGAAGGAATAAACAAAATATTCATTTTTGAATTTTTGGTAAAGGTGCAATAAAAAAAATTCTGATTTTTACCAAAAATTGTCCCTTTTGTTTAATTAAAAAATACGTAGTTATTGAAAAAAAAAATCCATCGTTCAAATCTAAGAGAAACTTATGTACTAAAGAAATCTTTTTGGTTTTTTGATTTCAGGTGAGGCAGTCATGAGTTATCGTTCCACGCCTACGGCATGGAAACGTTTTTTTTCTGAGGTGACTCGGTTCTCCCCACTACCACTGGCTTATTTTTCGATATTTTTTAATGAAAATTTAGCAGAATATTCTTGAAATGATGCTTAATCGTGTCACAAATTTTAAGAATTTTAATAAAGAAGATACTCTGAAAAAACAAAATCACAAAAATATCCTTTTTTTTTTTTGTATCTCAGACCCCTTTCTCCTCGTAGATTCGTGTCTGAGCTCTACTTACCTCTCACAAAAATTTGAATTATTGGAAAAAAAATCACAATATAAAATCGTTCAAAAATAAATTTTTAAATTCGAAAATTTACGAATAATTCAAATTTACCATAAAGTTATCGTTTAGTTCGATTTGATTCGAGATGAATAATTCATAAGTTTGAATTATTCGCACACGCCTAATTTTTATATTTTATTAAGTATCAAACAGTTTATAATAACGTGCAATTTTCTCATAACTCATACATTTTAATCTTTATTAATTTACAATTTTATTACTCATTTTTAACTTACATTAATTGAGTTATTGTCTTCCTAAAACATTGATTTACTTTATTTTATTTAAAATACGTATTAATATTGAGACAAGTATTAAAATTCAATTAAATAATTTTCATATAATTATGAAGAAAGTGATCTAAAATTATTAACGGATATTATTCATAAATTATTTTATTTAGTTTTATTATTACTTGTAATATAATTTAGTCTTTTTAGTTCTACAATAGTTACATTTTTTTTTTTCTAGAGATACATTGTGAATAAATAATTCGCGATAATAATTAAATAAAAAAATATATTATAATGAAGTGATAAAAGAAAAAAAAATGAATTTTGCCGATGGTACAATTATTGTATATAAAATGTGTATTAAAAAAAAAATCACGTTCTTAAAAAGCTCACTATCACTCATCTACACTCTTCATTAAATGTTTTTCTTTTAATTTAATAATTAAATTTATTTTAAACAATATCTTGATAATTATTGTTTACGTTTTATTTATAAATTGCAACAAATTAGTTTTTATAAAAGTGATTTAGATATAAATTACAATTAAATCGCTATCTTTAATAATTAACTTTATAACATCACATTGTTTGTGTCAAATAGACTCATTACTTATATTATTTAAAATAAATGATACAACAATACTTGTAATTATTTATGTACATGTATAGTATTTACTTTTAATGATAATCATTAAATTATGTAGTTTAAGAAAAAAAATATATACATGAAATCATGTGCATGATATTCTGGAAATTTTCATGCTGATCTAAATAAAAAAAAAAAGACACAATATTTATTATATGTAAAAATCATGTGACAATGCCATTAAAAATACTATCATTTTTTTACATCACATTACCGCTGGATAGTAAAAAAAAAAATTTTATTTTTATTCTGCATCAAGTACAATCGACAAAATTTTTGATTAATTAAAATATATCTATAGCTTGTATAATTAAGTAATCGTTTAATTTTATACAGCTTGTAATTCGACTTTTTTTTATGAATTCGTAAATTTATCATTTAATTATTCGTAATTATTTTAAACTTTATTATAAAAATTATAAATTCATTAAATAAAATACGATTTTTTATAAACACGATTAATTTATTTTTTTCATTCACCATTTTATTTATTAATACTATTATAATTATTTATTTATTTATTTGGTAGAGATTTGATTTCATTTACCCAAGTAGCACACAGACAACTTTAAGATATTTTAAAGATGTCTTTTAAAAGGATAAGACAAATTTTTTTGTCTCAACGTCACTTTTTTTGGTATAAATAAAACACGCAGATGTTGGTCCTAAGAGACATAGAAAATTTTTGTTGTTTTTTCTGGCTTAAAAAAGACATGTCAATTAAAAAATTTTTTAGATGACTTATTTTACCACTTTTTGTAATTTACTTTTTGTCGTCGCTTGTGTCAAGTCTTTTAGTAGATATTTTTTCGGTGACATAAATTTCTGATCGTTTTGCCAACATCTTGGTGCCTTATCAATATGTCAAAAAACAGCCTAAAAACTGATGTCTTATAGATGTCACAAAAGCAAGTGTGCTACTTGGGCACTTATATTACGACTATAAATTGTTTTTTTATAAATAATGTAATCATTTGCATGAAAGTTTTACGGGATAAATTTTTTTTTATTTTCATTACTTTCAATTTAAAATTGAATTATTTATTAATATTTTATAATTTAATAGTTATTACATCATTTAAATAAAATGAATAAGTAAATATAAATTGAGTGAGGATTATATTTCAAATATGATTATTAGCATAAAATATACACTTATCCAAAAAGTTAAAGGAACAACAAAATTGTAGAAATTTTTTAGTGATTTTGATCTCTTAAAATGAATCAATAAAAAATTCTGAAAATCAGTGAATATTCACTGCACGAATAGTCCCAAGTATATCACTAATTCAATCAGTGATATACTTGGGACTGATTCGCAGTGAATATTCACTGATTGGACTACTTTCCACTGATTCATTTTAAGAGAGTAGGAAGGCAGTATTTTTGTGAAGAATTCGCGTAATTATAAGAAATAGTTCGAGGCAAAAATTTTCTAATTTTTTTGCTTTAGTTTTTTGAGTCTACGGGCCCGGGGAATTTTTTTTCAAGAAAATTAACGCACAGCTCAGGAAATTTATTCTCTTACAATTTGTTTTTTTGTTGTCTCTGTACGACAATTTGTTGCTGAGATATCGGTCTTCAAATGAAAAAGGATCCTTTTATCTTTGATTATCGATATCTCAGCAACTAATGCTCGCACAGTCATTTTTAGGGCAGCTTTAGAAACTTGAATAAATAAAAATAAAACCGGTGTATATACATCATTAACAAGTTATTAATAAAACATTGATTTTCATTTTTCCCCGTAATTAATTAAAAATTTAAAAAAATATTCTGTGCGATCAATGAAGATCTTGAGTTGCATTAAAATTGAAACATTTTTAAAGTGCAATATCAACTTGTTTTCAAAACTTTAAATTATTTTTGGATGGTTGTAAATTTATTTAAGTCAACAAAAAAATTCTAAGTATCTAAAAAATAATTAAAAATAGTAATAAATAATTTTCAATTAATTTTTACGGTTTTTATACTTTAAATTGATTTTGGTATTGAAATAATAAATTGTTAACTCAAATTCATCATAAAGTTATCGAATATTTACTTTGACCACTTGGAAAGTAATGTGAAAATAATAAAATTGATTATCATTCAAATAATAAGAAAAAATCCGTAAACCGCCTGACCTTACGAACCAGCCCTGAAACTTCCCGCTGTTTTCGAGCTCCTTGAGCTCGAAAACATTATTGTCAATACACTTTTAAGCTCTTCAAGCTCAACAATAGTAATGTCACACATTCCATTGCGAAACTTCAAGTAATAAACAATAACAAAAAAAAAAAAAAAAAACAATGAAGTAAATCGTTGATTTTTAAAAATTTGCATCAGCAATATCTTTGAAAATAATGAACCGATTTTGACGTTTAAAATGACATATCACGCAGTTTTCTGAACATTGGTCATTTTTTTTAAACATCTGATAAATAATATTATGAGTCATTCCGAATAAATAAAGTAAACCGTTATTTTTCGAATTTATAATCACCAATATCTTTTGAAATCATGAATCGATTTTGACGGTGACATTCGACGCAGTTTTTTAATCACTTACGTTAAAAAAAAAGCGGCCATTAATTAGTTCAAAAATTTAGATTTTATTAGAAATAAACCCTTTTTTTCAATTCTTTCGATAACGGTTTCTGTTGAACGAAAGAATCGGTTTTGATGGTTGAGGTGGCATTCGACGCGATTATAAAGTTTCAGAGCTCATTTAATTTGGGAATTAATCCGAACTTACTGTACCGATTATGCTCAATTTTTCAAAAGTTGTTGGTTGTTGGAATTAACGAGCCGCTTCAAACGCAACCGCAAGAAGCCAAATCGGTTTAGCCGTTTAAAAGTTACAGAATATTTACATACATACGTACGTACGTACGTACATACACAGATACATACACTCGGACATCATTTTAAACTCAGTCAAAATAGTTTCCCAGAATCTCAAAACGTCAAGGTTTGATAGAAATTCGATTTTCGAAAATCGGACCAAAACCAATAACTTCCCTTTTTTTTGAAAATTTCAAATTTTCTTAGCGGGAAGTTAAAAAACAATTATAGGAAAGTGAAAATATTTAGTAAATAATTTTTATAAGTTTCTGTCTACGTATGATTGTTTTATTATAATTATCATCAAGTTAATTAATAATTTTGTTACCAGAAATTTTTTAAACCTTTATTGAATTCCCGCTATTTTTTAAATGGTTGGCTACAGTGACCAAAATATTTATTTTGACGTTTTCATGTTGGTATAACTAAATTTAAAAATTGATACTTACGTAAATCGCGTCGGTCGTTAAAAAAAATAAAACAAAATAAGACAACATATCTGAAGGAGTGGATTACGCATAAACATATTAATTAAATGTAAATAAGTTGTTTAACATTTGAATATTAACATGGGCTTGCCGTTGCTCTGCGACTGAAAATTTAATCGATAACCAGAGAATGTAAGTTACTAAGCAATAAATAGTATTATAACCTTAAAAAACAAAAAAAAATCAATATAAGCTTGTTTGAGTAATGTCCAATAATCTTTATTAAAAAATATCTTAGACTAATGCAATAGCAAAAAAGGAAAAACAAAAAAAATTTATCCATCATTCAAATTAACTCATCATTTAGTCAACATCAAATTCAAAACTGTATGTTTCAAATATTAATTTACAATAATATATCGTATATATAATTTATAAATGTATGCATGTGTATGTGCTTTAAATAATTATAAATATTTTAGTTATTGTAATAATGTAGAGTATGATTATATTTGGGTTTAATAATTTCTAATTACTTATTTAATTAATAAACAAATTAACCTAATTCAGCAAGAACAGAATCAAGATCTTCTTGTAGTGATAAACTGTCCTCTCTTTGTTTAGCTAAATCGTCCTTCAATCTATCAACTTGAGCTTTTAATAAGTAGTTTCCTTTCTTCAATGAAGCTAAACGTCCCTCATGTTTCTTTGCAATTTCCTAAAAAGTTGAAAAAATAATTATCATTTACTTGCGTCATCTTATTAAGGGGAGAAAGGGGTCTGAGATTCAAAAAAAGAGCATTTTTTTTTCAGAGTAGCTTTTTTATCAACGTTTCTTAAAAGTTGAGACATAATTAAGCAACATTCCAAGAATATTCTGTTCAATTTTCATAAAAAAATATTGAAAAATAAGCCAGTGGTAGTGGGGAGAACCGAGTCACCTCAAAAAAAAAAGTCTCTGTGCCGTAGGCAGGATAACTCATGACAGCTTCACTTGAAATAAAAAAACCAAATATATTTCTTGAGTGCATAAGTTTATCTTGAATTTGAACGAAGGAATAAACAAAATATTCATTTTTTAATTTTTGGTAAAGGTGCAATCAAAAAACTTTAATTTTTGCCAAAAATTATTCCTTTTGTTTAATTAAAAAATAAGTATATGTACTACAGAAATCTTTTTGGTTTTTTGATTTTAGATGAAGCAGAAACGAGTTATTCTGCCTACGGCATGGAAACGTTTTTTTTTTTTTTTTTTAGGTAACTCGGCTCTCCCCACTACCACTGGCTTATTTTTCAATACTTTTTTATGAAAATTTATCAGAATATTCTTGAAATGATGCTTAATAATTTCACAAATTTTACGAATTTTAATAAAGGAGGTACTCTGAAAACAAAATCACAAAAATATGAATTTTTTTGTATTTCCGACCCCTTTCCTTTTTAATGTGAACTATTTAATTTAGAAGATTTATTTTAAATTAACCTGTAATTTAGCTTTTCGATCCTCTGAATCAGCAGATTCATCATCAATTTCTGATTCCTCATCTTCGGACTCTTCAGACTCAGATTCTTCTTCAGATTCACTTTCTTCTTCTACCTCTTCTTCTTCTTCTTCTTCTTCTTCATCTCCATCTTCTTCGTCTGTGTCAGCCATCAATTTAGCCATTTTATCAACTTCTTTTTGAAGTGATTTGTATTTTTTCTTTTCTTCTTTTAATAATTTCTGCTGTTGTTTTATTTGTTCTTTTAATGCATGTCTTTCTTTTTTTGAATTATCTTCTTTGTCTCTGTGATAAAAAATGGTTTTATTTCAAAATAATGTTCCTTCAAAGAAAAAAAAAACAAAACCGAGTAACTTACTTGAAATTTTTAATTTTAGTTGCCAATAATTTAATTTCTCTTTGCATTCTGCGTTCAGCAGCAGCTTCAGGATCTTCATCTTCATCTTCTTCTTCACTTGTTTCTTCCTCTTCTTCTTCTTCTGATTCACTTGGACTTTTATCAGCTTTCTCAATACTTTTTTGTGAAGCTATTTTTGCTACATCTTTAGCACTTGGACATCCAGCTAATGCCATTCCTGAAACATCATACCATTTTGCCTCTGATTCTTCTGGAAATTCTACTACGGGTTCAACTTGTTCCCAATCCCAATAATAATCTATTTGCATGATTAAAAAAAAATAAGCAAAATTAGTTTAAGCAGAAGCATTAGTATCAGCAATAAATTATTAGCGTTAGTGCAATTTTTAATAGCAATTCAAAATATTCAATTATAAAAAAAATGAAGTGTCATTATTTTATTATCAAAATCACTTACCAGCTTTCATACGTTTTTCTAATGCAGCATACATTCTCTTCATATCTTCTAATTCAAGTTTTGTTTTATCTCTTTCTTCTGCAACCACTGCAAATTCTTTTTCTATTTTTTCAACATCTTTTCTTGCGTGATCTACTTCATTTCTCAAGGATTCTAATATTTTTTCATCCTGTTTTTTATATTCTGTAACATTCTGTTGCATTTTTAATCTTTCGTTGTCTGCTTCTAAATTTAAAATTCTTGCCTGAAAATAATTTAAAATTTTTTTTATTAAATTTTATAAAACAAATTAAATATTTTATTATCAAGCATTCGATTTCGAACTCGCCCCATAAAAATTTTATAAAATGAATTTTCTTGTTACAGTGAAAATTTTTTTTTTTTTCTATTAGAATCCAAATAAAAATTGACTGAATTGATGACAAAATGACTGTCAGAAATTTTCCTCGAGATTAAAATTAAATTACTCCAAATTTTTAAGTCATAAATGTCAAAAATTGAAACCAAAATGTATTTTATTTCAATAATTGTTTTTTTACTGTCCACAAGTCAATTAATTCTAAAAGTGATAGTTATTTGAAAAACCATAATTTTAAATGAAAATGATTTTTTGTTATTTATAATTATTTTTTAAATACTTGAAATTTCTTAGCAATACTTCAATAAACTCATAATTATCGAAAACTAATTAAGGTTTTTAAAAACAAAGTTATTACTAAATTTTTTTAATTTTCTGAATTTAAATCCACCATAATATCTAATGACCGACCCAATGAACTTTGGAAATTTTAATTTTGGTAAGTTATGTACCTGAAGATCGAAACGTTTTTCGCGCAACGGAAGTGAAAAAAATTTATGTAATTCGGCTGCTAAAAGGCGACTTAAGGGGTATTTCCGGAGGTTGGGGGTGGCCTAAGATTTTCCGCTGACATACCAGCATTTATATGCAAAACATTTCAGAAATCTAGTTATCCAATAAATTTTTTATTTTTCAATTTTTTTTTTTCGTTACACGTAAAACGTTTCGATCTTCAAGAACATGGTAAATTTATCTACGATAGAAGTAGTTGGTTTAAAATAGTAATAATAGTGATAATATATGTTGTAACAAGAGGAATAATGATACATACTCCTAACAATATTATTACTAATATTAATAAATTAGTTTTGATAATTATGATTGTTGTAATTGATTTTACAAAATAATAATCGTATATTGAACAAATCGATTTTCTAATAATAAAAGTATTGCTAAGTTCAAAGTTAAAATTGAAATTGCCAAAGTCCACTAGGTACGGATTCCCACATCTTCATTAATCACATCAAGCATACATTTGATTAAAAATTACGCTTTAATTGTTTTAATTATGTCGATAAATCGATATTCATGTAAATTTAATGAATTTTATTAAATTTACATGATAAATTCGTGAAAATCGAAAAAAAATTTTAACAGTGTACTTATGGAATAGTAATTTTTACTTGTGTCCGAAGTAAAAATTATCGTATCCAAGAGATTCTAGTGTACTGTCCTCATATTAATTATTGCTAAGTTTTAAGCTCTGTTTTTTTTTCATGTATTTTTTGCTATTGGCGCGTGATGTACTATTTTTTTAATGCAAATATTATAATTGTTACAAAGCATATCTAAATCTACCTGTAGCCTCTTGTTATCTCTTTCCAATGCCTCTTTATTTCTCAGCTCCAAGGCAAGCATCTGTTTTGTGCTTTGCAAGTCATCTCTTACTGCGTCAATATCATCCATTTCGTCCGGAACAGCATCATTAACAAGTGTAGTATCAGATTTGTGCATCTGTTCCTCTATTGTCAATTGTCGTCTAAATTTCCTCAATCCTTCTAATATTGGTTTTGATCGATCATTTGTCTTAACACTCTTCAATTTAACTCCACTGACAATTTGCTTGAGCAATTTGTTATGCATATTAGATGTTTCTGATTCAAAAACAAAGTGTGCGTTTCCTGTAAAATATCAAACAGTAAAAACTGATGTATAAAAATCTTATCTTTAATTAATAATTTTCAAATTAAACAAATAATACCTGTTGGATCTTCTGTAACTTTGCTAACCCTCTCAATTATTGGAGCACTTCTGTCATTACATTTAACATGCTTGAGCTTTCTACCACTTTCAACTTCTTTCATCATACATGCCCAATCCGGACGTTTTCTTGGCCTCGATTTAAGCATTTCCAATTTTTCTTGTTGCGAATCCGTAAGTTCCGGTAAATCTTTCAATATTTTACGGGCTGGAGGAGGTGGTGGTGGTCTAGGTGGTGGTGGCGGTGGTATTGCAGCTCTTGATGAACTTTTTGATAATGTCGGTGCCCCTGATATTATAGTAACACAATATATACAATTAAATAACTAATCAATAGGGTCGATTAAATAATTAACTGACAATGAGGACAGTTACGATCAAAATAACTCAATCAGTTTACTCTACTCTAATGCCAATCAATTTTATCATGTGTGTAGTAAATCGTGTATTACATAAATTATTTTTAAATCAACAATTATTTTAATACGGAAGAAAAAAATTACAGTTTCAAATAGTGACTTCAAAATTTAACTAAAAGTTCTGTCAAAAGTATGCTTATTTTAACCCTTTCACGCATAAAGGACACATTTGTCCCTGCATAATTTTCCGATTTACAATAACATACTGGCCAAGTAAAATCTTTTTTAGATTTATAATTTTTGATTTTTAGTACTTTTTCAAATTTTCGCGGAACACCTTCACATGTAACGGTAAAAGTTAGTAATAGAAAAAATACAGTGCGCTAAACGTCACCTGGAAAATCGCACAAATAATACATGCTCTCCATGTAATGTTCATTTATGTTATACTTTAGATCGTAATTGTTTTGTAAAATTTCATAATTTTTAGTATTTTAAATAAGTATATACATTTAATAAGTTGTATTTTCTGCCATATTTTGTGTTCATTTTGCAACAAAAGCGTGAAGTATTTGATTGCAATCCATTGAAAAATGTATACTTGAAGGCATATAGGGATATATATGTGTCTCCATTCCAAAAACACTAAAATATACACAATTTCTGTCTTATGGATTACTTTTGTGTTGAATTAGATCAAAATAGATGGATGTAAATAAACAAAAACATTTTTACTCTTGGAATAGTTATGAACGTGTAAGGGTTAAACTGTAAATTTTACTGCTGAGAATAATATTTAACAAAATAATTATTTGAAACTGTAATTATTACAGAATTTTGTCAAATGTCACCAGTTTTAAATTCAAAGCATCGCGTTATTATATTAAACTGTAATATTTCTTGTTTTATTTTTTGCGTAAATGGCAATCAAATAGAAATCTGATTTTTAAAAATTAAAATATAATTTAAAATAAATATTCTCACCAGTTGAACTTTCACTTTTTGAAAGAGGAACTTTGTTATCGGTACGCGATTGAGATTTTTCAACGCGAATCTGCCGTTCAAGTTGAGGTCTTGAAGACGGTGTCTCCGTACGCGATTCATTCTGCTGTCCGAGTTTAGGAGCTGTTGATGTTTTACTTCTTTCATTCTCACTCTGTTTGACGTTTGATGTTGCTAGTTTAGTAGTTGCATTCTTATCGCTTTTAGGTTGCGTTGGCACGATAGTTATTTTACTTTGCTTTTTAATTGGAGCTTCAGACGGTTGTTTTTGTGGTGCCACAGCGTCTGCTGGTTTCGCTACACTCTAAAAAATTTATTTTTTAAAATAATTATTATTATAATTATTTTTATCAATCATTTACATTTAATTTATTTATTATATCATTAATTATTTTAAATTATTCACTTGATTAACTAATTCAATATTTAAACTGCTGCGTTTAACAACTAGCATCGGGTACTTTGTATTTTCACTCGCAGTCCATCTATGCGGGGGTATTTTTCTTTGACTGTTAGAACTTGTTCCAGCAATATCCATTTAGTTATCAAATTTTTTTCTTTATTTTAGTAAAATATCAAACATGAAAATTTCGAATCACTGAGTAAGATTATAAATGTGGTCGCATCAAAAGTAAAAGTACTAATGATTCATATCAGATCGAATTAAATAAAAAAAATTAATTTGGCAAGTCGTTTAATTTTCTTTAAATAATACTTTGATATATATTTCTTCTATATATATATTTAAATATATTCTAAAATAATTGCATGATTAATTGGATTATGACACAAGAAAAAATGAAAATTTTGACGTCATGAATGATATAATTAAATTTATTATTATTTATGTTGATGTGTACATCCTCAGTAAATAATTCTTACACTTTGTTTATTATGAAATCTCCATTTTTTTCTAATTGTCCTGATAGTCACTTTGATCGTAAGTGACAGGAATCTACGACTGAAAAAAGATGTCAAGTTGACTGCAAATAGTTGTCGGTAACTTGTAGTAAATTTGGAAGTTAAATTTTGCTCATTCAAGTTTTTTTCCCGCAACTCTCAAATTTAAACTAACTTTTGTTCTTCGTTTTTTTTTCCGCAACTTGAAGGCAATTTTTTGATTCAACTTGCATTCCTATTACGGCTATAGATTTACGTCAACTTGTGGTATTACATGTTCATGTTGTATTCATATTACAATCAAAACTTGAAACAGCAGAACTTGACATAGACTTGACCCAAGATACTGAACAAGTTTTTGAACAGAACATGTGGCTATCAAGATGCCTATCTAGTTTTTTCAAATTTTATTTGGGAGCTCTGTTATTGCATGTCTGTTTATTATAAAAGTTTATTATTAAATATATAAAAAGGTTGACATCTGTCTAGAATTTCTCGGACATGTCTTAATTTTAAAAGTGTCCGGGCACTCCGGCAGGTGTTTTTCTGTTTGAATTTTTTAACATTTACTTTTTAAATACTAAAAAAATAAGAAACTTTTTACTAATGGACAAAAGAAAGGAACAAATTCAAACTCAATCCAATTGCCGGTTTGCTACTTTTAAATAATTAAGCAAAGACGATTTAATAAAAATTAATATTTTTAAAAAATATCTTCGAGATAGTGAATATTACTTTTAAAAATTGTTTTTCAATAAAAAAATAATTATTAGCAAACAGAAGCTTGATTATTAAAATAGTATATTACACACCTAGGGAAGTAAAGTAAGAAATGTCTCAGATCACATGTAATTGTTGGCCGAGGCGAAGCCGAGGTCAACAAACATGTGATCTGAGGCTTTCTTATTTACTTCCCGAGGAGTGTATACTATTTTTCTCCTCGACGGAGGAGGAAAGCGGCAACTTCGTTTTGCACAGCGGGACGAAAGTTGCACTTTCCGCCCGGAGGTGAGAAAATTTATTTATTTAAAAAATAAAACTACTCGAAATTCGTTTATTTTATTGGGGTAATTAAAAATTTTAGTTGTCTGATTTTTTTTTTTTAATGTCCGAAGCTAAAAACAATTGAGTTGGTAACTCTAATTGTATATATGAAATAATATGTATAATACATTTATTAGACATACCAATGTCAAATGTTTTTATACTACTGATCACGTCAGTTCCAGACGTGCATTCGCTGTTGTTTAAAATTTCTATTTTTATAAACTTTTACACCATCATCATTTACAAGTTAAAAATATAAAAAAAGATGTATAAAAAAAAATAGATCATTCATATATATTCGCAGCGATTTATGTGAATTATTATTAATATCATTTATTTTTTTTTTTTTAATAAGAATTACATGCTCCAATTTATTAGAATTTAAATATTTTATATAACAACATTACGTTTATTATATTGAATAAAAAAAAAATTTATTATACATTAAATATATATAAGTAAAAGTTGTAAAAAATATTTATAACGATAAATAATAACATATTAAATTACTTAGTTTATATTATATGACTAGCGAAGAGGAAGAGATAGAGCTTCACACATGAGACATTTTAAATCGAGGCGTGTGCTTGAAATAATCGTGACCCAGAGGCTTATATATACGAGCCACTTTTCACTTTGCATCTAAAGACGTTGTCTCGCTGGTTAACTTAAAATCTTTTACCCCTCGCTATCTCTTTTTCCGTCTTTTAATATAATCAAAATAACCCAATCCATCATTTATATGTATATGTAGATAATTTATATATACATTATTTTATGTTTAAATAATTTTTAAAAATAAGTTTATATAATATTTATTTTTTTAATTCATGGTCACTTATAAATTTATTTAGATTTATATATTTTTTTTTTATTTAAGAATATTTGTCAATAAGATTTATAAAAAAAAAGTTCTTTTAATTGTGGCACTGTGCCATTAAATAAAACATTAATGCAGTCGCAATAAATGTTTGCTTAGCAAATTTTATTACTAGTAATAAACAATAAATTGACATAAGCCATTAAAAAATTAAAATTAAATTGTAATATTTATAATTTTTAGATCAAATTTATTAATATACCAGTAGTTAAATCGACGCAGATAAGCGACAACGAGTCAACTCACAAATAATCGATTTTCAAAATTTCTGTACCAAGTAATTCTTTTGTTACTGAAAAATGTTTTTTTGAGTAGTTTAAAAAAGCGTAAAAAAAAATTGTTAATACAAATTAATTATCTGGGATAAAACTTTTGCAAAATCGAGTTAAGTAACTTGAGTTAAAATATTAGATTGCAGGACATTCATTAACTAGAATACAAATTTTAGTAACTTGGTACGTTATTGCACCAAATACTAAATAAAGTTTTGTTATTACAAGATACAAATTTTATTGTAATTAACAATATTTTTGCTGTAATAATGTTAGCAGTACAGTGTCAAGTTACTTTAGATTAATTGGATTTAATGAGTACGAAACTTTTTTGAGAATTAGTTTGGTTATTTTATATTTCGTAATAAAAAATTTAAGTTCATTTTTTATGGATTTGCTTGTTATCAATCATCAAACTGTTATACTTTTTTTCCTGAACATTTGTTAATAAAAGCTCATAGAAGCAATTCGTGCTCGAGTAATTTCGAGATAAATTTTATTGAAAATAGTTTTAAATCTTCAAACATCATCTTCTCAGAATGTCTTCTATGTTAGTTGACACGAAATTGCTTATCTACATCCAAGCATTAATATAATATTAAATAATTACTTTTAATGTGACTTTAGTAAATGCCGGTGCATCTTCACTAGTCTTAGATTCTCTTCTAGCATTAAGTGACCAGGGTGCTGTGGGCATTGGTAGTGGATTTGGTCCATCCTTGACCCACGGCGGTCTAAATGTTGTTCTCTGAGGTTGCTGACCTCCCGCACCCGGCATAGTTTTCTCACTCGTGGCTTTTTGCCCTTATATTTTATTTTTATTCTTTAAATATCACCTTCCGTTAATCAAATAGTCGTAATCAATTCTTTTAAATCAAATAAAAATAATAATTATTATTATTTAAAAAAAAAACTCTTGAAGTCACTAAAAGTATAAATATAAAATTTTATTTTGTTAAAAATTTATTTTTGTATTTACTCAACAACTTCTCGGATCATGTTTCTCAAAATAAAATAAAGTTTATCAGATTAAAAATAATGAATAATAATTAATAACAATATTGTAATTTTTTGTTTTAATGAAGAAAGAGATAATACAGAAGTTTATACTCTTGATTGCTTAAACACGGGTTAGCGCACTGGTAAGCTTGACCACACTGAGTTTATTATTTCGTTAGTTTGCTTGGAAAATATTAGTTTTCTCAAGTCAGGAAAGATTTAGACCTGGACCATTCGCCAGGGCCGTGACTGCTACCTCCTCCCTCTGTTGCGGCCAAAAACTTTATATTTTCGGAGTATGACGTCACTAAATGAGAGTACAAAAATAGCTGATCGACGTCTTCTAGGACGCCATCACAGACTCATATCTACAATAATTATCCTATGCTGCATTATTTTTTTATCTGATTACTCTTTGCTACTAAATTGATTATTTTTATTAAAAAAAAGTTTCACTGTTTGGTTTATTGGTTTAAAATCTTTTTATCTGTCTAATTGGTTTTAATTATGGATACTAATAAATAACAAATTTTTGTTAATAATTTATTGCAAGAACATTTTTTAATAAGACAATTGACAATATTGACTCTAAAGTTGGCTGACGTCTTATAATTTTTGAATTTTTTTTCAACAAATCACTTGCAAAAAAACAAAACTAAAAATATGCACATGAAAAAAATTTAAAAAACTACAAGTGCAATTTTTTTAAATATTTTTTTTTTTTCAAATTTATCATTTTTTAAAAATTCCAAAAATTATTAGATGTCGGCTAACTTCAGTGTCGTAATTGATAATGTACTTGATGTTTATTAATTAAATAAATCATTTATTATTTAGGTCACTTTCTGAAAAAAGATATCAATTAGCAGCTCATAAACGCAATATAACAGATCAAAAATTAAATTATTACAATCAAACAGCAAAATATTTTGAACGTGAAAGTCAAAAAGCTAAACAATTTAACACTTGGAACGTTGAAGTTAAATCAGTTCGTTGGGATAATATTAAAAAAACAGAAACACTTAACTCAAGACGTAATAAACTTAAAGTGCTCTTAAAGAGTGAAGACGAGGAATATAAACGTGAGAGTGATAAATTAAAATCACATAAAATAAAAACAAAAGACGAAATATCATTAGAAGTATTAAAAGATAAATTAAAAGAAAAACGGGCTGAATTGAGTTTGTATAATCCAAATACTCATCGTCGATTAAAATCATATTTTACTGATCCCGTTGAAACAGAACGTTACGATTCGAAAGAATTTAACGAGCCAATAACACGTAATTTATCTCGATTAAGTTTTGATAATAATTATTATTTAAACAAAAGAATATCAAATTCGCCATTTAATAATAATTATAATTATAAAAAAAAATCAACTATGGATTTTTCAAATGAACAAAATGAACGAAATGAAAAAGCATTTGATGAAAGAGCTGTTGCATTTAATGAAAATCGTACAAAATCATTATCAGATCATATGGACTATGAAAATTATGGTAAAAATATGGATTTTATACCTGATAGGAAATATACTGAACGTTACGCGCATAGAAGTCTTGCAAATACAAATGTATTTGATACGGCGGGACATTCAAATGACTCATATGAAAAACAAAACAATGACGATGAAACATCAGTAATGGATACTTCAATTGAAAATCTAAATGGTAAAAATATTGATAACGAAAATTCGGGTGATGATGTAATTGATTTTAATTCAACAAATAAAACAGATAATCAAGAGCAATTTGGTGATTTTGAAGGATTAATTAATTCAAGTAAAAAAGTTGATGATACATTTGAACAACAAGATAAAATGTCTGAGTATTCAGTTAAAGAAGATTCTGCAGAGACATCAATTGATAATTCATCAGACATGATGGTACTGTATCTTACTCACAATGATTTAAAAAAGAAAATAAATGATCTTGAGGTAAGAGAACATCGTGCTAGTATGAAACATCTTTGGGAAGAAACTTTACGTTTGAGAGATATGCGCAATCGTTTGGAACTTTTGAGAGAAAAGAAAATTTATCAGCGAGATGATTTGCAAATTGATGAATCAAATAAACAAGTGGCATTAAAGAATATCGAGAGACGTAGTATTCAGCTTAAAGAACGTGAAGATACTTGCGCTGATTCAAATATGTACAGGTAAATATAAAATATTTATTTAATATTATGATTATTTGCATTTTATTTTGTTTATTTTATTGATGCATGACTTGCTTGTTAAAATAATTTAACCAGCTAATCATTCTGAGCGACGATACATGACCGTCTAAGCAATGCCAAGGGTTTTAAATCATGTCGTAATAGTGATTCACTCGCGATTCAATGTATGCTAGTAGTCTATACTTTGATTAGTGTTTCTTGTGCCAAAATTACTTGGTAACACCTCGATAAAATTCAACTTAGAGCCAGTAACTCATGTTTTTAATACTGAATCTTAATTGTTTTGTATTATAAATTTGTTATTTTTATTTAACTTTTTGTTTGCCTATTAATTAATGACGGAAACTAAAAAATTTCATAATTTTTTAATTTTAATTCGCAATAGTCATACTTCCGGTTTGAATCATAATGATATAATTTTAATTAATCCATTTCTTAGAAGAAATATTCAAATATTTTTATAAAAATTTTTATTGATTTTTATAAATTTTAATTATAAGTTTACAAAAAATAAACGAATAAGTTTTTTAATTTTTAATATTTTTAATTAAATCTTGTGGCAAATTATTGAGGAATAAATGTACTTTGACATAAGATTGATTATTAATTTTAATTTTACAAAGAGTATATTTATTTTATAAAATCAAGTGAAAAATTTTCCATCGGAAATTTCAAAATAATTAATAAAAAAAGTGTAATTAGTTTTTTTAGAATATCTATGTAAATATTGAATTGTCGAAAAAATTGTAAGAATCCTTTTTAGTCGGGCTTTAAATTCTATACAACAAAGATGTGATTTACTTTTTCTTTAAAATGAATAGATATTGAGATATTTGGAGTTTAAAATTGTCTGGAGTATCAGAGACTTCACGGGACTCTTGTGGGTTAAAAATAAAAAAAAAAAAATGAAGAAATATTTTATTAAGAAAAAAAAACACTGATTCGAGACAATTTCATTTCCATATAAAAATTTATATCAATAATTTATAATTAATAAATATATTTAAAACAAAAGAATATGCAAATAAAATATGTTTATTTTTTTTTAATTCCAGTGAAGACGCTAAGCGCATTTGGAATAAATGGGTCGAAGAAGATAAAAATTCACCAATTACTGAAGGTGACCATTTGAGAGAAGCTCTGATGAAACAATTAGAAGATGAGTGGCACAGATTGTCTGAAAGCGATCAGAAAATTATTTCTCAAACTTACGCTGATGTTATGAGCAATGCGTCATTGCAAAAAGAATTAGAAATTCTCGCCAAAAAAGGATTTCATTAAACATTTTTTTGTTTGTTTACGTTCTTATTCTTGTTCATTAATGCGTTTAGTTCCGTATTATCAGTGGCTTCGGTAACTCTTTTTAGTTCTCTGATAATAACATTTGACTAATTAGTATTTACTTAATCAAGTCGTTTTAAAGACTTTTTTTTTGTTGATGAATAGTCAGCAAATTTTCTGATAATTTAAAAAAAACGACTAATTATTAATTTTTTTTGATGCTGAAAATTCTGCATCAGTTAATTTAAATAAAATTGTAAATCTTATTTCCTTTACTGTTAAAATAATAATTTATTTTTTATTACAGTTTTAGGAAATTGAATTTACATTATTGATATAATCAAAGTGCTAAAACAATTAGAATTAAAAAATAATACTCAAATATTTTATAAAATTTATTATGATTAAAAAACAAAGTAACCTCAGCATTTATAAAATATTATAATACTAGTGTCCGTAGTACAGTAATGTACTAGTGTCCAAATGCTACAATTAGTTCATTACTTTTTTTACAAAGCTTTCATACTTAAAAATATGTACTCGACCATTTTTTTTTCTTTATACAAGAGAATTAGTTTTAAAAACTACTGCGACAATTAAATATAAATTATATAATAGCAGCGTATCCGTCCTGCTTGGTAATGCTTTTGTATCCTTAAATAATAATTTAACAAATTTATAATGATTATTATGTAACAATTATTATACAAAATTAAATATTGAATACTGATACCTTTGTCTTTTATTATTTAAATCAAAATAATTCATTAGAAAATAATTAGACGTAGATAAGCAACAACGTGTCAACCAATGATAAATCAATTTCTAAGATTGTTGTATTGAATGATTCCTTAGTAACAATAAAATTTTTGTCAAGCAGTTGAGCGTTAAAAAAAGTTTTTTTCAATTTTTTTTAAAAAAAGGTCACTTCTAAATTTATTTAGATTTACATTTTTTTTTTAATTCAAGAATCTTTGTCAATAAGACTTATAAAAAAAAAAAAATTCTTTTAATTGTAGCACTATGCCATTAAATAAAACATTAATGCAGTCGCAATAAATGTTTGCTTAGCAAATTTTATTACCAGTAATAAACAATAAATTGGCACAAGCCAATAAAAAATTAAAATTAAAATTATTATATTTATAATTTTTAAAGTAAATTTATTAATGTACTAGTAGATAAATCAACGCAGATGAGCAATAACGAGTCAACTCACAAATAATCGATTTTCAAAATTTTTGTACCAAGTAATTCTTTTGTTACTGAAAAATTTTTTTTGAGTAGTTGAAAAAAGCGTTAAAAAATTTTTTTAAATAAAAAAATTGTTAACACAAATTAATTATCTGGGATAAAACTTTTGCAAAATCGAGTTAAGCAATTCGAGTTAAAATACTAGATTGCAGAAGGACATTCATTAACTAGAATAAAAATTTAAGTAACTTAGTACGTTATTGCACCAAATACTAAATAAAGTTTTATTATTACAATTTAAACATTTTATTGTAATTAACTTTTTACGAAACAATATTTTTGCTGTAATAATTTTAAGTGTTGAGTGTTCAGTGCTAGTGCAAAATGTTGCGAATTGCTGATGCTGATATCTTCCAAGTTCCTGAGCAAAATCATCTGGCATCGTCTGGTGGGAAATAGTAGCTGTTCCCTGATAGCCACTTTATCCATAAATTAACTTCAAGCTACAGCCGTATTCTGAAGCCAACTTAAAGGAGAGTGTTTGAGAGCAAGCAGTTACCTTTAAGTTGACAGTAAATTGTCTGTAACTTGAATTCAATTTGACTACAAGTGTTACTGTCAGAGAATGACGTTAAGTTGGTTGAAAGTTTCACTTCAAATTGACAGCTAGTTTTTTCTGTCAAATTACATTCAGATGATGGCAGTAGATTTGCATCAACTTGCACGCAAGTATTATCCAGCCGAGGCTTACCAGAAACTTGTCGTTAAGTTAGCTGTAGATGCTTCACTTCAGAACTTGCTAAGTAATTATATTTAGAGTGAGGCTATTAGGTTGACGTTTTTTTTTAGCAACAATGCACTTTGGAGCAGTTTAAATTAAATCTCCAAGTGTATAAGGACATTCTTCTGCATATTATTTCCCCACCAAAATTTGTTCAAACACTTGCGTGTTTATTTTTAAAAATATTTTTCTATCATATTCCGCTGCCATTTTATTTTGACGTACGATTTTTAGTTTTCTCCAATTTCTAATAATTTATTTTTCAAATATTTAAATTTACCGCGCAAGTAATAAGAATAAATAAGATGATAACTTCAATATCGACGATAGTAATAATAATATTTTATTTTACCGACACAATTTAATTATAGAGGACTTACCATTTGAATTCTAAACTCAAAATAAAGTCAACTTTATTTTTTTGTTATTTACAAAACTAACCTCTAAAATACTAAAAGCTACAAGCCGCAAAAAAATTGTTGTTTGGTTTAAAAAAAAACTAAAAGTTTTGATAATTAAAATAAAAAAAAAATGTGGTCACTAGAGCATCCGGTTGGATATATAATGCACTTACCATTAAGTAAAAAAGAATTGAAAATTGGTAGAAATTCAAATTCCACTTTGTGTATAGCAGCTGACCGATCAATAAGTAAACATCACGCTAAAATACTTGTTTATCCAAATAATAAAATAGAAAATAATAATTTTGAAGTCAGTAATAACAGAAATTCAATATGTGAAATAATAGACTATGGTTCAAAATATCATACATATATTATAAGAAATACCCATATAAAATTAGAACCAGGAAAATCTTATCAACTGGAACCAGGTGATAAAATAAAATTTGGAATGGGTGAAAATATTTGGACATTGAAATATTACGAAATTGGTCTTTTGGCTTGTGGTTATTGCAATGACAATAAAAGAAATATTGTTAGAGCTATCGAAAGTATTGGCGGTACTGTTTACAATGAGTGTAATCAGAAATGTACCCATTTTGTGACAATGTGTAATAGAGTAACGTCAAAATTTGTTTTTGCTCTTAGTTCCGGTTTGCCAATTACTGATAAATCATACTGGCAAGCTTTCATGTGTGCTGTCAAAAGTGATGTGAAATTACCAAATCCACTTGATTACACAGTAGCGAATGATATTTTCAAAAACGAATTTAAAGATGTTGTATTTTATCCAGTCAATGAAAGAAAAAATTTATTTGATGGTTTAAATTTTATATTTTTTAACGTACAGCAGTGTAATAATTATGGAATTATTATCAAAGCAGCTGGTGGAAGACCACATATTTATCATAAATCTTCATTTGATCCTAGTGAACTTGTTGAGCCGGATATTATTATTATCGAATGTACTGAAACTAAACGAAATACTGGAGTTGAGTTAATAAGTGATAGAGAATATGATGAAATGGAATTATTTCTTAGTAAATCAAAAAAGAGAATGATTAATTGTAAAGAAATAATAAGCGCTATTTTATTTTGCTCAATTAATAAATATTGTAACCCGATGATTAAAAGTTTAAATAAATATTGGCGGGAATCACCTAAGAAAAAATCAAATAAAGTTAGGGAAAAAAGTAATGTAGTTAATGATAAAGTTCGTGATGATAATGATGGTAATTTAAATAAACGAAAGAATTTAAATAACTATGCTGGGGAAGATAATTCAAATGATTCTGTTGTTATTTGTGACAAACAAGAAAATCAAAATAAATACAAGAAGCAGATTAATAACAATAATGACAATATTAATCGAGAGCCAAAGTCTAGGAATCTTGTTAATGAAAAGCCGTGGATTGATACCAAGTCTTGTAAAAATTCGGATAAATTATCACAATTATCGTTACTCAAATCTAATAGTAAAATAGCAGGTAATTTTGATAATTATTTATTCAAAATTATAAAACTAATTTTTTAATCATTTTTTGCACTTAAACTTTTGAAATAATTTATTAAGAGGGAAAAGGGGTCTGAGGTAAAAAAAAAAGAGCATATTTTTGTAATTTTTCTTTTTAGAGTACATTCGTTATTAAAATTCTTAAAATTTGTGACATTATTAAGCATCATTTGAAGAATATTCTGCTAAATTTTCATAAAAAAATATTGAAAAATAAGCTAGTGGTAGTAGGGAGAGCCAAGTCATCTCAAAAAAAAAATCTCCATGCCGTAGGCAGGATAACTCATGACTGTTTCATCTGAAATCAAAAAACCAAAAAAAAGTTCTTTAGTACATGAGTTTATCTTGGATTTGAACGAAGGAATAAACAAAATATTCATTTTTGAATTTTTGGTAAAGGTGCAATAAAAAAAACTCTGATTTTTACCAAAAATTGTCCCTTTTGTTTAATTAAAAAATAAGTAGTTATTAAAAAAAAAAAAACCTTCGTTCAGATCTAAAATAAACTTATGTACTAAAGAAATCTTTCTGGGTTTTTAATTTCAGATGAGGCAGTCATAAGTTATCCTGCCTACGGCATGAAGACTTTTTTTTTGAGGTGACTCAGCTCGACCCACTATCACTGGCTTATTTTTCAATAGTTTTTTATGAAAATTTAACGAAGGTACTCTGAAAAAAAAAATCACAAAAATATGCTTTTTTTTTTGTATCTCAGACCCCTTTCCCCCCTTAATAAAGTCAGAGACCTAATGTATTTGTATATATATTTTTACTAAATTTGACTAAATATAGATATACAAATACATGAGTGATCGAGTACTAGTTCCCTGATCGGATACTAGGTCTTTTACTTTATTATTTATTTAGAAATGTTTTTTTACAGATCGTCAGGAAGAAAAAAAACCAGAAGTTGGAGTTAGTAAAATATGTGAGCAGGTTAATAATAATGTTCCCAAGACTCGTGATGTTTGTGATAAATCATCAACTAAATCGTTGGAAAATAAACAGAATGAAGATAAAAAAGTAAACAATAAACGTAAGTTAGATAAAAGGGAAGCGCATGAGTCTTTGGATAAAGATAATAAAAGATTTAACTCTGGTAAAAATACATCTGATGATGATATTTTGGTAGTTGATGATTTGCGAGATAAAAATCAACACTCAGATAAAAGTAATTTAAAAAATGCTAATCGGTCTAAAGATCCGGAAGTATCTAGAGTAACAAATGATAAAACTACAGTACAAAATGATGAAATTATTATTGACCAGACTGGAACTTCTGAAGCAGATGAAAAAATGGTTGTTGATAATTCATTTGATAGTATTACTTCCGGACAATTTAAAAATTTTCTTCATAAAACAAATGGCATGAAATCATCGACAGGGCAGTCAAATAAAAAAGTTCAGTCTTGTAAAAATAAATCTCATAATTTGTGGGATGATGAAAATCAATACTTGGAGAAAAATAATTTAAAAAATGCTAATCAGTCTAAAGATCCAGAAATATCTAGAGTAACGAATGATAAAACTCAAGTACAAAATGATGAAATTGATATTGAAGAGGCTGGAACTTCTAAAGCACATGAAGAAATGATTGTTGATAATTCATTTGATAGTATTACTTCCGGACAATTTAAAAATTTTCTTATAAAAACAGGTGGCATGAAATCATCGATAGGGCAGTTAAATAAAAAAGTTCAGCCTTGTAAAAATAAATCTCATAATTTATGGGATGATGAAAGTCAACACTTGGAGGAAAATAATTTAAAAAATGCTAATCAGTCTAAAAATCCGGAAATATCTAGAGTAACGAATGATAAAACTCAAGTACAAAATGATGATGACATTGATATTGAAGAGGCTGGAACTCAAAAAGCAGATGAAGAAATGGTTGTTGATAGTTCATTTGAAAGTATTACTTCTGGACAATTTAAAAGTCTTACTGATAAAACAAGTGGCATTAAATCACCAAAAGAAAAAAGATATAATTTACGTTCAAAGAAAGATGTAAATGAAACAAATTGTTCTCAATTACCAACTAATGCACAATCTGTGTGTCTAAATGAGATGACTTCAAATCAAATTCAAAGGACTGATCATCGGGAAGCAAGTAAAGTTAGTCAAGAAATAACTGATAGTGATAAGGAGTCAAATTTGGATGAAAATGGCTTCGTAACATTTACGATTGATAATTATTCTGATGAAGACATTAAAAAAAACCGGCATGTAGATTTAAGTCAACCTAGTTCGTCAGATTCACCAGATTATCACGTTTATGTAACTACTCAAGCTGATGTTCATTTAGTTCCTAACACATCCAGTGAAAGAGAAGAATCATATTCACCTTTTTTGGAAAGTCCAATTGATGATGATGATGTTATTCTTGGAGAAAATAATATTAAACCTAATTTTAATCGCAGTAATGATAATAATTTACCAAAATTTTTTTTTAAATAGTTTGAAAATTATTTTTTTTATTTTTTTACGATTAAACCATAAGATTGTTATGTTATGAATATACAGAGATATAGAATACAATTAAATTAAAAATATGCTTTTCTATAAATTAATAATGATTAAATAAATTTATTATAACAGAATCAAAAAAAAAATCAATAATTTAAAAATTATCATAATTTTATTATTAGAATTAAAGGCAATGATCTTGAAGTTTATAACAATATTAGAATTTTATTAATTATTTGAAAAAAAAACTTTAAGTACTGATTAAAAAAAATTTTGCAAAGATATAGATTTAAAAAAAAATTACTTAAAGTTGTTTTAATTATAATTTTAACATGATGACTTTGCTGAAATTTTTTTTTGAAAATTTCGCCGAGGGCTAATTTGAAACAAGTATAATTATTTTTTTTTTAACCCATATCCTTGTGAAATTTTTTTCAATTAGTGTTTTATTTTTATTTTTTTTAATTAATAAAATTTTAATATGGCTATGACAGGTTGAGGTAATTAGATTTATTAAATAATTGGCAAGGGAGGTCTAAAAATGCCCTTAATAAAAAATCTTTTTTTTTCTTTTTTTTTTTTTAATAAAAATATATTTTTATAACGTGAACTTAAATAATTAAAGTATATGAATGAATGAGTCTAGATAATCTATTATAGAGAATATTTCCTGAGCTAATTTTAAGAAATGTTGATTTTAGTGTAAGGAATCAAAATGATTAATTATAAAACGTACTGAGAAAAAACCTGTAAATTTCATGTAATAAAAAAAGTATTTTTTCTTATACTGTTTTATTAAATGGTATATCAAAGTTTCACTACATCATTAATTTTTTTTAATCAATGAAACTGGATGCAAATTAAAATTATTATTTTATGAAATAATTAAAAGATCAACAGTTCTATTACAAACTTATTATTATTATTATTATTATTATTTTTTATTTATTGAAAGTAGTATAAACTTCTAGAGTCCTTAACGACTACAATCTATGTAAATTTACGCACAATGTATTTTAAATATTGAGTCGAGTCAACTTTTTTCAATGATAAAAATAATTTTCAGTTGCAAGTAAATATATATTCATTATTGCAGCTGTATATATAATAAAAAAATCGGCAGTAAATCCGGATTTTATTTCAGTCCGAATTCACTCCAGCACTCGAAGTTCTGGAGTTTTAAAAAAAAACTTTCCACATGCGGAATGAATAAGATTTTTTTTTTTAAGGAGTGATTTCAGAGTGACGCGGATTTTATTCCATTCCGCATTCGCTCTGGTCCGGAGTTTTAATGCTTAAATAAATTTATATTTAATTGAAATTACTTCTATATGGGAAATATAATTATTTTAATAAATAATTAATTCAAGTATTAATAATTAAACAAAATTTTATGTTTTTAATTCATGAAATGTTTTAGTAACTCGCTAAATTATAACTTCATACAATACATAGTAAAAAGATTAAATCTTTTTTTATGGGAATAATTTATATTTCAGTACAATATAAAATGTTATTTCGTGGTACAGTTGATATGTAAAGTCATATGACAGTTTTTGACTTAGGGAAATTCTATTAATAATGGAAAATAAAAAGTCTATTCCTTTAACTTCATAAACGTGAAAGTTTTTATTGTCAACTGCATATAATTTTTTAAAATTATTTCACGTGAATGTATGTAAAGGGAGGTCGTAATTATTTCCGTACTCAATATAAATGGCAAAATATAAGAGACCGAGCCTAAGGTGAAAGACCTAGTACTCGATCAGGGAAGTAGTATACCCGATCACTTGTATATTTGTAAATCTATATTTAGTCAATATTTATATACAAATACGTGAGTGATCGGGTACTAGTTCTCTGATCGGGTACTGGATCTCTTACCTTACTATGTGTTAGTAATTTACTCCATGAGTTTTTACTACGATTTCATTCTGCAGATGTTTTTTATAATTAATATTTTTCAAAACTCCTCTTCGGAGTGAAATTTTCTACGAAGGGATTAAATAAATAAAAAATAATCTACTCCGCGTTCACTCCGTAAATTTTTTGCAGAGTAGCTTTAAACAATATTTAGTATTATAGATAAATATATAAGATTCTAATTTTTGAATAAATTTTTAAACAAAATTAAAATTAATTAATTTAAATAAATTAATATTTTTATTCAATAGATTATATTGATGTTAAAATAATATCTATTTAAATATAATTTAAGCGGAGTCTAATTTCCATGAAATCCAGAGGTCGAGAATGTCACGGTGTCAAACACATTGCTGATGATGGTGAGCAAAAGTCCTTTTACTAATGTAATATAATATAAGCGGAGAATGGAAGAGAAATAAAGGGGGTTGAGAAATAAAAGAAGAAAACGATGGGTTGGTTGAGTAGCATACGTTTGTCATGTCCGGGACATGTTATTAGCCATCAGGCAGGTTTCATTTGGGTCGTGCAGCCGTTTCTTTGCTATATTCACAGCTACTTCCATGGTCTACCTCTTGTCTACTTTCTTCTTCTACCCTCTCATTCATTATATGGCACAGCCTTCTCTGGTATTGCCCTCCTTATCCCTTGGAAAGGTTTTTTGTCCCTTTCCTACACCATTATAGGGCTATGCAGGAGCTAGTAATGCATTTAATTAACATAGCTGGCGTGGCTACATCCCTCATCTTGTGGTCTTGTCTACAGCCAGTCAACTTTCACGAACTATTGCGCGCTCATTCTAGTCTCTATAAAATATACACGCATATATATTAACTCGAAGACAATTGTGTTTTTGTTTTTGCTAACAACACCCTCTTATTATACCCGTTAAATTAAAAAAGTAAAGATATTCTTTCATGTTTTGATAAATTTTTCTACATATTACATTTTATAAAATTAATTCATTAATAAATAATGAGCAACCTGAATTCTCTACACTGTTAATAATCGGGCGTGAATATGAATTTTATTTAAATCTGAATCCACGTGGAGTTTCGGAGTTAAAAAAAATCACTTCGCATACGGATTGAATAGAATTTTTTTTTAGCGGAGTGATTTATTAATTGAAAAAAAAAGTAAAAGTGTTAATTGACAAAAGCACAACGTAGTTACAATTTCGCTAAAATACACGGAAAGAAAATTATGGGAAGTTTTGCTATGCATTATGGGAATGGTTCCCATAATGGTATGGGAATCGTACCTATATTACTATAGGGATTGTTCCCATATATTATGGGAACCATACCCATAATAGTATGAGAATAGTTCCCATACCATTATGGGAATGGTTCCCATAATGGTATTGGAATCGTTCCCATACGATTATGGGAATGGTTCCCATATTGGTATAGGAACTATTCCTATAATATTATGGGAACTATTCCCATAATATTATGGGAACCATCCCTATAATATCATAAAATTTTTTTTTTGCACAATAGTGTAGAAATTTCCCAAAATTTGAATTTTCTTGAATGTTTTGTGCTGACAAAAAATTCTTGTTAAAAATTTTAATGTTTTTTTGCCAAATACGATTTTTTTTTTCAATGTTTGAATTTTTGTTTTTATGTTTAATAATATTTCTGTGTATTGTAGAAGTGATTACCACACTTCTTTAAATTAATTTTTTCATGATAATATGGGAACCATTCCCATAATATTATAGAAAGTATTCCTATAAATTATAGGAACCATTCCTATAATTATAGGAACTATTCCTATAGTGTTATGGGTATCATTCCCATAATTATAGGAACTATTCCTATAATTATGGGAAACATTCCCATAATTATAGGAACCGCTCCCATAATTTATGGTCGTAATTCCTATGATGGTATAGGAAAAAATTTCACAAAATTATGGGAACCGCTGCTATAATTTTCTTTCCGTGTATAGAATTTAAAAAACTTAGAATTGATTAGATTTTGGGGTAGATCGGCCATGTAGTTTACAAGTTATACGAAGAATAAAAATTAAAAATTTTTTTTGTTTTTGGTTTTTTGCATATAACTCACAAACCCTATGCCCGATTTACCTCAAAATATAATAAGTTCTAAATCTTGGTAAGCCCTTTCAATTGCCATCAAGAACGTTCAAATCGATTTATTCGTTCCAAAGATATCGTCGGACAAAAATTATATATTTTCAGTAAAATGTGTGTTTTATTGGTCTAATAGTTTTTTGAGGTCAGAGAGCTAAAAAATTTACATGTACTAATATTTTCGAGCTCCCTGAGCTCGAAAACAGCGGGAAGTTTTGGGGATGGTCCGCAGGGTCAGGCGGTTTTCAGATTTTTTATTAATGCTTTAATTATTTTTTGATTAATTAATAAAATTTCAATACTGTTGGGACAGTTGAAAGTCATTGAATATTTTTAAAAATTGGGGGACATTGTCTGAGAACTCCCGTAATAATTGAATATTTAAAATGTTAACTATTTAAATACTAGATAAGTAATTAAAAAAAAATTATTTCTATTTTTATAATACAGTTATTTTTAAATTTCATTTTTCTCTAAATCAACTAAAGAAGTTTACGGAAATAGAGAAAAAAAAGTGTCACAGAACCTTATCCACGAATTGAAATCCACCCTATTAAAAAAATGTTATTTTTATTTTCAAAACCATTACCAATTTTCATTCATCCGTTTTTCATTTAACTTAATTAAAAAAAAATAAAAAAAAAAAGAAACGTAAATTTCCTTCTTGGAAGTTGCCGACAAAATTGCATCCTCAGAACTTTACTGTTGACTAATCAGCTGACTAATTTGAGCTGCTGTCAGTTCAGGGTGGCAAGGAATGTCCGGAAGATAAAATTAGTAGGCTGTCGACAAGAAGCCACGCGGGTTACTGAGATTAGAGGGTTTTAATTTACTCATACAGACAGTTTGAAAGTAGTAATCAACTTTTGTGACAGGTGAATGTTTTTCATCCAATATCTCTCTATATATATTTACTCTTTGTATTATATTCCAATATATATATATACATACATATTCATTTCATATTTTTAATTATATCATCATATAAATGACTTGTCATTTTATTATTAGATATATAATAAATATACTCAAACATATTTTTATACCGGAATAAAAGGCCAAACATCAAATATATATAGATATTTTTTATTTTTATACATACAAACCTATATATTGTGAAAGTAAAAAAAAGAAAAAAAAGTTTAACAAAAGAATAGATGCAAATATTTATTATAGTAAAGCTTTTGGGTTTTGTCGCGTGTCGCTCGTAAATTTTATCGAGTCGAAATATTTTTCTCTTCACATTCACACCATGACTACACATAAAGATAAAGGTGAACGTGTGGATTTGTATGTTTTAGGGATGACGCTATACTTTGGTATTGATTCATATATATACGCACACTATAAATAATATATGTATATATGAAGACCGGATAGAGTTGCAATGTTGACGAATTAGCCACTTGATATGGTCTCTCAAAGTTCAGACGTGGACGAATTTATATATATGTATGTATATATGTAGAGGATATAACTATCTCATTCGTCCCGTTTCATGGAAACTGAACGAGCTGTAAACGAGGGTAAAAAGAGGGATATAACGTCTAAAAGAAAGCAATTAACACCGCATATGGTAGACAGCCACTCAATCATTTTAAGACGAAAAAAAAAATAAATTTTTTTTACGTTAACAGCTTATCGCTTGTGTGCTTCTGCTAATTGCCTGATTTTCAAAATTTTACTACTATATTTTAATCGGATAATGAACACGTTTTACTGTGAATCGATTTTGGTAATTGACATTTGTATTACTTCCTCTTTAAAATGTCATATGTCACCAAATACTTAATATATAACTTCATTTCTGAAATATGATTAAATACGTTTTAAATAGGAATTTTTTTTTGTGGATAGTAACAAGTAAAAAATGTGAATTTATTTATTGTAATAATCTTTGTCTATTTTATTTATAAGATCGAAAATATTTTACGAATTGCCGCTGGTTATGTTTTTAAATCTATCAAACTAGCGAATTATATGAATAATAAAATTGGAAATAGTTTTTTTTTTAAATTGCTGGTTTTTTGAATAAATCAAAAACTATAACGAATTAATTAATTTATTTAAAAAAATTATTTATACTATTTCATAAAATGTAACCGCGTGAAAAGCTCTGTAAATATTGAAAAGTAGTTTCTTTAAGCTCTTCGAAGCAAGCTGTCGATTTTCCAATTTTTCAATATATAAAACTAAAAAAATTTATTAAAACTCGATAAATATATTTTTTTATTTTTTTTTTGGTTGTTTGTTTGGAAAAAGCATTCTTTTGATTGATACAGAAAGCAAGTTTGAACTTGTATATGTATTGTTTTTCTACTATTTATTTTTTGTCAAACACTAGTAGCAAAACGTCAATTTAGTTTGTATTGAAAAATTTTCGAATTCAATATTTAAACTGATTAAGATTGAAATAGATTGAAGCCATGAAAAAGCTCCATATAGTTCTATATAGAAATAGGTAGATTTTGAACCAACCTTACCTTATTAGATCTGTTTATTTAGATCGTCTTAGACATATGTAATAGGTCTACATAAATTTAAATAATGAAAATATTTGAATCGTTAGTCCTTAAGTAGAATAGACAGCGTACCAATTATTGACACTTTATTTGAATAAATTATTTACTTGACTTCTTTTAACACCATTAAAATACACATACATACTTTTGACTAAATGTTCAAAATATATATAATTTAAAATAATTAATTTCTAGTTTATTATATAAAAGATTGATAACTAATTACCAACTTGCACTAGGGAATGATTATCATATTGTATGTGATAATAATTATCATGCTTATATCGCGTTACTAATTCGAAAAGGACATAATTTTATACGCTCTTGCGGCTTTCGAAATTTTTTTTTTCAATTTTTAGTATTAAAATAAGTCCCCAAAGCAATTAGCATTGAAAAAAAAAATGTACGGTCTTTTAGTTTTAGGAAACTCTCGAAAGCCAAAAGGGCGTACGAAATTATAAGTTCTTTTAGAATTAGTAACGCGATATGTTGACCATTCTTTTCTCGTATTGTACTATTTATTATTGCCAATAGGCACAGTTACCCTCTATATAGTAATAGAAATAGTTACTGCGTTAAGATGGAAAGAATGATCACTTTTTTTTCAGCGTGTAACAAATAATAATAATTTCATCATGTTTTCGAAAACATGCTACAGCATAGAAACTGCGAATTTCATTGAGATTAGTAGTTAAGGTTAATCATTAAGACGAAGTGAAAAATATAACAACCATTTTTTTTTACCCAAGGATACATTTCATAATGTATAAAAAAACTAATTTTGTCTTAACAGTTTGAGGTATTCCACTAATTTAAAAAAATAAAAATTGTTTTTCCCCTGAAAATAAGTGAAATATGTTGTTATTTATTAAAAATTGTTGTACATATCGCACACGCTGAGAAAAAAGTGGTAATGACTCCCATCTTAACGAAGTATATACTATAGTTATAACTATTTCCATCTTTACGTTTTGAAGATTCTTTTATATCAATTTTTGCTATCGGAGATGAGAACCATTTTTATCCAAGATGATAATCATTTCTATCTTAGATAGCAAAATTAAAAAATTTTTCAAATATAAGAAATATTACTATCTAGATAGTTACTATTACTATATGAGAAAAGAATGGTTAACACAAAAGCATGATAATTATTATCACATACAATATGATAATTATTATCACATACAATATGATAATCATTTTCTATTGCGAGATGTTAATATATTAACTATAGTTATCATTTTTTTTTCAGCGTGTATATTTTACAAAATATCGATTAATAATTTTCATACTTTCCGATAAATGACCTCGATTTTTAATTTTTTATATTAATGAGACATCTTAAGACATTGAGATAAAAAAATTTTTACGTTCTTTTTGACTCCACCCTAATGATCATCTAAAATGCTTTATATGTATTAAAAACAATTATGCATTTAAAAAATGTATCTCATTATTGCTATCAAATCTAATAACTGAATAATAACGTCTATCATTTTTCGTAGTGTTAATTATTAGAGCATGTATACACTATTACTAACATTTAAAAATTGGTCTATGTGTCTGTACAGCAGAATAATAGAACTGAAACAAAGATAACGGTTCCGAATATTGTTTTTGTTTATTTAAGAAAATGTTTGTTTATTTTTCGAAGCATTTATCGTGTGTACTAAATAAACTGTATAACAATAATTGAACAGAAAAAAATTACAAACATCTATTACTAGACTGCTAGTTTTTAATATTAAAGTTATAATAAAAATATGATTTATAATTGATCTATTGTCAAAAGCTTACATTATGCTCGCAGCTAAAGCGTTCATCACAAATGTCATTTTATTTGAATTTGAATGAAAAAATTCGTTTTCGCTGTTTGTTTTAAAATTTGCTTTGATGAAATTTTTTTATTTTTTAATAAAATCATATTGTTTTAAAAATTTTATATAAACTTCACATGGGATCTATATTACTAAATTCAAAATATATTGATGTTGTATTGTACGATTGTAAATAACTGTACATAAAAGTTAAGATGATTAAAATAGCTCCTTTATCCTATTGGATTTTTAAAAATAAAGCCGCTGAAAAATCGAATAAAAAATATGGCTCATGAGACAAAAAAGTGAGTGGAGAGATAAAAATACAAAAAAAAAAAAAAAATGAAGAAACTTGAGAAAAAAAAATGACAAAAAGGATTGACAAAAAAAAAAATAAAATAAAAAAAAGTAAAATAAAATAAAGCATTGCAGCCACCAAGCTACGTACGCTCTCTCGTGTATATCGGGCGCTCGGGGGTCTTGTACGTGTTCGCGCGTACGTTTATATAGGTACACCCTGTCTATACGTACCAAATGGTAAATGAGAGGATAGACGCGAGGTCCCGGACGACCACAGCTAGCGGCAACCCAAAGCTCTGTCTATCGCGGGTTGTATGTGCGTCTCTCTATACGGGGTGTCTCGAAATCATCGTTCTTCCACACTCACGTTTTTTCTACCTTTACTTTTTTTTTTCATTATTCTTAATTTTCACATACAAAAGTCTTGTAGATAATATAAACTAAAATTTATATATATATATATATATATATATATATATATATATATATATATATATATATATATATATATGGAATAAACAAAAAAAGTTATATATATTTATTGTATTTTTTTTATATCGATAAGCCTCGTTCGTATCGACCGCATCAATAAATCAAATCAGAATCGTTTGGTTAAGAAAAAACAAAAACAAAAAAAAGAAGATAAGAGAAAGAATATATAAAGAAAAAGAGTTCAGAGCAGCTTCCTTCAAATGACTTGCAAATGTAATGGTATGACAACGAGTCATTTGCTCATTATTTAGTTTAATATTCGTAGCTTTTTTTTCTAAAAAATTTTAAACCAACTTGATAAGTTCTTAAAATAAATGCTAATTATTATTTATTCTATTTCTATTATAAATTTTGTAGTGTCGAACATGTGACAATTAATTTTTTAAAAATATAATACCGTATCTCATTTATATATATATATAATTATAAATTTATGATGTGACATTATATTGCTTACGTTATTATTATTATGCATTGAAAAATAGGATATAAATAATACACTGTAGCATTAAATTTTAATAAAGCGCTTTGATTAACAATTATGTTAATTTTGACATTATGTTCAAAAACATCAAAGGAACAAACTTTGTACCATGCAGTTGTTTTTGTAATGATTCCTATTGAACATCAAATGATAATTTTTTAGAGGTACAGTAGACATTAAAAGTTGTAATAATGGCACTTTAATGACTTCTTATATTTGAACTTTACATATTATGTTTACATACCGAATAAGAAAGATACCACAAAAATAATCATAGTATATAGAGAATAATTGAATGATACTTGAAAGCAATAAGACTTCGTGACAAAGTGTGTTGCATGTTTTCAACTGTAAATAAAACTTTTTTAACAAATTATACGTAAGGGTACCATTATATGTTAATTTTTGTAATTTGTATAAGTCGCCTTGTATGTATAGGTTGATATCTATCACCTCTAATATAAGCACTAGTGAAAAAATTTACGCTTCAGCATATCTATATATTTATACATATAGATGTATGAATAAATATTTATTTGAGTAATCGATAAATTGAACCTATTGTTATAAGTGATTGTAAAAACTAGTTTCACTGTTTCGATATCTGATGATTATAGTATGCTAGTATAGTTCATTATTCCCGGTATCGTATGGAGTAAATTTTTTTTTTACATTGTACTCTTTACGCTGTAAAAAATTTGCGGAGTGAACGCAGAGTGAATGCGGAGTAGATGATTTCATATTTATTCTCTTTCCTTCGGAGTAAATTTCACTCCGAAAGAGAGTTTTCACGAAGTGAATGATTTTTTTATAATAATCTTCATCAGAGTGAGATTCACTCCGAAGAGGAGTTTTGGAAAATATTATAATAAAGAACCGCAGAATGAAATCGGAGTAAAAACTCGTGGAGTAAATATATAACTAATACATTGTGAGGTTTAGTCTTTTATGTTTTGCCATTTATATTGAGTACGGAAATAATTACGAGCTGCTTTTACATATATTCACGCGAAATAATTTTTAAAAATTATATGCAGTTGATAATGAAAAATTTCACGTTTCTGAAGTTAAAGGAATAGAATTTTCTTTTTCCATCATTAATATAATTTCTCCGAGTCACAAACTGTCATATGGCTTTACATATCAACCATACCACGAAATAACATTTTATATTGTACTTGAATATAAATTATTCTATAAAAACTATGTCATTATAACTATTGAATAATTTTATGTTTTTGGTATGTGAATCGTTTATTTGAGAAAGCCCATAAGTCATTTTTTTTACGAAATTGGGTTTTTGCATTTTTGGGTTCTTTGGATGTCCCTCCATAGAAATCAATCAAAATATGCATCAAATCAGCGTTTAAAAAAAAATTAACGGGGTAACAGCAATTTCATTTAATTGAGAAACCCCATAAGTCAATGACTCAAATAAACATATGCAGTTTTAGTTTTACAGAAATAATTTTTTTTCTTTTTTTTATTTAAAATTCGCGCTCTTTTGGGAAATTAATTTCAAATGTTGTTTTATTCTTGACTATTATATGACTAATTAAAATGTTTAAATTAATTACATTTTTTTGTAATTTCTGAGTTTCAGAGTTCAAATACATATTTAATACTTCATTTTATCAGTGTAATAAATGATTTGAGTAGAAACATTTAAAAAAACAATGATTTTATAATTTTGTTTTCCGTTTGGTTGAGAAACCCCATAAGTCAAACAACTTTAAATAATTTTTTTAAGTAGTTTCAGTTAAAAATTTAAATTTTTCTTGTTGGAATCTTTTCCAGAGACGCGAACATTATTGTATTCAATTATTTATTTATTATTTTTTAGTCAAGTTTTTCCAAAAAAATGTTCTTTGTGTTTCCCGAAAAATTTTGTTTTCTTGACTTATGGGGTTTCTCAAATAAACGATTCATATATTATATGGAATTATAATTTAGTGAATTACTAAAATGTTTTGTAATTTAAAAGTATATTATGTTTAATTATTAAATCTTGAATCGATTATTTATTAAAATAATTATGTTTTCCATAAAAAAGTTATTTCAATTAAATACAAATTCATTTAAGCATAAAAACTCCGGACCAGATGTGAATGCAAAATGATGAAATAAAACCCGCGTCACTCCGAAATCACTTCACTAAAAAAAATCCCTTTTTACTCCGCATGCGGAGGGATTTTTTTTAAGACTCCGGAATTCCGAGTGAAAGAGTGAATTCGGATTGAAATAAAATTTATATTCAGTCCGGATTTTTCACAGATTAGGGATGTTATTTGCAATTTTCATAGCGGGAAGTGAAAAATTCGCGGATTAAACTTGGAGTGAATGCGGAGCGGATGATATTTTATTCATTTAATTCTCTCATTTAACTCTCTCGAAATAAAATTTACTCCAAAAGAGAGTCATTTTTAACAATAAAACTCCAGACTAGAGAGGATGTGGATTGAAATAAAATTTACATCACTCCGCTGAAAAAAAAACTTCATTTACTCCGTACGCGGATTTTTTTCTTTTTTAAACTTCGGGGGTGAATTTGGATTTAAATAAAATTTATACTCACTCTTGTTACGTAAATTTATAAATTTTAGTTGAATATTAATGAATTTATTATTTTTAAATAAGTAGAAAAACTTTTATATGGTATTCAGGAGTAGAACTTTACCCATTTCAGCCTTTAAAAAAATATTCTTGTGGTTTTAGAAATTTTTTTTTATTTTTTTGCAATAGAGAATTTTATTTAGCCGATAAAAAAATCGAGAAAAAATGATTGCAAAATCTAAGTTTGGAGTTTGTAACAAAGGTTAGGAAAGTGGAAAAAAATAAATTTCATTTCTGATACTTACAGAAATTAAATTCGAAAATAAATTTTCTACTATTTTATTTTTTACACGCGTTGGCGATTTTATCAATGAACAAATGTTTAGAAGGAAAATACAAATAACATTCTGATGTATTTTTTTTTTAATTTATCTCTACTGAATTATTCGTTGTTATTAAAAAATCTATCTTATAAGATTCTATAGAATAATTTATTTGTACATGTGAAATACTGAATTTCCTAGATAAATTTGTTCGTAAATTACACACAAATTTTTTTAATAGAAAACTATGCACGTACAATTTCAATTTTTCAGACACTCAATAATTACTTTTACGCGTAGTGTATAATGATTACGATTAAATTTAGATAAGAAAATTGTACCTTATATATGAGTAATTACAGATCATAGATTCGGTATAGTTTAAATGTGTATATCAATGATTTTTATATATAAACATAAAAGGAAATAATAAATACATAAACATAAATTTTACTTTTTGTAAAGATTACTGGTGATTTCAATTGAAATTCCACATAGGATATATTTGATGTTATAACTGTGTACACGGATATACCGGGTTCTAAGCAGGTGGAACTGATTTCTTTTATAGATTGTCTGCATTCTTTTATTTCTTCTCTTTATTACTTATTACTTCTTATAGTCTACTATCTCAGATTTAGATACAATCAAATTTAGATTCGTATATTTTCTAATTTCTTCAAATTATTGTTACTTGTTCCCAATTTAATTTTTAACTTTTAAATTACATATTTCATTGAGACGTCTGGTTTTATAAATAGATGACAAAATATAAATGATAAAAACTACTGTGCCCAAAATGGTAATTAATTACTTTGAAGTTTGTTTGAGACATTTTTTTTCAACCTGCGATTTTTACACACAGAGAATTTAATTGTAAAAATTATCCAAAAGTTTTAGATGACGATGGGGCAGCTCGATATTCTTGAGAATTATACTACTTGTTTCAGTATTTTTTAATCAAATTTTATTAAATTATACTCCATGAGATAACTATTTTTACTATACCACATAATAGTAATATTTCTGACTTCTGATGCGTTTCCATTTGTTTCTCTATTCACACTCAAGTGGATGAACCGTAATATCTTTGTTGCACTTGTACAGTAAATGGGAACTTTGTCCAAGTTTTTCTCGTAAACAAATGGAAGTTATCAAAAAATTAAAGTGCACTTCGCTAGTTTATAAAGTAAAGCATCGGGTCTCTGTGTCTTCATTTTGCGTTTAGGGCTTTTATCTCAGAGAAAAGCTTGAACAAAACTATCTGAAAACTGCTCTTATCAAAAGATCGATTACTTTATTTTAATATTCACAATTAATAATATCTAAGAAAACTGAGTCAAATAGAAAATTCATCAATTTAAATTTGAAAAATCAAACTTTTTTTACATTCTCTAGTACACGAAGAGAAAATTATGGTAAAATCTTTCCTAGAACACTGTAAATAATCACCGGGGTAAGTCTAAGCGGTATAGGTGTTAAAATTGGCGGTGTTAAATTCCAACACCGAAATCGGTGGCAAAATAACGCCGCCACTGATGTAAATATTCTTTACCGGTGTTAAAATATATTATTTTGGGAATGTGTGCATATGTGTGTGCGTGTGTGCGCTCGTGAGTTCGTGTGTGTGTGTGTGTGTGTGTGTGTGTGTGTGTGTGTGTGTGTGTGTGTGTGTGTGTGTGTGTGTGTGTGTGTGTGTGTGTGTGTGTGTGTGTGTGTGTGTGTGTGTGTGTCAAGATATTTTTTGCGTTTTATAAGCTTCCCAAAGTTAATACTCTGAGCGGACGTAGCTTACCCAGCTTTTATACTGGTTTAACACCGGTATTTTAACACCGCCGAATTACGCTTCCGATACCGGTGTAATTACTGGGAATTATGGGCTATAAGCCCATAATTTCTAGGAAAAATTTTCATAACTATGGGAATAATTCCTATAATTATAGTAATAGTTCCTGTATATTATGGTAACGATGACCATCCCGACTAGAAATTATCCCCAAGCATACATTGGGACCCCATTGGGTATTTATGGGGCAAGCCCGATAGGGTTATGATTGGGAACATATCGGGTAAGCCCACCATTAAAATAAAACACTGTCATTGGGTTTACCCGATTGCGATGGGATTGGGAATATGTTGGGAAAATTCAATGCTAAAATTAATGATTCGATAATGGGTTTGCTCCATTGGGATATTTTTTGGAACTTATTGGGAGTATATACCTATAAAAGTAGTTCCTATAATCACATAGGAATAGATTACTGAGTGCGTATAGATAAACCCTGTACATCATGGTAAGCGTTCCCATAATATTATGGTAAATCTTACCATATAATATTATGGCGATTACGGTTACCATCTATTATGGTAATAGTTACTATAGTATTATGGTAATAGTTACTTTATAATGAGAACGATTACCATATAGTAGCATGGGAATGATTACCATAAGTTTATAGGACCTATTCCCGTATCGTATAGGAATGAAAAGTATATACACGGAAAAATTGAAACCCGACTGGTTCGTGTGCAGCACACGACTGAGTCGTGTGCAAGAAAAAATAAGGGCAAGCACACGACTGGTTCTGGTGCGCACCCGAACCAGTCGTGTCTAGCACCGTACTCAGTCTGGTGCAGCACCCGAATTGCAGCACCGTAATCAGTAGTGTGCAGAACAATACTGATTCGTGTGTGCACATGAACCAGTCGTGTCTAGCACCGTACTCAGTCTGGTGCTGCCGTTGTTGCCATTCGGGTGGCGCACCAGACTGAGTACGGTGCTAGACACGACTGGTTCGGGTGCAACACCGTACTCAGTCTGGTGCTGCTCACGACTCATTTTGGTGCAACACCGTAACCACTCGTGTGCTACACTCGAACAGTTACTGTTCGAAATTATAGTAATCTACACAGTTACATGATTGACAGTATGATTTTTACAATTTTCACCAGCAAAATTTAACACTACCTTTTAGTAGCGTTCACGATTATTATATAAAAGAGGTTTTTATGATAGGAATTAGATGAAAAATGTTGGAAAATCCAAAAGTGCACACCTCAATCGCTCATTTTATTTTTAATTACTACTTTTATTATATAATATTAATGTTTTTTTTTTTATTATGAACTTTTATTCAACTTAAAAATTATCAATTTGATTTTTTTATTTCTTATTTTCAGTTTAATATTTTTTTACTAACATTTTTTTTTAAATATCCCGCCTTTTGTCTTAGATGTCGTTTTTTTTTTCAAACATATTGATACGCTAGTGCTGCCACCATTAGTTGATAGAGAGAAACAATGAAAAAAATAATAACAACAGTAAAAAAATAGCAGCTAAATTTTTTACGAATAATCAATTTTACGTCGTTAATGAATTACAATTATACTAAAAGGATTCAGATAGTAATTTTCATAAGGGTTCTTGTGATAAAAAATACAAAGACAATAAAAAAATAGTTAGGCCGATTAATGGTGTCTATCGAGAGTTATCGTGTTTACGAAGTTTCATACGTAACAATTGACAGCACTGGTTTCTTGAGTTAAAATAATTTATTTTAAACGAATAAAATGATGAATCGACTTAATGTTGGGTTTAAATTGTTCCTTAATAAATTCTCTATATGCTAGTATACAATTTTACCTATCTTGGTAGAATAAAAATAGTGTAGAAAGATTTTTATATGAGTAAAATAGTCGAATAAAAAAAACCGTCCATAAAGCACACCTGCGCTTTCGCGCTTGAGGTGTGCAAAAATTGACTTAAACTAACTAATTGTAATTTAGATTGTCTGTCATTGAAATTTATTCATATATGAATAATTTTTTTCATCTAATTCCTATCATAAAAACCTCTTTTATATAATAATCGTGAACGCTACTAAAAGGTAGTGTTAAATTTTGCTGGTGAAAATTGTAAAAATCATACTGTCAATCATGTAACTGTGTAGATTACTATAATTTCGAACAGTAACTGTTCGAGTGTAGCACACGAGTGGTTACGGTGCTGCACCAAAATGAGTCGTGAGCAGCACCAGACTGAGTACGGTGTTGCACCCGAACCAGTCGTGTCTAGCACCGTACTCAGTCTGGTGCGCCACCCGAATGGCAACAACGGCAGCACCAGACTGAGTACGGTGCTAGACACGACTGGTTCATGTGCACACACGAATCAGTATTGTTCTGCACACTACTGATTACGGTGCTGCAATTCGGGTGCTGCACCAGACTGAGTACGGTGCTAGACACGACTGGTTCGGGTGCGCACCAGAACCAGTCGTGTGCTTGCCCTTATTTTTTCTTGCACACGACTCAGTCGTGTGCTGCACACGAACCAGTCGGGTTTCAATTTTTCCGTGTAAAGAATGAAATGAAATAAAAATAATAGTACGTTTTAATCGCATCAGCTCTATATGCATTGGGGTTATATTTAACCATAAACTATGATAATTATGTCATTAAGCAATAATATATACATTAGGGTGAGCAAAAAAAACCAACCTATCGAATTTATGTCTTAAAAAGGACCTATATATCGAGCGGAAAATTCTCCCATTGGGTAAAATTTTTAGCTCAATTTTAAAAGGTGTCGGTAGCCATTTGAAATTTCCCATTTAAATAGCATGCAAAAAAATTTTTTTTGATTAAAAATATTATAACTTTTGAACCGTGTGAGATGAAAATTCGGCTCTAGAATATTCTTGTATGGCATTAAATTAAAAAAAAAAAAGTCCTGGGAGTCAAATTTATAAACTTGATATTTCGTATACTAACAGGCCATCAAAGTCTAGAGTAAACAGAATCATACAAATTTAAGGCTTTATTATTAAAAATGTCAATACTACGAGAAAATTTGTTCTACATGTAGTGGAATGAAATCACCAACAATATCCACGTTGTTACAACTAATATTTTGTTATCGATCACATTAAAAAAAAAGTATTTGGAAAATCCAAATAAAGCCTCAAATTTGTATGATTCTGTTTCCTCTAGACTTTGATAGCCTGTTAGTATACGAAATATCAAGTTTACAAATTCGACTCCCAGGACTTTCTTTTAAGAAATTTAATGTCCTACAAGAATATTCTAGAGCCGAATTTTTGTCTCACACGGTTCAAAAGTTATAATATTTTTAATCAAAAAAAATTCTTTTGCATGTTATTTAAATGGGAAGTTTCAAATGGCTACCGACACCTTTTAAAATTGAGCTAAAAATTTTGCCCAATGGGAGAATTTTTTTCTCGATACATAGATCATTTTTAAGACGTAAGTTCGATAGGTTGGTTTTTTTGGCTCACCCTAATATATATATTATTTATATTCCTTTGTAATAAACAATTATTGTTTATTATAAATGTAATTTGATGGTGACAACAATGACTTCTTTTCTTTGATTGTCAATTTAAAAATATTCTATCTGTTCCAGATGACTGAAGGTAAAATCAATCGAGTAACTTCCTTTATTGCATTTAGCCATTGTCGTTATCTTTTCCTTTGCAGTCGAGCCTCTGCATGTATATCTACAAAGTTTCATTGGCCCAGAATCACACACTCGGCTTGATTATGACTAAAGTCATATTAATACACCTTTTATCGAAGTGTTAATCTCAGTCTTTCACCTTTTGTATATATTATTGTAAATAATGGATTTATATAAAATTTTATCCAACTATTTGTGTTGGTAGTGATGTGATATCTAGGACGATGGTTTATACTACTGGTTTATTTAAGCTGGATGGTCATCTTTATACTTGGCAGACAAAACTCTTGTATCAAATGATAGTGAGGTCATGAACATTTAGCACAAAGCTCTCGCGTATATTCTATTGACTTCCATGTTCCTTTGTGTCTTATCTACAACTGGCGAGAGAGTCCTTTCTATATTATACATTTTAGTTCCCGTTGTATTTACTATACTATATATAGTATATCTACTAATACACCATTTATAGTCGTAGTGCTCGATCCTATTCCTTTTCTATCGGATTAAAGTTTGTGCTTCACTAACTTTAATCCGTAATATTATGCTATTTTTCAAAATCAAATTTTCTTTAGCATTTCCCATACATATCGAATTAGTTATGAATCACATCAAGAAATTTTACATTCTATTACTATACGTTAATCAGTAGACTGATCATTGATTAATTCATTCAATTGTTTTCATTTCTCATATATATATCAAGTATTGATGATATAAAAAAAAAAATTATTTCTTTGAATTATTTGATTTATACATAGTCATACAATTACAATGTGAACTTTTATATACATTTATACAGTAACACGTCACTCTTGAACACGTGTTTTATTAGATTACCTTCAAATCTATTTTTCTAATTCTGAGAAAAACCATTTCCTACGACAAGCTATTATCTAGTAGATAATAGTATTTATATGTAATTGTAAATTGTTCGTGTTTAGCAATGTCTCTCTACAATACTTGATATTAACATTTTTTTTTGCTTATTTCAAATACCATGAACTTGAGTAGATATTTTTTTATTATCAAAATTTTTTTGAACATGCCGCTGGTATATAATTCTCTCATGTCTTATTCAAACAAATGTGGTAAAATATATAGGACATATGTATATATATATATACATATCTAAAACCGTTACCCACAAATGTTGAGTCTGAACATTCATATGAAAGGTCATCCGTTGTCATCCTCCCTCAATGTCTAGAGGGTAGATTCGCGTCATACACCCAGCTATCATATCAAAATAACAAGAAAACAAAAGGTAAAAAAAATAAAAAAAAATAGCGAAAAGCAGTATAAGCGAGAAAAAAAAACTATAAAACATAGCTGAGTGTCTACGTGTTGTACACCCGTTGCATGCCGGTCCGAGCGTGGCTTTCGCGTGTATAGCGGGCACGACTACAGTGAGATCGCTACGGGCCGTATCGGTGTAAGAACCTGGGTCGATGGGATGAGAGAATCGGGCGTCCGGAACCCGGCGTTTATCCTCCGAGTTGATAGGTTGTTCGGGCGAGAGAGAACGGGAGGCCACGAGATAGAATTAGAGTGAGACAGAGCCACCCGTTACACACGGCCGCAGCGAGGTGGGAGGGCGTGACAGAGAGGGTGTGAGGTAAGACAGAGACGGGTGAAAATGTGCAGGAGTCGACGATGTTTCTATATAAAGTGTGTAAGAGGGAAAGAAGTATACAAGTATAAAGATATGGGAGGAGGGTGGAGGATAAAGGAGGAGAAGGAAGGTGGAGCAGAGAAACGAATAAGAGAACCGAATGCCAGAGAGTTGGTTTCCTTTCGTTCACCTCCACTTGCTTCACTTCTATATGACTTTGCCTTTGCTTTTGCTTTTGCTTTTGCTTTTGGCTTGCCAAGGAGAGCCCGCACTAAATGAGAAGCTCTTGAATCGGCCACCACAATCGGTAGGGAGCTAGCTAGTGCTGGTGCTGCTGCTGCTGCTGCTGATGTTGATGCTGATGCTGATGCTGATGCTTTGAACAACTTCACCATAGTCCTGTAGATAGACTCTACGGGTATAAGTGTTGTTGTATACGGGATTAAAGTGAGCGAGAGAAAATATAAATGGTAGGTTTGAAGTGAGATAAGAAAAGAGATGGAACATGCAATAATCATCCTACCGTCAAAACTGCTACTGCTGGACGATCCTCCTTATATTACCGTGCCAATGGACCGACCGTTCTACTATACACTACACTTTGTTTTTAAATATTATCGTATCTTCTCAGCAGTGCACAAGCTATACTTGACACTTTACTCAATCGTTTTCTCCAGTCACTTGACAATATGCTTTTGAGGTCTGGTGAAAGACCGAGTCATGAGTGCAATACTGAAAATTACTCTATTTTTTATAAAATAAAAGTTTAATGAAAAGAATGCATGCGGACAAGATAATAATTGGTTTGGCTAAAATATATAGTTACTATTAATAACTTATTTTCGTCTATTTGAGAACAATGTTTTAAATTTAATAAATGACATATATCGGGTTTCAACTACAACAGAATTTAATTGTTAATTTTAATTGTCATTTATAATAATAATGGATAATTATAATGGAAACAATGCACAGAGTAGATATAAAGTTATAAATATTTTTTATGAATGGAGAAAATATTAAATTGAGTTACGAAAATAAAATGTACTTCAAAAAATCGATGACAATGTTTGTTTTAATTAAGTGACGTCAAAAAAAATAGATTCTTTTGCACGCTAAAAAAAGTGGAAACACCGCCCATCGTAACGATTTCCATCTTTACTTTTTGAAGATTCTCATTCTTTTTCTATCGGAGATAGTAACCATTTTCATCCGAGATGATAATAATTACTATCTTAGATGTAAATTAAAAAATTATTCAGTTATAAGAAATATTACGATCACGATGGAAATTATTACTGCAATGATGAGTATTACTATACGTAAAAAGAATGTTATAATAGTATATTGTACAACTAGTGCGGTAAGTTGTCGATTGCCCACGAGAGCGAAGTTGAGCGCACGAACGAAGTGAGTGCGCTCATTCGCTCGAGTGGGTAATCGACAACACCGCACGAATTGAACACAGTTTTTTTTATCATTAATGCAATATAAGTACTATCTTAGTGCTCGCTGTTTTATTCTCCAAGTAGCTTTTTGCTGATTCAACTGTTGCCGCGACATTTTTGTGGGTTATACGATAATCTGCATACGGCAAGTAAATTTGAGTGCGACAAGTTTACTTGTCGCACTCAAATTTACTTGTCGCACGCAGATAATCGTTCAACGCACACAAATGTCGTGGAAACAGTTGAATGGGCAAACAGCTATTTGGCGAACAAAAGAGCGTGCACTAAGATAGTACTTATATTGCATTAATGATAAAAACATATAAGTATGATAATGCATTGTCAAAAATTTACGGAATGAACGCGGATTATATCCGGAGTGAGTGCGAAGCGGATGACTGTTTATTTATTTAATCTCCTCAGACTGAAATTTACTCCGGAAGGGAGTGAATTTTATTATTAAAACTCTGAATCAGAGTAAATGTGGATTTGAATAAAATCTAGATCACTCCGAAATTACTCCGCTGAAAAAACGAACTCCCTATTTCCTCCGTATGCAGAATAACTTTTTTTTAAACTCTGAAACTCTGAGTAACGGAGTGAATTTGGATTTAAATAAAATCTGTAATCACTAAAAATTCACTCCCGATTTTTTACGGCGCAATTATCACATACAATATGATAATCATTCCCTATTGCAAGATACACTATAAAAAATGTTGTGAATTGGCGATGTGAAATTTTTTCGGTGTGAAACATCAAGCGGTGTCATTTTAACACAGTGTGAGTGTTATACCTTTCACACCGTTCAGTGTTATTAGCCTAAAACTCATACATTGTTCAATCATATATTGTAGTTAGAAATGGTCTAATAACAGCTTTCAATATTAAAATTAATTAATTTAACTTTAACTTAAAAAATTATCAACTTACTTTTTGTAATAATGATTAAAAAAAACACACACAATTAATCACTAAACCAATAAAAAAAATATAATGTCAAGTATTTTCAATTGAAAAAATTATTCATTACAAGTACCATTGTATTCAATAATCAAATGTGAATTAATTATAAACTAACTATATACATAGATACCTTTGCCATCGATATTTGTACGACCTTTAAAGTTGATAAATTAACGATTCTATTAACATAAACATTTTTGTTTGATTAATTAATTAAAAATCAAAACAGAATAAGAATTCCCATAAAAGTATTTTTTATTATTATCTCGCCCAAATGAGAAGATATTTTTATTTTTTTTTTTTTCATTGTGCGTCTATTAAATAACATTCACAAGATTGCTTGTGCGATCGTTCTAATTCACGCGGCCAAAAATTTAACACCGTGCGTAGGGTAACTCTTACATCGGTCGTGTTGATAATTTTCACACCAAATCATTAACACCACACCACGGACTCTGAATTTTTTACAGTGTAGTAATAATAGTAATTATTATTTTTCAGCGTGTACTAGCCATAGTAATATTTAAAATATGTTTATTTTAACTTCCGTTATGTGGCCAACATAGTCCGGTGTTACTATGACACCATAGCATTTCAAATAAGAAAAATTTCTCCGCGTAGGATTTCGAGAGGTTGATATCTGACAAATGCTTGATTTTCAACAATCGGACTGAAAACAATAACTTTCAAAATTTTTGAAAATTTGAAAAAAATAAACATTTCAATTCGTCAACTCAATAGATTTTTGCAAAGTGTAATTTACAAATTAAACATAAGAATAAGAGTGATTAAAAGAATTCATGTAGAATTTGTGAAAACTTTTTGTAAGTAAACAAAACAAAAATGATTTTAAATTAAAATTTGTAATCAGTGTTAACTTTGGTTAAAAAAGTAATAAATTTTATAGTTAACGCGGTGATTCAAATATATCTACGAGACACGTAATTTATCTTTCATAACATTCGTAAGATTTTTAATTTTTACACAGAAAATTTTAAGTATATTGTTATGTAGAATATACTTATTTATTGATGAGTTTCAAATAAATGAAAATGTGTAAAATAAACATGGAATATATTTAGAAAATATCATGAATAGAAATATTAACTTTAGTTTGCTATTTTTTCATCGTATTTTTGTTTATTACCTTGATGTCAGATTTATTGCATAAGTATAACATATATAAATATATATGTTACATATTGTAAACGCAATTTATTTACGTAACAATAAGAATGAAGAGTTAAGTTTAAAGTCAAAGTACATAAAGAAATGAAAAATGAAATAAAGAAAAAAATAAAAAAAAGAATTTATGGGCTAAAGGCAATATGCGGTTTAACAATTTCCGTTATTGAAGAAAGACTAAGAGCGCTAATCATAACTTTCTGGAGCGGCAAAAGGATACGGAACCGGAAAACAAGAAACCCATGTTCTGAGAGTCGAAAGAGAAGCTATAATTATTGATGGTTTATCAAGACAGTGCACACCAGAGTAATGACCAAAAATTTGCGTAAACACAAGTGTCAAGTATATAGGGTAGAAGTAACCTTTGTGGCTACTGCTCCGTTTTGGACATTTAATATTTTATTTTAATTAATGAAAAATTACTAAAAAACAATTTCCATTGTAATAGTGGGATATGTAAAAGTATCTTTGAAGACACTTAAAAAATTATTTATGTCATCGCGTATTTTACAAATTATGCTATTTAAATTTTCAAGAGTACAAAACTGGCCACAAAACGGTACCTCTACCCTTAGTATTTCAAAATAGAATTTCGAGTGACAATATTGCACGACTCATAATGCGAAGCATTAGAGAGTGCTTTACGATCGAAAATTTTTTTATCTTATTCGTTCAAATAATTTACTTTGAAAATTCATTTTATTACTTATTATTATAATTTTTTATTTATTTTTATGTATCCATAATTGAACACTGGTAAGACAAAATTTAAATATACTTTTATGTTTACACGGAAAAAAATTAATCGTGAATGCAACATGATGCAGTCTTGGTAAAGAAACATGATGAAATCATGTTGCATTCACATGATTTGTCATGTTTCGGCTACATGATAATCATGTTGCGGTAACATGAGAAAATCATGTGAATGCAACATGATTTGTCATGTTTCGGCTACATGACAATATGTGGCAGCAACATGTAGCCGAAACATGACAGATCATGTGAATGCAACATGATTTTCTCATGTTACCGCAACATGATTATCATGTAGCCGAAACATGATTATCATGTGAATGCCACATGATTTTCTCATGTTACCGCAACATGATTATCATGTAGCCGAAACATGACAAATCATGTGAATGCCACATGATTTTCTCATGTTACCACAACATGATTATCATGTAGCCGAAACATGACAAATCACGTGAATGCAACATGATTTCATCATGTTTATTTACCAAGACTGCATCATGTTGCATTCACGATTAATTTTTTTCCGTGTAATCGATCATTAAGACGTTTGGCAAACAAAAATAATTAATTTGTCTATAACCAGTATAAAATTCAAATTTATATGGAATTTATTTTTTCAAAATTTAAACATAATTAAATTATTATTATTATTATTACTTTTATTATTACTATTGTTATCATTAAAGTTACATAATGCATATAGGGGAAGGGGGCGGGGGGCAAAACGGGGTAGTGTAGGCAAAACGGGGTACCTCCAAAATTTGATAAAAAAAAATTTTATATTTTAAATGGTTTTTAAACATTCCAAAATCACTTCTGTAAATATAATTAAGCGTTACTTTGATTTTTTTTCGATAAACTTTTTCAAAAATTTATTGTCAGTTGAAAAATATTAACGACGTTTGTTTTATGATAAAAACTAGTAAAATTTTCTTTCTTCTTTTGTATCCAATAAACATGTAAAATATAATTTTTCTTCATGTAAATTACTTACAAAAAAAATTCAACTTAATCAAATTTGTTTAAAATCCAGAAATTTTTTTTTTTACCTTTTTTAGGGGGTACCCCACTTTGCCCGCAGAAATGAAAAATTTTTTTTTCAACGGTAACTAAAAATTTCTCCTATTTACTTTGAATATCATTAAAAAAAAAAGATTTAGCGTATTTGAGTCCTCGAAAACTTGGTATTTCCTTAAGTACCCCCTTTTGCCCCTCCCTCCCCTATATTAAATGCGACATTGTTGACAAATCTGATTGTGACTTTTACGAATTAATTAATTTAAATTTTACGCGTGCAAAACTGGCACTAAAGTGACAAGAAACGGTACCTCTTTACCCTAACTAAAGCAGTTATGAAAGATGTATTTTCGAGAATCGATAAATGGCTGCTTTTCAGATGGCTATAACTAAAAAAAAACTATTCGAGATACACTTAAAGCTTTAGTATGTTATTTTTGAAGGCATAGATGATTGAAATATGCAAAAAAAATTGATTTTTTCAAAATTTCACACTAGTTGTCCCCTTTAACACAATGCCATTATCTTAAAATCAATATTCTACTTATGTTACGGACAATGTTCGATCGTGTCAAATTTAGATAAAAAATTGATTTATTTTTTCAGGGGAATTTGAACTCGGTAAAGATTATCTTCGAATTATTAAAAAAATTGTATTTATTTATTTTTTATTGAAACGGATCATTAAAAAGACTCAATGAATTCTAACTGTACTTTTTTTTTCTTTTTCAACTGTTAACTCAATATATTCACAGTACTTGAATAAGAACATATGAGGAACGAGAAGTTCTCAGGCGAGCCCTATATAAAGTCAGGTGAATTAACCACTTGTTTTTATTTTAATACTATTGTTAAGGTTACTTGGCCATATAGTCGAGTTTTTTTTTTGTATACATTTTTTTATTTTATTTAAGGTTGCTTCCGACGTCTATAAGTCAAAAATTAAAGACAGGCCTGACGGAAAAGTGACTTAGACGGATGCCGCTCATTTGTCTCGGTTCGAGATGAACATTAAGGCGAAGTGAAATTGCAAAAATAAAAGAACAGGTAGATAGAAAGAATACAGCCAACATACATACATACATACATATATATATATATATGTACGTATAAGAAGAATGAGAAGACAATAGAGGATTTTACGAATAAAAAAAAGACCTCATACTGGGTCTTAACTTCTCCATTGGTTAAAAACGCACAATTTATTTTTTATTCTCTTTTTCAGTTATTTAATTCATTTATAACTTTTTACTTTCACACTATATCATTAATATATCGTTTATATATATTAGGTTAAAATTTAAAAAAATTAATTAAAAATTTTTTCACGTAAGTAAGATACTACTATATAAGAGTACGTATAGATAATAATGATTATTTAAAAAGGAAAATTATTATCTATTATTTTTTTCGCGGTGATTTCATTTGCCAGACGATCAAGTTTCTCTCAGGCTCTTTCGCACCGGGTAAAGAATTATGGATATCCATAGCAACAAAGTCAAAGCCATTAATAACTCTAGCGGGAACGCCCTAACATCATTTTATACCTTTTCTTTTAAGTCAAGCGTAGCTGTTGCGCGCTCTAACTCAAACAAGTTAAAAAAAATATACATACATACACATAAGAAAGAAAAGTAACTTCTAACAGGTATGTAGATACTCTGTGTAGTGGTATATATTGTTGAAAATATCCAAGAAATTTAGTGGCTGACCAGTAAATATCTTCCTACGACGTGACTAAATGTATCTCTCGACACTGTTAAATACACATACAACTTCGATTTATTTAAAGCACTGTCATTTTCTAATGGATAAATTTTGTTTATTGCTACAATTATTTATTCAATTTTTCTTTCGCGCTCATTAATTTATTTTTTATACAACTGATGTATAAGCCTATTATTTTTCACACATTTCTAATAATCGGAGGAGTACAACAAATATATGTCTTATTTCGTTCTATATATTATGAATTTGTTAAAAAATTATGAGATATTATAGTCGAAGGGCGGGTAAAATTCCGAGTAAAAAAATTTCATTCCAAAAAGGTCAGATATGTAGAACTTCTAAATTTGAGTCAGCTTAGAATTTCAAGTTGAACTTTTTCGAACTTGTAGGATTTTGATATTAAAAAATATGATTGATTTCAAACTTTACGCGGACGCAATGTAAGCCAGATAACAATTTTTCTGGTAAGTCTCAAAACGTATTTTCACTAAATTTTTCCTTCGTGCATAAAAAGTTCAAAAATTTCTAATTTGAAATCTCATTTTGGAAGAAAAAAAACGTAATCAATATACGTTTTCAGAATTATGGTTTAAAAACATTCTCATATGATTCAAAATTCGCCTGCTTAAAATTTTAAGTTATGCAGCAAAATTTTTTACTATTAAAATCCTAAAAATTCAACATAAGTTTAACTTGAAGTTATTATCTGTCTCAAATTTAGAAGTTCTAAATGTCAAACTTTTTTCGAATCTTTTTGAAACGAATTTATTTACACGGGACAGACCACCCAAAAAATGTGGTAAAAAATTTGTTTTTTTTTCAAAGTTGTTTTGATCGGTCATTTACGACTTCTATCATCACTTTTGTATAATTTTGAGTGTCCCAATAGTCAAATTTCATATGAGTCATTCATCTTCAATAATTTTTTTTTTTGGCATCTTTATTTACTAACAGAATCGCAAGTCTCTTGTTTCACTTAGATTAGATATAAAAAATTTTATTATACTCTCTAAACATGAATTAGTCAAAATAAGTGAATCTTCACTAATGCCAAGTGCAAACCGAACCACTATAATTTCAAAAAGTGGTTCGGTCAGCACTCAGAATTAGTGAATATTCACTGATTTCCCTTATTCATGTTTAGAGAGTAGTTATTTTTTTGGGGTGGTCCATTTTGCCCCCTTGGGGAAAAATTTTTTTTCAATGGCAACTGGATATTTGGCTTTGCTACTTCGAATGAAAGTAGAAAAAAAAAAGATTCGCCGTATTATTCAAATGCACAAAAATCTGTTACTTCTTTAGCAGCTCCGTTTGTCCATCTTTCCTCATGTATGTATAGCTTCATAATAAAAATTTTTTAAGGTCTTCATCTATCCCCTTTATAAGGATCCATCTTACCCCTAATATATAAAAATTAGAGCTTTTAATATTTTTCAGAAAATTGCTCATATTTTTGAAAGTTTCTCATTTTATCCAGGTTCATCTATTACTTTTTAAAACTGAAATAAAAAAAGGAACCTCATGATAAACGAAATTAAACTTAAGCAGAGTTTATGCTTAACATATTATTCAGGTTTTTAAATTTTTGTGTACGATTATTTACTGCTCATTAGAATAAATTATAAAAAATTTCTTAGGTGATGTGAGTATGACATATTTTATTATTGGGTGTTGATTATTGGTCTTTATAGTGGATTCGGCATTCCAACGAATTCGATTCTGAGAATAGGAAACTGTAGTTTTCGACGATCTAATGTCTGGTGTCTGCTATATATGGGTAATAATCCAATTATTTTTATTATTTAAATTTAATTGTACGAAAACATATGTTAAGTGAAGCACCCGTTAAATATTATTTTGTTATTTTAAATATAACGCTGAAAGAATTAACTGTAGACAAGTTTTTGAAATAAATTATCAATTAATACAACACACGGCTGTTTAATTTACAATTTTATAGTTATGCGACAGATAACACAAACTTTGAATCATTTGAATATTCAAAGACAAATTACTCACTACGTAGGGTAGAGGCCTCATGGGCTACTCATGTACACTCAGAGAATTTTACATAAAAAATTTATAGAAAAATTGGTACTCTCTACACTGTGAAGACTACCCGATTGTAGCCTATGCGGATACGTTTACTATGGGACACTTGTAAATTTTGTACCAGTTTTCTTATAGTCCGGTGTTACCATGCACTCATAGTAAAATTTGTTGGGAATTTTTCACAGTGTAACAATGAAATAGTGAAATTTGTTGCAAATACAGCTATAAGTATACCACTAATAGTATAGGTATACTTATAGCTGGTTCCCAGTGCATATTCACTAATTGGTTTTAAGAGAGTATAATAATCGTAGCATGTGGACAGTATAAATTTATAATAAAAATTGCCAATAACATGAATATTTGTCAAATAAACCGAACACAATCTACAACATTCATTATAATTTTGACAAGGCACCAAATAAAATTTTATTATAGAAATTTTTACAAACTGCATATCGTAATTGATTATAAAAAACGTAAAAAATTAGTGCTTGAAATTATAACCCGGAACCTGAGTGTCTGACGGGGAATTTTAAAATTCCAAACCATAAATTTTATAAAATGTGTCATAAATTTTTTAGGTTTCAGTTATAATTTTTAAAGTTCAAATATTAATTTTTCTTGCAAATACAATAAATTTGAATATTTATCCTATAATTATTCAGGTTTTAATTATTAATGAAAGAATTACTATTTAGAATGACAGTATATTTTCGAATTAATTTATCGTTATATTATCATTTCTCACTTATAATTTATTTAATTGAATGAATCACAAAGTATCAAAAATATTGGAATTTTTAAATTTGAATTGAAAAATTTTCGATTGGATCTAGTTTTTTTTAGTTATTTTTCATTGCAAATATTAAAATAAAGAAATAGTTTTTAATATAATAATAAATTTAATATAATTTTAATAAAAATTACTGAAACAAATAGTATAATTCTCGAGAATATCAAGTTGTCTCACCGTTACCTAAAATTTGTGGATAATTTTTACGATAAAATTCTCTGCATATACGCAATTTTTTTATATTTAAATGAAAGTAAAGAAGAATTATAAAAAAAAATAGAAAGACGGGGTAAGTTGTTCAGTCCAAATAGTGGGGACAATTTAAAATTTCAGTAAAAAGCTACACCTAAGCTTAAAATGGGCTACGATTGTAAAAAATCCATTTTTTTTTTTTTCACCAAAAGTTTCTGGTGTGTTGATTAACTACACCCATCTTTTTCTAAAGCCGTGATTAAACTTTTGTAAAGGTAAGAGCGAAAAAAAATTTCAAAAATTTTTTTAGCCACCTTAATATGGCTTTTTATTTTTTATAAAGATATAATTGAATGATCAGTCCATCACAGCGACAGTGAGAAAATGGTACACCTAAAACTACGGGATATGTGGACCCCCATAGTATCACCCACTAAACGCCTCATATGTGAACTGCAACAAGTGAAGAGACACGAGGAGACTTGCTGCCTATTAGTTGGTCTCGAGCCCCCTGTCGCGCATTTACATCCGGGTACTGTTCTCTTCTCTTCCGTCTAACTAAACCACTTCTCACAAGTTTTAATATTACAAACACACACTCCATCAATAATCTATATTTAGAGCCCTTTTTAATTATCAAGATTTCAAATCATTTAAACGTATGTCAGTTTTGTAGACACGAAATTTCTAAAAATACATACGAATAATTATGTGTCTCTAAAATGATAACTTTGATGTAAAATAAAATAAATTTTTCATAAAATACAGATAATTTTTTTTTCTCAATAATTTTTTTTTTTTTTTTTTTTATTTCAGATCGATGATGTGAAGAAACATAAATGATGATGAAAATAAATGCGAGTATATTATAAAAGTCGGCAGAGAACAGTCGTAACGTGTGTTCAGAGCATTTTGTTACGCACCCTATGATGTATGGAAAAATTTAACATCATTAATACGAAAGCAAGTCACTCTACGGAAAGTTATAATAATAATTACATTTTTTTTTTTTTTGTATTTTTTTTTCTATTCATTCTTAAAATAATGTATGTATTGTAATGTATAGATTAATCAGATGTTTTAATTTTTTTTTATTTTGCTTACACAGAAATTTAATATTTAAAAAAAAAATAAAATTTTGCCTGAATTATTTAAATTTCAAAATTTCATCAATTACTTAATGAGTAATGTAAAAAATTAATGAATTATATAATTATAAAGATCACAATATAATTATATTTATTGATTAAAGAATATTCAATATGTGGAGAACAAAAATTAATTCTGGTACTTAAAAAAAAATTCAAAAGTTCATGAACGAAATCAAAATATCGGTTCAAAAAAATTAAAGGGTGAAGTTTAATTGCATTATGTAGTGTCATAACCTACTGCAGGATATTTAAAAGTGAGCAAAGGGATTTTTTTGCTCATGGCACACTGAAAAGGCACTTATTATTGCGTGTGTAAAGGACGTGTGCCATAACGTTTACTGGTACATAGGGAGTCAGCCCGCGCAGTCTATTCCGCGGAAGAAGAAGAAAAAGAGTAGGACTGGGAGGTCAACTGATCATCGCATGCATTTAAATTGGTTCATTAAAGTACCGCGGCTGATGTGGTTCTCGGCCCCTCGCGCTTATACTTGAATAGGGGGACAGAATAAGAGAAAGAGAGAAAGAAAAATAAAAAAAAATAAAAGGGAAGACTGAAACTACGCGATCCTGTTTCGCTTAAGATTTACTCGAGAGTAGATCAGCTAAAGGGTTATATATATAAATATGAAACAATATGATTTATAGGATAGGTATGGTAAGTAAAAAAATGAAAATTTATAAAAATCAGTTGGTTTAAAAATATTAATATTTAAAGTTTAATATTTTATAAATTATAGTAAATGCATTTAACGAAGACACGCGTGTGTCTATGACACTCGGATAATGGATGAGGCGTGTTGCACGCGCATGCACGTGCAATTGTGTTATGTCGATGTATGTATGTGTATGTTGATATTGCGGAAACAAACTCACCCCTCTTTATTAAGAATACAAGAGAACAAAAGAGAAACAAAGTAAGAAAGAGAAGAAAAGATGAAAAAATTCATGCGTGTTATACATCCCAAGCAAAACGAATAAATTTGTCGTCAGTATTCGTCATGGGAATTACTCAGTTGTCTGATTTTTTAAATTCCCGTCATATTTTAACACGATTGATATTTTATTTGAAATTTTCAGAGACTAAATTAATTATTTGTTTGGCTCGGAACAAGAATCCCATTAATTGTTTTATTGTATAATTCAAATAAATCATTTAGAAATCAAATATATTTTAGCTGATGGTACTTTACGTCTTTTTATATATTTACAATTTTTTTTTTTTTATTATAATCTTAAATTAAATGTTTACGGATATCTGGAGAAGAAGACAAAGAGTTGTGACGGACAGATAGACGGGCTGACAGAAAAAAATTATTATTTCTCATATATGTTAGAACGTTACTACGAAAAACCGATGAAATAGGCTTAACATCAATTTGATATTATGTTTTATATTTGCATAATTTATGTAATAATAAAAAAAGATTTATATAAAAGTGTCTAAAATGATCGGTCAATTTTACGCATATCTCATCACGGAAATATTAAAAAAAAATATATATTACTAAATAAATAAATATTTACTGTGAACTTTTAATTTTAAAAAATTAATCTATTCAAAAACTTGTATTATTTTTAAAATAGTTAATTATTATTATTATTATTGTTATTATTATATTATAAAGCAATTATGTAACTTGAGATATAATATCTTGATAAAATTATTGTGCTATTATTTTTTAATATCAATTATTTTTAGTGTTTATTGTAAACAAATTTGTATATTGTTTCATTCGATGTTGAAGAACGAAAAAAAAATAATTCCAGTTAAAAAAACTCGTGTAATCGTATAATTACTAACATGTACTCAGGTCCGATAAAATCGACATGGTAAAATTGACGTTCACGCTATAATCTTTTATATCCTTGTACAAGGCTCGAAAATTGCGTACTTTCTCTTGTTGGCGTACGCAAGGTGCATCCATGCATATCTACGCTAACTTATAATATACAATAAATATATACCTAATTCTAATACAATTTACACAGAAAAAAACAAAAAAAAAAATACATGTCAAACCTGACAGTTCTTGGGAATCCGTTGTGGTAGGAAGAGACACGTATCATTTTGTATAGAGAAAAAAAAAAAAAATATGCGCGTGACCTAAAGCCTAGCCGTCAGTCAAGGTAAAGCTCAGTAGTTACAGTCATGCGTTTAAAACGTTAACAATCGTGATGTTAGATTGGAAAGGTTTCCACTGATGGTGTGTCCCTTATACACGGTAACTATTCGTCATCTCTCTCTTTACACTCATCAAGCTTTCTTGATCGCGCGGTTTTCTACCTCGTTGGTTGATATGCACAAGCCGCTTATCGTATATAAGAGTATATGTATATATAGTTACTCCTGGCGCTGCGGTCGAATAAACTGGTGGTTGTTGTTGCGCAGCTCTTTGCCACTCCCTTGATTAATCCCATTGCCTCAACTCTTGAGTGACGGGTGAGCGTGTAAGTGCGCACGCGATTGTTGTGCAGCACGTGGGAACTTGCAGAGTGTTATCCCTACGGGACAGAAAACATCAACGATCAATCGACCCTTAGATCATATTCTGGTCAATGGGGGTGCGTTCTATGCGTGCAAACATAAAACGACATCAGACATTGTTCAAGATATCTTGCTTTTGCTTTCGACAGTTTTACTTACCCACGATCTTTTAGACAACTTTACTTGTTTTTTTTTTTTTTTTTACAACAATTTATTATTTATTACTTTTTTTTTTATACGTGGAGAGAATTGTTTGAAAAATATTACACGAAAGTTTAGAGTAATCCTGGGACGACAAAAAAAATTTCGAAAGAATAAAAACTAATGTTTTGAATTTTTTGTTAAAAAATTACTGGAAATTTAAAACGTTTTACCCCCTAACCGAAGAAAATTTAGAAACAAAGGAGTAATTATTCATCTTGGTCCAAATTTACTCACAATCCTTGAGTAAAATTTATTAAAAAAATTTTCTACGTGTACAATATTATTATTTTTATGATTGTTAAAAATAATTACTTATCATTACATGTTTAATAATCATTTTTAATATTTTAAATACATTTTTTAATTTTTTTAAATTGTATTTTAATCGAAAGGCGAAATTATCTGATTTGTTGACTCGCTCTATAGTGTCCAAGTAAATAAAACTGATCAAAGCGAATGTCTATATCAGAGAGAGGGAGCTTTTTAGTTTGTATTGGAAGCTTTTAATAGAAGTGATAAGGCCGCAGTCTGCATGGGACAGATCTATAACCGAATTCTTAGCAAAAGCTTTGAGGGTTCAAATACGTGTGGACTAAAGCTTTTGCTTATGTGCATTCTTGTGTTTAATAATCGTATTTAAGTATGTATTGTTTTTGTTTTACTAGTTTTATATTTTATTTTCTTTCTCTCTCTCTCTTTGCTCATGCACTTGAATAGCTCCCCCGAGGTCTTTAGCCCTCGTGATCTGCAGTTTATTTACTCCCGTCTTGGGAACATGTTTGTCATCGCGTTTTAATCAGAAATTTTTCCGCTATTATCGATAGTACAACTTATTGATCGAAGTTGAATTATGTGTAAAAAATTGTTGCACAAAAAAATAGATGAATGAATTAGGTTTCTTTGCAAATCAAAACTTATAAAGATATTTATAATTACAAAATTAATTACTGTGATCCTGATATATATTTGGTGTTTACTGATTAATATTAGGAGAAGGTCTGGAGAACAGGATCGTTAAGAAACTAATGGATTTATGTGCATTTGAATACGGTGAATTTAATTTTTTTTTATTCCCATTTGAAGTAATTACACTGAATTTCCAGTTGCCATAGAAACGAACTTCTTTTTCCCGGGCAGGCAAAACGAACTACCCACAAAAAAAATAAATTTTTTTTTTATCTAAAGATATTACACTGAAAAAAATAATCGCTAGCTGCTAGCGATTTTTTTCTTTAGCAGCTAGCGATTTTTAATCGTTAGCTGCAAGCGATTATTTCGCTAGCGGCTAGCGATTTTTTCTTTAGCAGCTAGCGATAGAAAATCGCTTGCTGCAAGCGATTATTTCGCTAGCTGCTAGCGATTTTTTCTTTAGCAGCTAGCGATTAAAAATCGCTTGCTGGAAGCGATTATTTCGCTAGCTGGAAGCGATTTTTTCTTTAGCAGGGAGCGATTAAAAATACTGTTTTTATCATTAAAATAAATTTATAAATATACATACTCATATATATTTATACATATGTATATATATATATATATATATATATATATATATATATATATATATATATATATATATATATATATATATATATATATATATATATATATATATATATATATGAATATATAAATATATATATATATATAAATATATATATTTATATTTATATATTCATATTTATACATATATATGTATATATATATATATATATATATATATATATATATATATATATATATATATATATATATATACATATATATGTATATATATATATATATATATATATATATATATATATATATATATATATATATATATATATATATATATATATATATATATATATATATATATATATATGTATATATATACATATGTATAAATATATATGAGTATGTATATTTATAAATTTATTTTAATGATAAAAACAGTATTTTTAATCGCTCCCTGCTAAAGAAAAAATCGCTTCCAGCTAGCGAAAAAATCGCTTCCAGCAAGCGATTTTTAATCGCTAGCTGCTAAAGAAAAAATCGCTTGCAGCAAGCGATTTTTTATCGCTAGCTGCTAAAGAAAAAATCGCTAGCCGCTAGCGAAATAATCGCTTGCAGCTAACGATTAAAAATCGCTAGCTGCTAAAGAAAACAATCGCTAGCAGCTAGCGATAATTTTTTTCAGTGTAGTATAATAAAATTGTTTACATCTAATCTAAGTGAAAAAAGAGATTTGCAATACTACAGATATCGAAAAAACAAAATTATTGAGGATAAATAACTTAAATAACATTTCAATATGCGAAGAAGACTCGGAACTGAGAGAACAATTTATTGAATTCTAATAAAATTTATCAACATTTAGTAAACAGTTTACTTAAATTGTTTTTTACACGGAAAGAAAATTATGGGAAGTTTTGCTATGCATTATGGGACTAGTTCCCATAATGGTATAGGAATTGTACCCATACTATTATAGGGATGGTTCCTACAATATATGGGAATAGTTCCCATAATAGTATGGGAACTATTCTCATAATATTATGGGAATGATTCTCAAAAATTATAGGAACTATTCCAATAGCATTATGGGAACCATTCCTATAATATTATGGGAATAGTTCCCATGCTATTATGGGAACCATTCTTATAATGTTATGGGAATGGTTCCTATAATTTTTGGGAATGATTCCTATAAAATATAGGGTTCATTCCTATATATTATAGGAACAAATCCTATAAATTATAGGAACCATTCTCATAATTATAGGAACTGCTCCCATAATTTATGGTTCTAATTCCTATGTTGGTATAGGAAAAAATTTTATAGAATTATGGGAACCGCTGCCATAATTTTTTTTCCGCGTAGTAAACAATTACCAAATATTAATAAACGGTTTGTTAAATATTAGTAAACGTGTCTATGAAATATTGATAAACAGTTTATTAAATATTAATAAATATGGACACAAATATCAAAATTGAAAATAATTTTTGCAAGTGCCATTTTTTTAATAATTCTTCCATAGAAATTTATTTTTGATGTTTAATTATTACTTACGAAAACAATTTATTAACTGTAACACGTCTATAAAGCAGTATGTTAGGTGAGAGGATACGACGTCTAAATACTGTACAAATCTCACATATCAAATATTAATAAACTTATACTAAATATTGATCAGCGGCCTATCAAATGTTAATATAGATTTAGTAATATTTAGTTGATGCAAAAGATCAATATTGATATATGTTGACTAATATTTAATAAATATAGTCGAATATTTAGTACATATGATTTATCAAATGTTAGTAAATTTTTTTCTCAGTGTGTATGTAGTTTTGTGGCCAAAAGTACATTGAGTCCACTGAAAAATTCCTGAAAAAAATTTTGGGATACTCTAAATTGTTAAAAAATTATTATGAGAGCCGTAAATGACAGTTAAAAACGATTAAAAAAAAAAAAAATTTTTTACCAAATTTTTGGAGTGGTCCGTTTTTTCCGCGCTTTCCCTGTCTACGATATTTATAAATTTATAGACTTAAAATATACAATTATTGAGAAATACATTATTGAACAAAATATTGATACGAACGTGTGTATATATTGAAAATTTTACTTTTTTGTTCTTTATAAAACTCATAAAACTAACTAAACAAGATATAAAATATCGTATAATACAATTTCAATTTCCCCTTTTCGAGTGCCGACACTGGTGTAGATCTATTTTGTCTCTTGATCCCTCGTCATCTGTACATGATATTTGTTCTCATCTTTGGTCAATATTTGCAGTAGAATTGCTCAAGTACCGAACACTCTCCAATTGATTAGAAATAAAAATAATCATATGTATATATTTCTGTACTTTATTCGTTTACATATATACAAACAATGAACAACAACAAAGTTTTTACTATTGTTATTATCATTATACTTTTTTGAAAAACATCAGATCAATTATCATAATTGTACATAAATATAATAAAACTATGTACTGCAATCCAAATGAAGTATTTTTTAATAAGAACTACTTGGTTTAATTAAAGTTATTCCATTACTAGAAGTAATAATAAAAATTTATTTAAAAACTTTAATAAACAACATTAAACGTTATTTAATTTGTAGTCATAAATATAAGAAAATTATATTATAGTTCGATGAAGCTGGAGCAATGGCGTCTTGATGGACCGGGTGGGTTAAGGAGGTTTCACACTGGACTCCTGCTGGGCAGTTTTGTAGCGGGCAGAAGGCCTGTAAGCCTGAAAGGGGAACCCCTGGAGTGATAATTAGGGGCCCACGAGTGTTTCTGGCTCTCGAGTAAAATCCTTTAAGTTTCGCCGCCGCTCTGAAAACATCACTAGTCATCGCACCGTAACACCCCCTTCGTCGACATTCAAGCCGTCTATTCCAGACATCAAATCTTACATTTCTTTTCTCTTTCTTCACATATATTTCATCGAATCAGAATTTCATTTTTTTTTTTTTATTGAATTTTTTTTTTTTTTTTCTAAATTTAACAAATGTATCATTAGATCTCTAAAAATAGTTAATTAATTAATTATTTTCAAATAATAATTTATAATAAACTCTTATCATACTTCATACAAATAAATAATAAATCATTAGAAATATACGTCATAATAATTATAACTTAAAGTATATATATATAATATAAGATCGTATGATATATTATTTAATATAATGTTTTTGTATTATGGTGAAATCACACTGACCGAAAGGTTATCTTGGTTCAAAGAGAATTATCTTGAGTCAAGAGAATATTTAGGAAAATGGAATAAATCTTGGTTGAAGAAAATTTTCTCTTAATTTTGATTATTTTGATTCAAAAAGTTATTTTTTCGACCCAAATGGGTTAAAGTTTTAAGTTAAAAATATATGATTTTAGTTCAAAAAGAAAAAATATTTAAAGAAAGTAAATTGTTTTTTGAATTAATATTTTGAATTTCTTCATTCATGTATATTGAATATTTTATTCTATGAAATTTAACTTCTCTACGTAAGGAGTCAGATTTCTTAAACCAACTAGTGGCTATTGCTTGAAACAAAAATAAAAAAAATTTAAGTCAAGAAAATCAAGCTCTTGGTTTTTTTCCATAGCAGCATTCGGATAACAGGAGCACTCGGGTCTATGCAGCTTTTCTACTTCGGACACTACTTTGTGTATACACGTAGACGCCCGAAGATCCCAAAAAAATGAAACGAGTCTGTTCAGCGCTGGCGCCGTATATGTGCAATTATATATTACACACCAATATTCTAATAGTATTAGTTTATTAATTATACAATTAACTAATTCATATACATAAATTGTTTTGAATTGAAGTGTTCGGTAAAAATGTGAGTTATTGTAGTTATTAGTCATTATATCTGGTGTTTTTTCCTGATTCACGTTAAGTTAAATGGTGTCGTTTCAATCACAAAAAAGTAAGTTAATTATTATTTATGCTGTTTTTAATCATATCAGATAGTCACGTTTGTTATCATTTCTGATCCTAAATTTACATAAAATTGTTTCCTTTCTAGTGTGGTATATATTATGCAGTTAATGCTGTCAATGAAGCCAGGATAAATAACCTAACCTTTCATTTGTTTTTGTAACAAAAAAAAAAAAATTTCATTGTAATAAAGAATCAAAATATATTTTGATGATTAATTGTATATACTCTGAAAATATAATTTTTAATAAAAACCATTAATTTAAAATTGAACTTAATTATTGTATTTTAAATAAAAGTATTTTTTATTTTACGTTAATGTATAATTTAGTTTTAAAATGAGTTTTTTTATATTTTTAATCTAAAATTAATTGTTTTCAGATAAAGTCGACATTTATTTTGAACTAAATGTTATCAAATCTTTAAATAAATTAATTTTTACTTGGAGTAAGTTAAATGCGCCTCCGTTTAAAAACTCGATGTATCGAAATGAATCGATATCGACTACATTCGAGAGAACGATGTTTTTAGAATGAGTTGGTATCTTCTAAAACCAAGAGCTAAATTTTCTTGAGCCAACCAAGTTGTTTTCTTGTTCGGAGAAACTAAAAACATTTAAAGCAAAAATTTATATTTTTAAATCAAAATTGAATTTCTTTATTGAAGAGCTTTATATACGCTAATTAAAAAAAAAAAATTTTTTTACCAAGAGAAAATTTTTTCAAACAAGAAAAGAGGATATTTTAATTTAAGAATTTATTTTTGGAAACGATTTTCTTCTTGACCCAAGAATTCCTTTTTTTGTGTGCATCAATAAAACCAATTGAAGATTATACCGTAGCTTTGATTGAGTACAATAGTCTTTTTTTACCTCCAAAGAAAGGAATAAAAGAATATAAAAAAAAAATAAAAAAGAACAGCGACCACATTGACCACAACGATTTGGTCAACATCGATTTCTCATGTCTCAAACCGCATGGCGCTATTGCCGCGCGTTTATATCACGTGTATATTGTATTGAATATGTTTTTCATGGGATTTCCTAGGTCATGACTCTGTCATCTGGAGACCGTGCCGAGCCATAATTTCTAGCCACTCCTTTATAAACTTCTTTGGCGCCTCTCTCAGTTTCAATATATCCTCCTTCTGTTATTTATATATATTTTCTTTTAATGCACCTCTCTTTATAAAGAAAATTTAGAATATTAACCATACCTAATAACGGTGATGGTAACTACATATATACATATATCTTGACATCTGTTCCGCTGTAATAAAAAAATACGTGTATCTATCATTTTATTTTTTAAATAACTAAATTATTGATTTTTTTTTATCGAAATTTTATTTAAAAACTAACATATATATATAAAGATACACAGAAAAAACAAGTCTCGAAAACATTATAATATTTCAAATATGTATTGTAGAAAAAAATACTAATGTGAATTAATGATTGTATTATTTTTATTATTTATTATCAAATATATAGTAAGAATCGGAAAATGGCAATTAATACTATATTTTTACATGAAAAATTGTTATATTATTACTTTTATTTCTATTTCATTGATATTTCTTAACGATGAAATATCAATTTATATGAAGAGAATATTCAATTATTACCAATCGTTGAGTAATACATTTCATTATACAATTTAAGGATTTTTATTTTGCGATAATGTAAAAATTAACTAACAATGAGTGTTAAATACTATACGACATGAAAAAGTTACTAATTTCTGTGAATCAGATGAATAGCGTAGTATTGAGTATTATATATACAGCAACTGAAAATTACTGGGGAGTTTATAATTTTTCGAAAGCAGATGGATAATATTAAAAAATGGTAAAGAGAGAGAGCGCATACAAATACCTACTGCAAGATTAGAGACTTTCGTTCAAAATAAACATCGGACCAGCAGACTGAGGACAAAATTCGCAAGTGTAACATGCATCAGGGGGTTCGAATCTTGATCAATTGGTTTTTAAATATAAAAATTGATACCAATGCTAATACAAATTCATTAATAAACAATACAATAATAATAATATACACGCTAAAAAATAAATAATAAATTTTATTCGGATTTTCATTCATTTTTATTGTTTGAACAACAAACCCGCACACTGATAAAAAAATTGACTTGATTCAAGAGAAAAACTTCTTGAGCCAAGATATTATTCTTGGTTCAAGTAAATTTCTCTTGGTTCAAGAATTTTTTCTCTTGACTCAAGAAAACCATTTTCTTCAAAATGCTATTCTTAGTTCAAGATTTTCGCTCTCGAATTATAAAGTAAACTTTTTTATCAGTGCATCAAAGAAGGTAATTAATAAATAATATAATATTGAAAGCAAAAAAGTATAAGAGTGATTCTCTAAAATATATTGATATGACAAAAAAAATAGTCACTCTTGGTCTTTAACTTTTATTGTTTGAAAGATAAAATACGTTATCTTACCATGTAGGTATAGCCGCATCAGTAATACTTTAGATTAATTCTTTCACATACATTGAAAGCCCACAAACACGAGTAAAATTTCATTGTTTCAAACTATAAAACTGATGCGCTTAACATATATTTTTTACAATTGTAACAAACTGATAATTACATAACGTTGTATATAAAATCAATTGCTCGACATTGAAAATTTTATTTATCATACTGAACGTTTTTTTTTTACTTTTTTACTATAAACTTTAATGTTCCAAACAGCAAATGTTGAAGCTGAAACGTTTAATTATTATAATTTCATTTTGTTATCTACCAAACAGTAATTTGTATTACTTTTGACATGGCTTATTTACATATAAACTTTAAATTTCAACTCTCTAAACATGAGTACGTGAAAATAAGTGAATATTCACTAATTTCAAGTACAAACCGAACCACTAATTTCAAAAAGTGGTTCGGTTGGCTCTCAGAACTATAGTGAATATTCACTTATTGCACTTATTCATGTTTAGAGAGAATATTTAAATTAATATTATTATAATTTATTCTTTAAAACCACGAATTTATTACTGTTTGAAATGATATTAAATTGTGACCACATTCTAAATTTTCAGTTATCAATTATTAATTTTTGTAATTCATTTTTTTGCGTGTAAAGTTCAAAAACTAAAAAAAAATTTGGGTTTATGTAACTCCATTTCAATATAGTAAAATTTACTATAAACTGGATAGCAATATTTACTATATTGAGTAGTGAATTTCACTAAACATGTAATCAAATTTACTAATGCAGTTTATATTTATTGGCATACTCGAATAAGAAAGACTACTAAATATAAATAAAAATTTATTTTCCAAGATAATAGAAATTACACTACTTTAATAGCGTTTTCAGTTAACAATATGAATTTAGTAATTTTAACTCATATTTTTAAATAAAGTTCCCTATAATTTTTTCTCCGTGTACTAATTTTTTTAATCTTTTGATTAATCCATTTTTTTCGATGGTTTATTCGATAAAATGTTTGAATTGAAAAAAAAAAAAAGTGATATTGCGGTTAAATTGTCTCGTACCACCTGTCTGGTATGTCAGTAACATTTGATGGTCTGGTGAAATTCACCCTTTAGCCTGTATCTTCAGACACGACAGACAGTTCCACTTGATTAACTGAGTTTATTCGCACGGCGAACACGCACCCTCTTCTTTCCGTGACGTTCACGGTACATACCCAACTACCGTATCAAATATGCAAACGGTTACCAATTGTATATATATAATATAAATATATGTATATATAATAAACTGGTGAAAGAGTAATCTTTATATGCTTCAATAAAAATTATATTTCATGTTACGACAAATTATTAATATACAGGATTAATTTTTTATAAATTATTATATTTTGTGGGTGTGTATTATTGACGTAAATACATTTAGTTCATATAATTGCAGTACATATAATATTCTTTCGAAGTTGTGTACATAATATTCGTAAAAACGTTTATCGCTTTTGTATATTGCATAAATGCTGGTTAACGTCCATGTGCTGATGACAGGAAAAATAAAAATGTTATCTATATTCTAATGGTCTGTTTTAAAATTACTTTTTTTTCTGCATCCTGCTTGGTTTTAAATAAAATTTTAATTCAAGTCGTTAGTACAGTATACACAAAGTTTACTTTTTTTTGTAATAGCTGTGAAAAATTATTTAATAGCATATATAAATGCTATTAAATATTAAATATAATATAATATAGAGAGAAATGAAAGTTTGAAAAAATCATAAAAGAGTAAGAAAAAATAAAAAAAAAAGAGGAAGGGAGGATAGATGAGGGGTTGAGGCGATCAGTCACCGGGGTGCAGATAAATCTGACTCATAAGTTACGAGGGAGCTGCGTCCCACGGGGGTACAGGGTTTAGGTTTGAGCAGCAAGCAAGCAAGCTAACGGTATATATATATCTGAAGGGATGCTGGGACATTTGGAGTCCCGGTAGCCCGTATCAAGATCTCTTTGCATTTCTACGGGGGTGACGCGCGCCAGGAACGCTCCGGGAAGGGAGGACGCTGCTTATCTTCGCATTATTTCCGAAGGGTGAACCCCAATGTCAGCCTGGGTCTTTGCAGATAACGCAAAGCCCCCCTCACTCTCACGTTGAATTTGTCTCCCCTTTACCTCCGTCACCTACGAATCTGCTTGAATTTCGCGAGGGTGTCGAACCCATCGTTGACGCGTCGTCTTACTACTCTTCTCTACTATCTATGCTATTTTTTTTTATACACACGCTCTTACGAGATATCTTTTTTAACTCAAATTCCAACACTCCTGCGCTTACACTCCACCGTCGTATTGTTGTATTGCATCATACCAAAAGATTAGATATTTTATTTAATTTTCGTTCGCTTATCTTTTTTATGTCTGATGATGATAATGATAAAATCCCAAGTAAAGCTTTTTTTTTCATTTATTTCCTTATTTTTATTTATCTACAACTTGACTCAATTCTACAGTTAAAAATGTTTTTTTTTGTTTATTATTTCTTATTAGTGACCATTTCATCTCAGATTTAGTTTTTTTAAGAAGAAAAATGAAGAGTTAAAAAAATTTTTTTTGACACTGAAAATTTTAAATTCACCGCACTGACCGGGCTAATCAACTTACCCTGCCCTTTTCAGCAAAAGCCACAGTCAAGCATTTAAAAAAATAAAGTAATAAATAAATAAAATTTTAATCTCTAAAATGGTGTCTTATTTTGCCCCACTTCTGACTATTGAAGTGAACAAAATAATAATAATCCAAAATATTTGTAATTTTATCAGTTTTTATGACTATTCCATTTCACTTAAATATTCTATTTAATCTCGGTTCGGTTAAATATATATTTGTAGACAAAAAACTTTTACAGGCTCTATTTGAAATTTTACATTATCTTGATACTTTTCCTCAGAGCGACAGTACTCATGTCTATCAAAGAGGGAGAAAAAAAAAAGAAAGAATGAGAGAAAGAGAGAAATAGGGAAAAGGCTCAGATGGAGTGGGTTGAAAGAGGGTGGTCGGTCGTTCGTAAAATAAGCTCTGCAGGGTTTTAGTGGTTGCGCTCGAGGCGGCTTAGGGGCGCAAACGTTGAAGTTAGCCACCCTGAACCGAGCGTAGCCCTAAAAACAGCCCGTGCCTTCTCTATAGTCTCCCTATATTCGTTCCCCATCTGTGTAACTTCTCTGTGTTGCCCAGCTTGTAACCACTACGGACCCACCACCGCTATGCCATTCAACATCCCCTTACTCTTCTCGCCCTCTACTTTACTAGGGCACCCCGCGAGATCCTAGCTGCCGATGACGTTTCCACGTGAGTAACTGTGAGGCTCGCGTGTTTTCGACATTCACCGACTTGATGATTTTCCTACCATAAAGTTGCCTTGAATTTCTCCACTAGTATGTACGTCGTTCAATTCTTTTTTATCCTTTTTCATATTTAATGTTCTGCATTAAATTTGTTCATTCTGATTTTTTATGGATCATGGTATTTATTACATGCAGCTGTATATATCTAAGATTTATTTAGCATAGACAAGTCATTGTAACTAATCCTAAATTTCATGGATTAACTCGATTACTTCGCAAGAGTAACCTGCTTACTTACTTCCACTACAGTTAATCTAACTTGTGATTTTTTATAAATCCTCAATGATTTTGGGGTAAAAGGGTGTTTATATGACTGTGCAACTTATAAATTAGTTCATCCAAGTTCAAATAACTGTTTTAGGTGAATTATATATTATAAGAAAAAAAATAACATTTAGAAATATTACTTTCAGTTCATACAAGAAATTATGCTATTGGAAATTTTCATTTAATATATATTTTTAGGGTAAAAATTTGAAGATTTCGTTCAAAATTATTTTCTCAATCAAAGAAATTCGAGTAGAGTTCAAAATATGCTGATTGTATTTTTTTTTCAAAATAGTGAAAACAAATTTCGATTTTCTTTTGTCAAGAAAATTATTCTTCAAGTTAGATATGAAATTAATAATGCAGCATAGTTTTATTGATTTACTTCTGCAGAAAGTATTGTTATTACGAGAAATAATATTTTTCTCGATGTAATTGTGTATGAACATAAATAAAAGCTGATATGTGAAAGAGTTAAATTTTTTTTTAATTTCACGAAAAAAATTGTGATTCTTAAACAATATCATTAAAATAGTATCACACATTTGGTCCAAGTCAAGAACTATACAATGATACAAAAAATTCTGTATCAGTTTTTGCGCATGCTCACATTAATGTAGATTATAATTATCTAGAGTTAGGTTATAAGGTAAAAGTCCCTATTATGAGACATATTTCAGGATAGGTTGAAGACCTGCGCTAACATTAATACTATTTGAGGATAAAATATAATTTTAATTGCATTAAACAATAATTTTATGATGAATCAATCAGTATTTGTGTTAGTAATCAATTTTTTAATTCAAATTTAATTAAAATGAGGATATTTAAAGGGAACCTCTATGACCCTATTTATGAGACACTAGAAAGACACATGGACCCAGTGTCTTATAGTACAGGTCCCTATTTTTGAGACACTTAAAAAATTAGCAAAATTGATTTAATGATATTTATTTATTGATAATTTGAAAACATTATAGTTATAAAAATAATTATTTTGATTTTTCATTAAAAAATAATAAGTTTTCATAAATTAATCGGCTAATTATCACAAATTATTGACTCAAAACTTTCTTTCTTCTTTTATTTCTTTTTGCAGTTATTTACCTTTGGCCATTAATTTTTTCTTTTCTTCCTGAAATTTTTATTTATTTTGTTGATTTTCTTCTTTCATTTTTTTTAAGTATTCTGTTTCCAATTGTTGCTGGTACCATTCATCGGATGTCCTCACAGATGGCAATTTTGGCCTGCCGGGTTTTTCAATTTTCATTCGTTTTTTTTTTTTTTGGTAGATACTCTAGCGGTAAGGTAAACCTTTCCTTTAAAGGCCTTGTAGGTGACTTATCTAAAAATAAAATAAGGTTCCTTTAATCTTATCAATGATTTTCAAAACTAGTCCATAAAAAAAATATTTCGCTTAACCTTTATCATCATTTATCGATGAAAGCTTGTCAATAGAACCATTGGTATCAATCATTCTAGAAACACCGTTCAAATTTTCTTTCATAAGTTCTAAAAAACAAAAACAGTTTAATTTATAAATTAAATTTAGTGAACACAATAATAATACATTCGACATTTTACATACCTAATTGATGATTTTCGTCAACTGAAGGATCCGCTGAATGAGTATTCGTAAGTTTTATTCTAATCTCTTTTTGTTGTAGCGGTATATCTAGACGTTCATTATCAACGGGGGTTGTTTGGTTAAATTGAATTTCTTTTTTCGTATGAGATAACTTTTAACTTTTTATTTTTATTTATTAAAAAAAAAAGTTTATAAAAATTTTATTTTTTAGAATTTTAAGACACAAAAAGTAACCCAGTGCTTATGGTCGAGTAGATAACACTCTTGTTCTCAAAGTCAATGACTGGCCAGACTTAAGTTCGCATCCTACAATGAGCAAATTAATTATTTTTCACAATTTGACAAAATGCACTGTCCCAATAGGTCGTTTTCTTTCAAATGGAGTGAATTTGAATTGAAGTAAAATCCGTAATCACTCCCAATTTTTTACAGCACACATAAGTAATTGTAACTAAATTTTGTGATCTGTTGTTTTTTTTTTTTTCGTGAGTAAATACGAAATGGATGACTTTTTATTTATTCAAACCCCTCGGAGTCAAATTCACTCACTCTAAAACCAAGTGTGTAGTCAAAATTAACACACTTGCCAACTAACATTGAAACACCATAAGCAATCTATAGATATTTAACACACGGGGCAACGTGTTTTAAGTAACTACAAAAAATTACAGTTTCGCTTATGGCCTTAAACGTGGAATACATTTAATGTATGTCGAAATAATGCCCTTGTAACACACTTGGATTTAGAGTGCTTTGATGGGAAATTATTTTTGTCATTAAAACTCCGAATTGGAGAGGATGACGATTAGGGTGGGCCAAAAAAAGTGAATATTTTTTTTTTCTTTAGTTACAGTGAAAATATTGTTTGAGATGATGAAAAAAAAATTCTATTAAAATTTGAGCTCTTAATATTAATATTAAGAGGTGCCTATTTGCAATTCTCCATTTCCCATTTAAATAACATGGGAAAAAAAATTTTTTATTTTTTAATTTTTTTATTTTTCTAGCTCGGCATTCGCACGTCATATAAATGAGTCCATAGCATAGTCTTGTAGAGAATTTAACGCTCTACAAAAAAGGTCTCTTATCATTTTTTGATAAATCCATCCATTCGAAAGTTATCGGAGCTGGAAGTCAAACCTATAATAAATTTCCAGATCTTTTTACTTTTCCAGCAAAACTATCAAACTTATCAAAAAATGTCATAGGATCTTTTTTATAGACAATTTTATTCTCTACAAATTATTTTTTATGAAGTTCTTTCAAATACCGCATTGTTTTTTAGTTATTTTCATTTTAATGCCAAGCTCGTAAAAATAATAGTCTTCTACTCTATTCTGAGAACTTAAGATTAAAATGAAAATAACTAAAAAACAATGCGGAATTTGAAAGAACTTTATTCGAACTAATTTGTAGGAAATAAAATTGTCTATAAAAAAGATCCTACGACATTTTTTGATAAGTCTGATAGTTTTGCTGGAAAAGTAAAAAGATCTGGAAATTTATTATAGATTTGATTTCCAGCTCCGATAACTTTCGAATGGATGGATTTATCAAAAAATGATAAGAGACCTTTTTTGTAGAGCGTTAAATTCTCTACAAGACTATGCTATGGACTCATTTATATGACGTGCGAATGCCGAGCTAGAAAAATAAAAAAATTAAAAAATAAAAAATTTTTTTTCCCATGTTATTTAAATGGGAAATGGAGAATTACAAATAGGCACCTCTTAATATTAATATTAAGAGCTCAAATTTTAATAGAATTTTTTTTTCATCATCTCAAACAATATTTTCACTGTAACTAAAGAAAAAAAAAATAGTCACTTTTTTTGGCCCACCCTAATGACGATTAAGTAAAATCCACATCAATCCGAATTAATTCCCGATTTTTTACAATGTAAATTTATATTATAGTCTGATAATAGAAAAATACTTCTAAACTGTTCAATTATAGGGGAGGTGGGGTAATATATGAGACACTTTATATTTTTTACTTAATACTTTAATTTAGCCGCACTGTTCGCGGTGATGATTTTCCTATCCTTTTTTACAAACCGTATCACTGAGTATTTTTTAATAAAAGACAATTATTTTTTATTTTGGTAAATAGTGTCTTATTTTACCCCACTTTCCCCTTTAAATGTTAAATAACTTTAAGGGATTGGCTTATAATTATTTCCCAACAAATTTGCCAATTTATATAAATACAGATATTCTAGATAATTATAATGTATATATTATATTTATATACTTAAGTTAATATGATAAAATCATTATTATATCTGAAAGGTATTGGCTCGCCGTAGTTTTATTTATAAATAAAAATCAAGACATTTAAAAAAATAAAAAAAATAAGTTGATTTTGAATACAAAATATATTTTTATTTCTATGCCACGCCTTCTTTCTTCACTCACAAAACGTCCTCAAAGATTTTATCAAGAATTTTTGATACCCCAGCATGTGACGATTCACTAGCTCACATTGTGTTAGAAAAATATAAATCTTTATACAAGCAGTCAAAAGAAACACACTTAGGTGACCTCATATCGGCGTAGATCGTCAACCGGAAGGATCATCAACTGCGGGGGGTACTTGTCAGATATTTATCGAAGTAATATATATATAGTATAATATTTATGATGTCGAGCACTTGTCATTTATTAACTTATATCATATCATACTTATTTTTTTTTTTAAATGACTCAAAAATAGATTTGATCTGTAAAAAGGAGTGCCGAGTTCATATATTCAAAATTTTATAATATGAGTCAACTTAAATTGTGTTCATTACACAATACAAAAACTATACATAATTAAACGGTTCAAAATTGTCAATTCATATGTCATGTAAAAATAATAGATAATAATAAAATCAGCTGTTACTGATAATTTCAAATACTAATAATAATTAAGGGGAAGGGGTAGGGGGAGGGGGGTGCAAAAGAGGGTACTTAAGGAAATACTAAGTTTTCGAAGACTCAAACACGTTAAATCTTTTTTTTTTATGATATTCAAAGTAAATAGAAAAAATTTTCAGTTTCCGTTAAAAAAAAAATTTTCATTTTTGCGGGCAAAATGAAGATACCCCTAAAAAAGGTGAAAAAAAAATTCCTAGTCATTAAATATATAAATTTGATTTAATTAAATTTTTTTGTAAGTAATTTAAATAAAAAAAAACTAAATTTTACATAGTTATAGGATACAAAAGAAGAAAAAAAAATTTTTAATAGTTTTTATTTTAAAAAAAAGTCATTAACATTTTTCGACTGACACTCTATTTTTGAAATAGTTTAGCAAAAAAAATTAAAAATACTGCTTAATCATATTTACAAAAGTGATTTTGGAATCTTTAAAAAACAAAATTTTTTTATAAAATTTTGGAGGTACCCCTTTTTGCGTTCCCTCTCCTATATGTATTCTAGTCACATATTAGCTCAAATAAATGTGTCAATATAAATAACATTATTATCAAACAATATCAATACATACAATGTGAAAAATCAGGAGTGAATACAGATTTTATTTCAATTCGAATTCACTCCGTCTCTCGGAGTTCCAGAGTAGAAAAAAAAAAACACTCCCAATACGAACTGAATAGGGAGTTTTTTCTCAGTCGAGTTATTTTGGAGTGATGTAGATTTGATTTCAATACGTATCCACTCCAATCTAGTCTTTTATTGTTAAAATAAAGTCCCCTTTGAAGTTAATTTCACTCCAAGGGGATAAAATAAATAAAAAATCATCTACTCTGGATTTAATTATAGTTTGTTTGTAGTAAGTTGCTTCCAAATAAATTCAAATATATTTTGTCTCTAAAACATATAATTATGACTTTTATACAATTTTGAATTATTGTTTTCAAGTCTATATGGGATTCTGCAAAATAATTAATTAACTTTTTGCAAAAAAACAAAGAATGGAATTTGAAATAAATTCATCCATGTTATGAACTGCGCCTGTAGCAAACAAATTTTCTGGAGTAAGGCCATTATTACATGATACGTAGCAACTGTATCGCCATAATTTATTAATTATTTATTAATAATCATAATTTGATTAAAAATAGTAAAAAAATTCTACAGTATAATTATTAAAATAAAAATTTTCCATAAATTGAGTTTGCAATTACAGATTTACATTTTTTTTCTTGTATAAAAACTACTGCTGTCACTCTTAATCCTCCGGATGATTGAGTTCTTGACATCTATCTCTCATCTCATGAACACAATTTTTTTTTTTTTTCTTTAAAAAGTCCTTTAAGACTCACGATAAGTCTTTTCAAAACTCAGTCTCATATATATTGTGACATTTACATAAGAAAAACATCAGCATTTAAATTTCATCTTTAAATAAAAATAAAAAAAAAAAAAGATCTAAATATTACAGATTGTATTTATTTGCATTAATGGCAAAATAAATAAATAAATTTAAAATAAGCCACAGAGTAATACTTAAAGGTGGCACGCCTTCTTTCGTCACGTACAGTAGCACTTTCCAGGACCCCGGAGCACTTTTCAGTAGCATCACGCCAAGCCCTGAATGAGACTGACTGGGGAGTCTATGATGATAATCCAAAGCCAAAGTATATATGCAGACTATATATACCTATCTATCAGATATACATCACTATTTTTATAATAGTGTATTCTTCTGCATCATCTTTTTATTGTTGGGTGTATAGAGTGTCCTGATGAGGATCTTGATAGAGTTGTGGTACGTAGTGGTGCTGATGGTTATGGTGACCTTGCTGGGTGTGGTGGGACTTGGAAGCCTGAGGCTTTGCTATATACATCATGGACCGTATATATATTAGCTGGCTGTATGGTTCAAGGTGCATAAATGGTTTTTGACTTTTTCAGTTATAATCGGTTGGCTATTACCGAAGTAGCATCTTGGGGCCGGCCGTGTGCCTACTGTTATGCCTTCAGGCTTCGAGGGGTAGTGTGCAGTTTCGAGCATGGACATGGATCTCAAAATATACTCTCATATCTTATGGCCATAAGATGATCCTTAATATAAAAACGTTATTCAACCTGACTTGCCACATAAATGCTTGCACAGTAAAAAATTTTGTGTTAAAATCAACATAACCTGTGTGTTAGAAACGGTCCACACAATATTTTTATTATTTATTAACACAGAATATTTGTGTTTAATTTTACACAATAAATTTGTGTTTAAATTTAAACACGAAATTCGGGTAAGACGAGAAGTAAAGTCAACACGTTTTAAATATCAGTGGCGACACGAAAAAATGTTCTTATACATTTTATTTTTGTACCATACTTAGATATACATTAAATATGATTTATACATTATTTTGAGGCTATCAAAAGTGACAACAATTATTACTTAACCCGTGTAAAAAAATTTTATTCATAATTAATTTAGATCTGAATTTCATTCCGAAACTCAGATCGTGACACAAATATGACTTTCATCATGAATTTGTATCAACAACTTTAATCATGACAAAATTATGACTCCGTCGAATTTTTATTTAAGCGATCCGAAGTTTATTCACCAAATTATTTTTACAATCGAAACTAATTTTCGTAAATCAAGTACTTGATAGGAGAAATTTATTGGCGATTTCTAATCGATGAATTTGACAAAAGGTAAAAATTCAGTCAAGTTTCTATCGAAATCATCCCAAGTCTAATTCGAAGACAGAATAAATTAATTTAGAATTGATTCGGGTTTACTAGACGAAAATTTGGAGTAAATTCATGATGAAAGTCATATTTGTGTCATGATCTGAGTTTCGTCATGAAATTCAAATCTAAATTCATTATGAACAAAAATTTTTTTTACACGGGAACATTCAACTATTTTTTTTATAGTAAACAATGTTTTTATCAGAGTCGAGATTTAAAAAAAATTACGTAACATTTCGTACCAATTGTGAATACACTGTAAAAAATGATCGGAGTAAATCCGGAGCGAATAACTGTTTATTTATTTAATCTCCTGGGAGTGAAATTCACTCCTATACAAATGGTGTTTATTTTAATATTAAAACTCCGAATCGGAGTGAATGCAGATTGGAATAAAATCCAGATCACTCCAAAATCACTCAGATGAAAAAGCAAACTCCCCATTTACTCCGTAAGCAGAGTAATTTTTTTAAACTCCGGAACACTTTTGAAGTGTTATATAGTATAAGTATAAATAAATGAATAAATAAATAAATACATAAAATAAAATATAGTAGATCGATTTAAAATTTTTAAGTAACGTAGTGAAATCTGTTGATTTAACACAAAAAATTTTAACTAATACACTCAATATTTTTCACTGTGTGCATATTATTAATTTTACCACCTTCCCGTTTATTTTTATTTATATTTATTTTTATCCGTATTCTTATTCGCGCATGGCTTGAACTTTTGTAACAGCTTCGACTTTTCTAACTTGTGATCGATTCACCTGATCTATCGGTCTTAAAACCGGTCCTAAATGTTTTGTATTATCTTATATAGATCAATACCGGATGCTCTTGAAGAGAACTCTCGAGGTTCGATATTGAGAACAAAAAAATTTTTTTTAATAACCCAATTATTATAGTACTTCCGGAACATATATATGTATGTATAACGTCATTTTTGAGTTCGATAAAATATTACGTAGCACGTGATTTATTTGTCGCGGTGAATTTATCTTGATTTAATATAGAAAGTGGTCTTTTGTATAAATTTATTATTTAAAATTTAAAATTTAAATACGTTTTTTATTATTTTTAATAATTTTGCAAATAATAAAATATAATCTTTTCAAAATAATATTTTAAGCTATTATCAAAGTTTTAATTAATGCACGGAAAAAAATGAATTGTAGATTCAAGTAAATATTTTATTGTTATGTGATAATAATATATTTTAATAAATATGCATGTTATTCAGCATATACTTCTTATTAATCCAAAAAATTTTCCATAATGTTTATGATTTATTTGAATTTACAAATTATTTTTCACAGTGACTTCATATTTTTCAAACTTAAAATAACTTATGAAAATCAGGATTCTTATTTTTTTTTTTTGGCTATACCTTTACTTATGATAAAGATTTTTTTCTTAATACACTTGTACTGTACACAAATAAATTAAGTTTTCAAATCATAATTGATAATAATAAATAAATATATAAAAAAAGAAATAATATAAAAATCATAAATAACAGATGAGACCTGGAGTAGAAGAAATATCAGTTTCAAGTCTACGATAAATATATATATATATATATTGTTTTTTTTTTGTATATAAAAGTTGCGGACTGGGGATTTAATCACGGGGGCTATCACAATTTCTAAGTGGGCTTCCTGGCCGCTTCAGAATTACAGATAATGTCGGATAATAATAATACACCCTATGCACAGGCAACTTGGCCACGGTCAGTAAGTATACGGTGACGTTGGATATACAACTTAGTTTTGATGCTGGATATATATGCACTGATGTAGTTGTGATGCTGTGTTGAATGATGATACAGTATACAGATGATGGTGTTGGTTGTGTCGATTGTGGTGATAGTATTAGTAAGAGAATGAGGATATGAACGAAAACGAGGAGAAGGAGGAAAAGGAGGAGGAGAAGGCGGCGCGGGAGGAGATTAAGGAAAAGGACGAAGAGGTGGATAAGTATAGGTTTGAGGAGGTGGACCCGGAGGCTTTTCGCTCGTAGCCAGAGTTACCTTCTGGCGAGATACAAGAAAGTATACGGGAGTCAGACCCTGGAGATACAGCCCGGGTGCGTGCCAGGCCACAGGGTCAGCTGGACCCCCTTTCGCCTGGTTCATAAGCTCTTTCCCTTCTCTCGTTCCTTTCTGTTTCATTTTACAATTTCAGTATTTTCTGCTATAGTATTTACAAGTATGTGATATTTAAATACTAGTTATCAAGAAAAACTTCCATTGAAAATTTAAACTTTAATTTAGAAGCTTGATACCTTTACAAAACATCAATCCGTATATATGTATCTGAGTAATTAATGACTCTGGTACATTAAAATGAACATAATTGATACTTGGAACTGAGGAAAAAATTTCTATATCTTGCCAAAAGTTCAATAATTATTTTTCAACTTACATATATTTCGAATCCAAAATTGATGACAATAATGAAAAATTTTTTTCATGTAATAAAAAATTTAAAAGAATAAAAATATCGTGTTGGTTACATAACTTTCATTAATGTTAAACGTTCAGATGATTTATGATTTATATATTTTATCGAAACCCGGAAGAGTTAATGTCTTTTGTACTATGAGGAATATTTAATGTATAAATATATATAATTGGAGATTTATTATAACATTTAAAATATTTTATTGATACATTTTTAATGTGTTTATATTATATTTATATATATTTATAATGGGTAGTTGGAATATTACTCCACTTTCTCTCAAGTATATGTATAGATATTGTGTTGAGTATATTCGATCTACAAGACTGTGAGAGCCTTGCGCGATTTCGGCTGATATATCCACCGCGGGAATATATCGGAAAAAAGTTAAGATTAAAAAAGAGAACAAAGGAAGATTTCAAGAAGGGTTTTGTAAGGCCTGAATAAAGCTTTTTAAATTCGTCGATGTTTATCGGAAATTAAATAATTGTATGGTACAAGTTTTTTTGAGTTCTAGTTTATGTCCGACGGCAAATTTTTCGATGATTTATTGGAGATCCGTCTTGAGAAACTTCTTGCTTTTCGTATATCATGTATAATACTATGATAATAGTTCTTTATGTTTTATTCAATTTTTTCATCGTATGTATTAATAATTTTATCAACAAATTTTATTAAAATAATATTTATTAATCTTCACTAATAAATTATCTTTAAAAAATTATAGTATACAAATAATTATATACATTTTACATAAATATTCCTTAATTAATCTTAGATACTTACTATACCGAAAATAATTTTACAAATTGCTGAATGTATAGGGGAGACTAGGGCACGGTGGCCCAAATAACCCAAAAATTTGATAAAAAAAAATTATTTGTAAATTTATTCGAAATTTATGAGATAGGAGCAGAACAAAATATCCAAGGTAAAATGAGATAATTTTTTTGTAATTTTAAGGTATACTGAAAAAAATTCTGAGTCCACGGTGTGATGTGAATAATTTAGAGTGAAAATTTTCAACAGTGGCGGTATGAAAGTTACACGACCTACGGTGTTAAATTTTTGGCCGTGTGAATTAGAACGATTACACCACCAATGGTGTAAATGTTACTTTAACAGACATACAATCAAAAACTTGGGCGAGATAATAGTAAAGAATATACTTTTATAGAAATTTATAAATTCTATTCTAATAAGTATCTTAGTTTTTAATTAATATCATATCAAAACAAAAATACTTATGTTAATAGAATTGTTAATTTATCAACTTTAAAGGTCGTACGAATATTAATGGCAAAGGTTTATGTGTATACTGTTAGTTTGTACTTAATTTACATTCGATTAATGAACACAATGTTACTTGTAATGAATTATTTGTTCAATTATAAATACTTGGCATTGTGTTTTTCATTGGTTCAGCTATTGATTGTATTTTTTTTTTTATCATTATTAAAAAAAGTTGATGATTTTTGAAGTTAAAGTTAAATTAATTAATTTTGACATTAAAAACTGTTATTAAGTTATTTTAAACTATAAAATCATATGATCGGACAATGTATGAGTTTTGAGCTAATACACTATAAAAAATTTTAGTGTAAAAATGGCCCTCGAGGACTTTACACAGCCGTAATTTTAGCACTTTTAACACGGTGTAATCTTCTTTTTTTTACACCGTACCGTGTTACTCGTTAAAATTTTGATCAATGTGCAACAAATGATCATCGAACATTTTTAAATAATTTAAACAATAACAAAATTGATTTTATTTAAATATTAAATTTACACGTTTGACGGTGTAAAAGTTTTTAATTCGCACCGCCTAAATTTAACACGATATTTGGTGTAATTTTTATACCGAATCATTTACGCTACACCGAATCCAAAATTTTTTTACAGTGTAACTCTGAACGGTGTGAAAGATAACACTCACACCACGTGTTAAAAATACACCCTTACGGAAAAAACTAATGAACACTTATGAACACTATCGAAAATTCATTAGTGTTGATAAGTGTTTTATTAGTGATCATTAGTGACCATGAGTATACTCTGGTTAGTGAATCTTACAACACTATTGGACGTCATTAGTGTTAGATAGTGTTGTATTAGTGTTTATTAGTACTTCGACTAATAAATCTTACAACACTATTGGAAGTGATTAGTTTTGAATAATGTTCTATTTAGTGTTCATTAGTATTCTGGCTAATGAATCTTGCAATATTGTTGTAAGTGATTACTGTTGTATTTGTGATCAGTAGTACTCCAAATACTGAGTCTGGCTGCAATATTGAAAGAGAGTAGTGTTAAATATAGCGTTCCATTAGTAATCGTTAGTAGTCTGATTATTGAATCGTTCAATATTACTGGAAGTGATAAGTGCTGACCAGGTTCCAATAGTGTTCATTAGTAATCCAAATAGTCGATACTACACGGAAAAATTAGAACCCGAATGATTACTGTTCTGCACCGTACTGAGTTGGGTGCAGAACAGTAACCAGTCGGGTTCCAATCTTGCCATGTACTCTACTGTGAAATTAACGGCATAAAACACACTAATGACACTACCCAGAGAGAAAAGTACCACGGGCCCAAGCCTGGGTTGCCATTAAATGGCCTAGACAGGGAAACCCAGTTATGGCCCAAGCTCGGGTAATCATTGTAACGGCCAGGACTGAGTACCCAATATTGAGCCAAGCATGGGCCAATATAGGTGTGCCAAAGCCAGGTTCATTAGTGCAGGGCGAAGTAGGGCCCCATCGTTCAACTCTGGCAGCTCCTGCATGGGTAAACGCACTAATGACACTAAAAGTACTAATTAATGGCACTAAAACATTAGTGCTCGAAGGAACTAAAGCATTAGTGTTTCCCATTAGTGCTGATAAGTTTTTTTCCGTACGGGCAACGCTTGATATTTCACGCCGAAAAAGTCTCACATCGTCAATTCATACCGAGGACACCGTGTAAAGTCCTCGGGGACCATTTTCACAGCAAAAATTTTGTAGTGGTCACCTTGCTCTAAAAAAAAAAATTTTTTTATTATTATAAAATAATTATAAATTTGTTTCAATTAAATGAAAACATTTTTTACTGTTGCTAAAAAAAAATTACTCGCTTTGGTGAATTGTTATTTCCCAGTCTCTACACGGAAAGAAATTTATGGGAAGTTTTCCTATGCATTATGGGAATGGTTCCCATAATGGTATGGGAATAGTACCTATACTACTATAGGAATGGTTCCCATATATTATGGGAACCATCCCCATAATAGTATGAGAATAGTTCCCATAATGATATGGGAATGGTTGCCATAATGATATGGGAATGATTCCCATACCATTTGGGAACCATTCCCATAGTATTATAGGAACCATTCCCATATCGTTATGGGAACCATTCCCATACTATTATGGGAATGATTCTCATATTGGTATAGGAACTATTCCTATAATATTATGGGAACTATTCCCATAATGTTATGGGAACCATCCCTATAATATCATAAAATTTTTTTTTTTGCACAATACACGGAAAAAAATTAATCGTGAATGCAACATGATGCAGTCTTGGTAAATAAACATGATGAAATGATATTGCATTCACATGATTTGTCATGTTGCATTCACATGATAGTCATGTTGCGGTAACATGAGAAAATCATGTGGCATTCACATGATTTGTCATGTTGCATTCACATGATAATCATGTTGCGGTAACATGAGAAAAATCATGTTGCATTCACATGATTTGTCATGTTGCATTCACATGATAATCATGTTGCGGTAACATGAGATAATCATGTGAATGCAACATGATCTTCTCATGTTACCGCAACATGATTATCATGTGAATGCAACATGACAAATCATGTGAATGCAACATGATTTTTCTCATGTTACCGCAACATGATTATCATGTGAATGCAACATGACAAATCATGTGAATGCAACATCATTTCATCATGTTTATTTACCAAGACTGCATCATGTTGCATTCACGATTAATTTTTTTCCGTGTAGTGTAGAAATTTCCCAAAATTTAAATTTTCTTAAATGTTTTGTGCTGACAAAAAATTCTTATTAAAAATTTTTAAGGTTTTTTTGCCAAATTCGATTTTTTTTTTAATGTTTGAATTTTTGTTTTTATGTTTAATAATATTTCTGTGTATTGTAGAAGTGATTACCACACTTATTTAAATTAATTTTTTCATGATAATATCGGAACCATTCCCATAATATTATAGGAATGATTCCTATAATAGTATGGGAACTATTCCCATAATATTATGGGAATGATTCCCATAATGGTATAGGAACCATTCCGATTGCATTATGGGAATCATTCCCATAATATTATGGGAATAGTTCCCATACTATTATAGGAACCATAATAGTTCCCGTAATATTATAGGAACCATTCCCATAATATTATGGGAATGGTTCCTATAATTTATGGGAATGGTTCCTATAAATTATAGGAACCATTCCAATAAATTATAGGAATGATTCCCATAATATTATAGAAAGTATTCCTATAAATTATAGGAACCATTCCTATAATTATAGGAACCATTCCTATAGTGTTATGGGTATCATTCCCATAATTATAGGAACTATTCCTATAATTATGGGAATCATTCCTATAATTATAGGAACCACTCCCATAATTTATGGTCGTAATTCCTATGATGGTATAGGAAAAAATTTCACAAAGTTATGGGAACCGCTGCCATAATTTTCTTTCCGTGTATATGTATGAAGATAAAATACAATTTAAGCTATAAAACTTGTAACAAAATATAAGCAGGAACTTTAATTGACATCGTACCAGCAGAAATCTGTGCACAATACCATACACATATTTTTCTCAATAGCCAATGTAACTCCAAACGCCTACTTATAAATTCTACCCTCGTTTTTCCAACACCCAAGCGACGTTACCATAATGTACCATAAAGTGACGATATGATATTCACCCTTGCGACCTATCCCGACTGGTAGATTCTTTTATTTGGCACACCCACTTTTTCCCCAGACACCTGTTCCACGTTTTTCTGCCTCTATAAATGCGTTCAAGACCCTTGTGTTTTATATGTCATTCTCGTTACAATGTTACAGGACAATTGTTGTCAGAACGTATTGAAAGCTACTTTGTTGTACATTTTTATGTTTTGACAATTTTATTATAAAATCGTCACGTCAGGAATTTCTTTTTGTTTCTCATTTGTTAATTTTAAATAAAATTTTTTTTTTTGTCTTATATTTAATTAATATTCATAATAAATTGAAATAATTTATGAAAATCTCTATCTTGACATCACAAAAATATCAAAACAGTTGCGAATTGCAAGTGGCTGATATCTTTAAATATAAATTTTATACATTAAGTTAACAACCGCATACATATATATAAAGCTATCGCAACGGGGTGGCGATGATCAAAAGGGGTCGCCGGAATAGTGACATAAAAAGAGGACAGATGGTGGGCGTATCTCATTGGTTGTATGCTTTAACGTGCTGACGTGTCGTGCATATCATTGCAACGTGTTCACGCTTTCGTCATCCCTATACCTAATTTTATAAGATCACGTCGGGTGTATGTCCAGATTTGCTTTACACGCGAGCTGTCATTCTTTTAGCGGCCTACTGCGACCGAACGGCACGCGATATGAACATGTGGTAATTTTCAAAACACTTACTCTGGTCTTATCATGCATTTTATCCCGATTAAATGTTTATTATTATTATTTTATTTTATCGTTTATAATTGTGTGAAAAATATATATGTAGACAATTTCATAATAGAAATTACCCAAAAATATTAGGTAACGGTGGGACAGCTCGATATTCTTGAGTATTATACTATTTGTTCCCGTAATTTTTACTAAAATTTTATTACAATATACTCTAAAAGACAACTCTGTTTACTGTACCACGTGGTAACATTTCTGACTGATCAAAAGATCTAATACTTAATTTAAATATTTACAATAAAAAATGACAAAAAAAACTAGGCCCAACAGTAAATTTGTCAATTCAAATGTGAAAATTTCAACTTTTTCGAGACTTTGTGCAACACAGCATGGTAATTTTATCAAAAATTTTTTTAATTCGAGTTCGTTCGGAAATATTCGGCTCTTTTCGTTCATTCTAGTGCGCTGATGGCTTAGAATTGAGGGTGGGTAGCAGTAACCGAATTTTACTTTTCTAATTACGTTTAGAATAATTACGTCACTCTAATGATGAAAATCTTCCGAAAAAGTTTGTTTTATACATTTTTTCGGAAACTATGAAAATTACTATAATAACAATTGATTAATAAATTAAAATAAAAGTACAATTCAAAAATTCATTTTCATTTTTTTCGAATATTTTACTGAATATTCTAATTTAGCATAATCAATTACGATGCGTCTAGTAAAAATTTATAAAATGAAATATAATCTAGTTGTCAAAATTACAATGTACATTGTAAATTCGGTATATTTAAAAAATTTTCATGTTATCAGTAATTTTTACTATAATTTCCTACTGTCCTCATGCTACTACTATTTTAGTAATGTTTCTATAAATTTTCAATGCAAAAAATACCGTAAAATTCTGCAAGTGTATCAGTTTATTTTTAATGTGTATTAATTTTAGTCAGATCACTAGGCTGAAAATTACGTAAGAACATTTTGTAGCTAATTCGTATTTCATCCCCTACGCAGTTAATGGTTCACGCATGTCGCGCGCATAATGTACACAATGTACCAGTGTATACACTTGAGCATTTCTCTTATGATCGAGGGTAGTTCGATACGGAAAGAGGAAGCATTCAAGGGTATAAAGTGTGTAGGAGGGTAGTCCCAGGAAAAAGAAATAAAGAGACAGGGAGCAAAACTTGTTTTAATGTCTGCAAGGGGTCATTTTCTTCATCAATTATAAATGTTTACTGTATACAACACCCACTTGACTCGTACTTATATAAATTCATATTTAATTTATATTTATAGAACCAAATATAAACTTCATCTTTATAATATTTTCCATATGTTTTCTTAATTAATGTTATTCTTAGAATAAAAACCACCTAGTTATAGATATTTTTTTTTTTTTAATTTTTTTTTTCAATTCACGGTAAAAAATTTGCAGAGTGAAACAGAATTAATGTGCGGTAGGAAAGTTTTTATTTATTCATTCCTTTCATTAGTGGAGTTAATTTCACTACATGAGAAAGTATTATTTATATTATTAAAAAAGAAGCTAATGAGATTAAGTGTCAGTTTATTAATATTTAGTTTTTAATAACCGAGTTAATAAATAAATAAAATCTTGAGTTTTTAATAAATTCAAATATTTAATGGCTGACACCTCAAGTTTTTTATGAATTACACTCACATTAAAACATAAAATAATATTTATTGCTACGGATTATTTATTCGTCATTAAGATTTGAAAACTGAAATTGTAACAAATTAGATTTTTATCGAAAATAGTTGTCAGCTGCACGCAGATAAATTTTTAGTAAAAATTACCTAAAAAGTTCGATACTGTGAGGACATGTAAATATCTAAATTTCTCCCATGTACATTGTAAAATATAGTACTCGATAGCATGTAAATGAAGTGCAATTTCTACTAACAACATAGTAAAAATTTAGTTATTGGCTAGATGTCTTTACAGTACCAAATTTTATGGGTAATATTCACTTAAAAATTCTCTGCGTGAAAAAATAACTATCACTTCATAGTAGAATTTTTCAATTTGTACGTTTTGAATTTTGTTTACATTAAATTATTAGTTACTTTTATTTTAAAAAATGTATAAGCAAACGATGGGCAAATCGGGACCGCTATGAAAATATTGGATTTGTGTGCATTTGAATACGGTGAATCTCTTTGCTTTTTACTTCTATTTGAATTAATTAAACCAACATATAATTGCCATAACTTAAAAAATAAAAATGACTGAACAATTCTTGAAAAAAATTTTGGGACACTCAAAATTGTATAAAAATAATGGCAAAAGTTGTAAATGAAGAGTAAAAACAATTTTGGAAAAAAAAAAATTTTACCATATATTTGGGATGATACGTTTTATTCCCCACCCGATCCCGTTTTGCCCGCGGACACGTAGAAAGGGTGCGCCTTTTTCCTATATTGTATGTATACAAATTATCAACAAATCAAAGAGCTTTTTGGTTAACGTACATACTAATAGTGTAATTAAAAAAATATTATTTTGCTCTTATAGAAAGCAGTCGAAGAAAGAATAAAATAGTGTACATATTTTATGAAAAAATATTAGATGTAAATAATCATAAATTTTATACAATATGAAATGAAAATTAGATGAAACTTTTTTTTTATCACAAAACTAAATTTTTAGTTTTAAAAATATAAGCACATTTCATGTCCGTAAATTGTTTACTAAAAAAAATAAAAAAATTACTATTCAAATTTTCATTTCATGATAATATAAAATTAATGATTACAAAAATTTAAAGGATGTTGAAGAAGAAATAAAAATTTTGGTAACAATCGAGAAAAAAATGTATTTATGTATACGAAATTGAGCAAATATATAACACTCGATTACACGATTACAAGCATTGAAATACACAATTAATATAAATTGTCAAGTGTACTGTGGATTTTTCAATGCTGGTGGCTTGTGTCAAGATTGTATCAGGCTTTACAGAGCAAATGGCTCGAAAATAACGTGGTATATATATGGCTTATTGCAGCTTGCAGATACAAAGAGCGAAAGAGAGAGAGAGAGAGAAAAAAAACTAAATTTAACAATAACAATAACTATCTTGGTTTGTATAACTCTAAAGAAAAGTAGCGAAATATCGTGAAAAACATGTAAAAGAGGGATGAAAAAAGGGAAAAAAAAATCGAAGAGAATGCTCTTGTTTTGACCTCAGTGTAGCGAGAATGAATGAGATAAACCGGACTGGTCGACGAGAATGAGTATAAAAGAGTAAGGGATAAAAAATAAAATAAAAGAAAAGAAAAGAAATAAAGGAGGTGGGGCAGTATAATCGATGCGGACATGTGCAGTTCCCCTGGGATAACTCGGCAACCCCTAACTCGCCAAACCTATTTATATACAACAATGCCCTATACACCCCCATATAAACCACTCCGTGGACCACTTGCTCCCCTCAACTGAAGCCGCGCAATCCCCCACGCAGTTTGCTCTCATGGTGGCATATCACACAACACACAAGTCTCAGCTATACTACTTCAATTCGTCCAAGTAAAAGTGTTTTGTATACGTGTCAAATATTCTTCTGACGATAATATGTAAACATAAACATTACACACTGCAAAAAACCTGGAGAGAATCCGGAACGAATACGGATTTTATTTAAATCCGAATCCACTCCATCACTCAGAGTTCTGCAGTCAGAGAATTTTACGGTATTTTTTACATCGAAAATTTATAGAAATAGTATACACTCTAAAACCAAGTGTGTAACGAGTTTACTATTTTAACACACGTTCAATGTGTTCCATATTTAACGCCATAAGCAAAACTATAGTTTTTTGTAGTCACTTGAAACACATTCCACGGTGCGTTAAATATCTATAGATTGCTTATGGCGTTTCAATGTTATTAGGCAAGTGTGTTGATTTCGACCTCACACTTGATTTTAGAGTGTAATAGTATAGCATGAGGACAATACGGAATTATAGTAAAAATTACTGATAGTAAATCATTCGTAAAAAATAAAATAAAAGCAATAAATTATGAAATAATTGTAACTGAAAAAAAAGCTGGAAACTAAATTTCCCATGCAGGATTATATTGGCCCATGCTTGGCTCACGATCGGGTACTCAGTCCTGGCCGTTACAATGATTACCCGAGCTTGGGCCATAACTGGGTTCCCCTGTCTTGGCCCAAGGTTCTACAAAGTTGGGCCAAACCTGGGCCCGTGGTACTTTCTTCTCTGGGTTATCCAAAACTTCATAAGTATTCAAATACAACTATATAATACAAAAAAAAATTCACAAGATGTTGAACATAGAGATGCTCGCTTACGTCTCAATACTTCAGGTAATTAATTCTAATCTATCAGTACTAGAACGAACTAAAAGAGCCGAATATTTCCGAATGAACTCAAATTTAAAAGATTTTTGATAAAATTACCATGTGGTATAGTAAAAAAATTTCGAACACTCTCAAAATACAAATTAGTAAAAATCGCTGTAGAGTTTTTAAAAAAATCACTCTGCATATAGAGTAAAAAGGGAGATTTTTCAGAGGAGTAATTTCGGAGTAATGTGGATTTTATTTCAACCCTCGTTCACTCCGATCCGGAGTTTTAATATTATAATAAATTCCTAATTGGAGTGTATTTCACTCCTAGGGGATTAAATAAATAAAAATTCATCAACTCCAGATGTACTCCACGTTCACTCCGCAAATTTTTTACAGTGCATCGAAATATCAGCTAAGGTGAAAATTTTGAGGCTATCGCTACATAAAAAAAAAAAATTTTTATTTTTTATTTCACATTATTCATCAATCGATATTATAAAAAGGTATAATCATCTTAAAGGAAACCGTTTATCTCGGCTGCATGGCTAAGAGTTTAAGATTAGGGCAATTTGAATACGAGATAGTTTTATATTTTAAATAGCAAATGCGTATTTTTGCTTGCCACTGCTTTGGACAGTATAAAAATAAAATAATAGACAAATTAGTAGAGGTTGTTGTCGAGGAAAAAATTATCGAAAATTGTAGAGCAAAAGCAAAATATATAACGTGTTTTTATAAAAATTTTATTAAACAAAATCTATTTTAAATGATTTTAGAAATATTTTAATCAATATCTTGGACAAAAATGAAACCGCGAAGACAGGAGTGTGAAATATTTGCAATAAAATATTGCTTACATCTCTATTAGATATTTTTTTATTTAATAACGGTCATTTAAAAGTTATATGCATAATTTATCATATAATAATAATAATGTATGATGGATTGACGAATGTAATGTTTATACGTTGTCGTCATTCGAATTTAAAAATTTTATTTTCTTCTTATAATTTATTAAAAGACGGGAGTGTTGATGTGAGGTCATGAGCCTCATACCTGAATGTAATTTCCTGGAAGTTTATAACCACGTTTAGTCGTACCACGAGTATGTGTTATATGTGGTGAACCAGCTGAGTCGACTGATAATCCGGATTTTGGATTAGCCTAAGCCTCCGGCAAAACTCCATACTGTTGTCTGTTTCTCTATTCATTTACTTCTGGCCTTGTCTTCTATTTCATTCCAGTCTATTCTACTGATCCATCGGTTATACTCAGTCTTCAACACTTGGTGAAAACAAGAAACGACAGGAGGTAACAATACTAACTTAGTATGACTGAATGAGTTTGACACCTGAATATAATATGATGGACTCTTGACTTGTAAAAATATATACGATACTTCACAGTTATATATAGTTAACAAATATTATACCTTAACTATTTACTTTTATTTAACTTATCTATTTATAAATCTATATGTACTCTGTTACTAATTTACTACTCAATAAAATAAGATAAATACCTACACTGTTATCTTATTGAAATATCAAGCAAACTTGGGAACTAGCGATCTAATTGTCTGTCTTTGACTGTGAATCTTAATGCAAATACTGATGGAATCCTGAGATGAAAAATGCAAGTCTGTCGGAGTCTCTGAGAGTCTTTAGAAGGCTCACAGATCCTTGCTGAGTCTCTCCGAATTTCCTTAAGTCTTTCTGAACTTTCAACTTAGAGACTAGCAGTCAATCGTGTTTCACATGCTCTCTTTGAGTCTCCCAAAATTTCTTATTTAGAGACTACGGAAGACTCAGACTGTAAAATTTTTCAACACGAGACTTACAGAGACAACTTACAGACTGTGAAATTTTTCAGCAAATATTAAGTCTCCTAACACGAGACTTAAAGAGACTATACAGAAAAAACATTTAACTTAAATTAAGAAAAATATTCTTAATTCAAGAATTTTCTTTTTAACGATTCGGAAAATCAAAATGATCTTGCACCAAGTAAATAATTATCTCGAATTAAAATTTTTTTCTCAAGTCAACATATTTTTACGCTTAAATTGAAAAATTTTTAACTTGTTTCAAGAGTTTTTATTTCTTAATATAAGAGATAGTTAATTTAAAACAATATGCGTTAGTTTTTTGCAGCAGTATTGCATTTTTTTGTTTGAAAAAAAATACATTTTCTCGAAATAAGTATATATACTGGTATACTATATTCTTTTAATGCAAGAACTTTTGTATAGTGCAACCAAGAAAAAAAATCTTTAAGAAATTTCTGGTCCGAAATTTTCTCTAGAAATGCGTAAGATTTTATCAAGTCATGTGTAAGATATCTGAAATCGTCTTTTCCTCAAAATTATGTACAAATTGTCACAGAATTGTCTTTTGTATGTTATCTTGTGCAAGTCTATCTAGTATCTATCAAAAGATTTATTGTGATCAGTATCCCGACCAGCAACTTGTGATGAAAATTGTCACATGGATACAGCATTCAAACAAAGCAAAAAAATTTTTAAACTAATCCAATTACAAGCACAGTGATTTGTCGGGTTTCAAGTATCTACGTACTATTATTATAAGAAGCAATACAACACGTATGTGTCTTTACTATTGAATGGGGTTACTTACCGTCGGGGCCAAAAAACACTGGTGGACACGTGTATACTGACACGGAGTTTCGAACGCGTTGGACCATGACATGTTCACCCCTCGTAGTTATCCCGCCAGGGGTTCCGTGTTCTCAATAAAGTCCACTGCCCCCTCCTTTTTTTCTTCAATGCAGACATATAATCCCTATTTTCCATCCATAGTTATTATCACAAATATTAATCATATCTTGATCGTAATTTTTGTTTTTTACAATTAACGCCCACAATAATTTTTTAATCAATATAAAAAAATCGTTCTATCTATTAGAATTTTTTTATAAGGAACTGAAAAATAAATTCATTGTAAACCCTATTTTTTCTTATTAATAGTAGATGATATATATATATATATAGCCCAAGGGACAGTTTGTCCCAGCAAGACTCCCAAGGGAGCTAAACTCTCGTAGACGCCCTCCGGGTGCATGAGGCAGGTTCACATCTGTCGTCCTCCTTCAGTAGATAGTATCCCACTCTCGATCTCAACTTTTGCAAAAAAAGTTACTCTATAAAATAAACCAACATCCCTTTTTACATCTCTACTGAAAACTCTTTTACATCCGACTCGATTTATAAACTTATTTCAAAAGTTTTTTTTAACCAGCTTCAATTATTTTAGTTTTCTTCTGATTAAAAAAAAAAAAAATTTACATATATATTTTAATTTATACATGAAATAAATAAGTTTAAAAATAAAGTAAGTTCATACGATGACTTGTTAGAGTAACAAAATTAAAAGATGTAAAAAATTATATACAGTTCAATTTATCATTCTTTGAAAAAAATAAATACTTTGATTTTTTTTTTTTACAGAAGTCTTGAAATCGTGCCAAGACCAATTTTTTTCTAACTTTGTATATCTTATATAATTATTTTGCTTGATAAATAATACAATAAGTTGAAGCTATATATATCTGTGGAGATGGAATAAATCCCATATATTTTTTGATTGATCTCATCTTAGTCTGTTTTCTCTTGAAAAAAAAATAAAATAAAATATTTTATATTTTTTCAATGAGTGACGATACAGAAAATGAAAGCTATCGATCTAGTATCTGTTGAGTCTGTTGGGAATAGTCAATACTCAATCCACAACAAGTCCAAACTGCTTGATAGTCTTTGTTGATGCACATTGAAGATTGTTGCCCGGGGCGAAAACACATCAAAATCGAATTCACCAGATGTCCAAAACTAAAGTTTGGTATGGGTGTATAGACATTGTAACTATATGTTAGGGCAGGCAGGGTGCCTATACACATGGGACAAGACTACGATCTGATTTTTTTTCTCTATCTAAATTTAGTAACAATCGAATGATAAAATGAGAGAGAAATAATCACATCCGGTAATAAACCGTGTAACAACGTAGCAAGGGGACTTTTAAAACTGAGACCACAGCAATCTATAAAGATAAAAAGGGAAGAAGACCAAAAATTTATCAAATTAAAGAGTCATTTGGAAATTATAGTTTTCCTTTTATAAATAAAATTATTTTTCAATAATTTTAGTTTGTTTTTTTTTTTTTATTTGCTGTGCCACACTTTAAAAAATTTGCGGAATAAACGCGGATTAAATTCGGAGTAAATACGAAATGGATAATTTTTTACTTATTTAACCTCCGCAGAGTGAAATTCAATTTACTTTGACATTAAATAAAATTCACATAACTCCGAAATTACTCCTCTGAAAAAAAAAAATTGCATACTTATTCCGAATGCGGAATTATTTTTTAAAAACTTCAAAACTCCGAGTGACAAGGCGAATTTCGATTGAGATAAAATTCATATTCACTTCGAATTCACTCCCAAATTTCCGATGTAAAAATACCTACCATAATATTTTTGATAGCTTATATTTTTAAATAGTAAGAAAAAAGGGTTAAGAATAAAATAGTTCAAGACAACTGTAAAAATTTACGGAAATACGAGGTGGTTTATTATATATAATAATGTTTTTAACCGTAATGCATAGTAGCGAGAGTATGAATATGATATATACTATATCTGTACATTTCTCACTTAGACCCAAAAAGTATTTTATTTAATATATACTCTTTCATATATCTTTATTTATTTATTCTCCCTTACTTCATTATATTTTTTTTAAACATTTGTTTTTGATCTTTCAATACATTTTTTTCTTCATCAGCATATATATATTTACATCGATAGTCGTTTTATCAGTTTTTATCGTTAAACGCTCTATCATTTATTTTTATATTTATATTTTATGGCTATTAGTACAATTTTGTATGAGGATACCGTTGAAACAGATTAATCAAAGACCGAATTCGCTATTAATGTTTACTTGAAATATTTTGTTAATGATGTTGATGTTAATAAAGTATAATATTAAATGGAATATAAAAAGTGTTGAGGTTTTTTAATGACAACTCAAACAAAATATTTTTTTATTGTCATTATGAATTGTTAATATTTATCTATACATTTTTAAGTATTGAAAGAAAAAAGCTGAAATTCGATTAAATATACTCAGAGAATTTTGTGATATTTTTTATAAAAAATTTATAGAAAAATTGCTACAGTAATCGTAGCATTAGGACAGTAGGAAATTATGGTAAAAATTACTGGAAACATGAAAATTTTTCAAATATACCGAACAAAATTTACAATGTGCATTGTAATTTTGATAAAGCACTAGCTTAAATTTCATTTTATAAATTTTTACTAGCCACGTCGTAATTGGTTATGCTAAATTACAATATTCAGTAAAATAGTCGTAAAAAATTTAATAAAAGCAATCAATTATAATTCAAAGAAAGCTGAAAAAATTAGTCAAGTGCATTCAGTAACTCAACATGCATACAATCACTTAGTAACAACGAAATAGAAGCATGGTTATTTTGTAAAATAAATTATAATTTATTTATTCAAATAAATCACCGTTAACAATTATAAAAACAGTTTATCTACCAAATTTATCGAAAATTCTATCAGCATTCAAATACATATCTATAATTATAATACAAAAGAAAATTCACAGAATGTTTTACATGGAGATACTCGCGAATGTTTCAATACGTCTCGTAATTAAGGCTGTGCCGTACTGACAGAATTTTTGAATTATACTTTTTTTTTAATTTATTAATCAATTGTTATTACAGTAATTTTTATAGTTTCCAAAAAAATGTGTGAGACAAATTTTTCCGGAAGATTTTCATCATTCGAGTGATGTAATTATTCTAAACGTAATTGGAAAAGTAAAATTTGAAAATTCGGTTACTACTGCCCACCCCTAATTCTAAGCTATCAACGCACTAGAATGAACGAAAAGAGCCGAGAATTTCCGAACGAACTCGAATTTAAAAAATTTTTGATAAAATTACCATACTGTGTTGTACAAAGTCTCAAAAAAGTTGGAATTTTCACATTTAATTTCACAAATTTACAGTTGGACCTAGTTTTTTTTATTGTAAATATTTAAAGAAAGTAAATGATCTTTTGATCAGTCAGAAATTTTACCATGAGGTATAGTAAACACAGTTATCTTCTAAAGTATATTTTAATAAAATTTTATTAAAAATTACTGAAATAAATAGGGTAATTCTAAAAAATGACGAGGTTTCCCACTCGGCTGCCCAATTTCGAAACATAATAACTGACAAAAATAAATTTTTGGAAATACGTACTGAATCATGTTCACAAGACTCCAGTGGAACTAAAAATACTAAAATATCGATTTTGAAAAATTTGTCCCTAACTTTGTTTCGAAATTGGGCAGCTGCACTGTTACCTAAAATTTTTGGGCAATTTCTACTATAAAATTCTCTGCGCATATATTAATATTCATCTTCGCGTTAGTAAACATATTTTAATTAAAATTATGCAAATGCATATTTAATAAATAAATTTAGTTTGAGTTTTACCTGACTAATGAATATTATAATCCATGATTAATCTGTTTCTGCGATACTGTGTAATTTGTTATTTAAAATTTTAAATAAACAAGCGTAAATATCAATTTATATTTTGTTTATATATAAATATAAACATTTATATTTATATATATATGTATTTGTATAATTGTGTATAAATTTTCTCTTTTTTTATCTGGTTTTCCAAGTGCAGTTATTTATTATTGCACGTGTAAAAAAAGCTTTTATCTACAGGATTTTATGCGATAATTAACATTTAATATTATAATCAACAAGAAAAACATATTACATGACAGGATAATTTTTAAATTTTGTACACAATAATAGTAATATTAATAATAATGATCATAATAATTATTATGATAATAAAAATAATAATAATAATAAACATAATAATATGATTATAATATCATTTTCATTGTAAATAATAACTTCCTAATTATATTAATAAAACTAATAATTAAATTTGTAATAATCGTTTTTACAAAACAAAAAAAAAATATATATATATATATATAATAAATCGCTTTGCGATTTTTGTTGTTTCGATAACTGGAATTAAATTGTCAGTTATTGACCACCAGACTCGATCGTTATCTTTTCACTAGTATATTCTCTTATATATTACAAATTTATTAAATCATTTTTTTCTTTTTTTTAAATATTTTTGTTTATATTTATACTATTGTGTTGTAATATTTTTTGTTAATATACTATTATAATTTCGCTGACAATCGATAGTTCACAATCGAGTCCGGATGGATTGTGGATAAGATTAATTGAACATAAACTTGTTCTACCAGACGAGGCCCTCGCTTTGCATCTGGTGTTGCTGTTCAGGAAAGCCGCCGCCACCGCCTCCTCCACTGCCGGGACCGCCACAATTACCACCTCCTCCGGGATTACCTTGGCCACCGCCTGAAAACATAATGTTGTAATCGTTATATAAAACCGAAAATAATTTTTTACACACATGAATACAACTATAGTAAGAATTGTAAATGGTATATCACTTGTTTTCATTAATATCTATGATAAAAAAAATTTTATTGATAATGTGCCTCAATTTATTAGTTTAGAAAATTCAATATACTTTAAAAAATTGAGAATGAATACGGATTTTATTTTAATCCGAATTCACTCCATGACTCAGAGTTCTGGAATTTAAAAAAAGAATCAATTCGCATATGGCGTAAACAGAAAGAATTTTTGATTTCGGCCGAATGATTCTGAATTTACTCCGATCCGTTGTTGATATTAAAAAAAAAAACTTAACGGAGTTTAAAAAAACAATCTTTCCGCATGCGGAGTAAAAAGGGATTTTTTTTAGTGAAGTGATTTCAGAGTGACACGGATTTAATTTCAATCTGCATATTCACTCTGGTTCGGAGTTTTAACACTTAAATAAATTTATATTTAATTGAATTAACTTTTTCATGGGAAATATAACTTTGTTAATAAATAATTAATTCAGGATTTGATAATTAAACGTAATATATTATGTATTTAATTTATAAACTTGTTTTAGTAACTTGCTAAATTATAATTTCGTACAATACATAGTAAAAAGATTAAATTATTTAATATTTATAGTGGCATAGTTTTTATTAGAATATTTTTTATTTCGGTACGATATAAAATGTTATTTCCTGGTATGGTTAATGTAAGTTATATATGACAGTTTGTGACTGAGGGAAATTATATCCATGATGAAAAATGAAAAATCTATTTCTTTAACTCCATAAACGTGAAAGTTTTCATTATCAGCTGCTTATAATTTTTGAAAATTATTTCGCGTGGATATATACAAAAGAAGCTCGTAATCGCTTCCGTATTCAATAGAAATGTCTAAATATAAAAGACCAAACCTCACTATACATAAGTAATTTACTCCGCGAGTTTTTACTACAACTTTATTCTGCAGAGTTATTTTATACTTAATATTTTCTAAAACTCCCGGGGGAAGTGAATAAATAAAAAATTATGTACAGTGGATTAAATTTGAAATTTTTTATTAACTTCTAACGATCAAATTGAGTCTAAAAAACTCAAGCATAATAATTTTAAACTCCAAATTGCTTCATCTTATATTTTTCCAATTTTAAACTCCAAATATCTTAATAGATATTGAGTTTTTAAATAATATATAAGACACCTTTTTTGTAGAAAATTTGACGTTCTGCAAAAAAGGTATCTTACAATTTATCACAAAATTAAATATTTATAACGATATTTGTAAAAAAGTATCACGGGCAAAACTCGATTAAATTTCAAATGTTAATTAAGTGCAAATAAAATGTAAATTTGAACAGAAATAACTTAAAATTTTTATTTGACTTAAAACAGATCACATTGTTCGGCTCGGATTATTATAAAACCTGAGTTTCAAAATACTGTGATAAATGAAAAATATATTGAAGTTATTAATATTATTGTAAAATTATCATCATCATGCACCGAATCGTGTAAAATAAATTAAACTCTTTTCCCGAGTCAATATTTAACATGTTCGTCAAATAGAATTAACTTTACAAAAAAGTAATAGATATTATAAAAAGTATCTCACATTAGAATAACTAATTAAGAATTTTATTGAACCCAAGAAAGTTTTTAATAATAAAAGTGTATCGAAACAAAAAAGTCTTACTAATATTCTCTTAGCAGATTGACTACATGTTTACAATGGCTTTTGTAAAATCGAAAGTGTTATTACAATCGAAACAGAGTTCTATTTATATTTTAAGATTAATCGATCACTCATTGTTTTTAAGTCGTTTGCGAATAAAAAGTTTGAGAAAAGTTTTTTGAGATTTTTTCTAATTTTAAGATTTATATTTTAATCTGAATCTTAACGATTACCTTTAATTACAATAAGAACCAATCAAATATCCCAATTTATTTGAAAAATATTGTACGAACAAATTTTGTGTATGTGCATTCACATACAGAACTCTAATTTTTTTTTTCTTTAATAATCAGAAATTATTCGTTAAACTTCAAAACATAGATAATGTTTTAACAGGGCCCTTTTTGCCCGCCAAAAATGAAAATTTTATTTTGCAACGGCAGCTAAAAATTTTGTCTATTTACCTTCAATGCCATTAAAAACAAAAAGATTTAGCGTATTTTAGTCCTCTAAAACTTAGTATTTCCTTAGGTACCCTCTTTTGTCCCCCCCCCCTTCCCCTATTTAATGAACAGTTTTGGTGGTCTATTTTACCCCTTATTACATAAGAAATTTCGATAAGCTTATTATCCGTCCGAATTTATTGGCGTATAGAAAATTTTGAGGGTCCACTTTGCCCCCATATTTTTTGAAGTTTTGAAAATTTTAAAGGGCCTACTTTGCCCGCAGTGGTCCACTTTGCCCCCTCCCCTATATTTAGCTCAATTTTACAAGGGATGTGTTTTAACCCGTCAGCACTCCGGTGATTTTTAGTGTCTCGCTTGCGTGACAGTGACATTTCTATAAGTTAAATAGTGTCCTGTGAGCAAAATGCTCATAACGGGAGTGCTGACGGGTTAAGTTTTAGTGATTCTGACATTCTGTCCAGTTCATTGATGTAATACGATATTAGGTACCTATCATATCAATATTTGCTTCATCAATGGGTTATCAAACGTTGTATTTATTTAACCAGACCCTGTCAAAACAATCCATGTGGGATTGCACGGGAACCCATAGGAATCCATATATGATAGTGTGAATTTATGTAAGAATCTATAGAAATTTATGTAGGAGTGTATGGATTCATATAAGGATCCATGTTATAAATTATGCGGACATCTGGATTCTCATATGAGAAATCCACACAGGGAATTGTGGATATTTGGACTCCCATATAGGAATTTGACATAGGAACTTGGGTATATGGATTTCATTGTCGGAAATTCATATGGGAATCTGGGTTTCTATGTAAGTAATTTCTATAGAAATACACATGTGTATATCTATCGTCTATTGATATGCGTAAAAGAACAGTAATATCCAATCGGCAGGATACTTTTTAACAACAAATCGATTAATTGATGCTCGTTATACCAGTATTTGTAATAAGTTATTAATTTACTAATTAACTCAATAAGTATAACATCTTTATAGAAATTACAAATAATTTTAATAAAACACTAAACTAAGTATCGTACAAAGGTATTGTACTTCAGGAAAGTTTATAAAAACACATATACTCTTTATACAGTATTTGTATCAATAACTTGACGCCTTTTAGTAATTTTCTTTATTCCTAACCCATACAAGATTCCTTTATTGATTTTGACATGGTGTGGATTCCCATAGAAACCTATGTGAAAATCTATGTCGGGATCTATGCTAGATTCCGGTCGGAAACCATTTGGGAATCCATCCGAAAACCCCATCCCATGCTTTGGAACACCTATATCGGCCCATGCTTGGCTCAAAATTGGGTACTCAGTCCTGGCCGTTACAATGATTACCCGAGCTTGGGCCAAGACTGGATGCCCCTGCCTTGGCCGTCCAATGGCAACCCAAAATTGGGCCAAGGAGGATTACCCAAGTTTGGCTATACCTATGGTTTAAAAAGTACATCTTATAAATGTATCAGTTCAACATTAGTAGGTTCGTCCAGTAGCTACCGTTCGGACCCAGCAATCAGAAGGACGGCAATTCGCGCTCAGAGTCCAGCAGAATTTTCACCGAGTTCTTTTCACATTATTTACCTCCCTTAGATAGTTTAAACGTTAATGATCATGAACTCTACGAGAGGTTAATAATAATAAATTTTTTTTTTTAATTAAATTTATTCGTTTCCTCGATGTATGGGCCAGATCTGACAACGAAGCCTGAGCCAAGTCTAGCAACCAGGACTGGCCCTGTGTTATCATTCCAAACTTCTACCAAGGCTGGCTTACAAGCTTAGCCCAAGGTTCTACATACTTGGGCCAAGCCTGGGCCCGTCGTACTTTCCTCTCTGGGATGTGGAAACCCACGTTGGAATCTAGGCTGGATTCCCATATGGACTTTTGATAGAGGATACTTTTTAAAAGTTATAAAGCTATTTATGTAGAAAATTATTCCCTAACAGTATTATATTTTTAATGATTAGAAGAACTTGTATTTAGTCGAATTCAATATAATAATATAAATGTAAAATAAAAAAAAATCAAATAATATAATATAAAAACCGTCTATAGTATTCAATAAAAAAGTAACAAAATTTTTTTATTTTTTATATGAAATTTTTCGATAATATTTAGATTAATTGAAAATAACTTTTCTTATCGTAGGGGAATCTGGGACAAAATGGCACGTCATTTATAAGATAAATAAATTTGTTCTCAAGTTTAATACTATTATTTACGGTGTCTATGGGGAAAATGAAACAGGTTAACCACCTTGGGCAGTGCAGCAAAAATTTTAATTAAACAAATGGTGTCTCATTTTGTCTAGGGTTTTTGCATGTATATATTAAATAATTTGAAAAAAGTTGTTGTAGGGGAGTCAGTTAAATCAATAATACTTTATCCATTTTTTTTCAGATGAATAAAATCAAAATGATAGCTTTTTCTTTTTTGAAATTATACCTTATTATATAGACTATCATTTCTCATAAGCACATGAGGAAAAAATCAACAAATGATAAAAATTTTTAATAAATACGAAATTGTACAACTGCATTAAATGGTTCAATCGTCCCCTTTTAAGGAGCAATTGAACCTAGAGTATCAGAACCACAAATGAATGACTTTAATGAATAATTTACTATTCATTACAGCTTAAAACTAAAATTACAACACTTCTAATAATATTGATTATTTTATCTAACATTATATGTTATAGAAATTACTTTTACAACTGCTGTCATTACAATAATTTTTTTTCTAGGTTAGTTTAGCTTTTTTTCACATTCAGTCAAGATGCGCGCGCATGTCAGATGCTCACCGTGCGGTTCAACCGTCCTGAAGTGTACTGGTTCAATTGACCCCATATGATTTTATTAAAATAAATGGTAAAAAAAAAATTATTCAAGAACTATTTTGCTAGAAGTAAAGTTAGAAATTTATCACTAATATATGTAAGGAGGTATTACAAAAAAAAAAAAATTGAGATTACATTTAAAAATTTTTAAGTAATTAAACAATTTGTCAAGAGCTGAAAAAAAAGTTGACATGCCTAAGAACACAAAAGCTTGAATTTTTCAAAATTAAATCATCATAATAATTCCAACCCTTGGTCAGACTAAGGTTTAGTGTATTAAAACATTATTCCAAGAGGACAACTCATTTTTCTATTTTCTTCGATTTTTCTATTAGGCTTACTGGTTCAATTGACCCCCTTCTCCCCTACTTTACGCTCTCTTCAAAATAGGTATGTATTTACAATCTACATATATATCAAATTTATTTTAACAATAATAAACTTTTATAAAAATAATTATTAATTTTTAAAAATCATTGCAGTGAAATTTAACCTGAATATTTTACTTCTAAAGTTCTATCACATAGATTATAATTTACAATATATATACCGTAAAAAAAAACTGTTACAAAACTTTTAGTGGCATGTCTAATGAGCTTTTATGTGGAGGCAAAAATGAAATAGAAACGAAATATTGACTGTTTAATCTTTAATCATGGGCCTACCTGTAGGTGCTAGGAACTCTCCGGGACTGCCGCCCGTCGGTGGTTGAGGTCCTTGGCCCGGAGGTCCCGTGAGAAATTCCGGGGGGCCTCCTGCGGCGCCTGGTGGTGGATACTCCCCCGCAACAGCCGCTGCCGCCATCCCTCCTATACTAGCAGGGTCGAGACCTGTCACAAACAGGTTGGGAACTGATCAGACAACATCGTACCATGTTTCCATCTCCGAATACTCTGCTATTTCTGAACTCAAAATTTATTTTCCCAGTAAAACGTAATTGCCATTAAAGTAATCAAAGTAATTAAAAAAAAAAAAAAAAAAAAAAACTGAGTAAAAATAACGAATGTTTAATTTTGAGAAAGTCTATTAAAAATGATGGTTCAATTGATTCTTCAACTCACTCGGATTACCTGGACCAGCGAACGGTGGCCCATGCGGATGAGGAGGTCCATGTGCACCAAAGAATTCATGATGAAATGGAACAGGAGCACCATAGCCAAATTCAAACTTATCAGTAGGAAAATATGGAAATCCAGGTGGCGGACCATCGTCACCACCTAGCGCTCCATGATTAAGATTTAATGGGAAACCCCGCATTTTTCTAGAACCATTGAAGAATGGACTTCTTCCCATCGTCGTAAGTTGTTTCAACCTTCGCTCTTTACTCCTTTTATTTTGAAACCATACCTGCCAATTATTAATTAATAATTAAATGATCAATAAACTAAACAAAAATATCTTACTATTAAATATATTATTGAGTAAAAAATACCTGTATAACTCGCATAGGTAAACCAGTCTCTTTCGCAAGTTGTTCCCTAATGTGCCGCGTTGGTTTTGGCGTTGCCGAAAACGCCGTTTTTAATATTTCTAATTGTTTAGCTTTTATTGTAGTTCTTGGCCCCCGTCGCTTTGATCCAGCGCCACCATCACCGCTTCCACCCCCGGCACCACCATCAGGACTTTTGTTTTCTGTTTGGCTATCTCTAGTTTCAGGATCACCGTCTAAGGAACCTGTTTTTAATTTCAATTTAAAAATTTAATAACGTTATTTGAAATGATTTTTTTTTTTTAATATGAAAAATATAAGTTTGATTTTTAATTGCCGCAAGACTATCCGATCAAATTATAAAATTTGAATTCATTGACTGAATGAGAATAGCTGGATAGAATCATATTTACGGTTTCAATATAACTAATAGGGTGGTTGTTAAAAATTAAATTTTCTCAGACACCCTATAAAAATCTTCTTTTTAGTGAAAAAATACGTGGAAAATTTGTTTTTTTCTTGTTAAGTAAAAAAAAACACGTGCTTCAGGACAATCGAAATTCATTTTTCGATACAATCGTGGTTTTTTAAAAATCTCTCATGAAATATGCAAATTAAAGAAAAAAATTGTAGGAATAATTTTCTAGAAAATTAAATTCTTGACAAAAAAGGTCATGTTTATTTTTTTTATAAAATGTGTATTTATGAAGATATTTTAGAAAAACTTTTTTAGATTTTATTAATTGAGTATTTAAAGGATTACGAATGTTAGAAATAACGTTTTTTCTTAAGTATAGACAACTTCGTAACTCGTAACATATCAATCATTAATATTCGTTATAGTTTCTATATAGGGGACGGTGGGGTAGAGCAGCCCCCCTGAAATTTTGATCAAAAAAAAATTTATAAAAAAATGAATTTGACCTTTTTTGTCAAGAATTTAATTTCCTATAAAATTGTTCTTATGATTTTTTCCTTTAATCTGCATATTTCATGAGATATTGAAAAAAAAAAAACATGATTGTATCGAAAAATGAACTTTGATCGTCCTGAAGCACGTGTTCTTTTTACTTAAAAAGAAAAAACCAAATTCCTCACTTATTTTTTCACTAAAAAGAAGCTTTTTATAGGGCGTCTGAGGAAATTTAATTTTTAACGACCACCCAAATAACTATACTAATATCAAGGACAAATAAAAACGTAAACAGTTCATTAGTAAAGTTGTATAAGTACATTTTATGCCAAACCGCGTGATATTAGAAGTTACTGAAATTATATAGTATGTACTATTGTATACAACTAAAAAAATTGATTGACTATTTGATCATTCATCGAGATGACCATGACAATCCTTGTTTTTTGTTAGAGGCCAAGTTATAGAGGAGGCATGACGGCCCCCTTTTTTAAGATAGTCCCCCGAAAAATTATTTAAAAAAATTTTTTTTGTCATTGCCATGTTTATAAGGGACTCAATGATGCATAAGAGTAAATTACATCGGAGCAAGTTGAACTTATGACACAAATTTTTTAAATTTAATTATTCTGAATTTTTTGTATGTCAGAAGTAAAATAATTATTAATAATAAATAAAATAATTTTGAATTAGCAACAAATATTTGTACGTATAATCTTCTATTCAATGATCCAACTTACTAACGGTAAATCTAAATAGAAATGATATTTTGTATAAATACAAATAATATGCGTGAAAATCGAAGTTTTAAAATAAGGAAAAAAATTTTTATTTTTATTTTTGGAAAAGTCCAACTTACCTCAGCAAACTCGAATTTTTCGGTCCCGACAAAATCGTTAAGACTTTTTTTAAATTTTTTTGAGGAAACCATCATACCTCCTCTTTTTAAATTTCGAGATTTGGGATGAAATAAATCCCGGAAAACCTATTTTTTCGTCGTTTGTAATCAAATTTGCCGGTTCCATAATAAGTTAACTATAACCTTAAGAGAGCCATTTTGCCCCCTCTCTCCTATATTTTAATACATATATGAAATATACTCAAGAATTAAAAGTGTATAAACATTTTATTTGAAACCTATCACTTTCACCAAAAACATCAATTTTTTATTTTTTCTTTACAAAGTTTATAAACTCCAATTAACATACATTAGCATAACAAAAGGAATGATCATTGCAGGACAAATTAATCTTATTCTTATTCAAATATATATAGGTGTATAAATAACCACATCAGCAGGTACTCGATCTCTTATCCTATTGCTGTCTTATAGTCTATCATCCTTCACCCTGTTATGTTTTGTTTCATTATATATATATATATATATATATATATATATATGTATATGTATCCGTTACCCATCGACGCGTATTATTGACAGCACAAAAATCAGAGGGGTCGGCATGTATCATATATCCCCTGCAGCATTATTACTGCAAAGAGAGCGAGTTAAAAGCTATAGGGCATACCGCGATAATCTTTTACATCGACCGATTGCAGGGAGGTCTTAACCACGGGACAAAGAAAATGTTTGGACAGTGTCATATCGTACAACAGGACACCCCTTCAAGATACCCTAGTACTTGGAGCGGATGAAGAGCACCTACCAAACACTATATATACTATAAAACCCCCAATTCTATACTCTCCATACTGCAGAAAGTTATCGTGTATATAATATATACAAAGCGACTAAAAGAAAAAAAAAAAAGAGTGCGGAAACCATTGTCAGCATTTTTTTTTCTACCCTATACCTTGGATAAAAGAGCCGGTTAGAAAAAGTGGATAATAAGTCGTTCGCCCTAAGATATATACTTTGTAAATATTATATGCTCGGATGGTTATAATCGCTTTTTGATACACTCCAGTCTGTATACAGCCGTTTGTTTTCAAATTTACGTAGCAATAGATCAACAATGTGCTTTTAAATTCTTTATTACTAAAATTATTATGTATTTCGTATACCAAAATTACTTATTTATTTCAAGTATAATCATTGTGGTCAAATTTTCTTGTGATATTTTTTCAGATTTTGATTGGACAATTCCCGGTTGAAAAAAAAATTCATAAAAATGAACTTACAAATTTGAGGCAATTCTGAACTTTAAGTTTGATCATTTGCGGAATTTAAAAAACATTTAATCGTAATAAAAATTTGTAACCGCCTGACTTCGTTATTGAACAATTCAAATGAGTCAAAAACCATTTATAGTTGGGTTTAAAGTATTTTTTTTCAACGTCATTCAAACCAGGAAAATTCTCAAATCGAATTATGCTTGCTTGAAAAATTCCAAGAAACGTGAAAAAAATAATCAATTTAGTTCAAAATTGTCTCAAGTTTGGAAGTTCACTTGTTCACTATTATGAACTTTATTTAGAACGACTTTTTTTTCACGCAGACTGAGTCGAAAAGTTTAATTTAATCTGTTTTGAGTTAACGTAAAAATTGAAACCACTTTCAATTATAAATAGCATTTGTTATTTATTATAATCTGTCTGTAAAATCGGTTCATATTCAAAAATTTTTTTCCCAATTTTTAGTCTTTTTTTGATCAGTTCTAGGCCAAAGTCAGATCTTTTTCCACATAAAATAATAAAAATTTTTATGAACATCATAAATAAATATAAATATTTCAAGTGTATTTTAGACGAGTTTTATTTTTTCTGATCTTTACAAATAAAATTTTTCAAAGTTCCAGATTAAGACTTGTTTTGTCTTTTTAAAATAAAATTATTTTTTTTTTACAGAGTAGATTAAATATTCAAAAAAAAATGTGTCAACAAGCTCAAGAATAGATCAGTCAAACTGCAAGCAGACGAAATTTTTCGACCCGTGAGTAAAATATGTTGTTAATTATAAATTAAAGACAATAATTATTTATTGACACTTACCCTGATCTTCAGAGTCTTCTTGTTTGCAAGAGTCACTTCCAAGAGGTAGGTCACTGACATGCCCAACACTTTGGTCACCCGTACTACCGGGACCTAAACTATGTGGTCCAAGATGTGATCCACCAATTCCTTCATGATGATGAATGTGATTACTTCCATCTTCGTCCTCGTCTTCCGAGCCCGAACCCATCAGGGAGTCACCACCTGCCGGCAAAATCGGCGATTCTTTTACGAATCATCGACAAAAGTGTTGAATTAACTAAAAAGTTTTACCATATTTTTTATTGTTCATTTAAAAAAACTATTATTAAACATTATGATCTTGTAAATGTAGTAAAGAATATATATTTCAGCTAACGGTTTAAAAGAAATAAAATAAAAAATAAAAAACAAAAAGTAAGTTAACGTAAAAGTGTGCTCGATACGATACGAGTAAAAATGAAAAATGGATTATGGCGATTCATAGAAAACTCGTGGAAAAAATAATGACTATACTTTTGATTTAGTTATGGGCCGACGTCTTTACTTGGGCGTTTCTAGAACGAGCGAGTTGCTTGTGGTCGCTTGTGGTCGACTGTCGGCATGCGACAAAAGAGAACCCGCTGTGTAACATAACGACCCTTGTATTCGTCTCACAGTTACAAAACCTCTCGAAATCACCGAGATCAAACCAAGACGGTGAAATAAAATAACGTAAACGAGAGAGAGTCGTTGCAAGTATTCTACACTTTTATATTCACACGCCCTTACCTATAATTCTTATATATATTATAAATCCTATAAAGAGTATCTATCTCCTTTTGCTCTACTGTATTTCTTGATATCTTTTCTCCCAAAAGAATAATATAAAATATAAACATCAAGTGAGAATAAAATGTGATCTTGTGCACTTTAATGCGTCTTATTATCCTCTAAGCTGTATGACATGTTGATGCACCACTGGCCAACGATATACCCGTGTATTTTCACAGCTTGCCTGACATCAACGCCTGGTTCTATATATTATTCTGCTCTAAAGAATTCACTAAAAAAATAGAGAATAACAACCGTACCCGTCAACCCCTAGTTTCATACGCGTCATCCCGTGAAATGCTGAATTTATTTTGTTCGATAAAAAAATTTATAAAATATCATCAATGAAAATAAAATTTCATATTTAAAAAATACATTTTTAATTTCATAATTAATTTGTCCGAGTTTTTTTTTTTTTTTTTCATTACTTAGCAGATATATTTCTATGCATCATTATGAAAAGTATAGAGGTATGAAAAGTATGAAAATATATAAATTACAAGTGACTAAACGCTTAAATCTTAAAATATGTAAATCATATAACTCCGGACAAAGAAAAAAGATATCAAGGAAAAATAAAATAATGTTAAAAAAAAAAAAAATCAAACGACTCGTTGGAGCGTTTCCTAATCCCGCGGTTGGAGAGTGACTTCTTGGCATTTCGTTTCCACGTGGATACGCCAACGGATGACTTACCATGATGACTATGAGCGTGACGGGCGTCCGGCAGGGGCTTTCCCGACAAGTAGTCTTGCTTGCAGACAAACTTGTTGTCGTCCAGGACATAGAGCTCCTCACCAGTGCTCAGCTGCTTTCGACAAACAAGGCAGGTGAAGCAGTTTAGATGAAAAACTTTATCTCTTGCCTTTCTTACAAGATCTTGGGGGCTTATACCTTGATGACATCCACTACACTTTGTTCCATATCTCCTGTAATAATAAATAAAAATATATATTTAATGTACTATACATCATTTTATAAAATAAAAGTATATATAATAAATCATTTATTGCATGTATGTATGTATATATACATATGTATATAAACTTCTGTTAGTCGCGTGTTAATTTATTACTTATTACTATATAGCTTTGTGGATTTTTGTTATAATATTGAAGTCATATTTTTTTTTATTTAAAAAAAAATACAGTATGACGGCAGTATGGACAAATCAATATATTATTTATTTATCAACGATTATCGCTTATTAATAATGATGTTTATTGAAAATATTAATAACAAATTATATTCTAGATAAATCTATTAATAGAAATATTTGCTGTACATATAAATTATAAAAATAGCGGGATGTCAAGATAAAATATTCATAAACTGTAGATTTTTGATTAGTTAAATAATTGTTTTTCATCATACCTGCAACGAAAGTTCCTGCCCTGTTTAGAGGGAAAAAGTCGTTCTTTTCTCTTATGAGAGAACAAATGATAAAAATTAGCGCATGCGTCATTCTTGCCATAAACAGAGGCAAAAATTTAAACTTTCAGGTACAGATCTGGTGAAAAATCATATACACACCACGGAGGAAGGTAGGAGTTCCAAAATCCGCGTGTTTGCCACACTCGCCTTTAACTCGGGTATTAAGCAATTGTATACGCGGGTTGTAATGCCCTACTTTTCTCCCTTGGTGTGTAATATACTATTGCCTCTGTTTGTAGGAACAATGTTGCATGCGTTAATTTTTATCATTTGTTTTCTCATAAGAGAAAAGAACGACTTTCTTCCCTCTAAACAGGGTAGAAATTTAAACCTTCGGCGCAGGTATGGTGCACTGATAGAAGGATTTCTTAGTATTTAAGAAATCATTTCTTCTTATTTAACCAATATTTCTTAATATTTAAGGCATTTGTTAAATACAAAGAAATGATTCCTTAAATACTACACGGAAAAAAATTAACTATATAAATTGAGAATGTCAAGTAATACAATGATAAAGTGATCAATAAATACCATCATTCTAAATAGTAATTTTTTTATTTGTGATTAAAACGTGAATAATTACAGGATAAGTATGAAAATTTATTGTCTATGTAAAAAAAATTACTATTTGAATTTTATAAATCGTAACTGATACTTAGAAAATAGACGACACGTATTATAAAATTTACTATTTGAATGTTAAAATTCCCCATATTGACAACCGGGTTCCGGGTTATAATTTCAAATAGCAATTTTTAAAGTTATTTTTTTCCGTGTAAGAAATCTTTTTAAATGCTAAAAAATCCTTCTATGAGTGAAAAATTTAACGTTGATTATCATTAATGACTGTTTCTTTAAGTATATTACTGATATTTGTTGTATTTAATTCATGAACTTTTCATTGCCTTTTTTTTTAATTTACTACTATATTTACTTTCCGCCCATACGGAGAAAAATGGACATAAAAAATCTACGAAATTTTATTATGCCGTCAACCAAACTTGAAACAGGAAGTTAAGTCACCAAAAAATTATTATGCTGCACTATAAACATTATTATACATTTCGAACTTATTGATATATTGTAATGAATATTATTTATCTAAAATAGAAATTATATGTAATAGAGTATATAAAATTTTTAGAGACTCACAACGGTAATTACAGTAGAGCATAATAATTTATTGAAATTAAAAAAATTTTTATTGATTTAAAGTATGACACTCTTTATACATCGTCATACAAAATTGATAAAAAATAAATAAAATTTATTGATATTCATAATTACTTTCTAAATATTAAACTTCACTTTAAAGCCTTGTTTTGATGCCTTCACGTGTTCTAGATTTAAATGAGAGTGAAGTTAAAACAAACTTTATTGAAAATAATCAGTATAAAATTATCTTAATGTCAATAAAAAAGCTATAATTATCAGAGTTGCAAAAAAATTTGTGATAAAAAAATGAATGGTGAGAAAAGGTATTTGCACGATATTTGATGACATATATTATATAGAAGCATAATCAGAAGCTTTGATTTTTTTACGGTAGAAAGTGTATATAGATATCCTGAAGGCATATTTTGCGTTTGCGACTCCATCCTCACTCGTCTAATTACAGGAATTATTTAATTAATTATAGCAATTAGTTACTCCCATTCCCACAGTAAATTCAGTGACTTCTAAAAATTTTTTTATTTTTTACACCCATCATTCCTTCCCATTATTTTTTCGCTTTTTTTTTTCTCTTCTTTTTCTTTCTCTCATCTTATTCACATATATTAACTGCATTATTTTAAGCTTTTTATTTTGTTTTATTCTCTCGTTGGATTTCATATGCGAAAACTTTTTTTCTACCTTACATATATTGGCTGACCGTAAAAATAAATCGTTAATAGAAGAAGGCTTTGGGTAGTAGTATATACAAGCAAGAAATATATCCTAGTAGAAGACTCTTAAGTCCAGACGTAAAAACAAAACAGACTAAAATAAAATTGAAATAAAGCTATAAGGATAAGGATAAAAAAAAATTAAGACTAGAGTTCAGAGTTGATGTACAGTAAAACTGATGAATTTTTTCTTGAGTTAAAAAAAATAATAAATAAAATTCAAAGGAAAAAAGATAAAACAAAAGAATAAATTTTTAAAATATAAAATAAAAAGTAAGATAAATTTAGGTGGTTGAAAAAAAATTTTTAAAATAACAAACTATAGATATTCTTCTAGCTGAGAACAAGAAATATATATAGAACGGAACCATACTAATAAAAAACGAGAGGAAGGGAAGAGTTGTAGCACAATTTGTTATGGACCCGCGTCCACGGTTTCTCATACGTTGTCTCGTTTATTTTATCCTCTCTCTCATTTTATCCTTATATATTTTTGTATAATACATTAGTCCTCACATAAATGACTTGTGCACTTTCGTTTTCTGATTTATAAATTAATAAAATGCATATGCGTCAGTTAATTCTCCTGTTCATTACATGTCATGTATGCACAATTTATATTTATACTGACTATACAGTGACCTAACATATATTCTAACATATATCCATCAAAGAGCGCCTGATTTCAATGCCTTTCATTTGCTTTTACCAGCTCACGATGGTGAATACATTGAAGTATGTGAAGGTAATGTGGTAGTGTACTGTTTTATTAGTACTAAAGTAAACTTTAGATTTTAGTGTTTGATTTTATTTAACGCTATTCGTTAACTTCAAAAACGATGAGGTATTTACATACATACATATTATATAAATATGTTTACTACTTTTAGTAGACGTCCTTCTTATAGTTCAACTATATAAGACAAGTATCATACGTATATATGTAGTGGATTTTTATATAGTGGAAACCTAAACATGCAAACCTCTCAATAAGACAATTTATAGATAAATTGAGAAAAATATAGATAGCCCGAACTGCACTGACCGAAAGGTTATCTTGGTTCAAAGAGAATTATCTTGAGTCAAGAGAATATTTAGGAAAATGGAATAAATCTTGGTTGAAGAAAATTTTTTCTTAATTTTGATTATTTTGATTCAAAAAGTTATTTTTTCGACTCAAATGGGTTAAAGTTTTAAGTTAAAAATATATGATTTTAGTTCAAAAAGAAAAAATATTTTAAGAAAGTAAATTGTTTTTTGAATTAATATTTTGAATTTCTTCATTCATGTATATTGAATATTTTATTCTATGAAATTTAACTTCTCTACGTAAGGAGTCAGATTTCTTAAACCAACTAGTGGCTATTGCTTGAAACAAAAATAAAAAAAATTCAAGTCAAGAAAATCAAGCTCTTGGTTTTTTTCCATAGCAGCATTCGGATAACAGGAGCACTCGGGTCTATGCAGCTTCTCTACTTCGGACACTACTTTGTGTATACACGTAGACGCCCGAAGATCCCAAAAAAATGAAACGAGTCTGTTCAGCGCTGGCGCCGTATATGTGCAATTATATATTACACACCAATATTCTAATAGTATTAGTTTATTAATTATACAATTAACTAATTCATATACATAAATTGTTTTGAATTGAAGTGTTCGGTAAAAATGTGAGTTATTGTAGTTATTAGTCATTATATCTGGTGTTATTTCCTGATTTAAGTTAAGTTAAAGGGTGTCGTTTCAATCGCGAAAAAAGTAAGTTAATTTTTATTTATGCTGTTTTTAATCATATATCAGATAATCAAGTTTGTTTTCATTTCTAATCCTAAGTTCATATAAAATTGTTTCCTTTTTAGTGTGGTATCATGCAGTTCATAGTGTCAATGAAGCCAGGATAAATAACATAACCTTTAATTTATTTTCATAAACAAAAAAAATTTCTTATTGTAATAAAGAATCAAAATTTATTTTGATAATTAATTGTATATATTCTGAGAATTGAATTTTTAATAAAAACAATTAATTTGAAATTGAACTTATTTATTATATTTTAAAATAAAAGTATTTTTTATTTACATTGATGTATAATTTAGTTTTAAAATGAGTTTTTTATTTTTTAAATCTAAAATTAATCGTTCTAAGATGAAGTCTACATTTATTTTGAACTAAATGTTATCAAATCTTTAAATAAATTAATTTTTACTTGGAGTAAGTTAAATGTGCCTCCGTTTAAAAACTCGATGTATCGAAATGAATCGATATCGACTACATTTGAGAGAACGATGTTTTTAGAATGAGTTGGTATCTTCTAAAACCAAGAGCTAAATTTTCTTGAGCCAACCAAGTTGTTTTCTTGTTCGGAGAAACTAAAAACATTTAAAGCAAAAATTTATATTTTTAAATCAAAATTGAATTTCTTTATTGAAGAGCTTTATATACTCTAATTAAAAAAAAAAAAATTTTTTACCAAGAGAAAATTTTTTCAAACAAGAAAAGAGGATATTTTAATTTAAGAATTTATTTTTGGAAACGATTTTCTTCTTGACCCAAGAATTCCTTTTTTTGTGTGTGGGAATCGAACCCAGACCAATTCGGTATCGCGCCGAGTGCTCTACAAGTTGAGCTATCCGGCCCTATACTATATTCCGTTCAATTTGATCTATAAGTTATTGAGCCACATATATACATGTGTACGTAAAAAATAAAGTTCAGCCACAGTTGAACTTCGAGCTTTGAGACAAACTCGAACTTTCATACTGAGAACTTTCAAAAAATTTCTGAATTATGTACTTGAATTTTTAAATAATAGTTTAATATTAATTAATTATTATATATTTAAAATTAATTTTTATAATTTCTAACGGCTTACTATAACTTTCATAAAATAGTTTCAAAAATAAATGACCATTAAATTTAATATAAGTTCCCTTTAAAAATTTCCTGAATGAATGTTATTTCATGCCAAAAACAGAAGCTGATAAGACGAGAGACGTCTATAGAGTTTCCTGACTTTTTATAAATCGAAACAAAAGCTTTATCTCAACGATTCAACAAATTACAAATTATGAGTATTATTAATTTCAATTATTTCCACTGCGGAATATTAATATATATTTATATAGATTTAATTTATTTAATCAAATTTTGTCACAACTTTATACACTAAGAGAAAAAATAACTTTGAGAAATATGTTATTTTCTTCTTACAAGAAATTGTTATTGGAAATTTTAAATCTAATATATTTTTAGTGTAAAAATTTGAAGATTTAATTCAAATTCATTTTCTAAATCGAAGATATCTGAGCTCAGTTCGGGATACGCTGATCTTGTTTTTTATTGAAGTATTGCAAATAAATTTCGATTTTTTTCTTTGAAAAAAATTATTATTTAACTAAGATATGAAATTAATAATAAAAAAAATTTTGTTGATATATTTTTCAAAAAAATATTGTTTTTTAATGTATAATCAAATAACAAAAAAAATCAGAAAGAATATGATTCCGCACGAAATTATATATATACATACATATATCTATATATATATATATATATATATATATATATATATATATATATATATATGTATATATCCCGGAAAAATATGTATATATCCGGCTTATATATCTTTTGCATTGTCGTATGTATGCTACTCTGTCGGCATATATATACTTTTTTGTATGGGATATTTTATTATACTTTTATGACTTATTAATTACAATATTGCAATTTATATTTATATATTTATATTTAAATGTTTTATATTTATACGTTAATATAATATTTTACTACTATATATATCATTTTAAGTATAATGAATGAAGATTTTATGGAGCCATCATATAAAATAAATATGTATAAAGCAGGAATTAAGCGATGTGATGACATATTTAGTGATATGTAGTATAATCCATCATTTCCATTTTTTTAGTGATAGTCATTGCCACTATGAGGACAATATTATAATTATCATAAACGCGATTCGCAGATATAGATAATTTTATATATCTATAATAATTAATTATTATTATTGTTATTAATACAAGTAACAAACTTTATATAAATAATTATGTGCATGTATAATTAAAGCCCTATACGATCTTAGAAATAGTAATATAAATTGTAATTCTTGACATTTCGGTTGAGATTATATTATCTTAACTATCATCAGGTCAGTAAAGTTGTTTATACTAAGAAATTGTTTATCAAACTGTACACACATGCATTTTGCAATTTACACATTAATTTATTTTGCAATGGCTAAATTGATTATTCATAGTAAAGAACAGTGCACCGTCCTGATGTTTTACTCTATAACTAATAGAGGATTCTTTGACATTGTTATAATGCTTTATAATAGGCCACCTGAACCGTAATATTTATTTATTTATTTATTTATTTATTACGCCATATTGTCAGTAATAAGCTTTAATTACAGAGCACGTCGGAATGCCTTAAAAATTAATTTGGTAGAATTTTTTTTCCGTGATCGTATTTTTATAAAATTTACATATAGTCCAAATTTAGAAAAGAAGCTAATTTCAAATAAACACTTTAATAATTATGTAAAAAATTATTTTTTTTTGTAATTTGTTATTTATTTTGCAGCTGTTATTAATTTTTATAGTGATACAAAGTATCTAGAAAATTTCTCGTGTCATGTTGAATATATCACTCCGAAGGGATCGAATAAATAAAAAATCATCCACTTCGCGTTTACCCCGCGAATTATTTACCCCAGTGTAAGATTAATTATTTTAAAAAATTATTATATTTATACACAAACTAAAAATAAATATGTAATCAAAATGATTGAAGAAAGTTCAAAGTTAAATCTATATACATATTTCATAAAAATTACTTCTTTATGATACTGAAATTTAACCCTATACCCGATCAGTACCATTAGTCGGACACTTTAACTGATCGAAGCGTTTTTATAATTTTTATAAAAAAAAAAACTTCAAGTAAAAAAATTATCATTGATAAATACTGTTTTAAAAATCTCACTCAGGAGGCCATATTTTACATTAACGTTCGTTTGTTGGATTAAATGTATATGATTATATGTTATTCAGTATATATTCTTAATTTGTGAAGATTATAAATAAAGTAATATATTTTATAAATTATTCTCAAAATCAACCCGTGTAAAAATAAATTGTTGAGAAGGGTTAAAAAAGTTTTGGCTATTCTAAACTTCAAAACGTGACGCATCGACGAACTTTTTCTGAACGTTTTTCAAACATTAGAAAATTCAAAAGAAGAATCAATAAATATCCTAATATTATTAAGACATGCTAAAATAAGAAATGTTCAGAAATAGTTCAAAATCAGTTTTTTCTGAACGTATTTTCCACTGAGAAAAATGATGAAACCTAGCACTTTTAATGGAGCATCAAAAAAAGTTTACAAATGAGTAAAAAACATTACTTTGTACACGCTGAAAAGAAATGCTAACTATTGCCATCTTGCAATACAGAATGATTACCATCTGTATGTAATAATCATTATCATGCTTTTATGTTAGCTATTCGTTTCTCGTATAGTAACAATTACTATTGCCTATAGTAATAGTTACCATCTAGATAGTAATATTTCTTATGTCTGAAAAATTTTTGATTCTGCCTTTTAAGATGGTAATGATTATCATTACAGATAAGAATGGTTACTATCTAGATAAGAATGCTTACCATCTCCGATAGGAAAAGTTAACATAAAAGAATGAGAATCATTAAAATGTAAGGATGGGAATAGTTACTTCGTTAAGATGGCAAGTATTACCATTTTTTTCAGCGTGTAGTATTAAGTCAGTTTGTTTTTTTCTTTGTATTTTTAGAAATTCAAAAATCGTTTAAAAAAAGTTTGTCGTTGTATCAGGTTTTGAACTTTAGAATAGTCAACACTTTTTTTAACCCTTTTTCAACGAATTTTTTTACACGGTAATAAACTTATTATAGTTCAATTGGTATTGTTTTTGATGGAATAGGAGGCCATGTGTTGATCGAGTAATTGTACGTCACAACTTTTAGTGAGCAATTATGAATACACTTAACGACGTTATTTAAAAAAATTAATTATCAAGACTATCCTTCAAATTAAAATTTTTTTCGAATATTTAAAACTACAAAAAATTACTAAAAATAATGAGTTTTCATTTCATTTCCTAGTTTAAACCGACTGGTTTTAATATCACTTCAATGATAAGTGAGCGGGTAATGGATCCTTTACTTTATGAGATAAAATATTAAATTTTTTTTTTAGTTTTAATCAACAAAAATTTATAGCTAATGTATGAAATTAATAAATTGTATAGAAAAACATTAAACTTTCACAGTTTCATACTATAAAGAGTGACTCTGAAGGTGGTCAGTATAAAAATGTTGTCTTCATGTACGAATCCACATAGTCGAGGATATGTCTAGACCTTCCTGGAAAGGAAGACGGCGTTAGTTCGACTCTCCAGCGTACCCGTCACGCCCAACGGACTTGACTCTCACGAGCCAGCGTCATGGTACATTTATTATATTTCCACGTTTAGTTCTCTACGTTAACGTTGCGACGTGTGCGAGTAGGTAAGCCTATATAGTACTACCATACAAGCTACATATGCATGTAAACTATACTCTTCATACGTTTATCGTGCGTTTGGTTCTACACTACCACAGTCGTATAGTTAACGTCAATACGACTTTGACTTGGGAATTCACGTCGGCTCTTCGAGTTAAGAATTCACATCATATATTGGTCCAGAGTGTATGAGAAACAACCAAACACTGAGAGTTACTTCTCGCGCTTTGAATCGCGAGATTATTTACGAGCCAACTATATATAAGTCTTTCACGCGACCGGTTATCGTTTTTTACCTTTCCATCGTATTTTTAATATTTTAATTTTTTTTTGTTTTTGTTTATTAAATATCCAAATTTACTTTTTATTACATTCACATCTATTTGAATGAATTTAAAAGTGAATGAAGACTTTTTTTTACATATCATTTGAAGAGTCGGGAAGTTATTGGAGTCATCCCGAATTTTTTTTTTTTTTTTATAATACAAATTTAAAGAAATACATCAATTTAATTTGAAAATTAATCTTACACTTCTATATTTGAAAAAAAAAAATTCTAATTGTCTTCGCGAGAAGTTAAAAAATATATAATTGAATAAACAAAATGTGTGCGTGAGTGGTATCCAATTAAAGCAATTCAAAATTCGTTTTTTTTTTTGTAAAAAATTCAAATAATTAATAATTGTAAATTTTTTATCGACCACAAAATTGATAATATTTATTTTTTGTTACAAATTAATTTTAATTATAATTATTTACTTTTATTTATAAGTTTACACCACTGTGCTAAATTACAAATTACTGACTGAGATTCTAAATCAAAATTGTAAGGCCACGAGTTAATAAATTACCAAATTAATGTTAACTTCTCTGTGTTTCTAAGTTCCAATCATAAAATGAACGAAAAAATGCCTTAATAATCTATTGGTAGATCGCTGTCTCAATTAGCTTTTTCGTTTCACGTTTAGTGTCATCTTTATTGGTCAATTAGTTAAAGAAATGTCAGCAACAAAAAATTCAAAAAATGACCAAATTTCTTAACATTTGTTAAATAACATAAATTACTAATCTGAATGGTTATTATTTCTCGTTAGATCTATAGATCTATAGATAGATTATAATTAATTACGTGACGTATCGAAACGTAAGCGAGCATCTTTATGTGATTTATTTGAATAAATAAATTATAATTTGTTTTACAAATTTAACTTACTTATATTTTGTTGTTACTAAGTGATTGTACTTATGTATGTTGAGCAACTGAATGCACCTGACCAATTTTTTTCAGCTTTCTTTGAATTAAAATTTATTTTTTACGAATATTTTAACAAGTATTATAATTTAACATAATCAATTACAATGTAGCTAATAAAAATTTATGGAATAAAATTTAATCTAGTGGTTTGTCGAAATTACAATTCACATTGTAAATTTTATTCGGTATATTCGAAAAATTTCTGTTATTGGTAATGTTGATTATAATTCCATACAATCTCCATGTTATTATACCTATGGTAGTTTTTTTGTAATTTTCTATACAAAAAATACCGTTAAATTTTTTGAGTGTATCATAAATAAAATATTTTTGTGCACAGAGAGCCCAAAAACGTACGTGTTATATTTTTTCAAGCTCATTGAGCTCGAAAATAACGAGAAGTTTTGGGGCTGAACCGGAGGCTCAACCGGTTCCCAATTTTTTTTGTTAGAAAATTCTTTATATAAAATGGGTAATTAAAACTTCGTAAGTTACTTCAGCTATTATATAGAAAAATAATATTTTTTAGAAAATATTTATAGTTTTTAAAGTATTGATATTATACTTATTTCATAAAATTACATTTTAATAATTTTTTAATAAATATATATCATTTAAAAGTGTGTGAGTTGTCTACTTTCAACGCATCTGTTATCTACTTAAAGCTACATTGTAAGTTTAAATATAAGGTTTATATGTTTCAAAATATAAAGTTAATAATTTTTAACTTTCTCGAGATATGCATCATTATATACACATATCAATGAGTCCTGTATGATATTATCAAGATATATCAAACACTTGCAATACCACATTCTCTTATCATACAAAAAATTATATTCAACCTGAATATATTTATTTTCTCATAATTAATATGTCCAATCTAAATTTTTTTTCTACCTGTGACAAGTTTATTTAACAAAATTTAAAATGCCAATCAATCATTTGAATTTTATTTTGTTGATAATTAGTAATTAAATATGTATAATAAATAAAAATAGACTCTGTTTAAATAAACAATAAAATCTACTAATACTTGAATCTATCACTAAAAAATATTAAAACAAGAATCAGGAATAAATATATATTTACTCATCATACATTTATCAATACGGATGTTAAAATCAAACGAGTCATATTTGACGGCAGAATAAAATATTTCCAAGAAAAAATTTTTATGATCCATATTTTGATCGGCGAAAGGACCGAACTCTTTTGAAAAATAAATTTTATGTAGATTTTTTTGTTAGGTCAAAAAATATTTCAAATGTACCCGTCTTCTAACTTGTAATATATTTTATTTATAGTTTCTAATATTTATAGTATTTTGAATGGATATTTTAAGAAATACAATATTATATAAAAAATATAAAAATGAGGACTTAAAAATTTAGGGTATCATTCTAAAATTGGTTTCTACAAAAATGTCAAGGTTTACATTATAAACCACAATGTTTTTTAACTATACACAATAAATTTTTTACAGCGACTAGTCGAGGAAAGTTATGAATAGTATTGTTAATGATATAAGTATTTATGAAAAGTAATTAATCAAATCACTATTGATATTTATTTCTTATAAGAAAGTTTTCTTTCTTCGAATAGAGCAATAAAAATAATAAAAAGTGATTGTTAATCGCGATTAATGTAACACCTGCGCTATTGCTAAGATTTACTTCACATAAGATTTAATTTTTCCTCAAATAGAAGGCAAGATAGTCCCACTTTTTGCTCTATTTAATATAATAATACAAAATGACTATCATTTTTATGTTCAGTCAGATCACGAGAAATTTACAAACAATCGCTCGTCAATTGACGTCAAATATGATTTAGTCAACTTTTCGGTCAATTTTTTATAAAATAATTTCCTCGGTAATGTTAAATGTATGAGCACTTGTAATTGTAAGTAAACTGCAACTCATATCACTCAACATACGAACCGATGTTTTGATTTAAAAAAATTCGTAGAAAATTTCTCTTCACTTCTATCAAGATGCGAAATGACGGTAATAAATTTTTCGGTCAATTTTTTATAATATAATTTTATATAACTCATCTATAATTCAATTAATAACTCATATATTCTACAATAAAATAAAATTTCAGATTAAGTGATTGACAGATGTTTTTAAAAGTAATAAATATAACTAATTAATAAAAAACATATTTACCTGAAGAAATCATTCCGGCAAAATAATTTTGATTCACGTGAAAAACATTTTTCCTGAAGTTCGGTTCCACAATCGAAGCAACGCACACAGTCACCATGCCACGCTCGCTCCAAAACGTTAAGAAAAAATTTGTCCATTATTGGTTTCTTGCATCCTGCACACGACAGGAGCATTGCCAAACCACACCTCCCTGTAAAATAAACATCAATGTAATATATATTATTTAAGTTCTTTATGATTATTAGGGAAAGTTGAAAAATATATATACTTTAACATTAACATGAAAGATGTACAAGTGTACTGAAACTTTTAACGTCATTTTGTCATTAAAATATACTAAAAAAAATTATCGAATTATTAAATATGTTGTTCTACAAGAATTACAAACAGTATTTTCAAAAAATCTTTTCATTTTTATTTTCTCGTCTTTCGTATACCAAAAAAATTCATCAATAATTCAATGATTTTTCACTAAATCTTTAAAGTGCGATAAAAACGTACTATACTAAGGTGACATCAGAATTTATACTCGAATAATCTTATAAGTAAAAAATTAAAATCAATATTGATAGTAAATAGATTTTTTTTTTTTTGAGCAAAGTGATTTCGGAGTCACTCGGATTTTATATTTCGGTACAATATAAAATGACATTTCGTGGTATGGTTGATGTAAGTTCAATGGTAGTTTGTGGCTCAGGAAAATTGTATTAATGGTTTTTAAATTTATACTCTATACATATAATAAGAATAATAGTAGAAACAAAAATCAGTTTTCTAAAGTGTTCTAACGGTAAACTATTTCTTCAAAGACCAAATAATATAATGAAATATTTAGATTAGAGAAATAGATCATTTTTAAGAATAATTATTTTTAAATAAAAAATATACGCATGTAATAATAAAATAAACTACTTGTTATTAGTAGATTGTATAATTTTTTATAAATCATAAAAACTAAAAGAATTAATTTTAAAAAATTGTTGTAAATATCTAATTTACTTTGAAGAAAAAAATTTGTTTGAAAAAATGAATTATTTTGGGTAAAAAAAATGATTTAATTAATGTATGATATAATTTTATTATCGACATTTATTTTAAATTATGTAATTAATATTAATTGATATCAATAATAAAAATATTAATAAATCAAAAGTTTTATCAAATCATGCTATAGAAAATATATATGTATACATGTGGGTATATTAAAAAAATATATATTTTAATGTTATAATGATTATATTATGCAGTTTAATTTATTTTCACGGCAAACTTTAATGATGTTTTGAATATGTTTTTAAATTATAACTAATGTTGTATACATCAATAAATCAATTTATCAACATGTCTATAAATGCGCGTATCGGTCTACTGTTTCGAGAGACATGTCATCAATATACTGACTGTTTCTACTTAAACGTTAGCGCCTGTACACGAAATCGATCTGCTTTTCAGACTAGACATGTACCTTATCTACTGCTCCTTATTGAGAATTTGAGACACTTGCTTTATAATTTTAATAAAACATTTAAATTAATTTCCCAAGTGCAATTATATATAAGAATAAAAAGAAAATTTCCTATGATTAATTAGCCAAAATTTACTAAAAATTAGATAGACGAAAAAAAATTTTTTCTACACAAATGACACTTGCTACAAAAAATCAATTCTTCTTATCGGTATCAATTTAATTACACTGTAAAAAAATCGGTATAAAACTACACTACCCCGGTGTTAAAGTTATCGATGCGTCAAATTTTTCTCAGTGTTAAGCGGTGTTGAAAAAAAAAGTAGCTTTTTTGTGGGAGTATCGGAAGTCGAATTGTTTTCTAATTTAAAAAAAAAAAAAACTTTTTATTGTTTCAAAAATTAATGATACGACAGATTTGCCAATTTATGAAGACATCCAAAGAATATTCGTCCCCATTGACATTTTAATGGTATTGTATAAAATATGAGAAATAGATTTTTATGATTCAAGTCTCGTTACGAACTAAATCACCAGGAAAACAAATAAAATTATCAATGATTATAACTTATCATCTTTAAATCGGTTATTACCTTATGAAAAACGTAAGAGTTATGATAAAAGTAATTATTATATTGTTCTTAAATATTTTCCGAGGCGAAATCTAAGGCATACTTCGAACCTAAATGTGCATTGAAAACGTAAATTAGACTTTTTAAGACATAATCATTGTAAAAGTTTGCGATGAACCAACTTAGACTTATAAAGACATGCATTAGACCTACAAAGACATATGTTATTGTGAAACGAACGAGCTCAGAATTTTTGAAATCGACTCTCTGTTGATCTCAAGCTGTTTCTAGGTATAATTCTACTTCTAGAGGTGTAACTAATATACTGATAAAATCGTTGGATCACTTGCAGCAATTTTGTAGTAGCCTTTGAATTTTTTGAATCGACCCTCTGTTAGTCCCAGGCTGCCTGTGGGACCCAATATATCCTTGGGAGTCATTAGCCCACTGGAGAGATGACTGCATCACTTGCATCAATTCTCCAGTAGTCCGTGAATTCCATAATTTTACCTTTTTATAGTATTCCTTGCAAGTCCTTCTTTTAGGTCTAATTCATGCCTCTATAAGTCTAAGTAGGTTCAATTCAACCCTTTGTAAGTATAAGAAGGTTCATTCCAAGTTTTGAGAATGCCTTAGATTTCGACTCGGGTTAATTTGATGTGTTCAAAAATTTAAGCGATTTGTTCAGACTAATAAAAGTGGTATTGCTTATTTTATAGGTAATCAAATTATTTTAATCTCAATTAACGATAATTTCGTAATTCTATCGAAAAATTATTATTATTATTTTTTACTATTTTGTAAATCTTAAAATACTTGTACTCACATCCTTATATACTTCGATCAGAGTTAATTTATTCCGCATGCATGTACACCGTTTTAATACCGATTGAAGTAACACTGCTCGACGGTGTCAATTTATTTTAACACCGCTTTTTTTACAGTATCCTTGTATTATTTATAAAATCCTGTTCATAATATCATAATTTATCCTAATCGTGATAGAGCAGTTCTTATGCCTTATATTTTACTGTATAATTATAAAAATTCCCATGTTCCATTGAAATAAATCGTTTTATTCAATTTTATTTTTTTTTTTTTTTTTTGTATTTATAATTAACATGTGAAGTTTAACCGAGTTTTGGCCGTACTTTTCTTCATTTAAACTATTTTCAGACTTCGTTTCATAATTTTTAGTCTGGTTTTCGTCGCATCTTTAGATCAAAATCAGACTTTAGTTTCGTAATATTTAGCCTTCTTGGCATGACGGCCCACCCTTAAAAATTATTTTAAAAAAATATTTTTGTTGTACAATTTATTATTCTCGATTTAAATTAACATAAAAAAATTTTTTCTAAAATACGACGATTTTTTCTTTAAAAAATTTATAAAATAAAAATTTTTTTTGTTATAAAAAATAAATTTATTTCATTGGATTTTCTATATGGGTATCTTATTTTATTTGAATAGTCTAACTTTCCTAATCAACTCTAAATTTCAAATGAACCGTCGACAAAATTATTTTTGTCTTTACCAAATTTTTGAACTGGGCCGTCGTGTTCTGGTCTTCCCTATATTAGTAGAAGAATTGGACAAGAAAAAAATTCTTACTTAAAGCCATCTATCGAAGTGCCAAAAATGAGTCCAATTACAAGAGCAATCTTGTACACTGAGCAAAAAAAGGCCCGGACTAAACTAAAAAGTATATAATCTTTTGAGTCACCAATTATATTGAACAATTATTTTAATCAACTAGACATTTAACTTGACAAAATTAATGTCGCATACAAACAAAGTTTTATTGATATTTATTTTTACGACTCTCTAAAATTGAATTCGTAAAAATTAGTAAAAAAAAAAACAAAATGTTCACTATTTACTAGTAGATTTCGTTAACTAAAGAGTAATTATTAATTTTCACCATAAATATAATAAAAAAATTATTTTTAATAACAATATGATGATTTTTAGAGTAAAGGAATTTTTTTTAATTATATTAATAAATTATTACGATAAAAGATCATTTATTGATAAAAATTAATAAAGTAAATTCTTAAGTCAAGATTATTTGTCTTATGTTACCTAAAAGTCTTTTTTAACTCAAGGTACAGCTATCGTAGCAAAATACGTCCGGCTATATATAATAGCGATCTGTTTTGCCACCGCTTGCTCCAAGATGCTGTCGTCACTAAAGTTTATTTCTTACTAACTATAACTTTCAACTAGTTGTCTAGTATCGTAATAATCAGAAAACTTTATCGCGATGATCGAAATAATTTTTTTTTCGATGATAGTAATCAGTACACTGTAATAAATTGGGAGTGAATACGGAGTAATTATGAATTTTATTTCAATTCGTATCAATTCCGGCCTGGAGTTTTAATGTTAAAAATATAACTTTCCTTTGGAGTAATAAATCCGCTCCCACATTCACTCCAGATTTAATCCGCAAATTTTTACAGTGTAATTTATATAAATTAAGTGTCATTTATTACTAAGCACATATAATAAAGATTTAAATACTTGATATGTTCTCACGCAAATTTTTGGGGTGTAAGTTTTATTAAAAAAAGTTCTGCGTAACATAATCCATATACATTTAAAAGAAATATGGTTATTATTTGAATATGATAAGGATTTTTTATCATGATAATTTATGTATAAAAATGACTATATATTAATAATTAATACTTTTATAAATTAAAGTATTAATTATTAATTTATCATAAAATAGCCTCTCAGTAAAAAATTATAATTACTGAATCAAAATGATTGATTTGTTTTTAAATAGGTACGTATATATTAACTTCGATTATGATATTTTTTAATAGTATTTATCCTATATATGTATATAAATTATGTATTAAATTACTACCCATTTTTATTCATTAAATTTAATTACCTTTTTTTTATATTAAAATCATATATATGCATACAAATATGTAACATAGAATAATAAATATTATATTGTACAAGTTAAATGAGGCAGTTTTGTATTAAATGCATTTATTAAATATATTGTACATGTAATTTTTCAAATCTGGTCAATGAATGAAATTTCCCAATAAAATGTTATTGTTTAACTTAAAATTGAATTTCGTTTAATACACTGTAAAGAATTTACAAGGTGAATCTGGAGTGAACGCGGAGTAAATGATTTTTTTTAAATTCTCTTCCTTCACTCTCTAAACATGAATTCGTGAAAATAAGTGAATATTTCACTGATTCAAAGTGCAAATCGAACCACTAATTTCAAAAAGTGGTTCGATTGGCACTCCGGATTAGTAAATATTCATTCATTTCACTTATTCATGTTTAGAGAGCAGGAGTGAATTTTTTACTCCAAGAGGGGGTTTTGGAAAATATTAATTATATAAAAAAAACTCTGTAAAAATTATAAATCGTCGAAAGGCGAAATAGTTTTTAAAAATTATAAACTGATAATGGAAACCTTCATACTTATGAAGTTAAAGAAATAGACTTTATTTTCCATCATTAATTCAAAACTTTCCTGATATATAGCTTACATCAACCGTACCACGAAATGACATTTTATGATGTACTGAAATATAAAATATTCTGATAAAAACTATATGTAAAAACTTTGGGGAGTAACCGCGGATTGAAATAAATTCCAGATCACTCCGCTGAAAAAACAAAGTCTCTATTTACTCCGTATGCGGAGTGATTTTTAAAAAAAAACTCCGAAACTCCAAGTGACGGAGTGAATTCGGATTTAAATAAAATCAACATATTCACTCTGAATTCACTTCCGATTTTTACAGTGTATATACATATTTTATTTGATCTTCAAAGTTTTAAATGTTTATTTCTTCACTTCCTCACATGTTTTTATATTGTTGTCGTTAAAAACTTTTTCAAGTACATTGTACTTAATATTTTTGTTTATTTTTAAACCTAGTTCTTTACTTTACTAAGCCACTTCCTTCATCTTTCTTTATACTTTCATGAATTCCTCGCGGTTTTCTCTGATGGGCGGAGCTAGTCCCTTACTACCGGCGCTGTCATCCGAGCAACTACCCCTTCTGCTTGTTAACCCTCACATTCCCCTTTATCGACATCCTCCCTCGTGCGAATCACGACCTTTTACACTGTTCTTCGAACTTTCATACCGAATTTTATTCTAAAATATTTTATAAATGTAAATATGAATTTTATTTTTATTAAAAGTTATAAAAAAAAATCAAATTTTCAAATGTGTACTTTTTTATAAATTTTTATAGTTTTATTGCTATTTTATATGCTTATAAAATGTATGACTCTTATTTAAAGAAGTATGTATAGATGTTAAAAAAGTATATTAATTTATTTTGTGCATCATATAATAAAAGAACAATAGATGATAAACGCTGCTATTATTAAAACATATGTACCCTTGAAATAAAATCCAACGGGATGCAAATCATTCTCGCTATACGACTCAAGAAAGTTTATGATCTTTAATATATATAGTGACGATATATGGGCAAATATTATAGCGATAGGTGTTTATCGAGGTCGTTAAATATAAAAAATAAAAATTTCTGTTAATCGATATTAAATTGATACTTAAAAGTTAAAATTAAAAATTATTTTTCAAGTCTAAAATCTCAAACAATAGATTAATTGTTATAAATAACCATTAAAATTTTCATTAATAAATGTATATACTAAATACTTGTAATTAAAGTCTTATATTTTTAAAATTCTATCAAATTATATTTTACTTCTTTCTTTCAATAAAAAATTTCAATCAAATAAAAAAAATAAGAAATTCATATTATTTATCGTATTGAAAAAATTAATTGATGTCCTGTAATTTTTACTTTATAAAAAGAATTTATAAATCAGGGGTATATTTGATATTTTTTTCGAATTTTGATATTAATATATATTCTAGTTTAAAATTGTTGACTTAAATTCGAGAACACAAAAATTTTCATTCATAAATTAATTTCAAATTTAAGGGGAAACGCCACCGAACCTCTTTCTTACACTCAGAAAAATAAACGGGACTTTCTTTGTGGCACTCGTAGAGTAAATCAGAATTTTAAAACAATTTTTCTCGGAGACGAATTATAGAATTTTTGAATTTATGAAATTTTTAGCCCCCTATTAAGGTTTCAAAAAACGCTAAAGATTCTCTACTTCAGGTTTCCAGTGTTTGCCTGTGAATGAAATTTAATTGAAAATCGGTTAACTTTACCCCTTTAAAATAAGGAAAACTTTAACCACGTATATTTCATGAATGAAAATGTGTGTGATTTGTGAAAAATTTTTGTGTCGCTTTTTAAAAACTGTTGTACTGACATTGTCTACAAGTAATAACAAAAAAATGAGTAATTTCCCTGCAATACATTGTTATCATTTATCTATCGATCTTTTATTGGAATATATTTAAATTCCGCTGACACATCAACTAATACCTATGGTTGAAAATATCCGTCACACATATTTACAAATATTATCCTCACATAATTTACGATGAACAATATGAACAATTGAACATACATATATATACTTATTAGACAGAATAAAATCGTTTTAGCAATTTAATCGAAAACTAATGACTTTATATATTATTTGAAGAATCCAATTTCTCCAACTATTTTTATGAGAATATATTTGATGTTAATAATATTTTTAAAAGAGTACAACTATCAAAATCAAATCCAAGCTTGAATTTATACCGGTTATCTTAGAGTATAATATTGAAACGCGATTCATAAATCGAAAATAAAAAAAGTAAAAACGAAGGATTGCAAGATAATTTAAAGAATAAAAAAATGAAAGAATGAATGGGGAGTAAAATTGGCAGTAATTTAGGTATCTTACCAATATTATGGGCCTGGGTGAGAGCGAGGGGGGCACAACGGGAGCCTCCAAGAGTGGCTTCCCTTAATCGGGGGGTGCTGCTCACGGTGACCCCAGGGGCACCTCCCCCGGCCCCAGCAACCCCGTACCCCTCCACCTCCCCAGCCGCGGCAGCGGCCGCCCCCACCCCCACTCTCTCGGCGGTTAAGGGACCACTGATACGACCACCTTCCACTAACCCGAACCTTTCGAACGGTCCCGAGGGCCCCAGCGCACCCACTTTTACTGCAGTTATATCCGACACGCGGATCACTCACAATACACGCACTACAAATTTTTTAAATTAAACTCCAACACCGTAACACTAATATATCAAAAAATAAATAATAAATAATTATTTTACACAATAACAATTTATTTATATTTCTTATTTTTTATTTCATTTGCTGCACAAACACATGTTTACAATATATATACATATATATTTTTTTTTTTATTATAATAAAAATAATAATTTTTTTTTATTTTGGCAGCATCTAAAAAATTAAACCCACGATATTTTATGTAAAATCAATTAATTAATAAATCCAAATAATGTTGGAATCATTGAACTTGAAAAAAATATCATCATTACATTTTTTACTGAATTTTTATAAATTCTTATCACATTAAATCGTCATCACCATCACAATACAACAATAAATATATGATGCTCCATATTAAACGGATATTGTCACGAAAAACTTATTATGATTTTCAAATAGTATTTCCACAACAAAGTCCGACGGATAATTAGCGGCATACTTTATTCATATATTTTTTATATACATAAAAATTTTACTTTATACTTTCACAGTAATCCTTTTTTGTTTTGTTACAAATTTTATGTTTATATTAATTACTATACAACACACTAGTACATAAGTTCATATTTTGTTTTATAATAACAATATATTTAAATGTTAAATTAATAAACACGCGTTTGATGCCGGCGAAAATCGTGAAATAATTTAAGGGTTGAATAAACATAAGAAATTTCAAACACACTCGCTTCGAAGTTCGCCAGCCAACTGGCCGCACCTGGAACCGAGAACCCCACCTCGATATATGATGGGCTGAAAAGCCGCGGATTCAGTCACGCCCACAACAGAATCTGTATCCCATAGCGAGTCTTGGCTATTGGCTGAAAAGCCCGTAAAAAGGCGTATTTCTCCCCCGACAATATTCGACATCGGCTTTAGAATGGCTGCTGTACGAATACTAAGGAAATATAAACCTCTGAGAGGGAGAAATACTGGGGATGGACCAGCTTCCGTCCGCGACAGTAGCAAAGGATGGTGGCGGCTGCCGATGGTGCCGCCTCGTGACTGGTTAACTATCGATCCTTCGAGCAAAGTGAGTTTAAACACTAAGCACTATCAAAATGCTACAGGTTACTACGTCACACTTTCAAAAGAGAATAACTTCTCGTCAATGTTTTATGCATCTTCATTCTTTCAATTATCATTATTATTTCATTTTTTTTTATGCATCGTTTTTTCATCACTACGACCACCTTAAAAAAATTTTAAAACTTCCGCTTTGCTGAAAGATTTGCAGTAATTTATGCAACGTAAATTAATCCTTTCACGCATAAGAGACACATTTGTCCCCGCATAATTTTTCCGATTTACAATAATATACTGGCCAAATAAAATCTTTTTTAGATTTATAATTTTTAATTTTTGATACTTTTTCAAGTTTTCGCGGAACACCTTCACATGTAATGGTAAAATTTAGTAATAGAAAAAATACAGTGCGCTAAACGTCGCTTGCAAAATTGCACAAATAATACATGCTCTCCATGTGATGCTCATTTATGTTATACTTCAGATCGTAATTTTTTTTGTAGAATTTCATAATATTTAATATTATAAATAAGTATATATATTTAATAAATTGTATTTTCTGCCATAGTTTGTCTTTATTTTTCAATAAAAGCGCGAAATAATTTATTGTAATCAATTGAAAAATGCATACCTGAAGGCATAGAGGGATATATGTGTTCCCATTCCAAAAACACTAAAATATACCCAATTTCTGTCTTATGTATTACTTTTATATTGAATTAGATCAAAATAGATAGATATTAATAAACAAAAATATTTTTACTGTCTTGGAATAGTTATGAACGTGTAAGGGTTAATATATGAAAATATATTATTTGATTTAAAAAAAAAAATCAAACATTTTGTAAAAAAAAATATCAATTTGTAACAAATAATTGTTTTATCCTTAAAAACTAAAGTTTATAATTTTATACATCATAGAATCTCATAGATAACACTTATTGAAGTAAAAACCGCATAATTTTAGTGAAAATATCTAACTGCATCGTGTACAGGTGACCAATGCTTATTTTTTAACGTCAAAAAAAAATAAAAAATCACTAATGTAAGTCTTAATGTGAAGAAAATAAAAAAAAAAAAAAAAATGTTTACCACACCTGACTTCTTGGAAGACTTTGTAGTTATCCATAGTTATTATCCATCATTGCTTTGTGGTCAGAATAGCCACAAAACCAATGCCTGCGTGTACGCATATAACATCAAAGTACCATTATTTTATGCATATTTGATGATTACATCTAATTATTTCAAAATTTATATTTTAGCTGACTTTCTCTTCTTAATAAACTCATAATATTTTTAAAAAATTTTTTTACATCATTTTTTTCTCAAACAATTTAATTCAAATCTGAAACATTAAGTCAACTTTTTTTGGATACAAAATTTTTATTACATAAAAATAATACCAAAAATCTTACATACCTTTAAAATATTTTTTGTTTATTAATTCATTTTTGTTATTTGATAAGTATCAATACTTCATATTTTAAATACGTGTACTTTGTCTGACATTAAAGTAAAAATCTACTGAAGTATAATTATAGTAGATATAGTAATTATAGATCAGACAGGGAATATTTCGTAACTGGTCAGACATGCGGAATTTATTTATATCAATTAGTATCAATTTTTAATTCAATTAATTAATTAAGATAGAATGTTTTAAAGAATTTTTTCTTTTACCTCTTATCTTTGTTTCTTTAAAATATTATTGTAAATCTAAACATACAAAAAAAAATAACTTTTAGTGAACACTTGAAAATATTTAAAAAATAATAATTATCAGAAAATAATTATAAAATGTTGTTATAAATAATTATTAAATGTATTATATCCCTTCAGCTAATCAGTGATTTTATAGAACATTAGATGTAGTAAAAAAAATGTGAGTATATTTACAATTTTCAAAGGGACATGTGGTGTCACTCGGCGGATCTTTTTTAAAGTAAATTGATTACTTTGACTCATAGGATAATAGGCCGTAATTTAAATAAAATTAAATATTACTTCATTTAATACTTAAATTCAAATGATCCCGATGATCCTGAAGTTAGCAGACACAGTAATTTTTGGATTTTTTTTTATCAAATCAATTACAAAAAACCAAAAACTAAAAATATGCACATGTAGAAAATTTAAAAAACTGCAAGTGCAATTTTTTAAAATATTTTTTTTTTTATAATTTATTGTTTAAAAAAAATAAAAAAATTATTAGACGTCGGCTAAATTCAGTATCTTATGATCCCGCCGAATAGTTTTTTGTTTAACTTAATATTAAGAGGCCAAAAGTACGTAAATAAACAAAAACAAAGTACTCGGCATATTGTATTGTAAACTGAAAAAATTACTACTGTGATTTAATTTATTTTAAAAATTAAACAAGCAAGAACAAGATTTCTTATTTTACAATAAGATATGGAATGCACTAGTTTTTTAAAAATTTTATTTGTCATCATTTTATTGACATTTTGGGATAGCAGAAAATTGACTGCTAAATAATTTACTGCTAAATAAATAAAATAAAATACATATTATTACACAGAATTAACTACTACATAGTGAGTATTTTACAATCGCTGAAAACAAAGAGAGGAATTCTCCAAAGAAGTTGATGTCAGTAGAGTGTTGATTTATCAACCTAGCAATTATATTTCTAGATCCATGATAGATATACAATATCGGTCATTAATTCTTGCGCGGTAGCATAACATCGGGAAAAAAAAAACTTCTCTAAAGGAAAATATGTATCACTTTTTTATACAAATATTATCTATAAAAAAAAAAAATTGTAAAAAAAAAATACAAAATTTAAAAATATATCTATATTAATTAATTGTAAAATTATAAATATGTATTGTAAAATAAGTGAATAAAAAAAAGTCCCTATAAAAAAAATCTCTAGATTTATAAATCACTAAAAAAAAATTACAATAAAAAAAAAAATTCCTACAAAGAAACATTTGCATATCTAAACATCTACTTAAAAAAAATATATAAAAATGAAAATCTCTACAAATAAAATATCTATAAAAAATCGGCTGTTTCGGAAAATCTCTATAAATCATCACATGTACAAATAAATATCTGAATAAAGTATAACCTCGAGAACTGGAAGCATTGCCACCACGTGCTCATAATCATGAATAAGTTCGTGTTGTAATATATAAGTATAAATAATAATAATAATAAAAATTATGGTTATTATTATGTTATTAAGAAAAATATAATAAATAATTTTAAACTTATAATAAGTGACTTCGAAAAACGTGAAAGATTCAAATCTGATAACTCCAAAGCACTGAGCCTGTAATAATTCATATAATTTTAATTTTTTTAATTTTATTAGTTAAACTTTATTTGAGAATATCATAAAATTATTATTATTTATTTTATAATTTTTAATTTTGTTTGACTATCAAGCCGTATGCCAGGATTCGATGAACGTCCAAAAATCACTTTTCTTTTTTAACTTCCCGCTAAGAGAATCGACGATTTTCGAAAGTCGAGTTTTCATCAGATGTCGACGTTTTGAGGTCCTAGGAAGCTATTCTAACTATTTTCAGAATGATGTCCGAGTGTATGTATATATATATATATATATATATATATATATATATATATACTAATGCAAAAAATTAAAGGAGCAGAAAAATTTTATAAATTTTTTAGTGATTTTTGGAAGACTGTAACTTGGTGAAAAAAAATCGTATCGAAAATTTAAAAAAAGCATTTTATAGCTTGAAACCTCTAGTTTAGGTGTATTTTTTCAAAATTTTTTAAAAGCTCCGATTATTGCGCAAACATGAGAAATACCGCGAGCCAAAAAATTTCTAAATTTTTTTTTTTTTTCGAAGAGCCCACGGACCGCGGAAAAATTCTTTCAACTAAACGAATGCATACATCGTTTAGCAAATTTATTCAGCTTCAATTTGGTTTTTTTTTTAACCTCGTAGGACGATTTGTCGCAGAGATATCAGCCTTCAATTGATTATGATTACACAATTAAAGGAACAAAACTTGCTCCTTTCATTGTTTAGCTAAACGTTGATCGATGATTCCCAAAAAACGGTACGATAGATCAATTCAAAAATTTACAGGGGTCTTGGGGGTACATTAAGCTAAAAAAGTCCCTGGCAACATTATTTTTTTTATCGATATATGCAGAGTAGCGGTTGATTTACTAAAAAACCAAAAAAAGTCATTTTTTTGTACTTTCTTCTAATGGATGTTAAAAATAAAAAAAAATTTTTTTTTCAAAAAATGATGACAGGATCTTGTAGGGAATTTATTCAAGTTTTTAACGCCGCCCTTCAACTTTCTGTGCGATCATTGGTACCTGAAATATCGAAGATCAAAGCCAAAAGGATCACTTTCTATTTGAAGGCTGATATCTCTGCGACAAATCGTCCTACGAGGTTAAAAAAAAAACCAAATTGAAGCTGAATAAATTTGCTAAACGATGTATGCATTCGATTAGTTGAAAGAATTTTTCCGCGGTCCGTGGGCTCTTCGAAAAAAAAAAAAAATTTAGAAATTTTTTGGCTCGCGGTATTTCTCATGTTTGCGCAATAATCGGAGCTTTTAAAAAATTTTGAAAAAATACACCTAAACTAGAGGTTTCAAGCTATAAAATGCTTTTTTTAAATTTTCGATACGATTTTTTTTCACCAAGTTACAGTCTTCCAAAAATCACTAAAAAATTTATAAAATTTTTCTGCTCCTTTAATTTTTTGCATTAGTATATATATATATATATATATATATATATATATATACATACACTCGGACATCATTCTGAAAATAGTTAGAATAGCTTCCTAGGACCTCAAAACGTCGACATCTGATGAAAACTCGACTTTCGAAAATCGTCGATTCTCTTAGCGGGAAGTTAAAAAAGAAAAGTGATTTTTGGACGTTCATCGAATCCTGGCATACGGCTTGATAGTCAAACAAAATTAAAAATTATAAAATAAATAATAATAATTTTATGATATTCTCAAATAAAGTTTAACTAATAAAATTAAAAAAATTAAAATTATATGAATTATTACAGGCTCAGTGCTTTGGAGTTATCAGATTTGAATCTTTCACGTTTTTCGAAGTCACTTATTATAAGTTTAAAATTATTTATTATATTTTTCTTAATAACATAATAATAACCATAATTTTTATTATTATTATTATTTATACTTATATATTACAACACGAACTTATTCATGATTATGAGCACGTGGTGGCAATGCTTCCAGTTCTCGAGGTTATACTTTATTCAGATATTTATTTGTACATGTGATGATTTATAGAGATTTTCCAAAACAGCCGATTTTTTATAGATATTTTATTTGTAGAGATTTTCATTTTTATATATTTTTTTTAAGTAGATGTTTAGATATGCAAATGTTTCTTTGTAGGAATTTTTTTTTTATTGTAATTTTTTTTTAGTGATTTATAAATCTAGAGATTTTGTTATGTCCTCAGTGGCCTCAGGTGCCTCCACCTGTTAATTAATTAGTGAACTTGAGATCCATAAATAGGCGCGCATTTAAATTTCATTTGAAATTATATATTAACATCTTACAACACTTATTGCGTCTTATCAATATTTAGTCAATAATTTAAATAATAAATCGTCGTGGCACATACTTATTAAATTATATATTTTTATTATAAGAAACTTTAAATAAATAGATAAATAAATCTTTATTTTGTATTCAGAGAAATATAAATACAGTTTGAGTGGTCTTGGAACGTTTCCTGTCACCCGATACTTAAAACCTAAACAAAACACACGCATAAAAATCATGAATAGGCCCTTGTTCTATAGTTAACAGTAAATATGGTTATAAACAAATGCATACTCTATAAACAAATAAGAAAAAGATATATTTGATAAATAAATGTTACTTATAAATGAAAACCATATCACAAGAACTCAATTATTATTGTTAACATATATACATATTAAATAAAGAGTGACTCGTATAATAAATAAATTAATAGAAATATAGAAATATAACATTAGAATAACTATAATGATGTTTCACGATAAATGATAATGTCAATCGTATCAATTAATTAAATATAGAATAATTATAAAAGAATACACCTCTGATAGTCTAGAATATTTAACTGAAAGATTGTATCCAAATACAGGAAAATAGAATATAAATAATATAAGTAATAAGTAAAGTCATAGAATGGGTAAAGTAAAGAACGTAAATATGTAAGTTTATGTCTCGAATTAGTATTAGTAAAAAGTATAAGTATATTTGGTAAAGAACATGGATATATATATATATATGTATATGTGTGTGTATGTATGTATATATATATGTGTATATATATATATATATATATATATATATATATATATATATATATATATATATATATATATGTATATATATATGTATATATGTGTATATATATATATATATGTATGTATGTATATGTGTGTATGTATGTATGTATGTATGTATATATATATATATGTATATTGTATGAGCCTGAGTGTGAACATGAGAGTAGTGGGGAGAAGTTGGAGAGTAGAGGTCAGAGATCTCTCTGCCGTCTGATGTAACTTCACTTCTCTCCGAGAACTATTGACGAGCACAACTGTTATTACTGATCAAATCTAATCTACACTTTATAATAAAACTCAGTCTTCAGATAAAAGTTATTTTATCAATTACATCTATCCTTATCCATAATTTCATTATTTCATATTAAATAATAATCATAATTATCATCATCATCATAGTCAACAATAAATTTATCACTGTTTTCAAATTCAAAATTGGTCCCGCGTGACAACGAACTGCCCACTGTCCAGGAGGTGGCGTCAGCTCCGATCCTAGTAACCTCCCAGGACATAACAACTGGTGACAGCGGTGGGATTGTCACATCAACTGGGATCAACGCGAATCTGTAGACTCAACAGCATTCTGCAAAAACCTGATTGGTCCATCAACGTTTTGAAATTCAAAAGCACCATCGAGCGTATGTTCTGCATCTCTCCCGGCGTTCCAGTAAATTCATCGGCGATCTCCTGCTTCCAGAGGGTCAATCCAACTGCAAGGGGTCATCTACGAGGAAACTTCGGGCTGACAGAAGATATTAGTGAAGTGAAATTGTGTAGTGCGATATTAAAAAGGGCAATTTCGCGAGTGAAAAGTGAAAAGTGATTATTTTTAAGGTATTTTATTTGTATAAATTCTGCAATCTGTAAGTCGTTTTAGAAAGTATTATTTTATATCAAAACTAAAGTCATTTTTAAGGAAATCCTGTAACTATTTACATATGAAATTCAGTGATTGTTAAGATTTTGATAGTTTGAAAATTGCTATTAGAGATAAGTTTGCGTCGAAATAAGTACACATTATACTATTTTTGTATTGTTCACAATTCCATAAACTTTATAATTATAATTTAAAGTTCAACTGTAATTTGATATAGGATTTCCTTAATATATTAAACATAGTAATCAGATAGAATCTAGACTATAGAAACATTAATATAATTTGAGGCGAAAATGTCTAATTTAGTGACTCCAGACGAACGTATTTTGGACGCGAGCACTGACGTGGTGATTGGTTCTATCGACATTCTGAACACTAATAATGACGATTTTTCTTCTACCTCCTCTTCTACAATCCCTAACAACGTGGCAACCCCTGTTCATGACCCAAATCGCGTAACAATCGAAACAACATTTACGCGTAACGGAAACAATGAACATAATTATGCTACTAATAATTTAATTCATACAGATAATTCTCAATTTTTGAGTATCAAAGACGCTATAAACCTTATACCCATATTCAATGGAGAAAATATGCCGGTCAATAATTTTATCGAACTTTGTAAGCAAACCGTGAGTCTAATACATCCATCTGGTAAATTGTATTTAACTCAGTTGATAAAATCTCGTATCTCGGGTAAAGCCAGCAAATATATTTCAAATCAATCGGGATTAACATTTGAAGGGGTTTTGGGAAGTCTTAAAAGAGCTCTAGCGCCGAGTAGAACTCTATCTCAATGGCAATCATTACTGTCTAATATTTATCAAAAAGATGGTGAAATTATCGTAGATTATGTCACTAGAATTAACGAAATTGTTCAAGGAACGTCAGAAGTAATTATTGATAAACATTCGGGTGAAATACGAACCGGGTTATTAGCTAGTACACAAGAAGGAGCTCGAGATAGTTTCATACGGGGTCTTAGGGGAGAGTTGGGATTATGGGTTGCTAGTCAAAAACCTCTTACTCTGTCGCGAGCAGTAGATCTTGCCGTAGAACTAGAAAAGGAGTTGGAACAAAGAAATTCACTTTTTAAAATACATTCCTATTGTAGTAATAATCCTTACCCTGACCAATATTCCATCGGTAGTTCCCAAAATCATATAAGAATTTCGAGCAATAATTATGGAGATAAAAGGAACTATAACAATAATAGACCGCCGCAGGAATCATCAACTAAAAACCATCAAGCTACCGTACGGGTAACTCAGACACATAACAATGGCAATATGAGACGACTTGACCATAATTCGATTAATTGTTTTTCTTGTGGAGGCCGAGGACATTATAAAAAAGACTGTAATAACTCCATGAGGGTAATTTGCTCAATATGTTCTAAGCCTGGCCATCTCGCGCAAGTCTGTAAAAATAGATTTACTTGGGTTAGACAAAATAACACAACCTCAAACCAAAATTTCAATGCATACAACGACCAACAAACTGACAATACAGCCCATACAGAAGACCAAATGGAACAACAACTTAGTGAAAATGACGCTTCCATAAGACTCACAACAACAAAGCATATTACCCCACCGTGTATAACTATTACTAGCGATGAACTACTTAATTTAGAGAAATTCTAATTTTTGATAGATTCTGGAGTATTAATTATAAGCCGATATTAATTTATTCTCCAGCTCTCCACTTTTAAAACCTTTCATCGCGACAACAAACACTTCCTTCTATACTCTCGGTACGATTCTCAGCCAAAAAGACATTAGAAAAGACTTTCCTACCACTCTACCTCTGAACTCCTGAAAGTCACAGATCATAAATCATTAGTGTGAGCTTATAGAATTAAAATTCTATATCCCAACTCCTACATTGGTTGCTGAAATACGGAAATATGAATATGAAGTCATTAATAGGGAAGGGCAATTGAACGCTAATGCTGATACGCTCTCTTGAAACCCCGTTGACATATAATTAATCAATATATTATTGACTGAGAACACAAAGTTTGGGAAACCACTTCTTGAGGATAAACTCATAGGAAATAGTAAGTTGAGTAATGGCATGAATGATGAAAAAAAAGAGATAAAAAAAAGAGAATGTGAAAGAAATTATGGCATCGACTCCCAGGGGTTGTTGGACAACCCCCTCCAAATATAGTGGCGTAAACAGCAAGTTTATGGCTACCCTTAGCACGTTGTGCAAATATCTGAAGGATAGAGATGCCTTCCCGACGACTCGCCGACCTGACGTTGAGGCGGAAAGCGAGCCTCGAACGAGGACAGTACTCTCTTCCCAGGGAGACGAGTTGTTGGATAAGAATGTGGCATCCCTCTTCAGAGGGGCTTATCAGCCCTGTCCCTTTGGGTGGTTGGACCACCCAGCAGTTGTTGTACCGAGCTCGGATGTCGTGTGGGGGTTTGAGTCCCCCATGCATGAGATGCCAGAGAGGACGTCCTCGCCTGAAATGTATGAAAAATGAAAGAGACATTATAAAAATGCATGCTTAAGTACTAACATTAAAGTTATCTAAAAGAAGTGAAACTAGTTTATATTTACATATTCTGGAATCTGCAACAAATGTTTGCAGTCATAAATATCTAGTTTTCTTATATCCGGTTAAAACCAACCTTCCTGCCAATCCTTTTAATGACAATGATACTTTTCCTGAACCGATTTTAAATGAAGATCTTTATTCCTCAAACGATAAACCTGACAAAAACCCTGAAAACCCTGAACAGCTGACGAAAAGAATCAGAAAATCAACCTTACTTGTTGTATATTCGGAGACTGGGGATGGAATATTGACAGAGGGAGACAATATTGCTCATTTCTAGTCTGCCGATTATAAGTCAAGAAACACAAATAAAAGTTGCTGAAAGTCTAGACAGAGCTAAATTCGAATCAAAAGAATAGGACGACCCTAATAGGTTTTCCAGAGAAGATTGGGTATTTTTTGTAAATGACGCGAAAACCAACGAACTTGATCCTAACTATACAGGTCTTTATAAATTTACCGAAACCTGGAATAAAGAAACGTAGCTACCCAATTCACCACATCACGTACCAAAGTTGTTCATACAAACAAATTCAAATTAGCATATCTGAAATAATATAACATAATTAATAAGAAATTCTAAGTATAACTTGAATAAAATTTTCATAAAAATTCGTCAAAAGACTATAAAAATATATTACCTTGTTGATTCGTACAATACTTCATAGCCTTGATTTTAATTTTGCTAACATATAAACACCGTATTAAAAACCACAACGAATTGAGGAAAACGTAGTCTTGCGCACAAAAAGGGGACAGAGAAAAGTACATTATAAGTGTATATAACAGATAAACTTATAAGTATCTATGTAAAACTATACTTACATGTACAACGGCTAAACGTAAATATTATGTATAACCTGAGTTAATACCTATTGTTAGTTTAAGTCATGAAAAATTATTCTTTTGAAATTGTGAATGTGCGACTACGATTTAACACCCAGTAATAGAATTATTTATCGATAATTTTCTTGCAAGATATTCATTTCATTCTGAAATAGTCATTAGCTATCATTACATATCATTATACACGCATGTACAAACGAAACAAAAATTCGACAAACGATATGTCGAATTTTCATTAACGGGGGAGGTGTTATGTCCTCAGTGGCCTCAGGTGCCTCCACCTGTTAATTAATTAGTGAACTTGAGATCCATAAATAGGCGCGCATTTAAATTTCATTTGAAATTATATATTAACATCTTACAACACTTATTGCGTCTTATCAATATTTAGTCAATAATTTAAATAATAAATCGTCGTGGCACATACTTATTAAATTATATATTTTTATTATAAGAAACTTTAAATAAATAGATAAATAAATCTTTATTTTGTATTCAGAGAAATATAAATACAGTTTGAGTGGTCTTGGAACGTTTCCTGTCACCCGATACTTAAAACCTAAACAAAACACACGCATAAAAATCATGAATAGGCCCTTGTTCTATAGTTAACAGTAAATATGGTTATAAACAAATGCATACTCTATAAACAAATAAGAAAAAGATATATTTGATAAATAAATGTTACTTATAAATGAAAACCATATCACAAGAACTCAATTATTATTGTTAACATATATACATATTAAATAAAGAGTGACTCGTATAATAAATAAATTAATAGAAATATAGAAATATAACATTAGAATAACTATAATGATGTTTCACGATAAATGATAATGTCAATCGTATCAATTAATTAAATATAGAATAATTATAAAAGAATACACCTCTGATAGTCTAGAATATTTAACTGAAAGATTGTATCCAAATACAGGAAAATAGAATATAAATAATATAAGTAATAAGTAAAGTCATAGAATGGGTAAAGTAAAGAACGTAAATATGTAAGTTTATGTCTCGAATTAGTATTAGTAAAAAGTATAAGTATATTTGGTAAAGAACATGGATATATATATATATATGTATATGTGTGTGTATGTATGTATATATATATGTGTATATATATATATATATATATATATATGTATATATATATGTATATATGTGTATATATATATATATGTATGTATGTATATGTGTGTATGTATGTATGTATGTATGTATATATATATATATGTATATTGTATGAGCCTGAGTGTGAACATGAGAGTAGTGGGGAGAAGTTGGAGAGTAGAGGTCAGAGATCTCTCTGCCGTCTGATGTAACTTCACTTCTCTCCGAGAACTATTGACGAGCACAACTGTTATTACTGATCAAATCTAATCTACACTTTATAATAAAACTCAGTCTTCAGATAAAAGTTATTTTATCAATTACATCTATCCTTATCCATAATTTCATTATTTCATATTAAATAATAATCATAATTATCATCATCATCATAGTCAACAATAAATTTATCACTGTTTTCAAATTCAAAATTGGTCCCGCGTGACAACGAACTGCCCACTGTCCAGGAGGTGGCGTCAGCTCCGATCCTAGTAACCTCCCAGGACATAACAATTTTTTTTATAGGGACTTTTTTTTATTCACTTATTTTACAATACATATTTATAATTTTACAATTAATTAATATAGATATATTTTTAAATATTGTATTTTTTTTTTACAATTTTTTTTTTTTATAGATAATATTTGTATAAAAAAGTGATACATATTTTCCTTTAGAGAAGTTTTTTTTTTCCCGATGTTATGCTACCGCGCAAGAATTAATGACCGATATTGTAGTTTTTGCTTGGCCTTTCAACCGATAGCAGCCTTCTTGTTCTTAAATCAGTCTTTAAGAAGATAAAAGCAAAGTCGGCCAGAATTTCAGGCGCATCTATCATTTTATAAATTAATTTTGTAAATTGCAGAAATGCTTTGTATATAAACAAATAAATAAATAAGCTCGATGATTATCATAGAAATAAAACTATAAAAAAATAATTATATTTAAATTTTTATAATAAAAGAGATGGAATCATAATCCTGTAAGTTCACCACTTTTTTTAAATTAATAAAAATTTTGATCTTCAAATTCAATAATGATTGTGAATGTAGCAGACATGAGACCAATTTAAAATTATAAATAAATAGAGTAAATAATTAAAAAAATAACATTTATAAAAAAAGCACTTATTAATTTTAAAATATTTTAAATGCGCATTTTTTTCAAATTTTATTTTATCAATTATTTACTCTATTTATTAATAATTTTAAATTTGTCTGATGCCTGCTACATTCACAATCATATTCAATATTATTAATAATTTAATTTATTTATTAAGATATAAAAATATTAAACATTATAATAAAATATTGATTTTATTTAATAAAATTGACATAGTGTGGAATATAAACTATCGCAGTTAAATACAACATAACAATTACTTTGGAATGTCCAAATTTTTTAATACTATTATTTATAATTTGTACTACACACTTTCGTATTGTCTCAACAAGCTTAAACAATCTAGTTATTAACTATTTATCATCCATTTCTTTTTGCGGATGATAACCAGTCCATTGCCTATATGTAGAGTCCATAGTTCTTTCAACTCCATCATCAATAGGACGAATTATAAAGGGAATAGAAATAAGTCCAACAACAGTTGATACCCATGGGTTTCTCATAACTGGATTTTTAGCTTTTTTTTGCAGAAAACGAACACCTGCACAAATTCTATTTATAACTAGACCAGGAATTATCACTGATGCAAAACTTTGCCATATCAATGTGTCAGATGCAGATAAAATAATACGTTTATTTTTATCTTCCTTTCCATTTTTCTGATATACATTAATTAAATATATATATTATAATAACTATAATTAAAATCATAAATAAATAAAATAAAATAACACTTACTTCATGTTCTTTGATTCCTTTGTGTGCAGTATCAGCAATGACATAACCACTAGCAATAACATAACTCATCCAGACAATTGATTTAGGAACAATACTTCTAAAAGCTTCACCAACTTCATTTGTGTAACCTAAAATTTATAAATAAACTCATGTTATTATTTGTATTAAAATATTTGAGACATTTTTTATATTTATAATTTACCCAAATATCGTAGAGAAGTATCACGAAAAATATCAACTTCAGGATTCTGATTCTCCATTTTTATTTTATTCTCATACATATTTAATTTTTAATTTATTTGTGCTAAATTATTTGTCATAAATAGATACACAATTTATGAAACAATTAATAACAATTTTCAATACTCTCAATGTTATTGATTATGTTTGCCGCCATTTTTCATATTGCACACAAGAGAGATAGCGCAATCGACGCATGCTAAGTTTCAATGAAGCGAAAAAAAAATTTAAGCAGTCATCAACTATTTTCAATGATGATAAAATTCAATTTATTGTTTAAAAAAATGTCAATCAATTGGTTAATAAAAATTCTGATATTTAAATAATTTATTTGATTTATCAACTGATCTAGCCATGAGTGCGAATGTAACAGTTATGACATAATTACAAATTTCAAATAAATTAATTATTTAAAATAATGAAATTGAAAAAATTTTGGGTACTGATTTTTCAATTTTTTAAATATGCATTTTTTCAAATTTTTCTTTACTTATTTATTCAAAAATTTAAAAAATTGCTAATTGTCACAAGTATGAATGTAGCAGACATCAAAAAAATTTAAAATTATAAATGAATAGAATAAATAATTTTAAAAATGCACTTATTAATTTCAAAATTTTTTAAATGCGCATTTTTTTAAATTTTATTTTATTAATTATTTACTCTATTTATTAATAATTTTAAATTTGTCTGATGTCTGCTACATTCACACTCACATAAATTAATTAATTAAAACAATTAATAAGGAAATTGAAAAAAATGCGCCTACTGATATTTCAATTATCTAAATACGCATTTTTTAATTTTTATTCTGCTAACATTTTATTTATTTATTTAAAAATTTGAAAAATTGCCAATTGTCAGCTATATTCACATTTATGACAGCGCAGCTAATTTTAAGCAGTAGAAAATTTTAAATAAAAATGACCCCTAAGGTTACTAATCCATAAGGTATAAGGTTAGCTTTTACTCACAAAGCAAAGCATCGGCATCGTGCATCAGAATATAAAAATATTACAAGTGAATATACGCAGAAACAAGCAAGTAAGCAAGAGGATCAGTGGTAATCAGGTGATAGAATTTATTATTTTTAACGAAAGACATTTAATAAATAAAACAGTTATTAAATTTTATTTATATTTGTAGTGTTGTGTTGAACTTATATTTTAATTATACATAATAAAATTTAACACCGAATTATTGTTATAAGTTAACACGCAGATACTGAATAATAAATGTGACTATTGGCGGCAAAATTTTCAATTAAAAATTAACCGCATGGAAAAATACGCATAAAAACGTAATATACATATATTTAAAGTTGTGTTGACAAATTGTAAGCTGTTTGATATAATATATGAATTCTGCAGTATTTATTGTGCAAAAATTATTCTTCAATATGCTTCACAAAACTCCAAGACCATTAGTTTTGTGTGGTCCATCGGGATCTGGAAAGAGTACGTTGATTAAAAAATTATTTGATGAATTTCCAGATAAATTTGGTTTTTCAGTTTCACATACAACAAGACAGCCAAGACCTGGTGAAGAAGATGGTAAACATTATCATTTTATAAGTAAATCTAAAATGGAAGACGAAATAAATAAAGGTGAATTTATTGAAACTGCTGTATTCAGTAATAATTTATATGGTACAAGTAAAAAAGCTGTTGAACAAGTTATTAATAATGGAAAAATATGTGTTTTGGACATTGACATGCAAGGTGTTAAACAAATTAAAAATACAAAACTTGATCCATTGCTTATTTTTATAAAACCACCGTCTGTTGAAGAATTGGAAAAACGATTGAGAAACAGAAAAACAGAAACTGAAGAATCATTACAACGTCGATTAAATTCTGCTATCGAAGAAATAAAATATGGTGATGAACCAGGTAATTTTCATCGAGTAATCGTCAATGACGATGTTGATAAAGCTTACCATGAATTACGTGAATTTATTTTACGGGAATTGAAATAATTATCTTCAATCAGTGGTTTTATTTATTTATTTATTTTTAATTTTTATTAAGGAACAAAAACTTTATTATTTAATTAACAGTAATTAAATAGTTAATGATACAACGATCAAAATTATCAAAACTTTTAAGTATTTATTGACATGCCTTTTATTTTATATTAAAATATTTAGACAATAAATAGTAATCACATTTATTAGACGTATTTAAAAATAGCATTTATTTTTAAATAAATTTTACACAAACGATATATTAATTAAATTAACAATCATGTTTATTTGTTTTATAATTACTTTATTATTTTATATTTTGTAATTTAAATTGTAAAAAAATAACCTGAGATTGTTCACCAAAAAAAGTTGTGTTCTAGTAACAAGTAATTTGTTACAAGAAATATTTTTCAATAGACATGTTAAAAAAATATAAATAGATTTAAAAAAAAAAAATCACTATGCAAACATATCGACGTTCTAGTTAGCAAATTGTCTAACTCCATTTCAGAAAATTCTCCATTTATGCGAGAAAAAAGTAATTTAAAAATTTTTTTTTTTCATCAAAAAATCAATTTCATACCTAGTAAATGTATAATATTTTTGTCTAGGTTACTCAAATAATATTTTTATTAACTATTTCTATCTGAAAATTGCACAGAATCACCTACTAAAAAATATTAAGTTAGACAATTTGCTAATTAGAACGTTGATATATTTAATTTAAATATCGTAAATTATTTTTTTTGGTGTAGTAAACACAACTTAAACTTATCATAGTGCAAATAAAGTTATAGAAAGATAATAGAGGTATTAAATTTTAATTTATATTAGTAGTAATTAACTGTACACTTTTCCTCAATGCTGGTTTATGTAAAATAGTCATATAAATTTAATGAATTATCAACAACAATACATATTACTTGTAGATTATGTAAATCTATTCACAATTTCAACAATTGCATATGGAAAATTATTTAAATAGTAAAGCAATTTAACATCACATGCTTATTATATAAGAGTATTATTGTGAATTATTTAGATCTTAATATTCTAGTCGAAACTCGGAAATAGGAGAGATTTCTGATGTCACTCACAGACACCTCAAAATATAAGTCATCAACCAGGGGTTGATAAGAAAAAAAATAAAGACACCCCCAAAAATAGATTTATCGTAAATATTTCATAAGAAAAAAAAAGTTGTACAAAAAAAAATTCACATAAAAAAGTATAGGAAATTATTTTTATATCTAAAAAATAACACGTAATAGTTTTTTTAATTTCTGAACTTGAATATACTGAATTTTTATGATGATACGCCACTGAAGAAAAAGATGTGCACATATAGTTGTGGTATTTTTTTTATCAACCCCTGAAGTGATGACTTTTATTTTGGGGGATATTTGTGGGTGACATCATAGACTTTCAATCAAACTTACACCAACTTTCGATGTCTCCTATTGCCGAGTTTCGACTTAACTATAAATTTATCAATGTGCTATATTAGTGATTGAGATAAAGCAATTAAATCATTAAGTTATTATTTAACTTAGTAATTAAATTTAATAACTTGCATTGGCTTTAAAAATAGCAAAACGTAAATTTACATTAAATAGATAAAAAATTATTTTTTTTTTTTTGTTGTAAAACATCATTTCATGAAAATTGTACATGGTAGTTAAGTTATTAATAGTTGTAATATTATTGAATGTGAAAAGATTCAAATTATAAATGTAATTAAATTTATTGAAAAATAATATACCTGTTGAGAAATGAAAATAAATTTTAAAAAATATTTTAAACTAATTTAAATTACCTCAAAAAATAAATTCATACATATCCATTTAATAGTCGTTAAAGATTTATAAATATTATTTTTATTGTACATAAGTAATCTATAAATAATCATTTTTTTTTTAATTTAAGGGGGGAAAGGGGTCTGAGATACAAAAAAAGAGCATATTTTTGTGATGTTTTTTTCAGAGTACCTTCTTTATTAAAATTCTTTAAATTTGTGACATTCTTAAGCATTATTGTAAGAATATTCTACTAAATTTTCATTAAAAAATATTGAAAAATGAGCCAGTGATAGTGGGGAGAACCGAGTCATCTTAAAAAAAAGTATCTATGCTGTAGGCAGGATAGCTCCATGGCTGCTTCATCTAAAATTAAAAAACCAAAAAGGTTTCTTTAGTACATAAGTTTATCTTAGATTTGAACGAAGGAATAAACAAAATATTCATTTTTTAATTTTCGGTAATGGTGCAATCAAAAAACTGCTTCTTTTGTTTAATTAAAAAATAAGTAGTTATTGAAAAAAAAAAAAATTTTTCGATCAAATCTAAGATAAACTTATGTACTAAAGAAATCTATTGCACGACTCATGATGCAAGGCATCAGAGTGTGCTTTACGATCGAAATTTGGTTTTTTTATTTCAGGTGAGGCAGTCATAAGTTATCCTGCCTACGGCATGAAGACTTTTTTTTTTAGGTGACTCGGTTCTCCCCACTACCACTGGCTTATTTTTCAATATTTTTTTATGAATATTTAGCAGAATATTCTTGAAATGATGCTTAATAATTTCACAAATTTCAAGAATTTTAATAAAAAAGATATTCTGAAAAAAAAACATCACAAAAGTACGCTCTTTTTTTTTGTATCTCAGACCCCCCCCCCCTACATTTTTACCTTGGACTGAGGTTTAAAATTATCCAAATTCTTTAATAGTATTAAACGTCATCATGACATTGTAATTCTTCAGCTTGTCAATAAAAATAAGTATTGAATAAACTTATCGTAAATTTTTGGCATTAAAAAGGTTATTATCATTTTTATAAAAAGTATTACAAAAAATTTTTGTTTATTTTTATTCATAAATTGTTGATATTAACAAAAGTAAATAAACACTTGAAATTTTTATTTGCATTTATCGTTGATGAAAAATAAATATTTCTAATCTACTAATAGCTATTATTGATCACGTTTACAGAGCTATTATTTCTTTTATTTGCATAAAAATAATGATTATTTACAGTCTTTTTTTTTTTTTTAATCAGTTATCGAACTGTTGACTTTTTGAATAAAATAGACTTAGCTCAATATTTTTAGAGTTAGTCGGTCGTTTAATTCAAATTATCCATAACTTTTCCATTTATTTAATTCTTAACAATAAAATCATTTTTATTCTTTTTTTTTTTTATTTATCTAATAGATAATTTTTTAATCAAATGAGATATAATTGTTTTGATAACTTCATATAAATGTATCTGATCATGGTAGTAGTTTATTTTTATTCTTTCTATATAATTTGTATAATGTATCAATATAATAGACGAATTATTAGAAAATAAAATACTTTTATTAATCATTAATAGTCACATGGGCCCAGAAGTTCCCTAAGAAATTTTAAATTCAAGAATTCACAATATCAAACTTTTTATAAAAATACGAAATACTTTTTCCGTGGAGAATTTAAAGCTCTACAAAATGGCTTTATGAAATTTTTCAGATAGTTCAATATTTATTGATATGTTTATAAAATACTAATTATACTTTTTTTTTTTTAATTTCCAAATTCAAATTTTTTACTTAATTTACTAAAATAAATATAGTTTGTGGAAATTTGCACTCCTTCATTGATCTATGTTAGAGTACATGTATTCCCCAATCATTTGCCATTCAATTTATGGCCAATTTTTCAAAACGGGTTCATTTTTATCCGGATTTAAGTTAATATTGCTGGTATATCTATGCGTTCATAATTTATAGATCATAGTGACCCAAAAAACCGACTATTTTTTTTTCGAGTCTTATGAAAATTTGTTGGTTTAAGATGTTTTAAGAGGCCTCTCTAAAAATCAGCCCGATGAAAAATTTTCAAGAGGTCACTCACGAATTTTGAAAATATAAAAAATGATCGAAATCCGGATTTTTCGTTTCTAAATTTTTCTTCCTCGTGGCAACAATAGTTTATATTTTTAAAATCACGATTATCCTGAAAATTTGAATATTAACCGATAATATTTAACTAATACTTTGGATTAGTTTTTGTATTTTTTTATAACTCAATTATTGTCATTTCACTAAAATATAACTTTTGCATAACTGAAAATATGCAGGATAGTCTTAAACATTAAAATTGGGTAAGTTTAGAATAAGCAAAAAAACCTAGAAATTGGTTAAAAAATAAGAAAGTATTTAAATAACTTATTATTTATATTTCTCGGGTTATATTTTTATTCATTATGATACAAATTGATGGAGAAAAAACCGAGAAGCTCTTCTATTAATATTTAAGGGTCACTCGAAAATGTCCAAAAGACAATACTCGGAACCGTTCAAAATTCTTGAGCGACGTGTAAATATTTAAATTTTGGGCTGAAACTTTCAGCGTAGTCATGATTTCATGAATATAAACTATAGCTACCATGAGAACAAAGAAATTGAGAACAAAAAAATTCAAATTTCGATCATTTTTGATATTTTGAAAATTCGTGAGCGACCTCTTAAAAAAAACTTTATTAATCTTTACCTCTAAAAAAATATTATTTATAAATTAATAGCCGATTATTGGTATTTTTTTTAATTATTCGTATAATTGATTAATTATTAACCAGTGAATTTATTACTTGGTCTATTATTATTATTATTAAAATGATGTAAAATTTTGACTCCGTAACAACTGATCCTCATGCAAAATATTTCCGACAAAATATCATACACGTGAAAATGAATGTGAATGTAGCAGACATTAGACAAATTTAGAATTTTCCATAAATCGACTAAATAATTAATAGAATAGAATTTAAAAAAATGTGAATTTTTTTAATTATTTACCCTATTTATTTATAATTTTAAATTTGTTTGATGTCTGCTACATTCACACTCATACGTAAAATAGTATTTAATTGAAGTATTTTATCCAGAAACATAAAGTGGAGCCTGAAAAAGTTATGTGAATTTTTTTTTATCTTATTATTTTTTAATAAGAGTACCATAAAGGCGGTAAAAATATATCATTTTAAAAAACTTAAATGAAAATTAAAAAAAAATTTATTGTTATAAGGATTTAATGTGCGTATAAAACTAAAACATTAAGATATAATGTATTAATTATTCACAATTGTTTTTTTTTTATTTAATAAAAAATGATTTATCGATGAATATTACATGTTTGAAAAATACTCTTCAAATACTCACTACATCAATTGAATATATAAAAATTAAGTAAGTAACGCTAAAAAATGCTAAACTGCAAGTCATATTTGGTTTTTTATTAATGCTTATAAAAGATATTTCCGATGATAATACAATAGTTTAAATGAAGAATAATTAAATGGTCTTATTACCAAAAGTACTTGGCAATATAATGGAGAAATATTATAAATTTAATTATATATTTTATTAAAGACTCGACACACAAATTTTATAAGAAATAATCTGCTTGCGGCTTTTTACTAGGTATACCTCGACTTTCTTGAGGCGCAGCTTCAAATATTGTAAAGTCTCGTTGAAGATGTTCATTTAATTCTAAAATAGCAGCAACATTTCCACATCTGTAACAATATTTAAATATATTAAATAAAATGTAGAATAATTTTAAGAGTTTTAATAAAATAAGTAAATAATTTTTTTTTTTTTACCGATAACAGTAGTTAGGAGCTGACCATACAGTGAGGACTGTTTCATTAAAATGCCATTTGTATCCTTCCATAACCAGCTGATGAGCTCTGCATATCATATCAATATCATTTGCAGAATTAAATTGTGCTACAACATCACTACCAAATAAATAACCAGCGCCTCTAGGTGAAACTCCCCAGCCTTGAGTATCTTCGGGATCAGACCATAACAAATCACACATTGGTCCATCATGAGGAACCTAATTTTAATATCAAATTATTTGTAAACTTTTTTTTTTTAATATTATTATAAAAATATATTTATTTATAATTTATAATAAAACTTACTTCTTGTTTCCGGTCTATTGTTCGTATTTGATCTAAAGTTTGAATGCTTGGAGAAAGGCCACCATGTACGCAGAATATTTTTCCATCGATTATAGCAGATAAAGATAAATAATCAAATATTTCAGTGCAATACCGCCATACTGTAATACTTCCATATTTACGAAGGCATTCATCATAAAATCCATATACTTGGGTTATTTGTCGTGATTCATGGTTACCACGGATTAATGTAATTCGATCTGGATAACGTACCTATAATTTTAAAAAAATATTTAATTTTATACATACATATAATATTTAATTATTTAATTGCAGCGATTTATAATGATAACTGCACAACAGCAATTAAAGTTACAGAGAAACATGAATGCCTGTATACGTTTCATTTTTAATGTCCCTCGATACGAACATGTCACTCCATATTATAAAAAATTAGGATGGCATGCATTAAAAACAAGGCGGGAATTCTTTTATTGTTGTTTAATATGTAAGGCAATTCATATGGGTTACATGGCTTTATTTCATCATGAAATTTATATTTTAGAGCCAAAACTGCGAAGAGGTGATATACGACAAGATTTATTAGCATTACCAAATTGTTGTAGTGCTAAATATGATCAATCTTTTGTTGTATGTGCAATAAGGGCATGGAACAACCTACCAGTCAATTATACAAATAAATTAACATTTAAAGAATTCCATGTGTGTCTTTTGAACATTTTTTAAGTATTACTAGCTAATTTGATGATACTGAATGATAATTTTAGACTATCTTGTATTAAGCTATTATATTATATTGTATTTTATACAGATGGCTGCAAAAAGCTTAGGGTTCATAGCCGAATAAATAAATATTAAATTAATAATTGTAACAATTCTTTTTTTTTGTCTCATTTACAAGCTTTAAGAGATCATACACACGTTTAAAAAAACAGTACAATTAACAGAATAGATATTAGCAATAACAGTATATTTAAATTAGTGCTATATTAAGAGCAGTAACTCCGACGTAGATTGAAGCACTCCCTGAGGAATGTAAACAGAGACTTTAAATTCGGTGATTTTATGACCTCTAGCACGCGATCAAATTTATCGTAATTAAATGAGTATAGACCGGACATAAAATAAGAAAATGCAAAATTGTCTCTTTATCAGTAAAACTACAGAAAATGCAATTTTTTAAGGGCGACATAATGAAGAATTTACTGCCAATTGAAATGTGGCAGATATACTTTCTGGCTAGTATCAGTTGGATAAGCAGCTTACAAGGTACCGAGGATAACAATATTTATTATTATTATTAGTAATAACTTACTTTTAACGCCAAAAGAAGAAGGAATGTTTCAACACTGTAAAATCCTCTGTCAACAAAATCTCCCATAAATAAATAATTTGTTTCGGGCACATCGCCACCAACTTTGAAAAGTTCTTTTAAATCATAAAACTGACCGTGAATATCACCGCACACCTGCAAAAGAAAAATCCATTTATATACTATAAAGATTATGTTGATATAAATTTTCAGTGATATTTACACTCTATAAATATTTTATAGACTACAATAATGATTCACGGTCGAATAGGACGAAAATCCTAGACAAATGTCAACTTCGAATTTCTGTAGTTAGTTCTTTGAATTTTAAACTCGAAATAACTCAATAGCTACTCAGTTTTTTAAAAAAGTATAAGTCACCTTTTTTGTAGGAAATTTTATGTACTTTTCAGAAAAAAATACGAAAAAGTTTTTTAAAATATTTTTTCATGTGATCTTCAAGTTTAAACTTGGATTTTTTTTTTTTTTTTTTTTTTTTTTTTTTTTTTTTTTTAATTTTTCATAACAAACTAGCATCTATTCTATAATTTTTCAGTCCGGTTTGATCGAGGGACCTTCATGGCTATTATTTTTTTTTCGATTTTTGTAAATTTGAAAAATCTTGTTTTCTCTACTAATCAGTATGAATGGCAATGTTTGTCACTATTCACTATTTTTCTTATTCGTCTAAATAGTTTTTACAATTTTCCACTGTAAACAGATGTTTAAAATTAATAATTAGTCGTTAAGTCTGTTAATAACCAATGGTAAAAAAAGTAGAGGACTTAACGGCTAATTATTGATTTTAAACATCTGTTTACAATGGGAAATTATAAAAACTACTTAAACGAATTAGAAAAATAGTAAATAGTGGCAAACATTGTCATTCATAATGATTAGTAGAGAAAACAAAATTTTTCAAATTTACAAAAATCGAAAAAAAATAATAGCCATGAACGTCCCGCGATTTTTGAACAGGTCAATGAAAAAAAAAACTCAAACTTTACCAGTAAGAGTTTTTCGATGGGTACTACAAAATACCAAAAAGTAAAGGGAATCAAAAATAAAAATTTTTCAAATTGTCTTATTTGATACCGTATATGGAATGCTGGAATGTATCATTAATTTAAAAAAATAATATGCTGATAAAATTAATTCTCAATTGATTAATTGAGTAATAAAACTTTTAATCAATCTTACAAAAGTTTATAAGTTTATAAACATTTAAAATACTCATGACTTAATGGGTTTAAGGTGTGAAGAATAGGTTCTGTATGATACTTACGGTAACAGGTGAATCGATTCGTTGAACATTACTTTCTTCTATAAGAATTTCTCTTGCTTTAGCACATAATGCTTTTACTTCAGCTTCTTTTATTATTTCACATTTTTTTAATTGTTCTATTTGTCGGTCTAAATCACTCGAATCAGCCATTGCAGTCGATTTATCTGAAACTAAACAATTAACTATTTGATTAACAATTCTCTATTTTATTTTAAAACTTTTAATTTAATAAATTAGTTCAAAATTAAATATTATTTATAAATTTAACCGTTTATAAAAAAAAAAAAAAAAAAAAAAAAAACACTCATTACAGTCTAAATATATTTTTAATCAGCAATTTTAATGACTTAATGACATTGATATAATTAATGATTGAGAAAAGTTTTCGAAGTTGATTAAAAATAATAAATTACAAATAAAAATTCAAGAAAGCAAAAATTTTAAAACTTTTATATGCAATAAATTAATTTAAATAAACAAAAAAAAATCCAACCATTTTTTATCGCCATTAGAAAATTGGACGAAACTTTGAATAATAAAATTTCTTGGTTAATTTTTGAATTTATAATTTAATAAAATGAAATAATTTATTTATTATAGTAAATTATATCGGTTTAGTGACTAGTAATTAAATGTTTGTATGAATAAAATTAATTATATTTAAAATTTATGTTTAGCCTGACATTAAGTTTGAGTGAATTAAGACGTTAGTTTGTTTTAGTACTAAACAAAATAATATCAAACAATTATTAATTTTTACAATATATACAATTAATATGTAAATCCTATTATACTTTCTTAGAATTTACGGATTAACTCTTACTTAACCTGAAACAATTTAAATTTATTACTATCAAAAATAAAAATAATATTTAATGAAATTTATTTGGAAAATTTTATAAAAATTATTATTTTAAATAATAATTTATTTATTTGGAGTAATTTAAAAAATGAATTTATTACTTAGCATCAAGCATAAATAATTTTATTATAATAAATTTTTTATATAAAAAAAATATAAATATATAACTAATGATAATTAAAAATAAAAAATGCTTTATTTTAAATAATGAAAAATAAAAAAACAATAAGTTATATAGTAATGAAATAATGTTAGTGCGTTATACCTGATAAACAGCCGCTTCTGAGTCACAAAATAAAGTCAATTACTACAAGAGAGATAAAATTTTGACGTTTAAAATTTTTTACAAGACGAAAAAAAAATTTTATTTACTTAATAATATGGCAACATTTACAGATATATTATTGATAAAATTTCGATTATTTCACCAATAAAATTGTCCAAACTAACAAACTACTATGTGCCAACCTCAAAATTTTTGGAGCGATAGATATCCATTAAAACCCGGCCATGTCCACAGAGATCCCACCAATTCCAGGTTCAATTAATTCGTGTATTTTCGGTAGAGGCGCTAGTAGCAATATCGCATGTGCGCGCGATATTTGATTCAAGATCAATCGATTCTCACTGGAATCGACCAATTTAATTATTGATATTTTAACCGCGTAAATTACAAATTTTTAGTATGTTCTCTAAGTAACACTAAAGATTTGTAACATCTATAAGATAGATGATACTGAAGTTAGCCGACGTCTACTAATTTTTCAACTATTTTTAAAAACGACAAAATAAAAAAAAAAAAAATTCCAAAATTTGCACCTATAGTTTTTTAAATTTTCTACATGTGCATATTTTTAGTTTATTTTTTTTTAATTGAGTTGTTGAAAAAAAAAAAAAAAACAAAAATTGTTAATTGTCTGCTAACTTCAGGATCACATAAGATAGAAATTTTGAGGGTGTTTTTGATCTATCGATGAGGCACCAAAATGTTAACAATCAGAAATTATGATATAGTAAAGTCAGCGGACATCTAACAATTTTTAAAACTTTAAAATAATAAATTTAAATGTTTATAAAATAATTCAGTACATGCATTTTTAAAAATTTTTTTATATGAAATTAAAAAAATGTATGTCTGCTACATTTACACTCATTCAGAAATTAACGTCATAAACAAAAATAACTGCCTAAATGACTTGACACAAACCGCGGCAAAAAGTTAATTACAAATAATTATCAAATTAGTCATCTGAACGACTTGTCAATTAAGATATGATACTGAAATTAGCTGACGTCTAATAATTGTTGGATTCTTCCAAAAATGATAAATTATAACAATAAAAATATTTTTTAAAATTGCGATTGCAGTTTTTTTAATTTTCTAAATGTGAATTTTTTTTAATTTTGCTAACAAAAAATTGGAAAATTGTTAATTGTTTGCTAACCAGGATCATAATTGAGATTACTTTTTTAAGGCGGGAAAAAGAAAACGAATTTTCTATGACTTCTAGGATCTGTACGTCTTATTCGTATGAAATTTTGGCTTTGAAGCAAGACGAAATTTATCTTGTTCTTATTAAGAAAATTTAATGACATCTTAAAGTTGTTTCTATGCTACTTGGGAGGAAAAAAAGGAATGATAGAGTAAAAGGACTATTTGTGGCTGCTACTCCATTTTTGGACATTTAATACTTTATTTCAATTATTAAAAAAGTATAAAATAAAATTTCCATTGTAACAGTGTGATATAAGTATCTTTGCATATATTTGAAAAATTAATTATGTAATTGCGTCTTTTACAACTTATTTTATATAGATTTTTCAAGTATTCAAAACTGGTCCTAAAGTGGTAAAAAAACGTTACCTCTACCCTATGTTTGAATAATTGAAAGACACAAAATAAATTTAACTATTAAAATTAAAATTATACAACAAATAATCATAATAATTAACAAAAATAATAATAATTAAGCTGTTATATTAAATTATTTATTTAGATTAATACTTTATTGTCTGAATGGAATATTATATATTAATTAATTTATAATAAATATTAATTAATAAAAATAATTGTATATTTATAAATTAATTTTATTAACAAGTGCATTCCAAATGTCGGTACCAGTTTTCCATGGAATGACTTGGGCTTTAACATTATTTTTAGTGTCTGGATCATTCAATAGTTTTATAATTGGATAGTCTTGTCGAGGGAAAGCAATATCTTTATCTGATAATTTCAAAATTGGGCATAAATCATTTTTACCATCTCCAGCATATGCGATTTTTTCAAAACTTACTCCATTTTCAGTTCTTTCTTTAATATAATTTTCTAATATATATCCTTTACATAAATTTTTTTCACTTAGTGTACACCAATTTTGTTCATGATACGGTTTAATATTTAATAAATTCTTGTCATCAAACCAAGCAGGATTTGTAAATATTTTATTAACAGTATGATCTAATTGTCTATATTTCAACCAATTTTCTATAAATACAGAATTTGAATCGCTGATGATAATAACTTCACAATTATTTGAATTTAAATTTTTTAAAATCTCTTCAAATCCTTGTACAGCAGGAATACTATTTATTGTATCGTTTATTTCATCTTTGGTTATTTTATTGCTATGTAATAATTCAAATATATTTTTCATCAACATTGTCCAACCATCACAAGACTTATACAATTTTTTAATAGTCTCTGTATATTCATTTGGAAGCAATTCACGAATAACGATATCACTATTTTTATCAATAACTGTATGATCGAAATCGAAACTCATCAAAAGTGGTTTCGTCATCTGTCAATTATTAAATTTAAATTAAATAACATATTATTTTATTTACATTATTTTATATGAGTGTGAATGTGTAGCAGACATCAGACAAATTTAAAATTATTAATTAATAGAGTAAATAATTAATAAAATAAAATTTTTTTAAAATCCGCATTTAAAAAATTTTGAAATTAATAAGTGAATTTTTTCAAAATTTAATTTTATTAATTCTCTATTTATTATTTATGATTATAAATTTGTCTGATGTCTGCTACATTCATGAGTTTAAATGTTGAAGACATAATACAATTTTATAATTACATAAAAAAAAATTAAATAATTGAAATAACAAAATTTAAAAAATTCCATGTATTGATTTTTGAATTGTCCAAACGTGCATTTTTTTTATTTTTATTTTATAAACATTTCATTTTATTATTTCAAAGTTTTAAAAATTGTCAGATGTCCGCTAACTTTACTGTCATGCTGCATTCACACTCATTATTTTAAATTACCTTGTAACGTTTAATTAAAATATTAATATGTTTATTTATCATAAATTTTATGTATAATTTCTAGCTGTCATTCACACCACCATGAAATATTTATATTGATTTTCTCTAAAAAACAAAATAAACAATAATCAATTATTAATCTTTTATTAATTATATTTAATTTAAAAATTATCAAGTTTTTTATCAACTTACATTTTAAATAAATAATTATTTTTCCTTAAATATTTTCCCAATAAATATTTACCTACGTGGCGAATAATTATATTTTTCCATTTTCAATTTAATATCAAAACTTGAAAATATATATTTTTTTATTTAATAGTTTTTAGTTTATTTACTAAATAATTTATATGAAAAATAAATAAATTTATTTAATTTTTGTTAAAAAACAAATATGTGTTCTTCAAAATATATACTCCAAAAAGACAATATCTCGGGTGATGCTTAAACACATATATAGTATATATATATATATATATATATATATATATATATATATATATATAATACATATTTATACCGGCTAACCTTTTACGTCTACATGTACCTATATACGTTTACAAAAATTATAACTATTTATATAACAATATTATAAACAATGACATTTGTATAAATTATACATTAATTAGATTTATAAATATGACTTTATTTTAATTCGTGTTATACATTGTAATAAGTGATAATATCAACAGTGTTTTGACTGTCATACAGAAATAAAAATTTTGTGCGCAAAATTTATATTTTCTAAACAAGAGAAAAACGCACTTACACGTCATAACATTTATAAACAATAGTGTATTGTTAATAAATATATACATATTTTTTAAACAAAAATGGAAAATTTTTCGACAAATTTAAGTACTAATGATTATAAGAAAAATCCTATTGTTTTTCTTGACATAGCAATTGATAATGAGAAAAGTAATTATTTGAATGAGTGCAAATGTAGCAGACATCAGACAATTTTAAAATTATTAATAAAAAGAGTAAGAAATTAATAAAATTAAATTTAAAAAAAAACGTATTTAAAAAATTTTGAAATTAATAAGTAGATTTTTTATAAATATAATATTTTTTAAATTATTTATTAATAATTTTGAATTTGTCTGGTGTCTGCTACATTCACACTCATTAAATTTATTGTGAAATTATTTGATTATACTATGTAATTATTTTTTTATATAAATATTGTTATTACAATAATTTGTTTATTACAGTTGGACGAATAATAATTGAATTATTTAAAGATGTTACACCACGTACTGCGGAAAATTTTCGGCAACTCTGTACTGGAGAAAAAGGTATTGGAATAAATGGTAAAAAATTGTGTTACAAAGGATCTATTTTTCATAAAAGTAAGTTATATATTTTTTTTATGATTATTATATTTAGTTAGTTGATTAGTTTACTACAGCAGTAATTTTGGGCAAGCCAAGAAAAATATTATGATTCTAAAAGTAGCAGACATCAGACAATTTTGTAATTTTTATAAACAAGTTATATGTAAGTAAAATACAATTTTTAGAACATGCTCAAAAATTTTTTTCAAAGTTTTTGATATGCAAATTTAAAAAATTTTTTCTCTTAAGTATTTCATTTGTTTATTTGAAAGGAATAAACTTTTTAATGTCTGCTACTTTCAATATTATGAAAAAATGTATGATCCCTAGTAACTAGATGAAAAATGTTTTGATAAATTTTATATAGATAGATAGATAAATATATTTATTTGATCCTAGAGCCGTAGCTCGCTGAGGACCCCCTAGCAGATCCGAATTACGGTAAATTACAGCAATTTACCGTAAATTACCGCAACTTACCGTAATTTACGGTAAATTGCTGCAATTTACCGTAATTCGGATCTGCTAGGGTTTTGATAAATTGAACGAAGAAAATAAAATCTAAAACATTGTTTGATCTTGACGTGTTGAGAGTAGAGCACTATCTCAAACGCTTCGTGATATGAGGCGTGCAAAAAACGAATAAACTTCTGGCAAACCAGTACGGGTTCTGACACTTCGAAATCCACTCTCGTATTTTAACATCTAACACCGCAAAATAAGATCATACTACGGGAAAAATAGCGTAAATATACTGGAATAAAAATACGGCATTCTATATTGATGAATGTAGATCAAATTATTAATTTTTTACATTTATTAGAAAAAATCAAAGTAGATCGAAAAATTAAAAAATTATTAAATTGTATAGATTCTAATCTATACCTTTAATGTGAGAAAATCTAAGTTATCTGAATACTTGTAATGATATCAATGTAGATCTACAATTTGAAAGTTCGGTCAACACTGATGAGAACAGATTTCTTTACGATTTGAATAATATCCAGCACTACACAATACCAAATCTTAAAGACACGGTACCGAAATGTCAAGTAAAGACAGTTGTTTACAGTCAAATATCCGATTATCAACAGACATTCCAGTGAAAAGCTTCACATTACAGTAAAATGCAGCAAATTTACCGCAATTATATGGTAAAATACCGCAATTTTACAAAACTTCTACGGTAAAGTACTGCACTGTTACCACAACTTTACGGCGAAAATGCGGCATTTTTACCGTAAACTACCGTACTTTCACTGCAACATTGCCGCAAATTTACCGCAGCTTCATCGCAAATTTGCCGTAAATTTGCTGCATTTCGCCGTAAATTACGGCAATTTGCCGCAGATTACCGTAATTTACGGTAATTCTGCTAGACGCCGTAAATTACGGCAAATTACGGTAAATCATTGTATTTACCGTAATCCGGATCCGCTAGGGCCATCAAAAAATACAAAAAAATCTTATAAAATATATACATGTATGTGTTTTACAGTTTTAACAAAAAGATTAATTATTTTAATAATTAATTAATTATTAATATTTAAAAAATGATCAAAACAAGCAATCATAAATTCCATAAAAGTTTGTATTGTCATTAGTTCTGGCAGTAAAGAATTCCATACATGCATTCGATGAATTAAAAACGAGTTTTCATATATTGTTGATCTACATTTTGATATTCTTAAGTAATCTTGACTAATATCTTCCCTACGAAACAAATCAGACAGAAACTCTAAGTTTGATCTCAATAATTAATTAAAGTTCAAATAAATTTGTTTGTAAAATAGGTAAACAATAAAAAAAAAGTCTCTCCTCGTTTTTAACTTTAACCAACCTAATCTTTTATAGTAAGCACTGACATGTTCAAACTTAGCAATTTTATAAATGAGTCTAACACACGCATTCAGTTTCCTTTGTAATTTAAGTTGTAATATTAGTAAAAGCTGCAGCACAATAATCAAAAATTGGAAAAATACTGAATTTCTGATTAACTATGATAAGAAATTATTTAAAAAATTAATCGGAATATTTAAGCAGGACGTCTACTAGGATATTTTGTCCATTTACTGGATATTGTAGTATTTTTTTCTTCATAAACTATTATTTCTTACAATATTTCTATAATTATTTTGAATCGCTTATAAATATAACAGAACATTGCAAAATTTTTGAATAATTTAATATATATTATTTCTTTTAAAAACCCACGAGAAATAGCGTAACCATCCATTTATTGGTTGATTTACTATAAGTTTTGGTTTTGAAAAGAAGATTTATTTTTTTTTAATTTATCGGTATATATATATTAAGTAATAAAGGTTCTTAAAACAACTTAAAATCCACTACAATTCATCTTATAGAGTAAATTTGCAGTCTCTATGAGACTGCACTAGCATGAAAATAATAAAATATAAATTTTGAAATTTTCTTAGACGCAAAATAAATTAAAAAATTTTCAGATGAAAAAAGTACATCAATTGGCAAAAATAAAAAAAAATTATTTTTATTTGCCTTTATATTTTTTTACCGGAATTTCTTACTAGGAAATGTTTTTATGTATAATAAATTAATTAAATTTTACTAATAAGTTATAAATTTACACCTAAAAGCATTGATATCAATGATTAAATGTCAATTATTGATACTTTATTTAAACACTTCAGAGTCTTTTTATTTTTATGTTCAGACAAACGAATTAATTATTACCTTTTAATTTCAGTTGTACCTCAATTTATGATACAGGGAGGCGATATAATAAACTTCGATGGAACTGGTGGTGAAAGCATTTATGGTCCACATTTTGAAGATGAAAATTTTAAAATCCAACACTCTACAAAAGGACTTCTTAGTACAGTTAACAAAGGGAAACCGCACACAAATAATTCACAATTTATTATTACAACTGAAATTAGCGGTCATTTAGACAATACTAATGTTGTATTTGGTAAAGTCTTGAGAGGAATGGGTATTGTACAAGAACTCAGTGAAGGTCCTATTGTAAAAGATAAACCACTACAAGTAATTAAAATATTTTTATAAAAATATAAAAGTTTATTTTTTTAAAATAATTTAAATAAATTTTGAGGTATCAAAAATAATTGATTGTGGTGAAATAAAACAAGGAGAAAATTGGGGAATTGAAGAAAATGATGGAACTTTAGATATATTTCCACCGTTTCCAGAAGATTGGGATTATGTTTTGAAAACAGATCCATTAAATGTCGATGTAAGTTTATTATTCATATATATTTAATTAAAAATATTGTTTGAATCAAAGAAACAATGGACAGTGAAAATAATTAAGTATAATAATAATTACACAAATAATAATAATAAATTAAATTAACTTATTGTAACACTCTAAGTAAATGAAAATTTATTTTCTCCTCGACGGGCGGAAAGCGTCAACTTTCGTCCCGCTGTGCAAAACGAAGTTGCCGCTTTCCGCCTCCGTCGAGGAGAAAAATAGCATACACTCCTCGGGAAGTAAATAAGAAAGCCTCAGATCACATGTTTGTTGACCTCGGCTTCGCCTCGGCCAACAATTACATGTGATCTGAGACATTTCTTACTTTACTTCCCTCGATGTGTAATATACTATTAATTAATTATTGCCAGGGTAGACATCGTTGGAAAGTCGATAGATTTTCTGTGATATTTGCTTGCTGTTCACCTTTTACAATTTTATTTGAAATGTTTTAAATTAAAATAATACAAAGTTACAATAAATTTAAGTGCATTTCTTCAATGAAACATTAAAATTAAAGTCAGTCGGTCACCAAACAAAAGTCCGGAGCCTTAGATGTTTGTCGGCTAACGGCCTGTTCTGCATCCGCAGATCCAGTATAAAAAAAAATTACAAAATTATAAATCGTTTGATGTTGCGTCTCAGGTTACCCTAGCGAACGTTGTCAAGGTCCAGGTCTCATGCCGTATCATGAGTTTAGACTTCGGGTCACGACGATGTTCGCGGAAATCGTTTATCTGTTTTAGTTACTCTGTTGAAGAACTTTTCTTCATCAAAGTGACCAAAGTTTCATTGGGATAAAGGTACCGTTTGTAGCCACTGCTCTATTTTTAGACATATAATATTTTATTATAATTAATGAAAAAGAGTAGAATCCAGTTCCTACTTTAATAATGGGACAAAAGTATCTCTAAACATATTTAAAAAATCAATTATGTTATTGTGTCTTTAACGATTTATTTGATTTATTTAAATTTTTCAAGTGTCCAAAACCGGCCCTAAAGTGGCCAAAAACCTAAAGTGGTACCACTACCCTATATGTTACTAAAAAATTAATTATAATTTTTGTTTATTTTTTTTTAATTAGAACTTGACGGGAACCTCACACTTAAATACTTTATTTTAAATAAATAAGATATAGAAGTTGACTCGATTTATTGTAATTATTTTTATAATTAATTGTTATATTTATCCTACAGTTGATTATAGAATCATAGATCAACCACAAAACGTTCAATTAATTTAATTATTTTTACTGTACATTTTCTTACGATTCAAACTATCTACAATTTAATTAATGTAAATTTTTTTTGTAGCACAATTATGTGAAAGACACAATTGAAAAAATAAAAAATTCTGGTAATAATTACTATGGTAAAAAAAATTATACAAAAGCCGAGAGAAAATATAAAAAAGCTCTAGGGTATTATAATTGGCTAATGCAAAATAATACTCCAGAAGATTTACAATTAATTTTATCTAACATACGAATATCAATAATGTTAAATCAAGCTGTTACAAAATTGAAGTTGTTAAAATATCGTGAAGCTCTAGATCTCTGTAATACGGTAAGTTTTTATTACATTAATTTTATCAACATCTGGTTGTATCTAAATTAATTGGTTTTTTAATTAATAAATTTAGGTATTATCTGTGGATAAAACGAATAATAAAGCTCTTTTTCGACGAAGTCAAGCGTACATCGGTTTAAATGATTATGAAACTGGATTAGCTGATTTAAAACAATTACAATCTTTTGATCCTGATAATGCTGAAATTTCACGTGAAATTGATAAAATTAATAAATCTATTTCATTATATTTGAATCATGAAAAAAAAACATTTAAACGTATGTTTCGATAAAAAAATTTTAATTCAGATTTTATAATCAAAAATAAATTCAGGGACAATATCTACAACAGTTTTTATTCCAATTTGCTGATCAAGGTACTAATCACAAGAATCTTTTGACAGATACTACGTGGGCTTGCCCAAGATGACGTACACAAGACAATCTTGTAATAGTCTTGAAGTACTTTGATGTATTTTTATGAAAGTATCTTGTGGAAGTCCCCTAGGTGCCTACATCTTTACGTCGCATCAAAAATCACTTGTAGACACTAATACATGTCTTGCTCCAGATCAGCTCAACTCTTTTATTAGGAAGATAGATATTTTGAGGCTTTAGGTGTTTCCCCATTCGACCGTTTGGTGCTGTTGGTAGGGCGTGTTCTGTCCGGTAAGTCAGATGCTAGGGTCTCTCTTATTCAGCATTTAAATGTTGAGGTTGCACTTTTTGAAAAAATTACCGACTATGTAGGCAATCTTCGCTGATGGATTCACTAATAGTGGAATGACGTCTGTTGGTGTAGGATTGTAGAGTTTGCTTAATATTTTTAGCAGCGTTTCTCGTTGTAATTGGTAGTCCGGACATGAGAAGAAGACATGGTTTAGGTCCTGATTAGGTGAGCCGCAAGGGCAAGTTGGGGGTTCCGTGAGGTTTTTCCTATGGAGGCTGTAATTAAGGTTGTAGTTAGTTCAGGTAGCAATTTATCCCACGTTTTCTGATTCTTCTCAACGAATTGAGCAATCAACACGCCAATCACGCGATTAGTACGTTTCACGGGGTTGCACTGCGCGAATACGGTGGTGTTTTCACGTGCTGGATGTTGAACCCTTGGGATAGGTCGGTAAACTGTTTGCTAACGAACGGGGTTCCGTTATCCGTGACGATCGTCTCGACTCGGCCGAAACTGGTCCTTCAGGGTCTTGTAAATGGCTTCTCCTTTGGGCTGGCGTATTGGGTATGCTTCTACCCATTTAGTGTAGGTCCTAGTAATTAGTAGTAAGCCCTGATTAAAAAAAGCGATTCAAAAATTTCAAATTTTTTCGAATCGAATTCAATCCTTATACGGTATTGTAAAGTATTTGAAAAATTTGAAATTTCCACATTCGAATACTTTTAAATCACCTCGGTGATTATAAAGTATTTGGAGCGATTCAGAATCATAAAATTTAAATTCACTTTTGATATTAGAAAATATTCAAAGCGATTTAAAATTTTAACTTTATAATACTACTTTGAATTCACCTAAACGATTAGAATTTATTTAAAGCGATTCAAAATGGTTGAGTTGAAATACTTTTAAATTCACTTCAACGATTGTAAAGTATTGGGGGCTATTCAAATTTATAAATTTATAATACTTTGAATTCGGCTTCTGTATAGAAAGTATTTAAAGCGATTTTAAATGATCGAGTTTAAATACTTTGAATTCAGCTTAATTATTTGAAATAACGGAGTTTTCCCTTACTGTTCAAATCTAATCACGATAGTAGTGTTTGTCTATTTGAGAGTAACAGAGGAAAAAGACCAGACTCTTCTTAATTTTAGAAATTGTTCAAATTCAATTGAATTTCTTATCGAAGTACTTATAAACTTTAACTTTATTAAAACCATAAATAATTTCAAAGTTACATTTCTTTTCTGATACAATATAATTTCTGATAGAATATAATAGATAGAACTTAATGGAAATTCTTATGAAACAATACCAAGATCGCTAGTAATACAAACTTGTTAACCCTTAAACTTAACTTGTTTACCTGTAAACTTTTAACTAATCCTAAAGTAATATTTCTTTATCCAAAACAATAGAGAATATAGTAGATAAATTTTTCCAGTAATTCTTATAAAAAAAATACAAAGGTCCGCAACATTTCAAACTTGCTTACTTCTAAATTTCTTAACTTTTTAATTTTATCTTTATGAAAACCATAAATAATTTTAAAATAATGTTTTTTCTCTAAAACAATATAATAAAGTCGATAGAACCTAATCAAAATTCTTATAAAAAAATACGAAGATCAATAGTATCACAAACTTGTAGCAATTAGTTTCAATGGATCATTCAAAAGATCTAACTTTCATTTTCTCCATCTGTATCAATCATTAATTCACCACTAACATTATCGTTAGATATGGGTCTAGTCAAAGTATTTCGTGTTGATGATTTCGTTGAAGTTTGCAACTGTTTCGTCTAGTGTTTGATTGGTCAATGTTGCGATTGTGGCTAGCTCTATTTTCGGAGTGAATGTCATGATGTCGTATGAGTAGAGATATTTGGGATGTATCGCCACAGCAAAGATTTTATATTGTTTAAACTTTGTTAACTTATACACATACACTTAATTAATATTTTAATTATCCGTATAATAAATGAGGTCATAATGAGGATTCACATCATATCTTGTTTGAAGGCTTCAAAATCTAAATCTAAGATACTTTTCCCACAAATTTCCAACAAAGCCTTATGTGGAGGACTCTCTACATATTCAAATTTAGGTATTTTTTCATCTTTGAATATTGATTTCAATCCTTGTACCACAGTTTTAGCTTTTACTGTAGAAGCATATTTGGCAACAATTTTATCCATCACAATCTCCGCTTCTTTATTAATCACAAAGGTATTATTCACAGCCAACATTGAGTATTTAACTGATTCAGGAAAGAATGAACTTAAAGATTTTTTCCTTATAGTTATAGGTTGTGTTTTGTAAGCTAGGAAAGTTTGATAAATATTGTGTATTAATAAAATCATTCCTCCTTCTTTTTTGAGTCTTTGTGAACTTAATAAACTTGGTATGAATCCATAAGAAAATGCAATAGTATTAGGCATATCTACCTCATTTTCAGTGACAGGATGATGGATATTTTTCATGCTTTCTGAAACGTAGTAAGCAAGTATTGGAAATGTTTTCATAACTCTAGGTAGAGTGATTGATGTTGGTTCAGTAACTTTTGACTGTAAGCCATATTTTGCAATCAATTTTTGGATGACTTTAGCACCTTCTGGAGATGATTGAGCTCTCATTTTGGTTAAGTTTGATCCTTTGTAGAAGAATAATTGCACCATAAGTATCACGTCTTTTGTTAACTTGTCACCGCCTTTTTTAAGCATTTCTCCAAAGATGACTTTAGGATCATAGCCTACATAATCGAATGTTTCTACTATAGCTATCACTTTTCCAGGATTACCAGTTATATATGCCACAGCCTGTTTACAAAATTTATTATATTCAGAAACACTACATTCAGAAGTCATTTTGTATTTTGATTTAATAAGAAAGAATATTCATGGAAAATATACATGGGTAAATTTTAATACAGATGATTTTAGTTTTAATTTAAGATAGTACGAGCGGGAGGCATGGTGGGGATAGACTGCTCTGAGCGCGCGGGAAAGGGATGATGATGATCATGGGACCGCGACAGTACATACGGCAACACTGTGATTACTGTGATTATTATTTCTTGCTGTTATTTGTAAATTCAAAATAAACATCGAGTGTAAACAAGTGTCAATTTAAAAAAATTATGAAAAAGATAAATAATTATAAAAATGTTTACTGTTTTCAATTATTAATAATTCTGTATCTACACCTGTGTATTAAAATATTGACATTTTTTAAAATTAATAATATTGATAATTAATACTAATTAATTTATTATTAATAATATTTACTCTTTTGTTATTTACATATAGAAATTTTTGATTAGAAAATTTTTGAAAAATATCGCTGTGTATAAATATAAGTTAAATTTGACAGTTGTAGGTTAGGTTACTTCACTATTATGATTATTACTTTGTTTCTATCTCTTTCCAATATATTTTATCTCTTTTTAATGGTTGCCAGCTTGTACGAAAGATAATCAACGCTACCTAATTTGCCGAAAAACCAATACATCAACCGTTTTACCATAAAGCCAATGTTAAATATGCCTACTTTTGAAGTCATTTATTTATTTATTTAAATAATCGGGCAACCCCCCCCCCCCTAAAATTTTCAGAATTGGTTTAGACTTAGTCCAACTTCATAAAAAAAAAAAATCAAGCCTTTTATTCATAATTGCCTTGGTGCTCGTACTACCTTAAGTGTAGTTTATATTTTAAAATTAATTTGTAAAGTCTAAAGTTTGTATTTATTTATGGAATAAATCTAGGAATAAATAAGATGGAATTAAAGAAATAGAATAATAAGGCGGAATTAAAGAATAATTTGAATGGTTCGAAATAAAATTATAAATTAGTATATGATCGATACTAATATGAAAATGATAAAAATATAAAGTGGAAAATGAAAAAATAAAGAATAATAAGAAGAAACAAAAAAAAAAATGAAAAATAAAAAATAGAGGGAAGGTATAATTAGAGATGGTTGATCTAAATGCTTCTTGGAATCTTTTATACCAGTATATGAAATCGAGTATGCTAATTAATTATTCTTATTTTTATTTTTGATAGCTGGAAATCTTTTGATGATATATTTTTTAGATTTGTTGCATTCGAGGCTCCTTTCGAGATTCTCGAGTATCTTGATTACTGGGTTCTCTGTTGTCGCAAGTGACTTGATGTAGTGGTTGGTTAGATCTTTGAGTTTTATGCTGAGTGGCATTTCTCGCCCTTCAGCCATCATTGAGTTGATTGGAGTTGTAATACGGAGGCCCATTCATGTTTTGATAGCTGCATTTTGAATCTTTTTCGGCTTGTCAAAGTATCCGCTGTTTACTGGATTGAGGTAGACCAGGTGTTCGTTCCAGGAAGGTGGATATCTATTCTGTCGAAGGAAGCCGTTAAAGCCGTTGAGTATTGGCGTTAAATATTCCTTGGAGAGGCGTTTGATAATGTCGTAGGTGATTTGATCCAGTCCTGGACTGGTACCCGTTTTACTTCTCCTAATAGCTGAGACTAATTCTGTTAGTGTAATGGGTGCTTTGGAAAGTGCCCTTTTGGACCTGCTTGTGATGCAGATGGGTTGATCTCTCTTATTACACTATCTATATATCTGACTTTTATCTATGTCACTTTATCCTGTATGGTATACCAATGGAGGGGATAAAGTAACAGAGGCAGACGTTAGATAGATAGTGTAATATAACACCTCTTGAGCAAATCAGGCGCAAGATATGCGGTATTATATGCAAGCAATTAAATTTCTGGTGGAAGATTAGCTCAAGTTACTGTACCAATACACTTTGAGCAAGATATCTTCAGTATTCTTGCACAATTCTTGAAATACAACATAACACAAAGTATTTTTTTAAGTCTTGTACAAAACTTGCAATTTAAAATTTTGTACCAGTGTCTGCAGTAAAATTCATATAGTTACATAAAGACGTAGACAGTTAGTGTACTGGTGATCAGACTTGGGTAAGATTGTTATTAAATATTTATCAATTAAATAACGCCAATATATATCAGGAATAATTTATAAATTTAATGTAGTTTTAGATAATTATATTGGCTTAAAAACATGTATATATTATTATGGGAAGTAATTTTTTCAGTTGTTGATAATTTAAAAATTTTAATTTTAAAAATTCTTAATCACAGGATAATTTTAATGTGAAAGATTTAATTATTTCAAAAATTAAATTAAATATTAATATTTAAATGATTTAAATATTAATTTTATTAATGGAATTGAATAAAATTAAATAATAAACAATTAAATTTTTGTCTATTTCTTTATTTAAAAATTATGAATTGACTCAGTTTGTGAAAAATTTTTCATTTCTATTTTATGTCTTACTTGTGTACGGTCTAAAGCTTAATATATATATTTTTATGATTATATTTAAATGATAATTTATAATTAATCAATAAGCTGTTTTTAATGTATTTTACTTACTAATAAATGTTACAACTTTATACATTTAATGTTTGGAGAATAATTTATTACTAAAACTAGTATGATAAATTACAGATGTACCATTTTTTAATACTAATATAAAAAAAAAATCCCAGTGCATAGTCAACTTAAAAAAATAATAATTAATAATGTCATCTATTACTCAACAGTATTTTTTACTAACAATAACACAAAACTCAACATTTTTTATATTTCATTTACTTTTAATTAAAATTTATCATAATTTTTTAAACTAAAAAAGTACAGGCGTAATTATTAAGTTTAATTTAGCTATCAAATTAATTATTTTAATGCGAAAGTTCGTACATTAAAAATCTTATATTAATAATTACTATACGTTTTGCGTGAACATTAATTGAGCAGAAATATACGATTTATTAATTAATAATTTTATTTTAATTACTTACTTTTACCCTCTTTAATGACAATGTTAAATAAATAAATAAATAATAATAATTATTTGAAATTAACTTAAACTTAAACTTATTTTTAGATAAATTTTGAAACACTTGTTAATTGATTTAATCAAAATATTTACTAACTTAGTTATTTGGTTTTATGAAAATTAAATAATTTAAATAGCTCTTTAATCAGAACTGTCTAGTAATAATAAATAATTCAAACTTTTTATCGCAAGTTGTCAAGATTATAAAGTTACTTAGATTTTTTAAATTTAATTGTTAAAATAATTATTTTATAAAAAAGTAAAATTAATATTGTTTACTATTACAGCTCTAATTAAATAGTATTAGTAAGTAATTACACATTTTATGCGTTATAGCTTTAACAACAAAAAACAATCAAGTCCTATCATTAACTATCAATCACACCAATTAATTATTCTAATTAAATCTCACATAATACTTAAAACAATTTCAATGAATATTAATATCAATTATGTAGCAAGAAAACTATTTGGACTAGATTACATAATATACTTTTTTTTTTATTAATTACGCATAATTATATTTAAATATCTTGAAAAGGCGAATATTTAAGTCACTTTTTTTTAATCTTCAAAAAAAATTTTTGACATAAATGTTTAATTCCACTGTTAATTGTCATGTCTTTTTATTTATTTATTTAAAATAATTATTGTTATTTTAACGAGTAATTACTCTTTTTGTATTATATTTACAGTGACTATCGATAAAACTATTATTTCGTAAAATATAATTACGTTCAGACTTTATTTTTAAATTTTTAAATAATAAAATAATTAGATGAGTATTTATTTGTTATGTTATTTTTTAAAATTAATCATTAATCTTCTTTGTCACTTTCAGCAACACTCTGCTGTCCATTTTCATTTTCAATAAAGTTGTGTAATTCTTTACAAATCGTTTCCTCACAAATATTTGTAATTTCAATAACTTTTTCCAAGTCACCATCCATTTCTTTAAATTCATCTTCAACTATTTCTTCACAACTTTTAAACATTTCCGGATGATCAGCAGATAATAATTCAGGATTTGAATTTGAATTAAGTATATCTGTATTAACTTCATCATCTGTTGTATCTGTTGATTGTGATACTTTTTTAAGAACACTATCAACAAGATTTGTTGCAAATGATTTACTTTCAGTGTTTTCATGTATTGTTGGTTGTATAGACAATGATTGAGGTCGAATTAATGGTTTAGCATACGGAAATGTGTTTTCTTCACCAGCTGGAGTGTGTACTGCTGAAATTTCAGTTTGTGTACCAACACCATTATCAACTAATACAACTTTCGTTTGCATACTTGACATGCAACGTTTTATTTCAGTCATTGAATCTTGTAATTGTTGAACTTGACTGTGTAATAAATTACAAGTCTGTGCTAAATTAGTAACAATGTCTGTATTTTTCTGTCCACTATTTATTTCATTAGCGCCCGGTTGTAAACTAACAACTTTTTTCCACAATGCATTTATTGCCTGCATCTGAAGTAATTGTAATTTATGTTCACTCTCAAGTGCTGTACGTGTTGCCTCCATGTCAGTTGATAATTTTTGAATATATTTATTAGTTCTCATCATTTCAATTGTTTTTAAAACATTTGTTGCCTTTTTATTTAAATTACGTGTATGATAACCCCGCCACATTCTTTGAATACATACTGCTGCTTTTTCAGCTTCATCTTCTGCTTTATTTGTGTCTTCTTGACGTCTTTGAATAGCTCTATGTCTTATATTATTTAATTTAACTTGACAAACTTCACTATCTTCATCACTACTTACTGTTATATTGTCGTAACCTGTTAATTTATTTTTTTGTAAATCATTACTTTTTATTTTATCATTTGGTGTTTTTATTTTATTTACACTTCTGGGTAAATTTGGTGAATTTCTAGCACTTCTCTTTGGTGTCATTGTTTTACTTTGTACATAATTATTTATTTTAACAGCTTGTGGACATTTGCCGTTTGTATTTGTCGTAACGGGTTTACCAATATTTGTTTTTCCTCCAATACAATTTGACGCTGAATTACTTTTCATTAATGAATTTGCTTTTAATACTCCTACATTACTTTTAGCAGCAACTGTATTTGACGTATTGCTGATTGAAACAGGTTTAGTATTACTTTCGTTGTTAATTTTAACAGGTACAATGCTCTGTATTGGTGAATTAAGTCGACTTGGTGGAGTCTTTGGAAGAATTCGTGATAGACCAGAAGGTGGACGAAAATCTGGGCTCATCAATGATTCTGGTACAGGTACTAGTTTCGTTGCTGCTTGTAGAGGACTTGAAGTTTCTATTTAAAAAGAAAAAAGACGTTAATAAAATAAACCCTGATCGCAAAAGTTTTTCATCAGACAGTTGGTGTCAGTTAGTTGTGATCAAATTGACGGCAACTCTGGACAATAATTTTTGGCTTCAACTTCCATCAAAAATTGACGTCAATATACTGCTGCAATTTGTCGACAAGTTGACACAGAACAACATCAGCATATTGGTGTCAACTTATGCGCATATAAACTTATTGCATTAAACTTGGCGACAAGTTGCGGCAGTGGATTCAAGTCAACTTACCACCAGCTTGGCTATCAGTAAAATTTTTTTACTTGTAAAATAAAACTCACCTTCAATATCTTTCAACCCAGATTCTTTTGATTTATTATTAAATGTATTGCACAACATATTAGGATCAAGACTTTGAGTCATCAGTAGTTCATGATTATCAGCTAAAGTTCCATGACAAGATGATAACATAGTTTCAGTATGACAACTTGCTACCATTCGATCTGGTGATCTCAGTCGTATGGAATTACATGATGAACCTAATGAAATAAAAGCTATTTGAGGATTTAAAATATTATCTTTTATTTTATTTTGTAATTTATTGGTATGCATATAATATAAATATCGCTAGTACCCTCAGCCGAAGCTTGCAAATAATAATTTATTTTATGCCTAAATACATTTATTTAAATAAATTAAAATAATCATACTATTTTATAACTATCAATTATTTATTTACACTCAATTAATCTAATTAACTTTTTTATTGTCTAAAAGCCGAAATAAGCAACAGGGTTAACTCCTACATTATTTCAGCAGAATAAAAATTTATTTAAGGGATTGTATTGATTTTTATTTTTAAATAAAAAATAAAAAATAAAAAAAAAGATCGACTTTAATCTCCAAAATACCTTTGCATCGTGACGGGCAGACGCAGTATTTTGACTTGTATAATTTTGCTGATTGTAAGTATTTATCTTCGTGGTATACAAAAATGGGTGCTATTGAAGAAAATTATGTGTGATTACTGGACGTTATTTCATTTAACTCACGCTCTTAACTGTCATTTAAAAAGAAACGAGAGCCAAACGACGACTCAGTAATCAATCCCATGTCTACTTATTTTAAAATCTTATCGTACTATTTTTTTTTTATTTTAATTTTTTTTTTTGTCAAAGTAATAATAATAAACTTACTTGGACGTCTTGGTGAACTGGTACGATTAGGACCTAGTCTTCGTCTAGCAGCTGGTGATGATGTCATACCGTGAACATTACTGGTATCAGTTTGTTGATTAAGTTGTTGTTGGTGATGTTGTGCTTTACTCAATATTAATCTAAGTTTTCTGTCAGTTTCATTTTCGAGACATTCGCCCGATAATGGACAAACTGATGCTAAATATTGAGTAAGTAATAAATGCTCACCAACACGAAATTGTCTCCCTCGTCCTTGAGAATAAAGCCATTCAGCTTTTAAACTGAATGGATCAGGTTGTTAAATTTATTGTTAAATTTTTTTTTAATAAATAAAATAGAGTTATTTATAAATTTTTTTAGTAATCGTATTAATTAATATAAAAGTAATATTTATAACAAATATAACATTAGGGTGCATTGTTTCCGGTGAAGGTTTTTTTTCTTCACTCATTAAGCAAAATATTATTCTACATGTTGAAAAAAAAAATTTCTACCAAATTGGAGCTCTTAATTTTGAATTTCAAGTAATACCGATTTGATTCAAAAAATTCCCCATTTAAAATACACATAAAATAAATCACTTTTGTTATTTAAAATTTCTGAGTACTCAGCCGCATTTGATGACATTGAATTGCTGTTTATTGCAATTTGTAGAGGATTTAATGTTTTTTAAAAGTACCCACGGTAAATTTACTGTAACGCAAGCTGTTTTACTCGTATCCGTTGCGAAAATCAATTTTTCTATGAAATTGGCTTTATTTTTGCTTACTGAGCGTGAACTAATGAAGGAACACTAAAATGTTGAAAAGAAATTCGGAGAAAATTTTATCCTCTTAAAAAATTGTCCTATGAGTCAAAACATTAAAGTCCATAGTTTACAAATTACAGATATTTTAATAATTTAAGAAATAAAAAATTAATAACTGTATTTTTTTTAAGCAAGACATTTTATTTTTTAAATTATTATATCTGTAACTCATAAAGTATGAAGTTTAGCAGTTTGACTCATAGGACTTTTTTTCAAGAGAATAAAATTTTCTACAAAACTTTCTTTGACATTTTTAGTGTCTTTATTACTTTACGCTCGGCAAGCGAAAAAATGGTCAATTTCATAGAAAAATTGACTTCTGTAAGGAATACAACTAAAACAGCTTGAGTTACAGTAAAAGACATGGTTACTTTTGAAGAACATTAAAATTTTTATGAATGAAATTGACTTTAATTTTCGTTATTTGACTGACCATTTCGACAATTGTTTCAAATAGATTAATGATTAAAAATTTTTGAAAAAATTAAAAAAAATTTTTAATGGCTTCAACTCTCAAGATCTTTTGAATGATACGTTGCAGGTAATTTCCGTTGATTGCATCTTGTAGCTAATAAAAAAGCTTCAAATCACATCACTATGACTTTATCTAAATGAAACTTGAAACACTTATCATTCAAGTTAATACTTAAATTTTAGTAATTTATTTAAACTATTATGATTCAAAGTTTATGTCATGGATTTTTAAGGGTGCTTACTATTATTAAAACTTTTAGCGGTTCGATAATGAGTATATTACGATAAGTCTATTTCTATTTCGGCTGCCGAATGGCCTTTTTTTTCAATATGTAGAACAATATTTTGCTTGATGAGCGAGGAAAATCCGTCACCGGAAATAAAGTACTATAACGTAGACTTGAATCAATACGGCTAATAAAAAACTTTATAAATTATTAAACTATAATTATTTTTTTATTGTCTATAGTGCATGTAACTGAATAAGTGAAAGAATAAATTTATAATGACTAATTAGTATTGACTTTACCTTTCAATTGGATCAACAGCATATCCATCGATTGATTTTAGACTCATACACCAATTTATGACAAATGGACGATAGTCAAAACCACTATAAACTATTTAGTTAAGAAATATTATCTATTATGCATGTCTAAAAATATTTTAATTAAATAATTATAATTATTTTACCTAAGCTATTAACTAAATATTTGCTGCAAGTCTAATATTAGTGAGTGGCTATTTATAATTATTATGTTGCATTTAAAAAGTTTAATGAAAAAAAAAAGGATACATACTATTACCTGTAGCACTAACACAAGGATTATTAGCAATAGAAAAATTAATAAGACTTGTCAATCCACTGAGATGTGACATCTCATTTAAATCTGTAATATTATTGTTTGCTAATGTTAGAGTCTCTAAGCATGTTGGCAAGTATCTTTCAGACTGTCGTAGCGTTATAATGCGATTATTGTGTAAGAATAATTCCTAAAATAAATTTATTAATCAGAATAAATTAATTCAATGGAATAAAATAAATTTTTTAAAAATATTTGGCAATAGATATATATGTATAAATTCATACTTTTAAATTTCTTAAATAAGAAATATCGGAAATATGACTGATACTATTTTCAGATAAATCCAGATGTTGTAATTTTGTATTAGAATGCAAATGTTCAATAGACTGAAATATAAAAATATAAATAATTTAATAAATTTATGATAGTTTTTATGTTATATTAATTGATGAAGGCATTCTTAGAAAGTACCCCCTCCACTACTTTTTAAAAATATTCGATGACTTTTAACTGTCATAACTGTATTTAAATTTTATTAAGTAATTAAAAAAAAATTAAAGCATCAATTGAAAAAATGGCAACGGAGTTACAATTTTGCTGAAAGATAGATTTGAAAAAAAATGACGGTTGTTATCAATTAAGAGTTAAGAGGGGAAAAGGGTCTATGATGAAAAAAAAAAGCATATTTAAAAAAATTTTTTTTTTCAAAGTACCTTTTTTATTAAAATTCGTGAGATTTGTGACATTATCAAGCATCATTCCAAGAATATTCTGCTAAATTTTCATAAAAAAATATTGAATAATAAGCCAGTGGTAGTGGGGAGAACCGAGTCACCTCAAAAAAAGTCTCCATGCTGTAGGCAGGATAACTCATGACTGCTTCATCTGAAATTAAGAAACCAAAAAGATTTCTTTAGTACTTAAGTGTATCTTAGATTTGAACGAAAGATGTTTTTTTCAATTACTACTTATTTTTTAATTAAACAAAAGGAAGAATTTTTGGCGAAAATCAGAGTTTTTTTATTGCATCTTTACCAAAAATTCAAAAATGAATATTTCGTTTAGTCCTTCGTTCAAATCTAAGACACACTTATGTACTCAAGAAATCTTCTTGGTTTTTTGATTTCAGGTGAGGCAGTCATTAATTATCCTGCCTAGGGCATGGAGACTTTTTTTTTTTTGGTGATTCGGTTCCCCCCGCTACCACTGGCTTATTTTTCAATATTTTTTATGAAAATTTAGCAGAATATTCATGGAATGATGCTTAATCATGTCACAAATTTTAAGAATTTTAATAATCAAGGTACTCTGAAAAAAAAAAATCATAAAAATATGTTCTTTCTTTTTTGTATCTCAGACCCTTTTCCCCCCTTAAACGAAATTCGATAAATAAATTTTTATCTAAAAAATTTAATATTTCGAATTGTAATATTGACATGAAGATGTTACTGAACTTTATTCAACTAATTTCATTTACCTCCTAGTTGACAACAACTGTAAGTATTTTTTTTTTAATCATATAATAGTTCTACTGCATTTAATATTTTAAAAAATTAAAGGGGGGGGGGGGGTGGTTATCTGAGAATGTTATTAAATGATATGTATACTTTGATATTATTTCCAGCTAAACACAAAGTTGTTAAATTTGGCATATCTTTAATGCCTTCAATTGTTAAAATTCCATTGTTAGCTAAATTTAGTGTAACTAAATTATGTAATTTCGATACTCCATACATTCGTAAAAGCTGATTACGTACAATAGAGAGCTAAAATAGAATTATTTATAATTAGAATTTATAAATAATAAATAATAATTATTTAATTAAATATAAAATAGTTTATTAGAGTAGAAAATAATTAAAATTTTTAAAAACCTTTGTAATTCTGTGGTAAGTATCGAGATTGTCAAGTCTCTGAAGTTCATTATCGTCGACGATTAAAGTATTAATGTCTGCGTCTGATGGACAACGACTTAATTTTTTAAGCCCTTGACCACTTAGATCTAGAGTATCACAGACAGATGATTCTGATTCTTCACAGGAATTCATTCTGTAATTCATATAAATAAAAAATTATTATAATTGTAACTTATCGTGATTGTTATTATATGTTTAATGAAAATAAAAATGAAAAAACAAAAAAATAAACTAATGTAAAAAAAAAAGTTAAATACAATAATTACATTGGTTCAATTATTATCACTGGTGAAACCTCAATACAATAAAAATATTTAAATTAGGTTAATTAACAATCGTATTGGTTATATTATAATGAATTTAATTGCAATAAACAAAATTTATAAATTTAATTCAATTGATTTCTAACCCGCGGAAGCCATGATGAATACAAACCACTTACTAACATGACAGCAAAAATTTGACAATTGTTAAGTTACATGTAAAAATACGGTATTTTTACCGTACTAGAAAAAATTCCTTTGTGTTTACCTGTCGAATAAGTACCGACCATCGTTCACAGTAAAAAATATTGTGTATTCGTGTCGAAAACGGTTTGTGTTAAAGTAACACAAAGTTTGTGTCATTTTCTGTAACATAAAAAATGTGTTATACACTCTTTATTAACACATTTTGTGTGTTACTGTGGAATTCTTTGCGCCCTCTTGTGGCGATATTTCAACATAATCTTTGTGTTAAAAAGGGGTTACACAATATTTGTGTCGAAATTTCAACACAAATTTTGTGTCAACCGTTTTTAACACACAAACTGTGTTGATTTTACACAATATTTTTTACTGTGTTATTGTATTTTGCTGACGATAAAGTAATTTTTAAATGATAAATTAAAGATAGAAAGAGATAGTAATACGACAAGTGATTTATCCATCTCGATAACTAGCTAGGCGTCTCAACTAGTACGCGCCAAACAGTCATTGGTTCAAACTTCTTTTGAGTTTCAATGAGATCATACCTATAGCTCATTTTTCTTACATGTTAACTGGTCCATCAACTCCTAACTTTTTGAAAGTAATTGACACAAACTTTTTCATCATATTATAATTCTTACAATTGCTTACGATTTTTTCATCATAATTGTTCTACATAAATGTATAATATAAACATACGGACTCCTTCACAATATGGTTTTACAGTATCTTTATATTATAATGGAAAAACCATAGTTTACATCGTTCTATCTCAGTTGGCATCATTGTTGTGTCATCGGACCTATAGTCATATGACTTACCCTGTGGAAAAGCTCTCATAAATTCTGATAAGATATTGAATATTTTTTATGAGAATCTATGAGCTTCGAAAATATCTATGAGATTTAAAAAAATTCTCATATGAATTTTTATGAGAATCTATGAGTCAAAGCTTTTGATGTTTTTCTATCATGATTTCCGTACTAGATTTTTAAAAGAATGAGTAAGATTTTTTAATTTATGAGATTTTGTGACTCGAATTCCGCCAACGATTATGAGATTGAATGAGTACTTTCACTTCCATAAGATTGTTACAGTTTATTCTAATGTATTTTCAATAAGAATTGAACAGGCGAATTCCGATGTTATAATACTTACAAAATCTCAATAAGATTATTTTTTGATACGAAATTTTCAGAATTTATAAGTTTTAGTAAGATTTCCCGAGTCAAAATTAAAAAGGTGATTTGAGCCTCCAAATCCTACATGAGGGTAAGGAGGTTCAAATCATCTTTTTAGAATATGAAGATCCATGCATTAAAAAGGTAATTTAAACCTAAACGTAGTAACTTTGTCCGCTTTTACCAAGCTTAGGTTCAAATCATCTTTTTAAAAAGGTAAAATATGCCTCCAGAGCCTAAATTTATAGATCGAGAAAGACTCTCATCGGATCGCGTACAATTGGTAAAGAAACAGAAGGGAAAAGGGGGCCACTAATTAGAAATGGTTGCCATGATCGAAAAAAATTTGAAATTTAAAAATTCCAAAAATAATTTCTTAGCAATAAATGTTTTGTTGTGAGTTAAAAAATAACAAAATTTAAAATATTAATAATAATAGCTAAACTTATACAAGTAGGCGTTCGAATAGAATAGTACTATGTCATTCGAAATTTGAATTGAATAATTAGAGCCTTTGACTTATTAGTATATGATTAATTAATTATTTTATGTGAACAATAAATACAAACGAAGTATTGGAAAACGGAAACTGCCGAAGAATTTGAAAAAAACTGCTGAACACTAATCTGCTGCCGCCGGGATTCGAAACCACGACCTTACGAATATGAAGCACAACCACTGCTGCACTGCTACTCGGACGCTCACGATCAGTTGGAAATATCTTTATGTATAACAATAATATCATGCTAAAGAATTGAGCTCATTCGAAGTTACAGATTAAAAGTATGGTAGGCCATGGAGGGTTAAAATACCATTTTAAAAAGGTGATTAAGTCCTCCATGCGCTTCGTTTAGGACATCGAGGACTTAAATAGCATTTTAAAATAAATGGTAGGCCATGGAGGGTTAAAATACCATTTTAAAAAGGTGATTTATTCCTTCATACGCTACTTTTAGGACATCGAGGACTTAAATAACATATTACATTCAGCGGCAAGTGCAACATCAAAAGAACTGAGGCTTTGGAGGCTCAAACTACTGTTTTAATTTTGACTCGGGAATTATCCTAGGAGATAATATCTTATTGAATATCATAAAATATTTGTCATATTTGTCATACACTGGATCAGGAATCACATGGACAAATGCAGACCTTTTTCTCATAAAAATTTTATGAGAATTAGTAAGAAAATCTATAATCGAATTAACTTGTAAAAACTTAAAAGATTTAATTTTAATTTAAAAGCTATGTGATTTATGAGTTTTTGTAAGTTTTAGTTCGAAGGCTATTACTTATAAAATATTATGGAGTACTTATGAGATTTTATAAATAATTTCCATTCACATAAAATATTAATTTTATCAGATTCATTCAAAAATAATTGCTTAACTTCATTTTTTTTAATAAGAATTTACACCAAAAATACTAATAATATCACTTTTTCTTGTACTTTGAATATTTTAACTGTTCGGAGATGAGTGAAAATAGAAGTTTTTATGTGATTTTTTACATTGCATTTTTTTGGTTAAACAGAATAAAATTTCTCGGAACAAGTACTATTCTTTTCACGCAAGTATTTTTGTATTCTCCGACCAAAATAACAAAAGTTGCTTAAACCAAGAGAAAAAATTTCTCGGGAGAAAAGATCGATATGGAGAAGGGGAAAGTCACCGGTACTAGGCAGCAGCAGCGGGAGTAGTTCGGTGCTCGCCACGAGATCGCGTCTACGATTTCTAGTGTCCCTGGTAAGACATTCATTTCAGAAGTGTTATATTCCAAATTTCAATACAATTTTATTCGAGTACTCTTCTGTCATTTGACGGGTCAATAAATTTTTATAGATTCTGATAATTTATACGAGAATTTAAGAAAAAATTTTTTTTGATGTACCATCTATGAGAAAATAATTGTATCAGAATTTTTGAGATTTTCGCGGACAATTACTGATCGTTTTCTCATAGCCAATTTTTTTTATGAGATTTTATAAGACCTTTTCCACAGGGATAGTTGTCTGTGTTCATTGAGTATTATGTTATCACGCCTGGAATCAATTAATTAAATATTTATTAATGAGGTGTTAAATTTAGGCAGTGTGAGTTTAAAATTTTTACCTTAATATGTCCTTTGATATATATGTAAATTTTTCTCATATTCAATCTCAATCAGAAATTTTTTATTTTTTAAAAAATTTTCTATTTCATTTATTCTGAATTTATTTAAAATCTGGTCAACATTAATTTCAAGTTGTATAAATAGAGGTAACATTGCCTCTAATTTCAAATCTGGTCCTGTCTGGTTTAGAGTAATAAAATTCGTATTTTCAATATCTCTAGTTACCCCATTATCTACGAATAGGGTCTTCACTTCATTTTTATTTACATTTATAATTTTTGCTCTATATAAATTTTTGTTATATTCATGCATGAATACATCCATGGATACAAATAGTATCCTCGAATTTTTTTACACTAGATGTTTTATTTGTATTATTAATTAAAGTCATCAATTTTTTTATTTTAACCCAATTTTGGCGATTTTTAATCCCCCGTATCGTTAGAGATTTATTGTTTTCTATTCCAACGTCTGTTACTACTAAAATATATTTTTCTATTAAAGATATGATTGAAAAGCATTTCAAAAATCTACTCACAAGTATTTTTCCAGTGGGTACTTGTACTCATCTACCAGAATAGCCTTCTTTAGGGAGGAGTTGTTAAACAGCTTCCTCCACTCCTTTGAGCGGAACTTATTACTTCTATTCTAACTGTCCAACTAGGAAAATGTTGCAGCGCTCTTCTGCGCCTAGCGGTGACTCCTGGTACTAATTTTTTCTTTTGCACTGCGTCTGCACACTGTTATTTTCATTCACCTTATTTTTTCTCTCTCGCTTTATTTATTTAAATTTATTAATTTTTATTTATTTCTTTTTTTTTTACACACATTTTTTTTTGCCAAAATTCGAGAATTCATAATTTTGAAACAAAAAAAAACACCTCCCTGAAATTTTCAGGATCTCTTAAGATTGAATAAAGGTAGTGTAGTTAAAAATTTTATCCCAAAATTTCGTGTCGCCATACGATTTTGACGGTTTTTGAAAATTCAAAATTCGAAAGCTTTTTCATTTTTCAATATTTTTTTCCGAAATATTTTTTTTTCAATAGCCCCAAGTGTCCCCTTCAAAACAAAACCAAGAAATTAATAAGTAAGGTCAGAATTTACTTTTGATCATAATTGGACGTTTCGTCCCTGTATTTGGACTTCTTCAGTAACTAAAAACAAATTAAAAATAAACTATTAACTCAACTATTCATTTTAGTGAATAGTAAAATTATTAATTTTTTACGATAAATTTGTAATGGAATGAACGAATAATAGCTTTTATATTATAGCTTTATGGTACATAAGGAATTTTATTTATAGATAAATGTCTACCTTTAGACATTGATAAGTGAATCTGATATTTATTTCAATTAAAATTAAACGATTAGTTTACTTAATTTGTATTAGACGTTAGATTTTGTTTAATAATTTACCCATTAAAATTTAACCAACGTACGTACACATTTATTTTCGAAATAAATATAGTGTCAAGTAACGTCAGTTTATTATATTACTTTATTTTGAAATTTAGTAAATTACTTTTATAGAATTACTTGGCAATTTATAAAACTTGAAAGTCCTAATCAAATATTTTTAACTTTCCGTTGAGAAAATTGCAAAATTTCCAAAATTCGGGAAAAGTTATTTTCACCCCGATTTTTAGAAATCGAGTTTTAATCAGATGTCGATGTTTTAAGGTCCTAAGAAGCTTATTCTGATATTTTGAAAGAGGTGTGTGAGTGTTGGTGTCTGCTTGGATGTAAACCTCTCATATCTTTTTGATAAATGTATCGATCTAAATGGTGCTTGAGGAATTAAAAGAGTTTTTTTGAACTTAGATTTCGTGTAAATTTGAGATCATTTTGTGAAATAGGTGCGGAGATATTTAAGAAATACCGAAAAAAAATTATTTTTTGGTTTTTCCCGAATGCTTTGAAAACTGTTAGATCAATCAATTCTAAAATCTAATCAGGTCTAGAATTTACTGTGCTAACATAGGAACAATTCCTATGCTGACGTAGGAATTTTTTCTATGTTGGCACAGTAATTTGTACTATGTTAACATAGGAACTTTTCCTGTGTATTATAGGAAAAGTACCTATGTTACATAGTATTTTTTCCTATATTTCCATAAGGAATTTCCTTATGTTGACATAGTAATAGTTACTATGCCAACATAGGAAAAATAACTGTTTTTTTTCTCCGTGTGTAAATGTTATTAGTACGTGAGTGAATCAGCTGGGACTGAGTAAGTGGTAGCAGAGCACATCTCATTACATCGCAATTGAATTGTGCATCAGTTGTTTTTTTTTTCTTTTTTCTCGACTGTTTTGGAAACTATTAAATCGATCTATTTCAAAATCAAGCTAAAAATTGTGATACTGCAGTTTTATCTAATTATGTCATGACAATTTACTAATAAATAAATGAAAATACCTGTTACACCAAGATAAACTAAAAGATAGATATTTTTGACAAAAAAAAAAAAAAAAACAATTCATAAAGAACTAACTGATACGATTATAACTAGCTGCCAAAAGTCCCTTGTACAAAATATTTTCTATAAAAATATCATGATTTAAAATATTTTTAAATTGTTTCTGTTCTTATTTTTTAGTATATTGTTCGCATATAAATAAGCTAAGAAGGTAGTTAATTATTTATTATTTATTTTATAATTTAAATAATACATGAAATGTTGTATGCCCTATAAGAGATGTTTACAAACATAAAATTGTATTATATTTTTATCTAAACGATATTTCACACAACTTTACATGTGAAACGCGTACCAATGTGGCTTCTTACTGGCAAACAACGATTCGAGCAGCAATCGCTATCCCAGATGCACTATAATAAAAAAAAAAATCATTCGTTGTTATAAGTTTTTTAAAATTAGAAAAGTAATAAATTTAACAATAAAATCGATATGATAAACATACTTCACCGAATAGTAAACATCTGTGAACATGATCGTTTACTATCTCTGCAGTAATAATTGTAAGTAATAACGCTCCAATAAAAAAAAAATGTGTTAGCAATTGTTTAGCCATCGTTTATTAAATTCGCTACGAAAAAAATTAAAAAATTAATAGTACATTGTGTGTTTAGGGATGAAACGATACGATTCCCGACCAGGGTGAAGTTGTCTTTCCGAGTCATAGGCAAGAGTTGACATCACCCGCAGTCTGAAATCGTTTTGTTTCATTCTGTGTGACACACTCTACTTTTTCATGATTACCTGCATTAGAACTTTCAGTTTCAGTGTCAGCAACCAGTCAGAAAGAAGTTAATTCAAGGCCAATGATGTCATCAACTATTAGCGTAAGCGTAAATTGTCATTTGCAATTTATAGTTAAGCAGAAACTTTAAATGCTATTTATTATTTACACCAATTTTTTTAAAACTTAATCACAAAGTCAAAATTGTCAATTACGTAAATAAAATTAATGGTCTGAAATTACTATTAAACCAATGAAAAGTATCAGAGTTTAAATTGCGAATGCCTTGAGTCAGGGGGCAGAAACATTCTTTGTTTCTTCCCAAGGGATGGAACAATTTTGTTTCTGTCCGCTGACTGACGGCATTCGCAATTTACGCATACGCTAATATTTGTTCGCGGCATTGGACTGAAATTATCCTGTTTCGACTGGCTGTAGTGACACTGAATCTTGAAGTTTCGATGATGTTATCATGAAATAGTATATTGTGTGACAAGGGATGAAACAAAAAGATTTCAGACTAGGGTGAGGTTGGCTGACATCACCCGCAGTCTGAAATCGTGTTTTATCCTGAGTCACACACTATATTTTTCATGATTACCTGCATCGGAACTTCAAGTTCCAGTGTCAGCAGCCGGTAAGAAACAAGTTAATTTCAAGCTGATGCGGAGAACTGTTAAAGAATGAGAAATATGTGATTTACAGTCACTTATTAAATAGTAAATAAGACAAAAATATTATTTTCACTCATTTTTTAGTAATTTTATTTGGTTAATTAAAACTGTCACTTGAAAAATGAAATGAGTAAACTGAAGTGACAAGTAAACAAATGAGAGCAATAAGACTGCAAATGAACATTAAATATAACTGACACCGGGCAGAAACAACTGTGCTTCTTTCCAAGGGAAGAAACACGCATGTTTCTGCCCGCTGTATGAAGGTATATTTTTGAATTACGAATTCTCTAGCACTTGTTTGCAGCATCGGCTTGAAATTAGCTTCTTTCGGTGGGCTGTAGAGACACTGAAACTTCAAGCTTCGATGCTGGTATCATGAAAAATATTATAAAGTATTGAACTTGTAATCTTTAGCCGTTTATATATCATATATGATATATAAATTTTAACAAAATAAAAAAGAATTGAGAAAATATTTAACATATTGTTAAAAATTAAATCTCAATAATTTTATAGTTTTGATTAATCAAAATTTATATTCATAGACCCTTCGTATTATACCATATTCAACGGTTTGAAATATAATACCAAGCATCAGTATACGCATAAAGTAATAAAAAATAAAGACAACTTACCTGTATCAACTTTAGAAAGTTATAAAATTGGTGATTTATCGTTAATAAAACTCCTTGCGCATTTTATACTTACAACGTAGTAACATTTATACTGTTTTTTACACTTTTATGAAGGTTTTTCGACCGATTATCTTTATATGTATATAGAAAGAGATAGATAGATAATGGATTAGTTAATTTGATTAATAGTTAAAAATATAAGTAGTTAAGATAATTGAAAAAAAAAGTCATTAAGTGATAATTGTTTAAAATCATCATTGTTAATAGAGTTTTATTCACTATCTACACGATGAAAAAAATATAAGGATTTTTAATCAAAAACATGAGTAAAAATTACTTAACTCATATTAAAAACTTAAAATATAAGCTATTGAAATTGTGTAATTTTTACTATCTTAAGAATTAAGTTTTTATTTATATTTAATAATTTTTATTATTCGAGTATATCCATGAATATAAGCTGCATTCGTAAACTTGACTACATGTTTAGTAAATTTTACTATTCAATACAATAAATTTTACTATTCAGTTTAGTACATTTTACTACCCGATGAAAAAAGATTGTATACAATTGTATAAAATTATATACAAAAAATGGCCCGATCCAATTGTATACAACTGTATAGAAATTGTATACAATTCTATACAAATTGTATACAAGTCTATATAATTATATACAATTTTATACAAATTATATACAATTCTATATAATTGCAATATATAGAATTGTATACAATTTGTATAGAATTGTATACAATTTCTATACAAATTGTATACAATTGGATCGGGCCATTTTTTCTATCCAATTATATATAGTCTATATATAATTATATATAGTCCATATATAATTGATATATAATTCTATACAATTGTATAAAATCTTTTTTCATCGGGTATAATGAGAATGGAGTTTAATAAAACAAAATTTTTAATAGTGATTCATCTTTTTATTATTATTATTAATACTATTATTGTTACTATTTATGACATGCGTATTAGTGTTGGTGTCAATTTTTATTTTTCAGAAATTCTCGAATTGTCCGAGATTCGAACCCTGATCTCCCGCGTGCGAATCTTGCCCTCAGTCTATCGTTTTTTTTTTTTATAGTTCATTTGCAAATTATCATCATGCATAACTCATACAATATATTTAATTTCTGTTTTTATTTTTTTTTTAAGTCGCAAATAACTTAAAACGAACCTTTATTATCTTGGTTGTAAAGAAGATGGTTGTTCCTTTATATAGGGCAGCTCACATCTATTAGTTCTCGTGGTATTGGTCCCTATACTCCTTGCTTGGTGCTGGTTGGATTATTTATTTTCTCTTTTTTATTTATTGAGTTTTGTCAGCCGGGATGTAAAATTGATCGAAAACGTCATCTGGCTTTTTGTCTCAGTTACTCAGTCTGTCGGTCTGATGTCTCCTTTAAACGACAGTATCTAAACTTGTAATATAGTACATAGTCGTATACGCTATCTCTATCAATAGTTAATTTCATCGATCCACTTTTGAAAAATTAAAAACGTTTAGTAATTTTTAGTTTTTCTATAATACTTAATATATACTACGCTATTCATCTGATTTGTCAAAATAATATAGTGATTTATCAAATAAACATTTAGTATTAATTACCATTTTGTAATTTTTACTATACATTTAGTAATAAATAATGAAAGTAAATTATTTATTGACTTGCATTAGTATTTCTTACTAAAATATATTAAAAATTATAATATTTTCGAGACTCGTTTTCTTCGTGTGACACCATAACTTCAAGTTAATGTTTTAATTTTATTCATTAAGTCAATCCATTGAGGTAAGTGGCCCAGTTCTTGACCTTTTCATTCGAAAATTGCGCATGACGTGTATAAAAATATACATTATATAATATATCAAATATAAAATAAAAAAACGAAAGTTATATCACGTAATTTAGTACTTTACCATAAATTTTTAATGAGAAAACATAAATATAATCTATTTTCAACTTACACTTATGTATTTCATTTTATTAATATCATTAAAAGTGATAAAAATAGATGAGTATGAATATAGCAGACACGAGACATTTTATAAATTTTAAATTAATTAATTAAAATAATGAAATTTAAAAACTGGGCTGATTTTTCATTTATCTAAATACGCATTTCTTACTTTTTATTCTACTTGCATTTTATTTATTTATTCTAAAATTTAAAAAATTCCCACTTGTCAGTTACATTCACACTCATTATGAACAGACATAATATATTAATATTCTTCTTTTATACCTTCTTGTTATTAATTTTTGGTTATAAAGTAAAAAAGTTGCCACTTTATATATTTTATTAGTAACGATAATTTAGTTATTCAGTTAAAATTTGAAATTTCAAAAGGCCAAGAATTTTTAAAAAACCAAAAAACGATTCATGATCAATTAGCAATTATATGTTATACATATTTATTATTTTGAACTTCGTAATTAATCGTGTAAATTCGTAACAATTCGTATCACAAAAATGGCGCTACCGTAATTGTTGTAGAACAAGCTAATTTGTATAATGAATTAAACTGTGCATTAAATGTTAACAATAACATAAATTTAAATTTAAAAAAATATATTATTTATTTTTTATAAAATTTTGTTTACTAACAATTTTAAAAATTATTTACAACAACTTACTAAATTTTGAATACGAGTAATTGTACTTCTGTTTATTAGTAACATAACAAAAATAGAATAATAACTTTTCATAATTAATTTAAGGTAAGCAATAAATGAGTAGAATTTATATTTAAAGACTAGATAATTTTCAACGTTTGTTAATTTATAGCTTTGAAAAAAAATAAAGATGACTGCGGAATACGTTAAAAGTAATACTATCAAACATGAATGTACGATAAATTCTGGCTTGGACTATCTTAACGCTACTTCATATTTTATGGAAGCTCTTGATTATTGTCTAATTACAATAAAAGTTGAACACCCTGCTGGAGATAAACATATTTCAATAGATGTGAGAAAGGATTATGTTACCAAGCCGGGAACAGTAATTTTTCAAGTATTTGTTAACAGTGTGAGACAATATTCAAAAATTGTTCATGACTGGAGTGAACATCATAAGCTGGATGTTCTTAAAGACAATAAATTTATTGGATCAATGAAAGTTGTTTGTAAAATTATTTGGTTAGGTTTTACTGATAAATCTTTACCATCATCGGTGATTAATAGGAATAGTAATTGCTCAAATTTTTATGTGACAGCTGTATTGAGTGATGTCATATTGATTGTTGGTGGTGGAGAAATTCCAGCTCATAAAATTACTCTTGCTGCTCAGAGCTCTGTTTTTTTAAGAATGTTTAAATCAAATAAAGAAATGAATCGTATTTCTATTGAAAATGTAGATTCTGATGTTATGCAAGAAGTGTTAAAATTTTTATATACGGGTGAAACATTAGCTGAAAATAATTGCGAACTTGCGTTAAGAATGTTAAATGTTGCTGAAAAATTTAAAATAACTAAATTACATAATTTTTGTGGGCCAACTATTTTTCGTTTTGTTACTACAGACAACGCTATACGTATTATTTGTGAGGCTGAAAAAAATAATGCTCATAGATTACGTAAAATGACATTAAAATTTATTATAGAAAATATAAAAAGTATTGAAATTCAAGATGAATATAAAAAATTAACATTAATAAAAAGTGAATTGTTGTATGAAATTGTTGATGGTTTGAGAGAGTCACGCGCTAAGAAAACTAAAAGAATTAAAATTTGTTTTGCTTAAATTATTATTTAAATTTATATATTTAATTGTATATATCTAAACGTAATATAGCTAATATTTTTATAACTAAAATAATTATAATAATTAGTTTAAGAAATAAAATTTTTGATAATTAACTGCCCAGTCCCCGATCTCCATAAAAAATAATTTTTAATTAAAAAATGTGAAGAAGTAATTATCTGTCTTAAAACAATTTTGGTAATGAAATTTATAAGGAGACTAGCAATCGGGCACTTTTTCTTAAAAATGTTATTTAAATTCATAATTATACATAAAAAGGAATTAGAACTTATGGCTCTCATATTTTTAAATATTGTTCATAAAAAATATGTACTTCATACTATTAAATTTTCTTTATACACTTTGAGCTTATGTAGTAAATTCTTCGTTTGTTGAATTTATAAACTAAAAAATATAGATCTGCTTAATAAAAAAATGTTTAATTTAAAAAATACAAAATGTTGTTTACTTTTTAGTATAAAAGTCTGCAAAAATTATTATTATTTTATAAATACTATTTAAAACTACTCGTGAAATTATTTGAAAATACCATTATTGATTACTTTGTTTATTTTTAATTACATAAAATATAGTAAAGGAAAAAAATTATGGTTTTTTTTAATAATTAATTTGTATTTTCGTGCATCGAGAATTAGAATTTGACACAATTATTTAAAACTTTTTTGTTGTTAATGCAATTCGTTTTCTTCTTTAATTAATTTTATATCATTAGATATTTTTAAACGATTATATTCTGTAGAATCGTCAATCGGTTTCTATTCAATAGTTATAAAATCTGATGATCTAGGATTTGAATTTCTGTAACAATATATTAACAATTATAATAATAATTAGATAAGATTTAAAATATAATTTTTGTAGATAAAATAAGTCATATGATTTGTTAAATGATAGTAATAGTCCTTTCAATTTTTGATTTTCCGATATGAAAATTAAAAGTTTAAATAACAGAAAAGTTATTAGTTTCAATGAGACTTTTTAAATTCAAATTTACAAAACGTGTCATCATTCCAAAATCTAAGAGTTCGTTTCTGATTATTTCTGAATGGTTGCACGTTTAGTACGAAATTTTTTGAATAATAATTTGAATAATTCATCAAAACTTCAATTTGATTAGTTTTGAGGATTGATCGTCTTAATGAATGTCAAATTAAACTTTCAAAAGTTATAATTTCTGTATAAGGTAAGAGACCGATCAAGGAACTAGTATCTGATCACTCATGTATTTTTATATCCATATTTACTAAATTTCACTCGATACAGATATACAAATACATAGAGTGATCAAGTACGAGCTTCCTGATCTTGTCCTAGGTCTTTTACCTTAGATCAATTTACTACATTCCAAAATTTTCGAAAAAAACAAAAAACATTTTTCCTTTAGAATATATAAATATTTTAATCACTATAAAATATAAATTATAATAACTTTTACTATAATTAAATAATAATCGTAATTAAAAATTCTTTAAAATTTTTTTTATAATGAAATACAAAATAATTTTATGAGAACGACAGAAAGAAAACTTTTTAAAAATTATAGTTTCAATTTATAACTAAAAAAAAAAATGATTTATATTCGAATGTCAATAGAAAAAAGTTATAAATAAAATGAAAAAAATTTTAATTTACATTAATTACTTTTTTTATTTAATTATTTAAATATGTAATACTTATAATGTAATTTAAACGAAAACAAGAAAGGTCACGGGTCATATAGTTGAGAAAACGATTCTGAACAATATCGCAGTGCATAAGCGTCACTCGTCCGGGGCGATTGATTTTATTATAATTTCATTGAATTATAAAAATAATTATATTTATTTAAAATGCAAATAAAAGATAAAAAAGCTATCATTATTGGTACTATCAATCGACTAGGAATAGCTTTTTGTCGTGAATTGCTACGAAATGGTGCTGAAGTAAGTTATTAATGATAAATACATTTAATACTTAATTATTATTTTTATTATTATTATTATTTTTATTATTAAAGTAAACTAATTAATTAACTAAATATTTAACAGAAAATTGTAATGATTGGAGATGAAGATATTAATGGCAATGAAGTATCTTCAATCGAAAATTTAAATCTTGAATTTGGTGAAGAAAAAGTTACACATTTTAAAAATGATATATCAAAAAGTAGTGAATTAGATAGTAAATATTATTATTTTGTTTTATTTTATTTGCATAAAAATTAAATAAATTAAAAGATTATTAATTAAGATATATTTTATTAAATAGTTATATTTAAAGAAGCAATAAATTATCTTGGAGGGCTTGAAATTCTTATTAATAATGCAGATCTTCTCAATGAAACGGACTTAACGAAAGCTATTGACGTTAATATCGTAAGCAATGATAAATATTATCAAAATATTTTTTATACTTTTTTCAATTAAATTTTTTCAATAATATTTATCTTTAATTCTTTTACCGATAGTCTACTGTAATTCGTAGTAGCCTTCTAGGAGTACAACAAATGGGAAAAGATATGGGGGGTAAAGGAGGAATTATCGTCAATGTTGCAACAATTTTTGGCCTTGAACCTGTACCACAACTCCCTATTTATTCAACTGCGAAACAAGCAGTTATCAGTTTTAGCCGCTCATTTTCAGTAATTATTGAATTACTAAATAAATATCATTCAATTATATAAAAAATAATTAGTTTCATTAACTAATTTGTATTTCCAATAAAAAAATGAATTATTTATTTTCAGCAACCTTATCATTTTAAGAGAACAGGAGTTAAAGTCGTTGTACTTTGTCCAGGATTATCAAAATTACTTACCTATCCATGTGAAAAAAGTCAAAATGATGATACGGAAATTATTGAAACCGAAAGTGCAAGAGTTCACCCTCAAAAGTAATTACGATAAAAATTGAAAATTGTTGACCTGTGGGCCATCTTTAAAACTTATCACTATCTGCAAGCTCGAAAAGCTTGAAGACATTATTAAAAGTATTATTTTAAATTATCTGAGGTCAAGAAATTATAGAAAATTTAAAATTAAGTTAAAAATATCTCTGAATGTTCCGATTTATTTTATTAATAATTTTAAAGCAGCTGGTAAAGTTTGATGAGTTGAGAGATTCAATGAAATTTTTAAATTATTAAATTTGATAATTTTCTAGTTTTCTGAAAAATATTTAAAAAACAAAAGTTGTTGTCTCTTTAAATGCCAGATAAATTATTCATTAAATTGCTCTAATAATTAAATAAAATACAAATCTTGATAATTTCTTATCGACAAAAATTTACTGAGATTGGTGAATTATTGTAAAGATTAAAGCCATTCTCAGACAGAGCCCACCTATTTTTCAACAATTTTCAATTACTTTAAACTTTCATAAGCGTATGAAAATTTTATCAATTAATTAAAACAAAATTAAATCATTAATGGAAAAGGACAACGTAGTTACAATTTCACTGGGATACAGAATTAAAAAAAAAATTACTTACAGTAGATATCAATCGGGAGTTAAACAAAATTTGTTAAATAAATTTCAGTAAAGTCTTCATGTCAATTTTATAATTCGAATTTTCAAATTTTGACGGCTAAAATATATTCAACAAATTTTGTTTAATTCCTAATTGATAACAACTCTAAGTAATTTTTTTTTAAGTTCTATATCTCGTTGAAATTCCGACTAGGTTGTCCTTTTTTCAGTTACGGTTTTAATTTTTTTCCAATTAATTAATGAAATTTTAATACGCTTATGATAGTTGAAAGTCATTGCATATTTTTAAAAAGTGGGGGACACTGTCTGAGAATGCCCTTAATTTAAAAAAATAATTTAGTCAAAGTTTTAGTTGATAAATTCATTCCTGTGGAAAAAAATTTGTTTAAAAAATTTGCGATGATCTTGACTTTTCCGACTTAAATTAAATTTTTGTCAACTTTTAGAGCTTTTTTCATCTGAGTTTAAACTTATTAGTATTTTTGAACTTAGTTTGAACTTACTCGTCTTCACATTGAGCACGACAGTCATTCAACTTACTTTTGCGACTTGCTGAACCAAGTCGAAAAAATGTTATTTATTCGCTTTACTTTAGACTTGCTCAATCAATTCAAATATACCAGTATTTTTTTGTGTAAAATGTGGTTTTCGGGTTTCATCTTAGTTTTGACTTTTTTACCTTATAATTTGAGTTAAATAAGTCTAAACCAAGTCAATTTCGACTTGATTTTGACTTTTTCATCTTAAATCATGACTAAGTAAGTTATTTAAGTCTAAACCGTGGTGAAAACTCAATGCATTTCATTTCTCCGTAAAAAAAATCGAGTTTGTCTTGTGAAAAACGGCTCTAAATTTTGACTTGGTAAACCAAGTCTAAATCAAGTTTTATTTTTGACCCGGGTTGTTTTTAAGTTCTATGAGTTTACGTCGACCAATTTTAAAAAAGCTTTATACATACAAGAAAGAAAATTTATGTTGTAATTAGTACTATATTAGTTAACTATAGCACTTCTCATAGAACTCATTTATTCTCAATGGGAATTTATGAGAATCTATCGGATTCTATGAGATTTTCTAAACAGGGGTCTTATTCTATATGATTCAATATTAATTTCTTCGGCATTGACCTAATGATTTGCGCGACACAAATTTAAACGTTGAATTATGTGACTAAAATAATTATTCAGTAATGTTTTTATTTAATAATTTCAGAGTTGAAACAGTTGCTCATGGGTTAGTCTATGTGATAAGATGCGCACAGAATGGAAGTATCTGGATAAGTGAAAATAATAAACCAGTTTATGAAGTACAACCTCCGGATGTACTACCCCCAAAACAAAAAGAAGAAGATTCTTTAAACATTTAAACTATGAGATTATCACTAATTTTTTTTTAAATATGTTTATTGAATCTTTAAATATTATTCATGTATCTCCAAATTAATTTCAATAAAATTATTAAATTTCAAAAATATTATTTATTTATGAACAGTTTTTATTTATTAAAATCATTTATACATTCTACGACTTTTAATATAATTTTTTAACAATAGAAAACTTTTTACCATGCCTACACCGAAAATTAAAATTCCTGCCCTGTTCAGTCGAAACAAAGTAGAATTAATTAATGTAACGGGCCCGAAATCCACGTTCGTTTTACCGGAGGCAGTTTCCGCGCCTTTTCGGGTATACACACTCTGCGTGGTCATCCTCATCTTTTGACCCAAGCGACACTCTTAGCCGAAAAATATAATCAAGTGACGACTAAGGTGGACATCAACCGGAGGTATAATCAAAAATCCTCATTGCGCGTGGTATCTAATCGCAGCCACCACGAGTTCTACCTCTTTTGGGCTTACCTCTTTGGACAGATCGTGCAACATTTTTACCCCTTCCGTGATGAAATTGCATGGAGTGTAATGGCAAGAAGGAGTAAAAATATCGCACGATCTGGCTGCACTGACACCAAGAGAGGAAGGTAGGATGCCCCAATCCCCGTGTTAGTCACCTTCGGCTCGGGTAGGTAATTACTCACGCGGGTTGGAATATTCTGCTGTCCTCCCTCGGTGTGTAATGTACTAATTTCATATCACCTGCATTGAAACTGTGAGTTCCAGTGCCTGTTTTACCAGTCAAAATAAGCAAATTTCAAATCAATGTGATTTAGTAGGCAGAAACTGATCAGATTCTTCCCTATAGGTGCATCCGCTAATTTTGATCACTTATTTTTTCATAATAAAAAAGTACGATTTTTTTCTGCGAAAAAAGTGCAGGAATTTAATCTTTCGGTTCAGGTATGGTGACAATTAATTTTTGACTTCTTTACTCCTGTCCGAGTCGCATTTTTTTTATTGTAAAACTCAAATATTTATGTCGTTCTAATAACTAATCAAACTAAACAGTTTTGGAAATTTAAATTTAAAAAAAAATATGAGATTCAATCAACGAAAATTAATAAACAGCCATTATTTTCCTTGTTAAATTACTTAAATTTGAATATTTAAAATACAGCATTATTATTTTGTCGCTCTAACGACCAGAAATTTGTTTTTTAACTTCCCGCTAAGAAAATTGTAAATTTTCAAAAATTCGGGAAGTTATTGGTTTCGGTCCGATTTACGAAAATCGAATTTCCATCAGATGTCGACGTTTCGAGGTCCTAGGAAGCTATCCTGACTAATTTCACGATGATGTCCGAGTGTATGTATGTGTGTACGTACGTACGTATGTATGTATGTAAATATTCATAACTCTTGAACGGATGAACCGATTTTGATCGTTGAGGTGTCATTCGACGCGGCTTGTTAATGTCTTGAGGCCGTAGAAATTTGAACTTAATCGGTAGGGTGCGTTCAGAGATATTTCAAAAATAAAATTTTTTTAAAAATGTTTTATTTGGATAACTTCCAATTTGCTCGATGGATTGATTCCAAAATCTAATCAGCTCTAAAACTCTATAAGCCGCGTCGAATGCCACCTCAACCATCAAAATCGGTTTATTCGTTCAAGAGAAACCGTTGACGAAAGAATTCAAAAAAAATTTTTTCCTTGGTTTTTTTGAAATTTCTCAAAAACGGCTGAATAAATCAATTTCAAAATTCGACCAGCTTTAGAACTTGATAAAACGCGTCGATTGCCACCTCAACCATCAAAATCGGTTAATTCGTTCGCGAGATATCGTGGAAGAAAGAAATGCTAAAAAATGGTTTTTTACAAAACAATGGCATACAAAAGTATTTGCGAGCTCGAAGAGCTCGAAAATATATTCACAATAATGTTTTCGAGCTCAGCGAGCTCGAAAACAGCGGGAAGTTTTGGGGCTGGCCCGCAGGGTCAACTGACAGACCGATTTTTTGACATGCACCAGACATTAAAACTCCCAATATATATGTTGGTGATATGAAAAATATAATGTATAGCACAAGATAAAACACGATTTCAGACGTTGGGTGTTGTAAGTTAACTTTACCTTTGCCTGAAATCGTCTTGTTTCATCCTTGGCCACACAATATACTATATATAGGCCTGTTTCAAAATATATTTGATGATGTTATACGTATTAATTTTTCACAAAATTGATATTATCAATAAAACGTTTCTTTTCATAGTAAATTAAAAATTTTTTTTAGTTTATATTTAGCCTTAAATTATTAACTACATTTATAAGATTGTATTTGTTAACAACTTATTTGATATGATGTTTTAATACTGAGATATCTCTAGAAATTTCTATTGATACTTATTTTAATTCTAACTGACCTCGTAATATTTTATCCGGATTGTATTTCATATCTAATAATAATAGTCGATAATATTTTATATGAACATTTTTATTTGAGTTTTTGTCTGCAGGTTTATTTTTTTGTTTATAAAATTAATTTGCTAAAATATATCTACAATTATTTAATAAAATGCATAAGTAGAACACAAAGAGTAATTATTTTGCATTATCTTTTTATTTTTGTTGATTATAAAATAATACTCTTATATTTTTCAATTTAAACATTTTACAACGTCGTACAGTACTGTTTCAAAATTTAGTTATATATTTGTATTAAAATTTAAAAAACATTTATTACTGATTAGATTTAAACTTTTTCAAAATTTTTATCTTATATTTTTCTAATCGTTCATATTTTCCTGTATCGTTAATAATTTATTATGATAAATAAATTATTATTATTAAATAACCCGGCTAAAAATATTTGGCCGAAAATACGCTGGAAAAGGGCCGAAATCAAAAAATGTTTAAAGAAGCTTAAATTTAGCTGAATTTACGGCAAAGCCACAGAATTTTATTGGAAAAGGCCGAGTAAGCCGAAAACACACCGAAATTTTATTATTTTTAATAAACAATCCGAAAATTGGGAGAGAAAACTTTTAAGTTTTTGGCCAAATTTTGCCTGAGACAGTTTTCGCCTTTATTGTGTCCACTGTAAAAATCTTTCAGATTATTTGCTATTTGTAAAACATTTCTTGTAATTAGTTATTAAAAATAAGTACCATATAAATTTAAAAATAACAACAAACGTTACATAAACTAAATATTTATATACGTGATTATTATTTGAAAGTTATCTCAAGACGATAAAATAATATCAGAAAAGTTGTAGTGTCTAAAGTTTAAAGATATACATGTATGAAGTCATAAACTTTTAAAATTATTTTTACACTATATATAATATCAGTGAATTCTCTCGATATCCTCAAAAGTGTCCACGTGATCGGTTTTAAAATATAATATTGTTATAAATATTACGACTTTTTTATTTTTAAGGTCGAAAAATAATCCACATTAATCATGTGAATAATATCGTAGTGATACTTTATGTGATAAATATGTTTTTTTTTTATCTAAATAAAGAAAAAAAAAAATTCACATTTATAAAATTTAAAAAATAAAATTGAACTCTATTATAATATACTTTAGAAGATTTCTATTGGCCTCGACTATCATGTTCTTCCCCGGTTTTAGTATAACTCCGGTGCCCTCGTGCCAAGAATCTAGAAGGGAAAGTCGCGTGTCTGATAAGAGACTGACGTATAAATTTTTCTTGACTTTTCTTCACCTCTTGTTCTAAGAAGATATACACAAACCATAGAAAATATTAACAGTAATACATATATGCAAAGAAATATCGAGATTATTCATAGCAGTTAAAAGCAGTTCAATTATGAACTTTGAGTTCACTATCAGTTACTAGAAATAACTTTTATAAATTTTATAATATATTATAACTTATATGATTAATCAGAATCAAATTTTTTTTACTTCAATATCAAAGATCATATAGGAAAGATCAGTAAAAAAAGTTATATTTTTAATACATCATTTATAACTAAATCGAGTGTGCGCATTAAATAATTTAATGACCATAGAAAAAATTATTATTAATTCGAAAAATACTTAAATTAAAAGAGTAGATATTAAATAATATTAAATCTTTTTATTTTAATGTAAAAATGATTATCAATATGAGTTTTTAAAAGAAGTGAACTCTCCCCTCTTCAATCTACGCGTGTCGCGACTGATTATTTGTCTTTTTAAATTCGAGGAAGGGACGGACACGCGGTGGCGCGTGGATGCAATTACGTTGTTCTTCAACAGATATAAATATAAATTTGATTAGCATTATTAACTTTAGTTTTATTCTGTCTACTCATTGAGACGAGAAGATTCGCTGATCAGTATTTTATAATTAAACTTAAAAAATATAAATAAATAATATTTTAATTTAATATGGGTATTAAATTATATTATACATTATAAATAATTGAACTTTTATTTTATTACTTCTATCAATATACTAATTAATTAAAATTATTTTAGCCGATTTTCCAGATCGTAAAAGTCGTCGTGCGTCTGCTGAAGAAAAAGCTAAAGAACTTGAAATAATAAAAGGTCTTGTTTGTGGGAAAAATGTTATTATAACTGGTGGAGCTTCTGGATTGGGTTACTCATTTGTTAATCATTTTCTTGAGCATGGTGCAAAGGTATGTTAAATATTAAATACCAAAATACTCTCGCCCGCTTCACTTTTTTATGTGATTGTTGGTAATTTATATTTAAAGTTATTTTAAAAAATAAATTTTGAAAGAAGGTATTTAATTTTGAATAAATTTGATATTTTCATTTGTATATTAGCATAAAATTTCAAAGAAAATTCGTTGAAGAACGAGTTGATGAATTTCATTGTCGAGTGCTTTACCATCATCCTAAAAACATATCATACTATAAATTTCATCAAGTACTGGATCTAAATGACAGATAGTATAGACAATTCATTAAAATAATGCGACTCCTTAGTAACACGTGTTCGAGCAAGATTCTGGAGTAAGTATCTTGAGTAAGACCCCTAGCTGCTAGTGTCTTTTTCTACGTATGTGTCTTTCGCAAGATCTTGTATCAAGAAATCTATGTCAAGATTTGTGTATGTCTTGCTCATGGTATCGTACGCAAGAATATTAAAGATATCTTGAACACGTGGAATGAAACAGTGTCTGTCGAATTTCTTGCACCAGTATAACTTACAGTAGATACTTACGCATGGCTTGCTCAAGATCTGTTCAAGGCTTAAGGTCAATTTTCAGTCTTGAGCAGATCTTGAGCAAGTCATGCGCAACTATTTTCAACTATAGTCTCCCTCCAGAATTGAGTTATAATTGTTAAATGGGATTACTAAAACAAACAATATTCAAAAGGACTTGCATCAATAATTCTATATACACTAATGCAAAAAATTAAAGGAGCAGAAAAATTTTATAAATTTTTTAGTGATTTTTGGAAGGCTGTAACTTGGTGAAAAAAAATCGTATCGAAAATTTAAAAAAAGCATTTCATAGCTTGAAATCTCTAGTTTAGGTGTATTTTTTTCAAAATTTTTTAAAGGCTCCGATTATTGCGCAAACATTAGAAATACCGCGAGCCAAAAAATTTCTAAATTTTTTTTTTTTTTCCGAAGAGCCCACGGACCGCGGAAAAATTCTTTCAACTAAACGAATCCATACATCGTTTAGCAAATTTATTCAGCTTCAGTTTGGTTTTTTTTTTAACCTCGTAGGACGATTTGTCGCAGAGATATCAGCCTTCAAACAAAAAATGATCCTTTTGGCTTTGATCTTCGATATTTCAGGTACCAATGATCGCACAGAAAGTTAAAGGGCAACGTTGAAAACTTGAATAAATTCCCTACAAAACCCTGTCATCATTTTTTGAAAAAAAGATTTTTTTTATTTTTAACATCCATTAGAAGAAAGTACAAAAAAATGACTTTTTTTGGTTTTTTAGTAAATCAACCGCTACTCTGCAAATATCGATTAAAAAAAATAATGTTGCCAGGGATTTTTTTAGCTTAATGTACCCCCAAGACCCCTGTAAATTTTTAAATTGATCTATCGAACCGTTTTCTGGGAATCATCGATCAAAGTTTAGCTAAACAATTAAAGAAGCAAGATTTGTTCCTTTAATTGTGTAATCATAATCAAAATGAAAAAAATTTTTTTTTTCGACTTTTCTCAAATTTTTGCGTTGGTGACTCAGCAAATGCAAGGAAATGACAAAAAAAATAAAAAATTTCCAAAAAATGTCAAAAAAAATCGAAGAAAAAAAAAAAATTGAAACTTGTTTTTTGTGTTCTAAATTTTTTTTTTGACATTTTTTATTTTTTTTGTCATTTCCTTGCATTTGCTGAGTCACCAACGCAAAAATTCGAGAAAAGTCGAAAAAAAAAAATTTTTTCATTTTGATTATGATTACACAATTAAAGGAACAAAACTTGCTCCTTTAATTGTTTAGCTAAACTTCGATCGATGATTCCCAGAAAACGGTTCGATAGATCAATTTAAAAATTTACAGGGGTCTTGGGGGTACATTAAGCTAAAAAAGTCCCTGGCAACATTATTTTTTTTATCGATATTTGCAGAGTAGCGGTTGATTTACTAAAAAACCAAAAAAAGTCATTTTTTTGTACTTTCTTCTAATGGATGTTAAAAATAAAAAAAATTTTTTTTTTCAAAAAATGATGACAGGGTCTTGTAGGGAATTTATTCAAGTTTTCAACGTCACCCTTTAACTTTCTGTGCGATCATTGGTACCTGAAATATCGAAGATCAAAGCCAAAAGGATCATTTTTTGTTTGAAGGCTGATATCTCTGCGACAAATCGTCCTACGAGGTTAAAAAAAAAAACCAAACTGAAGCTGAATAAATTTGCTAAACGATGTATGGATTCGTTTAGTTGAAAGAATTTTTCCGCGGTCCGTGGGCTCTTCGGAAAAAAAAAAAAAATTTAGAAATTTTTTGGCTCGCGGTATTTCTAATGTTTGCGCAATAATCGGAGCCTTTAAAAAATTTTGAAAAAAATACACCTAAACTAGAGATTTCAAGCTATGAAATGCTTTTTTTAAATTTTCGATACGATTTTTTTTCACCAAGTTACAGCCTTCCAAAAATCACTAAAAAATTTATAAAATTTTTCTGCTCCTTTAATTTTTTGCATTAGTGTATATACCGAAATGAATCGCGGGAAAACTATAGACTATGGCAAAATTTTTTGGAAATTCTACCATAAAGACAAATGCCTTAGATTTCTATGAAATCTACTAAAAATATATTCGTTTAATAAAATTTAAAATAAGAACTTGTTGAATCGATAATATAAGTTGACTATTCGGTACACCGTTGAGTTTTGCCACCGTTAAAGACTGTACTCTAGTTAGAATCACATCGAGATATTTCGGTAATAGTTTTAGAGTATATAACCATTTTATAGTTTTGTCGCGATTCATTTTGGTACATTTGAAATTATTAATGCGAGTCTTTTTGAATGTTGTTTGTTTTTGTAGTCACATTTTTTAAGTGAACTTTCTAAATTCTCCATCATTCAGATCAAATACTTGATTCTATTTGCAGTATGATGTATCTGGTGGAGAAATACTTTTAGGATGATGGTACGGCACCCAACATATTATTATGTTCAGGCTCTCAGTTTGACCAGAAAATATTTAAATTACCTGACTTTTGTCGAAAAATGAACTTTTTTACTTATTCTTAGAAATTCGACTTCCTCATTTATTAGTATACTAATTTTATAATAATTACATAAAATAAATTGACAGACAATAAGTGTATTTAGGTTTAATTGAAACAAATAACGATTTTTGTAAATGGCGCGAAAACGGAAGTAAAAAATTTATTATTGACAAAAAGTATAAATAATTTAATGTAAATTATTAAATTTAACAAAATACATAATTTTTTTTTAGAAAGTTGCAATTATTGATGTGGATACAGCAGCTGGAGAGCAAGCTGTTAGAATAGTAACTAAGACCTATGGAGAAGAAAAAATTATTTTCATCAATGCTGACACATCAAATTCGTCACAAATGCTTGGTAATTATTTTAAAGTTTTGAAATCATTAAATTTTAAATTCAAATTACTTTAAACATTTTTTTTTTTTTAATTATTAGATACATTTACTCAACTATCAAAGTCTATGGATAGTATCGATATTGTAGTTAATAACGCAGGTATTTTGGATGAACGACGATGGGAAAAAGAAATCGCAATCAACGTTGTAAGTTATTTATTATATGATAATAATTAACAATAAAAATTATTTAAAGAATTTAAACTAAAAAAATATTGATAAAAATGATAAATTGATTATTTTTTGTTTTTATCAATAGACCGGAATGTTATCTGTTGCAACTCTTGCACTACAATTTATGGGCAAGGATCAAGGACATAATGGAGGAGTTCTTGTAAATATAGGTCAATATTTTGATTTTAAAACAACAGCTCAACTTCCAGTTTACACAGCAACTAAATTTGCAATGATCGGGCTTTCACAATCACTTGGTGTAAGTTTTTTTGTTTTTTTGTTCATATTTTAGCAGTACTAAGATTGAATAATTAATTTAATTATTAAAAACATATATATATATACTGATAAAATTTTTTTCGATTTTCAAGGATAATTGTCATCAGTTTAATAAAATTTATTAATATCAATTTGTTCACATACTTTAAAAAATTAAAACAATCTTTTATGAAAATACAATGAGACTATTTAAAAATATATATTCTATGTGATTATTTAATCAAAATATTGAGTTGAATTTAAATTAAACAAATTTTTAAAATACAGTACTAATTTTTTTTTTTAAATCTTGATTAATTTTTAATGACTGTGTTTATTAAAGCCTTGTTATGAAATTCTTCATATTTAAAAACTAATTATACATGAAAAAAATAAATTTTTCAATAAAAATTGTAGTTTTTAAGATAACTATCAGCATTAAAATTAATTGACTTTCGAACAATAAAAAAATAATTATTGATATGAACGAAAATAAAATTTATTGTGATTTTAATTTTTGTGACATTTATGACTAAAAAATTGAAAGTATGTAAATAAGTTAATGTATTATGATATTCATATTTCATATTCATGACTGATTTCAACTTGTCAATAACTTCAAGTAATTTTCTTTTCATTTCAAGAAAAATTTTAACAGTGTATATATTGTTATATTATTAAAATAATAAAGTAATGCATATATATTTAAATGAATTGATAAATTTAATAGGCATCTTATCATTATAAGAGAACCGGCGTACGAGTAATGGGTCTTTGTCCTGGACTAACAGAGACTGCACTTACTATCAACAGTCCAAATAGACTATCATCAAGAATAATGAAAGCAGACTTTGTTAAAAACCTCGAAAATTTATCTATTCAAACGTAATTATTAATTTAATATATTCAAATAAATAAATATAATAATAATTTATAAAGTGTTGATCAGTATACTAATAAATATTTTTAATTTCAGACCTTACATCGTAGCGAAAGGTTTGATGACGATACTCAGATGTGGTGAATCTGGCAGTATATGGGTTATTGATAATGGACAAACACCATATGAAGTACTGACACCACATTACAAATCTTTGAAGAGATGTTACAAGAACAATTTTATTCCTACGTTTAGTCAACCAATGACGAAAGGACGACCAAGTAATGAGCTTAGAATTTACGATAATAATATACGAACAGGACTTACAAGTTGTGCGTAGAATTATAATTAACATTCAAAGTTTAAGATAAAAAATAAATTTATTAAATTATATACTTTGTTACTGTAGAAAATTAGATTTAAGTTAAAATTTTTTTTTATACATTTATTAAATTACAGAATGAATGAACAAAATGAAATCAATAATATCATTTTAGTTTCAATCGTTTTAGACTGAATAAAAATTTTATATTTATAATAAGAAATGTATAAAAAGTACCACGGATAATTGTAAATATTGTGAAGAAAAAAAGTAAAATAATAAATCTAAGAAAGAAAAGAAAAAAAAATTAATTCAAGTACATGAAAATGATTATTTTTTGTTTTTCACTTAATTATTATTATTATTGTTCAGCATCATGAATCACAGTGTCCACTGTACAAAAAAAATTAATTGTCAGTAATTGTTCATGCTGCTTTAATAATTACATGCGAAGAGAAATTTAACATATGCATCGACTTATCATCTACAATTACACTTTTTCTCTCTCTCTTTCTTTAATTCTCGTTTACAGCCTCACTTAAAAAAAATTAAATTCTACTGACAATCGTCGAATTATACAATTTGTATAAACAGTTTTTTTATTTTTTGACAAAAAATGATATTTTAGTTAAATCAATTAACATGAGTGTGGAATATTTGTTTATTCATTTGAGGTGTAGACATTACATATATAAGAGATAAGACTCAATTTAAGTCTATAAAAAAATAACAGCCGCAAACAATCAATTAATAATTATCATAATAAACATTTTTCTTCTTCTTCTCAAATTGTCTAATAATAATCATACAATTTCAACTTTCATTTTAATTTAAAAATCTAAATTCAAAACAGCGTGAGATTCATTTAAACTCACACATACTTCTGTCGTTTCAAGAAAAAAAAAAAATTCAAAACCCTACAGTAAATATATAAAAGTAACATGTGCAAATAGTTACAGTTATCATTGGCAACTATTAATATAAATAATAAATTTTTCAAATAATTTATTTGTTTTATTTGCTCGTAGTCATTAATTATCAAATAAATTTTCTTTGAGGGTTTTATATCATAAACAGTATATTGTTTATGATTTATAATAATATTATTATTTTTCAATACTCTGACATTAAAAAAAAAAATTATTTAAATAATTTATTTCCACACGCGGATAATTTAAACTCGATAATTAACTTTGTTAAATCTTGTTAAGCCAAATCTTTAACTTTATTCATTTATTTATCGATTGGCAATAAATTTTAAGTAATACCATTATAACACGCGGCATAATTTTGAAAAATTTATTATCACGACACTCTGTTCATATCATTTTTATTATTTATAATTTTTTTTTAATTATTATCAATTTTACTTTTTTAATATTTATTTATAAGTATCCTATTTTACATTTCACCGTTACATATTATATATATATATATATATATATATATATATATATATATATATATATATATATATATATATATATATATAGTATAAAGCATGACATTACTTTTACATTTAATTTTCTTAGAGAAAATACGTTACCGATTGATAATTTAGTTCGGTCAATGATCACATCCAATACGTTAATTCATGCGAGTTCATGATAAGCAATCAATGTTAAATGATCGCGAGCATTGTATTATTATTATTGTTATTAATTTTTTTTTTATTAACAGTATTTACGAGAGAATAGCGCATTACGACGTCATACAATTTTTATTTAATTAATAATTGTTTAGTTAATTAACTTATAATTACATTATTCAAAATATTTCAAAATTATTTATTGATAATCATGAGGAAAGACAGATTTGATTGATAACAATCCATTTGGCAATAAAATAATCCATCGACTTCCGTCTTAGCGGATACAATCCAACTACACCTAATATTTCCATCATAGTAAATCCTTCCTTTTTTTTTTAAAACAAATATATGCTTATATAATCATATATAGTTTATTATTTTATGCCTTAATTATTATCAAGTAATACTTACAGGAGAGTTAAATCAAATCTGCTTCTATTCAGTACATGTCTTATATTAATTTTTATTTTTAATTGGAATTTTTTTTCATTTTTATTCTTTTTTTTCCCATATTTTTTACAACTTAAAACACTGAAGAATAAATTTATTCGTTTATTTTTTAATTACTTAATTTCTCCCCAAAACCCTATTCTTATTCTTTATTTCATTTACCGATGCTATTCTAAATATTTTTCACTGACGAAACCAAAAAAAATAAAAATATAAGATAATTGAATCGATAATATTAATAGTAATAAAAAAAAAAACGTAACTTCAAATGTATGAGATTTAATGCATTTATATCGCGGCTGATGATCATACTCTTGATTACTTTTAAAATTATAAACACAATAATATTTATCGTTTTAAATGAATTTAAAGAATACGAAGTTCTGTATACTTTATCGTAATGTCAAAGTTTTTTGTTTTTTTTTACAATGACATTAAATTCACATAAATCATAATTTAATCGAAATACTAATTAAAATTATTATTTTATCTTACTTTCGATTATTTTTATTTCTCTCGCTATTATAACACCGCACACACAGTAAAAATCTTAAGCTAAGTAAATACTTATAAAGTATCGCGTTGTTTATTTATAATTGTATGTTTAATCCCGTTCTAGTGATTAATAATCATTATATTGGGTTCAGGGGAGATATATATACATATATTTGTATGTATATATTTATAAATTGAATAACTTTTACGCGGTACCAGTAACAAGACGATTTTGACTTGTACTTTGATTATTGATAGGACCATTTTGTCCTCCATTACTGTTACTACCGTGATTTTGCCCTCGTTTATTACGATTAGCCGAATTGTTACCTCGATTTCCTCGATAATTTCCACGGTATCCACCTGATCCCATGTTACCTCCACCTAATGGTCCACCAGGTCCAGTATTATTATTGCGATATGTACCACCACCCATTCCACGATTATAGTAGCCTCTACCACGGAAACCACCACGTCTTGTTGATGATACTCCAAATGTTTCTGAATTTAATTTACGTTCTGTTCGCCAATCCGTACGTTGAGATCTTCTGTATAATAAAAATTATAAAATTTTATTTAACATCTTAAGCAGCGTTATCATAATTAATGTCAATTATTTATTTATGAAATAAAATATTATTATTGATTATATAAGTAAATACTAACCCTTTACTTCTCTCAACAGCTTCACAGCTAATATTATCAAAGAACGATTTAGCTTTGTCATAATGGACAACATCAGTTTCTTCTTCAGGTTCTCCTTCACCAGCTCCTGTCTCATTTCCGCTGTCGTCTTTCTTTTCATTTTCTGTACCCACATCGATCTTTGTTTTAGCCAATCGAGATCTAAATAAAATAAAATTATTTTTTATAAAAATAACAATTATTATTTATCAATTACTATCGCCATGGTGACCACAGATTGTTGAAACTGAAATTCCCTGACTTTTACAGGTATTTCAGTCAAATAATTAAGAAATTCCCTGACCATATATTGTAATATTAAATCACTAGAAATATTTTTTTAATTCGAAATAAAATGGTATAAGTCAGTTCAATGAATAATCAATCATTGTCGCTAAATGAAATTTTATTTTATTATTTGTCAATGTTCATGGGTTTTTTTTTATTTACTAAATAAATAATTTCCAAAATCTGTTTTTATATAACTCACTCTATAATAAAATATGAATAAATTTTTCATTTTCACTAGAATAAATTTCATAAATAAGAACTTTTCATAGAATATTAATAAAATATTAATCAAGTACGCGAATAATAAATATAGTGGAACTTATTAGCTCAATACTTATGTAAACTTTTAATGTTTTTGGTTTTTTAACTCGTTAATATGTATGTTGATAGCTTGAAGATCCTGACAATTGGTTTCTACTAAAACTTTTTTTTTCTAACAGCCTTTTTAATTTTAACTGCTTAATTTTTTCATTATTGGAACCAATTTCTACTGATTTTCTTTCAAAATGGTATTACAATCGCATTTGGACCGCGCCGCTTTTTGAACAGTTTTGACAGAAAAAAAATTTATCGGACTTTTTCAGTAAAAAAAAAAAAATAAAATAAAAATTTTTCCAGCTTTGGGACGAAATTCCCTGACTTTCCCAGTATATTTATAATTCCCTGACATTTCCAGGTTTTTTTAGGTTTTCCAGAAATGTGGCCACCATGTTATCACTTTAAAATTTTTTGTAAGTAAAAAAAATAATGTATGTACATCGCGTAAACCGAACGTTATTAATTGCACGACGGTTTTAATAAATGTACAAATTTTATTTCGCATGATATCCACATTCATCATTTCACAATAGTATTGAAACAAATCCGGCACAAAATCATGCGTTATTATAATATTAATAATAAGTAATAAGTAAATAAAAGCTTACCTAAGTTCTTCGAATTCAGTATTTGCTTGTTCAAAATCATAATCATTGTCGAATTTCAAAGTGTTTTTGGGTTTACCACCAGCATTACCCGCTTGATTTTGTGGAAAAGCACCACCACGTCCTCGTCCACGCCCGCGTGAAACGTTACCCCGTGGAATCCATCCACCACGACTGCCACGATTACCTTGAGGTCCATGAGAACCTTGGGATCCATGAGAGCCACGAGAATGTCTTTGATTGTGCATCTGATTATCATGAGTAACTACATCACGTTTTCCGTCGCTGTAATGTGACATTCCACTGCCAGTCCGACCACGATTTTGTCTAAATAAAATATTTATATTATTTTATTAAAATAAAGTTAAAATTTATAAATATTTTAATTTAAATAAAAATATTACGTGTCACGTTCACGATTTTGTTGTGGATGTACAGTTCGATTAGTAGGCTTCTCAATAGCTTTTCCAACAGATTGTTTTTGTTGTTGCTGTTGTCCTACTTGGGTTCCTTGATCCATTGTTGGGCTTTTTCTAGTGAGCAATGAAGATGTTGGTGTCGTTGAACGTGAGCCACTTATTAGATCCATAACACCTATAATATAATTAAACAATAATTAATATTTAAATTACTAATATCAGTAAATGTTAAATAAAATATATTTTGTAATGGTTGTTTGAGAAATTTTAATTGTTGTTTCTATTTTTTTTTATTCTGTAATTATTACAGTAAAAATATGTATGATCATAAGACGTTAAAGTAGTCAGGAAATTATATAAAGATGGTAATTTCAGTGGTTGTAATTAATACTTAATATAAGAAAAGTATTTTAAAATAAAAATTTTGTTTAAAGAGCATGTAGTTTTAGTGAAATATCTAAATGTTAAATTGAATTAAAATTTAAACTATTTGATAACGGAAATTTAGTTTACATAATTTTTTTAAGAAAATAATTATAAATAAAAGTTTATTATAGTTTAAAGTATAGGAATTATATTGTCATAAAAAAAATGATATTTAATAGACTTGAAAAAAAATAACTACAAACTTTATATATATATTGTTTATATAGATAATAGAGCGCAATTAATATAATCGTTAGTGATGAGAGTTTAAATAAAAATGAATGTTTAAAAATAAAGTTAATAAAAAGCAATAGGCATAATTAAGCAAACTATTAGCGATAAAAATAAAAGCTTTTTATTGTACCATGCCAATAAAAAGTAAATAATATAGTGCAGAAAATGTGGCAAATAAGCAGCAGATGAAGACATGCGTCATTTGCAGACGATAGTGTTCATAGCAAAAACCGTTTACCATCTTCAAGAGATTGATCTTTTGTCAACGGCTTGACGTTGGCCGTCGGCAGTGTATTGGGGATATTGATGACGTTGGAATCGATGGGTCCTGAGGTCAACTCACTTGGAGGTTTATTCATTGTTCCTCGAGGATCTCTAACTGGAGGCATTGTCATTACTGGACCCATTGCTCCCATGGCCATACCATACGGCGGCCCATATTGTCCACCCATTGGAGGCATTTGACCCATCATTGGATGTCCATATCCAGGCTGCGGTTGGTATGACTGTTGGTTCATCGTTGGTTGAACTGTCATCTAAAAATAATAACATATTTAATTGTTAATTATTCATTATTTAGACAACAGTAAATAAAATTTTAATTAATTATTTATTATTTACCTGAACAATCGCTGGATCATTAGGAATAGTGTTGACATTGTTGATAACCCGAATATCTTTTATATCAGAACCTCTGAAGAGAATGTACTCGTAAATTTGATTTTGTGGAGCGACCGGAAATTGCGTGTCTCGATCTTCGGTACCGAACGAACGTACTGTAATATTAAATAAATTATATTTTACAAAATAATTGTGGTAACAAGTACAAGGGCTTAAGTACATAAAGTATTAAAGATTAAAACTGGTGACTCATCGATACATTTTCATTTAATCTAACAATCAACAAGTTTGAGAATTTTTATTCGGGAAAAGAATGTAAATGTAAACAACATATAGTAATTCATTAATGGTAACTAACTGTTGCTCAAACACGATAATAACACAAGCTACCGACAAAAAAAAATTCATATATAATATTTCAACGTAAAATTCCCGGATCTTGATAATATTTTTTTTTTCTTTTCTTTTTTTTTTTTACTTTTGAATCTGCGAGGTCAAAACTTTTCATGATAAACTTTTTTTAAAAGTTTTTTTTTTTTTTTTTTAATTAATTAATATCAAATTAATTTTTATATTTCGTCATTGAACAATACTTTTAAATCGATACAAAGAATATTTTTCAAGTACGTTAATTTAAAAATAATGGAAATAATCAACTGGAAAATGTAATAAAATAAAAAAAAAAGGAAATTATGAGCTGAAAAAAATGAAATTTATAACTGGAAATATTACTAGCTCAATATGATTGTTTGTTATAATAATTAATGAACTTAAAAATGATTTTATATGAAATAAAAATAATGATAATGAAATTGAGTGAGGAATAAATGAGAGGATTAAAATATAAATGAAAATGCGTTATTAATATTAAATAAGTTGAGCCGGAAAAATGGAGCAATGATGCTTACAAATTGTACTCCATCTTGAAATGATACTATGTTACAAAAAGACTCACCATTCGCGAGAGCAATTGTACATTCTTGAGGATCAACAGTAAAAAGTCTTCCTTCATAACGAATATCAGCTTTAGATATTAAGCTGATCTTAGAGCCAAGTTCTGGCATTCCAGAACTCATCTTGATGCTTTTATTATTTATTCTTAAATAAAAAATAGATATATATCGCTAGAGAACCCACGATACCATCTGACCAAGTGAACAAGCCGACACCAATATGCTGCTGAATGCTCTATGGCTCGTGCCTGTGTCCTGTGTCGCTCTTTCCAGTTATGCCAACATTTTAAATTAACCGCGCATGCTCTCATTAAATACTATTCAAAATAAAATAACTATTTTATTTAATTACAATTATGATTGTTTTTATAATAATTAAATTTTTTAGAAAATGACTTTATGTTTATTTTATTACAATTATTTTTATCATGATTAATTTATTAAATAAGAAAATAATCAATTATGTTTTTTTAAACAATGTTGGTAATGTTGATTAGTCAATTGATAATTCAAAATATTTTTTAAATTGAAATAATTAATGTGGTTTTTTTTTAATAATTTAAATAATATTAAAAATTTTATGTATTTTTTTGAATTTTATTGAAAAATTCAAAATATTGTATAAATAAATAATCGTAATAATTATAAGTTTTTAATTTGAGTTACGTTCTTTACACATTTGCACCTCTGGTCAACATGGCGGCATCGCTTGGACGTATTTGTCGATCTGGATTTTTAAAATCAAATAATGCAAGTCTATTTAATCAGGTAAATTTTTTAATAATTGAATTAATTAATATAAATAATTATTATTGTTTATGTAATTTTTTAATTCAACATCATAGTCATGATATCATCATTAAATAATTCATAAATTTTTATACCCTTCCATTACGGCTAACATGTCCTGTCGGTATTATGACATTTTTTAAATCTATTATTTTAAACTCATATGTTCTATTTAATTGTTATAATTATTTATTGTTACTTAATACTGCCATAAACATAAACAAATGAATTTTTATAATGATTTCATAATTGTTATGTAATACTTATTCGATGAGAAAACAGAGATCTGCCATGATTATTTTATACTAACCCTAAGGTTACACCATTACATGTCATGTTATAATTATTACACCTATTCAAATTTTATATTTTTTATTTATTTATTTTTATTTTCTATAAAAATAAATTTAAAAATCTTTATTTATTACATTTTCAAAATGATTAACTTATATAGTTAATAATATTTATATTTTAGAGTACCCGACAACAATTAAGAAAATTAATGTTACATTTTATTTTATATTTTTCATAGGCCAATCAGTTCTCGACAGTCAAAGACTGGTCCAGAGGTCGTAAAGCGGTAAGTTTAATTTAAAGATAATTTAAGGGGGGAAAGGGGTCTGAGATAAAAAAAAAAGAGCTTTTTTTTATAATTTTTTTTCAGAGTACCTTCTTTATTAAAATTCTCAAAATTTGTGACATTATTAAGCATCATTCCAAGAATATTCTACTAAATTTTCATTAAAAAATATTGAAAAATAAGCCAGTAGTTATGGGAAGATCCGAGTCACCTCAAATAAACGTCTCCATGCCGTAGTCAGGATAACTCATGACTGCTTCACCTGAAATCAAAAAACCAAAAAGATTTCTTTAGTATATAAATTTATCTTAGATTTGAACGAAGGTTTTTTTTTCAATAACTACTTATTTTTTAATTAAACAAAAGGAAGAATTTTTGGCAAAAATCAGAGTTTTTTTATTGCACTTTGACCAAAAATTCAAAAATGAATATTTTGATTATTCCTTCGTTCAAATCCAAGATAAACTTATGTACTAAAGAAATCTTTTTGGTTTTTTGATTTCAAATAAAGTAGTTCTGAGTTATCCTGCCTACGGCATGGAGACTTTTTTGAGGTAAATCGGTCCTCTCCACTACCACTGGCTTAGTTTTCAATATTTTTCTATGAAAATTTAGCAAAATATTCTTGGAATGTTGCTTACTAATGTCTTAAATTTTAAGAATGTTAATAAAGAAGGTACTATGAAAACAAAAATCACAAAAATATGCTCTTTTTTTTGTTTCTCAGACTCCTTTCCCCCCTTAAACAAAAAAATTTTTTAAATATCTGACACTTCGTTGCCAAAAAAAAAAGTGATGGTACATTTATTTAAATAATTTTCATGTTAAAGATGGTTTCATGTTTGGGAGTAGCAGTCGGAGGTATTGGTGCTTTGATTTATACATTGGAGAACTCAATAAAAGCATTCGAATTAATAGCTCATCCTCCAAATTATCCGTGGAGTTGGAATGGGTTTATAAATTCGATTGACCATGCTAGGTAATTCTTATTATATTAATTTTAAAATATCTTTTAAAAGAATAAATATAAAATAACGTTTTGACATTTTTTAGTATGAGACGAGGATGGGAAGTCTATAAAAATGTTTGCTCAGCTTGTCACAGTTTGAAATTTGTTGCTTACCGTCATCTTGTTAATGTGACGCACACTGAAGATGAAGCCAAAGCTCTGGCAGAAGAAATTCAAGTGCGTTCTTTTGCTATTATTATTTATATTAATATTTATATCAATTTATAAAATCTTTAATACGATAATATAATTAACAACAAAAAGGTAAAAGATGGTCCTGATGACAAAGGAGAGTACTTTATGCGGCCAGGTAAACTTTCGGATTATATTCCGAACCCCTATCCTAATGAAGAAGCAGCTCGTGCTGCCAATAACGGATCTTATCCACCAGATCTTTCATACATTATTAATGGAAGACATAATGGAGAAGTAAGTTACAACTTTATTATTATTAAATACTAATAAAAACATCTAAGTTTTTTTTTTTTTCATCGAGTAAATTATCTTTAATTATTTTATTTTATTAATTTTAGAACTACGTATTTTCCTTGTTAACTGGATTCTGTGATCCACCTGCCGGAATCCAACTTCGAGAGGGTCAGTACTTTAATCCATACTTCCCTGGAGGTGCTATTGGTATGGCTCCGGTAAGAAAATTTTTGTTTACGTCCATAATTTTTTTATCTAAAATTTTAACCTTCAAACCAACTTATATATAGTAGAAATATTAATAAAAAAATTTTTTAATTTTTTATTACTTACAATTAAAAGAAAAAAAATGGTGATATATTGCATAACTAATTCATAATATATGATTGCATTTATGAGATTTCTAATTCAAGACAAAGTAATTTTTTTATTTTTGCGATAAAATATTTGTGCACAATTTTATTTAAATGTAAAAAATTAATATTGTAATTTAATTTTCATAAGATCTTACAATTTAACTTACGATTCGTAGATAAAAATTAAAATGTAAAAAAATTAATAATTACTTATTCATTTTAACTAAGCCCATCTACGATGAAATAATTGAATACGAAGATGGTACTCCAGCAACAGCATCTCAAGTTGCTAAAGATGTTACCACCTTCCTTATGTGGACATCTAATCCCGAGCACGATGAACGGAAGTATTTGACCATAAAGGTAATTTAATATAATTTAAATTAAATAAATAAAACTTGATTGCAATGTACAGTTACAATTATAACACTATGCTTTTTTGTCATTACATTATCTGCATTTTGCAAACATATTTTCCTTCCTGCACTTCTTTATTTTCATTTATTAAATTGCACACTTTTCTCGGCTGCCAGCGGACACTCCTGCGTCTCCTTCACCTCCGCTGCACTTCACCTCCCTGTTTGTCCCTCACTTATATTTCCATCCTCACTATTGACTAGCTGCTCGAATTTTTTAATGTACGAACCGATCTCATTAATTGGCTCACCCCTCAGTGTCTGTGTCAACATGTATTCGAAGTCCACCTCCACCCTGTTACCTCTCCACTCTTCAATGAACTCTTTCACCTCGTCCTTTACTTTCACCATAACTTCTCTGCATTTAAAGATGTTCTCGAGACTCTCTTCTTCGTTTCCGCATACCCTGCATATCTGCTATTATATGTCGAGTTCATTACTTTTACGTCTTCACTTTTTTCTATAACTGCCTTGTAGTATTCCAAACCTTCATCCAGACTTTTTTCAATCACTTCTATATTTGCCTTATTCTAATATATAATTTAAATAATTAATTATTCATGCGTGTATAACAAAGTAAAAGACCCTAAGCTCGATCAGTACCAGTATTCACTGATTTAATCTGATGAATGCGTTTTTATGATTTTCATAAAATATAATTTCAAGTAAAAAACTTATCATAAGAGATAATAATTATTTATGAATCTAAATATATTAGAATATGACGTATCAAAGCATTTTACCATTTGTTATAAATTTAAATTAAGTTATTATTTTTAAAATTGCGCTCAGCCAGGCATTTTTTACTTTACCGTTCCATTGTGGCCACATTTCTGGAAAACCTGAAAATCTCAGGGAATTATAAAAAAAATTCTCTGTACGGGAATTCTTTTTTTTGACTGAAAAAAATCCGATAATTTTTTTTCTGACAAAACTGTTCAAAAAGCGGCATGGCGCGAATGAGATTGTAACACCATTTTGAAAAAAAAATCAGTAGAAATTAGTTCCGATAAGTTCCACTATATTTACTATTCGCGTACTTGATTAGTATTTTATTAATATTCTATAAAACGTTCTTATTTATGAAATTTATTCTAGTGATAATGAAAAATTTATTCATATTTTATTATAGAGTAAGTTATATAAAAACGGATTTAAAATAAAAAATAAAAAACTATTCATTTAATAAATAAAAAAAAACCTATGAAGATTGACAATTAATAAAATAAAATTTCATTTAGCGACAGTGATTGATTATTTATTGAACTGACTTATACTATATTATTTTGAATTAAATAAATATTTCCAATGATTTAATATTACTACATATAGTCAGAGAATTTTTTAATTATTTGACTGGAATACCTGGAAAAGTCAGGAAATTTCAATCTCAGAAATCTGTGGCCACCATACGTCCGTTCTTTAGATTTAATTTATGTTCAATTAAATTCTTTAATAATTAACAATTATAATTGTTTTAATTACGTTATTTAATATATATTTAAAATTTTTGAAAATTAAATAAAGTAGTATATTTTATAAACTATTCTCCAAATCAATAAATTGATCATAGTTCAATTGAACATTGATACTGTGTTCGAGCTAGTATAGGGCCATGTGTTGATCGAGTAACGGTACATCATAACTTTTAGTGAGCAACTATGCGTACACTGAACTACTTTATTTAAAAAGTTGCTAATAACTAATTATCAATATTATTTTTCAAATTAAAATTTTATTCTAATATTTAAAACTAAAAAAAAAAAAGATTTTTCATTCAATTTACTAATTTATATTGAATTGAATTTAACTCCGATGAAAAGTGGGCGAATAATGGGTTTTTCATGTTACTTACAAATACTATAATTTTTTTTTTTTTTAATTTCAGGTTTTAGCAGTGGGTCTAACATTACTACTTGGTACGTACTGGCTGAAGAGACACAAGTGGACAACTGTAAAATCTACCAAACTAGCATTCATCCCACGGGAAAAAAAGTAGAAACATCATAAAAATGAATAATTAAATAAATATCATATTAACTCAATTTAAAAACGATCTAGCTCGAAAAATAAATTACATAATATAAACGTGTTTAGCAATTGATAACGCCATCAATACTGATTGGTATAATTAATATACGTAGTTTTGATAATTTTAAATTTATTGTTTAAAAACTTGAAAAAAACGTTTTTAATGATGGTATTATCTAAATAAAATTATGCTTGAAGTTATTGAGATAATGGTATTAATATGCCAATTGTGACATATAATTTAACTCTCAATAACTCAGTCGTCAATTCACGCCGTATGAATGAATTCGTACAATGTACATAGATGCCAACAGTGACATCATCATCTTTAATAAATCGTTGAAAAAAATAACTTATTAAATTTTTTATAGTTATTCATTTTTTTTTCTTTTTTCTAAACTTCATATTATGGAAAAATTAAATTAATCCTTTATCCTCTCTTATTATTATAAAATATAAAACCCTTATTGAATCGATACTCAGATAAAATTAAAACAATTATAAATATTTACTTTATTGTTATTTATTTATGGCTATGAATATTATAAATATATAAGTTTTATCGTAAGATATTTAATAAACTAATATACTCTAAATATTCAATTTAATTTTAAAATGTTTTTAAATTAATTTATTATTGCATTATTTTTAAATTATATTTCTATTGAAAGTTAAAAGAAAAATTCTTATCTTTGCACTATCATAAATTAATTATTAAAAATTTTTTAAGCATATTCATTTATTTATTTATACATAAAGCTACATAAAATGCTGATTGCTTTCTTTTCCAATTGTATAATTTATTTTCATCTATTTTAATTTTAAAAAACACAAGATTTACTTTATCACTGATAATTAAAAAATTTTTAAATTCAAACTTCAGTGACTCATATTGACAGTTATTTTTTTTTAGTAAACTTGTCATTAAATGTAATCGTACAAAAACAGATTACAATAATTATTTAATTAGTTTATAACGACTGCAATAATCTGATTGACAAGGAAGGGTAAGAATTTTTTAAACTTATACGCAATTTGTTACTTCATTTAATAAATATACAAATTGTTGTTTTGTTCTTGATAATAAAATTGTTTACTCTATAATTACAATTTTACAGAAATAGCTTAAAGGAAATGCACAAAGATTTATATTAATTATAATATCATAAAGAAAAAAAGATTTTCAATTCAATAGCGCTCAAATAAAAGTTAATGCAATCAAAAAAAAATTCAATACAATTTTAAAGTTTATATTTTTTTTTTTTTTAATGAGAATGACATAATTTCTTTGAGAAATTTTTAAAGGCAAAATTTATTTTTACTGAAAAATATTTATCATTACATCATCCACTATCTTAATTTTTTTTTTTTAATGCTTTAAATTTCAAAATACAACTTCAATTCATTTACACACCAGAAAAAAAATTAATTTTTTTTTCTACTAAATGTGTAACGGTATGTATTTATGTGCCTGAATTACTGTATACTTAACTTATAATGTTTCTATCCTTTTTATTTCAAGGGGATAAAAGGCCACCAAATAATATTAATAATAATAATTATAATAATATTAATAGTAATAATAATAATAATAATAATAAAAGTAGGATTTATTTATTTGGTACACCTTGATGTTGCCTCTTGCCGCTGTAAAAAGGAAGATACGAAATGTTGCTGTTGCTAGGCTAAAAAGTACTACCCTCAGGGGGTTGAGATAATTTCATATTTTCTTTCAGTGTCATTAAACGACGGAGTTCCTGTAAAACTGTTTTAATTGTATATTCCCGTTGCCATTTCACCAACATTGGCACACTACGATTATCCACCTTTTAATAAAAATAAAAATAACAATTAAATTAACATCTATAAGTACTAATACATTAATATTTTAACAATAAATTATATTTGATACAAAAATAAATGTACGAAACATTTTATGTTTTATAATTAAATAAATGAAATTTCTATTTTCATTAATTATTTCAACAAAAATATTGAGCAAATAAAAAAATTTTAATTTTTTACTTTTACTTTACTTTGAATTTACGATTGCAACTTTAAATCATAAAATAATCGTATCAATTATAATGAATTTAAAAAATATGAAATAAATGTTACACGTTTGCGTTTGCATGATTATAATAAAATTAGTAAAATGCATATCGTTATAAAATAAATATAAAATTATTATACCGCTCCAGTGTTGCTGTTGATACAATTCATGTTGATTCTACTTAAAAATCTTACACTTGGTGCATCATCTGGGTATCTTTGCCCACAATCTATCTTTAAACTATACATTCTATTCTCATATGGTGTCTATAAATTAAAATAATCATCATAAATTATATAGCTCTAATCCGATGTCGCTGTTTTCAGCACCCGTAAACGTTGAACATGGGTCATTAGCGGCTGCCGCTTATTTAACTGTGTTATTTTGTAAAGAAAAATCTGAATAAATTCGTAGGTCTTCTTTGGACTTCTAACTATGCGATAGAGTTGTTGCCAGCCCCCGAAAATCCCTGTTTCAATAAACATTTTCATCAAAATTCGAAGGCATATAGGCTGTTTACAGTAGAATATTTGGACACAAACGACCCATGTTCAACTGATTAGAGTTAATTTAAAATAATTTCTAAAAAAGTTATCAATACAAAAAAAAATGTATTGATTAATAAAAATTTACCCGAGGTGGTCCAATAATCATTCCAGTCCAATGAGTCAGGGTCATGTCATCGTCATTTTCTAATCCCCAACTAATGGTTCCATCTCCAACGCCTTTTTGTCCCTGCTCCAATTCTTCAAGTAAACGGAAATTTCTAGGGACCACTAGATAAAAAAAAATTTTAAATGAACAATAATAGTTTATTTTCTTTTAGAACTTTATAATAATTTTCAAATTTTATTTCTTTAAAAGTAATATTTTGATGTAATGAAATGTCAAATAATCATTGAACTAATTCAATTTACATAAAATATGAATTAGTTAAATATTCCAACAATAAGATATGTATACATAAACTACAGACGGACAAGTGTGACGTGAAGCTGCTTTTGTAATAATTAAAACTGTCAAATAATTAATAATTATTACTTTCATTGTATTTTGTGCATTTAATTTTAAATTAAAATCAACAATTAAATAAATTAAAATAAAATACATAAATTTTATATTTCAGTGTGGAAAAAAAAAATAAAATATATATATTGTAATATATTAAAATTTAGCCTTACCTACACCGGCCGTAGGCACCGCCATGATCTCGTAATTCAGCAGAACACGTTATTTTATTTTTTATAACTCCGTATAACCGGATATCCTAATATATTATAAGTAAACGTTTTATTAATAAGTAAATATTTATTTATATTTTAACAATGTGATATTATTTAAACAATAATAAAACACGAACCTGAATTTATTGTAATTATTAAGTTACAATGTCAAATTATTTTTGCCAAACTTCAATCAACCTCCCTTTGAGGTTGTCTCGTAGCATAAGCTGTGTCAGTAGTAACCAGATTGTGTATACTTTTATATATCTCAAAATACAGTATAATTTTTTTAAATTATTATCAACAGATAGCAGCTCTTTTAAATTTTAAGAAGCGCATTCCATGTTATCGGTGAAACGGAAGTGAAGTTTACAATTGGTGACGTTTCGCGCCTAACGTAATTTTATCTTTAAGTTTATCTTGGATTTGAACAAAGGAATGAACAAAATATTCATTTTTGAATTTTTGGTAAAATCCCAGGCGGCACAAAAAAAAATTGTTGACTTTTTGTTAAGTTTAAGGCAACAATTTGTTAGAGTGTAACTAATTGTTAACATAAAGTTAACAATTTTTTTTTGTGTCGCCTGGGAAGTGCAATCAAAAAACTGTTGTTTTTGCCGAAAATTCTTCCTTTTGTTTAATTAAAACAATAAGTAGTTATTGAAAAAAAACATCCTTTGTTCAAATTCAAGATAAACTTATGTACTAAAGAAATCTATTTAGTTTTTTGATTTCAGATGAGGCAGTCATGAGTTATCCTGTCTACGGCATGGAGACTTTTTTTTTTTAAGGTGACTCGGTTCTCCCCATTACCACTGGCTTATTTTTCAATATTTTTTTATGAAAATTTAGCAGAATATTCTTGGAATTATGCTTAATGATGTCACAAATTTTAAGAATTTTAATAACGAAGGTACTCTGAAAAAAAAAATCAGAAAAATATGCTTTTTTTTTTTGTATCTCAGGCCCCTTTTAATCAAAATCAAATTTCTAGTACAAAACCTGAATGATATACATAGCTTAGTAATATTAAATTTATATGAGTGTAAATGTAGCAGACATCAGACAAATTTAAAATTATTAATAAATCGAATAAATAATTAATAGAATTAAATTTTTAAAAATGCGCATTTAAAAAGTTTTGAAATTAATAAGTGCATTTTTTATAAATATTATTTTTTTAATTATTTACTCTATTTATTTGTAACTTTGAATTCGTCTGATGTCTGCTACATTCACACTCGTAAATTTCTAAATATAATTTTATAGAAATATTTTTTAAAAATTAATCATTTAAATAATTTAATATTTTTGTTTTTCTTGTAGAGGTCGGCACTTGATAAAGTACAAAAAAATTTTATATTCTACGTCTGGTAGTGGGATTGGCAATGGCGTGATTAGTAAGCGGCTTAACCTACAATATTTAAATATTGTTATCAAAATAATAACAAAAAAAAATAAACAAATAATTATCGGGTTTCGATAAGAGTATTAAGTTTTTAAATATTCTGTGGTAATTTCAAAATTTAACTTTTATACCATTAAAATTATCAATATTTAATTACAAATCTTAAAATAATTACTGTTAAATAATTATAAAAGACATTAGTTTAACGATGTCATTGTTTTTTTTTGTTTTTTAAATTTAATTTCACATAATTATTCTATTTATTATAATTTTAAATATTTTTTATTGCAGAATTTAACGTAGCGGTAAAGTAATAAAAACTCAAAGATGGATAACTTTAAACCTGTAAAACGCCCTAAACCTGGAGATGGTGAAGAAGAACTATTTCGAATGCAAGAAGAATTTATGAAATCACGTCAAGAACCTTCTGCAAAAGTCATTAATTTACGAGCTCAATGCAAGCAAGCAGCTACTGAGCCAAAAACAGAAGAAGATAAACAATCGAATCAAAAGTTTCGATCAAAATTCGCTGAACGCAAAGCAATGAAAACGACTGATAAATTATCTAAACCACAATCTGATGAAAATGTTGTCAGTGAACAGCCATCTTCAAGTGATGCTCAAAGTGTATCTACGTCTAATTTACTTGATCCAGTAAGACATGTCCCTTTAGATGCATATAAACCTTTACTAGGAAACATAGTCGAAAAGAAACATAATCCTAGTGATAAAAAATTATTTAAAAACATAAATAGTATTTCAAATGACACTGGTTTTCCATCAGTTTTTGTTGTTGATCGTAAATCACCTGCCAGTACTTCAAGCAGTTTATTTTATCAAACTACTTTGGCCAGTAATGAATCAGTACAATCAGTAACACATGAAACGGACAATAAACTTATTGATACTGATACTAATGCTAATCAGAGTAATTTAATCCAGGATTCGCTGGTTTCAGAAATTCATAAAAGTAATATAGAAAAGTTAAATAATATGACAAAAGAAGAAATTTTAAAAGAAAAATCACGATTAGAAAATACTCTTGATCCTAAACTATTAGAATTTCTTCGTGCTAAGAAAAAATCAACAGTATCTGAACCAAAAATAAAAGTTGAAAAATCTAAACCAGTATTAATTGATAGTAAAGAAGAAACAAAAATGGAATGCGAGACATTGCCACAAGAACCACCAGCTCCTGTATCAGAGATCGTTGAACAAGCATCAGATAAAGGTTGGGTTCATATGGACAAAGTGGAACCAGAAAAACTTGAATGGATGAAAGAAATTGAACCCAGTAAAAATGATGGATCCATACCAGACGAACCTTACAATGCACGTTTTGACTTTGATGGTTTACTTTTACCTTTCAAAGATGATGATTTATTAAACAAAGGTTTGCATAATCATGGCGAAGAGCCTGATCGTCCAGGTTACACTCTTCAAGAATTATTACAGCTCAGTCGATCTTCAGCTCAACAACAACGTTGTACAGCACTTACCACTTTAGGTAATATTATGGAAAAAAGTCGCAAAGGTTGGTATGATAATGCACTAAATCCTGCACCTCTCGCTGCATTAAATGAAAGAAATATTATTTTATTATTGAGATTTTCAATGGATGATAAATCTGTTGCGGTTATTACTGCAACTCTGCAAGCACTTAGATCATTTTTATCCAGCGAAGCTGACGAAATCTGTATGGATAGACTCTACGGATGGGAATATCCTGATGGAATTTGTCAAGTTCCTGAATTATCAGCACCTAAACATGATGTTGAAGATATAAGTACTTTGAAAGATCATCAATTAGCACAATTAGACAGTATTGCAGCTACTATGAGATCAGATATTGTTTTACGTATCAGATATATATTAAGTGAAATAAAACCACCTCCCATAGGAGTTACATCAGCTTTAGAAATATTAATTCGTCTCGCGCGTCATTCACATATAATTGCTTTAAATATTGCAACAACTCCTCAACTATTGGATACCATTGTTAAAAATTTTATTCCATTAACAACTCAGCGGCTTGTAACTCTTGATACTGAAAATGCTTATGGGGTTCCTAATGTCACTGCCATTCGGTTATGCAGAATACTATTGGAGTACGCTGGAAGACCTGTCGCAGATCGTCTTAATAATTTAAAAATAATTCACTCTTTTCTTTCGTACAGTAACAGCGATGCCGGAGAAGCTGGACTTCGACTGGCTATTGAAGCTCTACGTCTATGGAGACTAATCTATAAACATGGAGTCGCTACAGACAGCATAAATGGAGCAAGATCAATATTAAATTCACAATTACGTTTTTTACTTAGCAATCATGATCTGACAAGTGCTTCTGAATTATCTTGTGAATATGCTGCAGCACTTGTTGCTCTTTCTTCACGTGAATACAGTTTAAGACCAATTATATCAACATTATTAACCAAGTGGAGTACACAATTAGCTCAAGTTTCTTCAGCGACATGGAGCAATACTAAATTAATTGCTGTGACATTAAATTCACTTGATGACATTTCATCATTAAAAACTGAATGGATATCTAATAATAAAATATTTGTAAATATTTGTTCTTCTTCAAATTTGTTAAGTAATTGTATACCAGCAACTGAAAGAGATCCATCAGCACTTCCAAGCTTAGGAGTACTCACTAAAAATGGTGAAATTCAGCCAGCTGTCTCATTAAATTGTTGCTTACCATTTTTAGCAACAGTAACAGATGCGATGATAAAAACGTCAATGTTTCATGAATTTGAAATGATTATTCAGAATCCAGATGTCATTAAATATTTTCGACAGTTAGTTAATCACGAGTGGTCATTAGAAAATAGTTGGTATACACGAGCTGAGTTATTTTTTATTACAACTATTGTTAGAGCTTGTGCTAAATTTCCTACAAGTGATCTAATTAATGAAATTATTTGGAAAATTGCTGTTAAATTAATATCAACATTACCAGCAGACGCTTCTCGTGCTGTAAATCAAGTTCTTGATATTGTTCTTTCTAATGAAAGATTAGCAGTTGATCGACTTACTGAAGATTTAAATATTATGAAATTAAATTGTGGTGATGAAAAAATAACACTTGAATTACCAAATAATATTTCAAATATATATAAACAGTATGTTGCAACAGAAAAACGTTGGGATGAAGCAGCAATGCCGAAAGATTGGCCATACTTACCATTAGTTGATGCTTATTCAAATCTTAAAAATAAAGTTGGTTGGAATGATAACGATACAATGAAAATAAATATTGTATTAAGTTTAGAATTAGCTATGCGTGAAATTTTTTATAGTTTAACTCCAACAATTAGATTTTCACGATTGGTACTCGTGTATCTTTGTGATACAGTATATTTAAATAATAATGTATCAATTTTACTTAAACGAGCTGTATCCAAATTAGTGAGCAAATATTACAAACGATTGGATTTTTCAAATGATCTACCAGGAGTTAGTTCATTTAATGATATCTTCACATCAATATGCGAGTGTTTTGTTGCTAATTCTTATGGTGATGAAGGATTTGCAATGTGTTTATTAGTACCAATTGCTCAAAGGCATGATGTACATTATAGAAAATTATTGTGGTCTGAACATGCTGGTGCTTTAAGATATTTAAAATTGTCGCCGGAAAAATTATTTGTTCCAATTGATGAGTATTTAAGTCCACTTGAGCAAGATGTTACGTTGATAGAAAGCTATTTGACAGCTTTAGTAAGGAAAACAATAAGAAAAGAATGGTGCCCTTTGATGTATATGATTGCAATCCATCATTCAGCTATGTTTATACGTGGTACATCTAAGTTGGCAACTAAAATGCGTGCCAAAATAAAAACAATACAAGATATTTCTTTAGCAGAAAGTTTATTAAATTACGTACCACCTACTTACTAATATTTCTATCTCACATTACTTTAATTTGAATTACTTTTTCACATCTATAGGGTGCAATACCATCACGCTAAAAACATTTCTCAACAAGTACCAGATACATCATGCTAAAAATTGAATCGAGTACTTGTTCTCAATGATGGAGAATCCAGAAAGTTTACTTAAATAATGTGACTACCAAAATAAACAACATTCAAAAAACTCGCATCAATAATTCTAAATGTACCGAAATATCCATTGGTGATTGAGGCAAAATAACACAGTACCGAATAGCCAACTAACCGATTCAACAAGGTCTCATTTTTAATTTTACTCCGAAACTGATATATTTTTTCAGAGTAAAATTTCAAATGAGACTTTGTTGAATCGGAATATTTCTGTGATACTTCTATTCAAACCATTTCATAGTTTTGCCGCGGTTCATTTCAGTACATTTGGAATTATTTACACGAGCAATATTCTTTTGAATATTGTTTGTATCAGTAGTCACATTTTTTAAGTACTTTCTAAATCCTGCGTCATTTAGATCAAGTATTTTATTAAATTTGTAGTATGATATATTTAGTACTTGTCAAAAAATGTTTTTAGGATAATAGTATGGCACCTCATCTATACACATCGTGTGTATAATAATTAAAAATAGATATAAATATATAAATATTGTAAATAGAATTATGATATTGAAAATTTTTTTTACTTATTTACTTAATAATTATTATTACAATAACTGATTTAGTATAAAATAGTAATCGGACTATTAGTTTTAGTATTGTGTTCTTGTTAATAATTATCAATAAATAGATAAAATAAAGTTTGTTTCATGTTGACTGAGCTTTGTTCCGTTTTTTGTTAACCATTAATTATTAATTAAAAACTAAAATATATTTTGTATCATATTTTAACTCAGTTTAATTGATTTATTTGGAATAATTTAAAAAGATTATTCTTTATAAATTAAAATATTATCATACTAAATGTAACGGACATGAAAAAAATGAATCTCTTGTTTTCTTACAATTATTTTTTGTAGTTTAAAATATTCGAATTCAACTTTAATTCGAAGAGTAATTTGAGTTTACCCATAGTCGCTCACTAAAAATTGTGATGTACCATTACTTGATGAACACATGACCCTATACTAGCTCAAAGATAATATCAATTAAATTATGATAAATTTATTGATTTGGGAAATAATTTATAAAATATATTACTCTATTTAATTTTCACAAATTTAAAATATATATTGAATAACATGTGATTAAAACGATTCACAGAATTTAACTGAACCTAAATTTAATCTGAAGAACGAACGTTAAAGTAAAAAATGGCCCGCTGAGTGCGACTTCAAGAACATTCATTTAATTTAAATTTATAGTAAGTTATAAGATTCTTCAATATGTCATACTCCCGTGTAAAAACAATTCGTTCCAAAAAGATTCCAAAAAAGTTCCGCATGTAGAGCTTCTAAACATGAGACAGATTAGAACTTCGAATAGAACTTTTTTGGAACGTTAGTAACTTTAATGGTAAAAAAAAAAAGTTTTTATGAGCGAATTTAGAGTCAAAAAAGGACGTTCTTGGAAATTTTTTGGCATTTTATATGGACATTCCAAAAAAGTTCCATAATCACTACTTTTGACCTTTTTCGGAAGCTAAAATAGACGTTCCAAAAAAGTTCCAGAATCACCACTTTGGACTTTTTTATGGACTAAAAAAGGTGTTTCAAAAACTTTCCAAAATCTCTTCTTTTGCATCTTCATATAGACAAGACTCTGAGGCGCTGTAGTGTCAAGGAGTAACGGCTGGATGGGATATCCCAATGCCTTATTGAAGAACTAACTAACTAACTTTTGCATCTTTTGTAGAATAAAGACGTTCTAGAAACATACCAAAATAGTTCAAAAATCACTACTTTTGAATTTTTTATAGAACTAAAAAAAACGTTCATAAAAAATTCCAAAAAAGTTCCACGAACGTCCTTTTTTGACTCTAAATTTGCTCATAAAAACTTTTTTTCTTTACCATCAAAATGACTAACCTTCCAAAAAAGTTCCATTCGAAGTTCTACTCTGTCTCATGTTCAGAAGTTCCACATACGGAACTTTTTTGGAATATTTTTGGAACGAATTTTTTTACACAGGATTCTAATATATTTAAAGTTACACATAATTATTTTATTAATAATTATGTGTAACACATATTTATTTATTAACGATCATTTTTTTACTTGAAATTTTTTTTTACAAAAACGATTTAATTTGTTAAAATAAGCGACTAATGGTATAAAAACAATAAAATTGTCTGATTAATATTTTAATTTATTATCATATTACTATTTAAATAATAATGTTATTTTTACTTTTTACACTGTTAAAAATTATTTTTGACATTAGAAACAAATTACTTTAAGTTATAAACAAGTTGAAATCTGTCATAAAAGTAAAATATAAATATTATTATAAACTAACTTAAATACTTTATTTTGACATCACTTTAAATTTCCAGAATCAGGATAAGTGTGAATGCAGCTGACAATTGGCAATTTTTTTAATTTTAGAATAAATAAATAAAATCTAAGTAGAATAAAAATTAATTTTATCGTACATAATTCAATAATTTATGATCCTGGATGAGTGTGAATGTAGCAGACAGTACACTGTAAAAAATAAGGTACTGACATCAAACTCCCTAAGAGTTTGACAAATTTCATCTTCAGTGAAACCAAATTCGTTTGAACCAACGAAAACTAGTTTGTCTCAAGAAAATCATTTTTATTGAATGAAAATCTCTACTCGATTATGAGAAATTGCTTAAGCGTTTATGCTAAAAGTTTTCAAGTTTGACCGTAATTAAAGTAACATTTGATTGAATAGTAAAATATATTTTAATTAAATTTTGGATGTACTTGATTTAAAAATAAAAACTTGTTAACGCAAACTCTTCAATTTTTAGAAATTTAACTGAAACTCTTGAAACATTTAATTTGACAACTTCACTTGTTTCAATGAAACAAAAGTAGTTTCCTATAATACCGAACGTGTCGTGTCAACCGACAAGTTTCTTGGGGAGAGAATCCGACGAGGTTGTTGGAGTAATTTGACGCACTCACATGAAAACTGAAAAATATTCGACAAGAATATAAATGTATTCGTTACAAAATATTGAATTATATTTGAATGAAAGTCTTTATATTATCGATTAAATAGAAAAATTTATTTATAAAAAGAGTCACATATTTATCTCGTTTAGATCAATGTATAAGCAATTGACTGTATATATCCATTCAATATGAAAACAAAGTACTAGAAGCACAACTAAACTAAAAATTTCCTACAGGTTCCGTAGCGTAGCGGTAAAGCGTCTGACTCTCATGCGTAGGGTACTGGGTTCGAATCCTCCGGAACCAATAGTACGATTATTTAATTTTTCACTAAAAACTGAGTGTGTCAGAATTATTTGTAAAGTGTTAATATATATAATGTAATAATAATAATAATAACATAATGTAATTGTCCCAATACTTGATAAAAAAAAAAAATAATAAATAAATAAATAATAATAATAAAAGTAAAAGTAAAAATAAAAAAACGCAAAAAAAAATTTTTTTTTAATTAATTATTGATGAAATAATTAAAGGCAATATTCACTTGGTTCAGATTACTGTTTTTTTTGGATCAATGCAATACAGAAATTTGAAACAATTCGATTTTTTATTGAATCAATTGCAAGGAGAGTTTCTACGGACCTAAAAAAATATTACTTTCAACACTAAAATTCATTTGCTTTAATAAAATTATGACTTAACTGAAAATTCTTCATACCTTCAATGACCTTACAAATTACTTTGAGTGAAATTTTTGATTATTTTATGTAAAACGAAAATCATTATTGTATCAACAGCATTCATGACTTGAACTAATTCCTATTTTTTTTTAAATGAAAAAAGCTATTGAGTTATATCAAATACTATAGAATTAGTTCAAACGAATCGGGACCTCGCCTCAAGAAACTCTTAGTTGGAGCAAAATATACTGTCAAACGTAGAGGGCGGTAGACTCAATCGCTTGACGCGCTTGGCTGTATCCAAACGCACGGAGTACTTGAGCCAAATGAATCTGGTTTGACGTCAGGAATCTTTTTTTACAGTGTAGAAAATTTATAAATTTGAAATAAATAAATTAATTAATTAAAATAATGAAATTGAAAAAATGCACGTACGGTTTTTGTACTTATCTAAATATGTATTTTTTCATTTTTACTTAGCCTACACTTTGTTCACTTATTCTAAGATTTAAAAATTCACAATTGACAGCTACATTCATACTCTTGATCCTGGAATTTACAGACAAAACAATTTTCGGATTTTTTTTTTCAACAAATGTCAAAAAAAAAGCCATAAGTGTGCACATTTAGAAAATTAAAAAAACTATAGGTGAAATTTTTTGAAATATTTTTTTTTCATATTTTATCGTTTTGAAAAATAATCCAAAAATTATTAGATGCCGGCTAACTTTAGTGTCATAATCATTTTTCCATCAATTTAAATATTTTGAATGTTCGCAAGTATTGGCGCCTTGGGCGTTCTGTTTGTTTGCAAGAAAGACAGAGAGGAAATATATACATCTGCTTCTTTCTCTGTTTTCCATGATTGCATGTGATATTTTCTCCCCAATTTTCATAGTAAACAATCAGAAAATAAAATACCAAAACTGCATGTGAAGACATCTTTTTGTTCAAATTGTATCATTATTATGGAATAAAAATGCATAGCTTTACTTTTATCAGTATTATATTGAAGATAATCCAATAAAATATAAACAAAGTATATTTAATTTTACGATAAAGATAAATCTTAAAAATATATTAGAACAAATAAACTCATCAATGGATTATTTACAATTTATACTTGAATTAATTTATTTTAATCTTAAAATGTACTTTCTTAAACCAAATTAATTTATGAAAAATTTTAATTTAAAGTTATTTATTGTATGATAAATCAGCCTGTCAATTGATGATTCAGCATCTAAATGTTTTTTTTAATCATCACAGAAAATCATAACTTGGTGAATTTTTGTTTATTCAATTAAAACATAAGTAATTGAATAATAACAAAAAAGTTTGATAGTTTTGACAAATGGTATTTTGTAATTTATCTAAATTGATATCAAAATATTTTGAACACCAATGTTAGGCACAAACAGACGATCCTATAAATATTATTTACTCCAAGCTTTTATTGCTGGTATTTGTCTGTTAGTCTACTGTGAATATCTCAATTATTATGTCGTCCTTGCACAAGTAAGAATAAATAATTGTTATTTTATATTAGTTTTATTTATGTATATATTTATTTTATTAAAATTTTTAGTGCTCGTGGCCAGATCTTGATGTTTCAAAAGCAGATCCAACAATTAAACCGTCAAGACCAGATGAAAAACCTGTTAAAATAATTTTTATAGCAGATACTCATTTATTAGGATCTATAAATGGACATTGGTTCGATAAACTTAGAAGGTTCGTATTAATTTATTTATACAAAATATTATCTGATATTCTCCTACTTCGCTGGATGTGTTACAATTTATTCCACACAATAAAACTATCATAGTTACGACAAAAATTTATGCTGACAATTTTGTACATCTTTGAATTCTCCAGAAAATAATTATTATAAATTTTTTAGAAAATTAAATAGTTTAATTACAATTACAATTTAAATTAACGCTCAACTAATTTTTGTTTCACTTGATTAATTTTTAGTATTCATTTTATTCTAAACTAATATTTTGACTAAATGATTAAATTACAACAACCTTTTAATTTATTAACGTACCTCTATAGTTTTATAATTTATTTATTTATAATTAATATATTTGAATTTATTTGTTTACTTAAACGTGCAATTACAGTTAAATGATTGGATGTATGTAAAAAATATAGTATTATCTATATTATTAAGATAATAAGAAAAATTTTGTTCCTGCCATATCTTTATGATAGAATTAGTTAATGTTCTTAAATTCGGTAACGTTAAAAAGGTCTTGACTTGAATTTGTGACTTTTCATGGTTTCAATTCTATTTCATTGCCAAGTATTGAGATAAATAAATTTATCGATACCATTCGAATTACATTTAAAATATGCAGAAAAAAAGACCATCGTATTTATTTTATTTAAATGAATTAATATTTTAAATATTCTGTCACTGAATGTGACTGTATATATATATAACTAATATAAAAGTATATAATTAAGAGAGAATATGAAAAATTTAATCTATGACATGTCTTCTATGATAATAAAAATTAAACAGATTTACTTTGATATCAGTGAAGAAAATATATTAGGCGACTAATAAAAAAAAATTTGACCGTGTATAGATTTAAAAAAAAAAATCTCATGATTATACAATTAAATTCAAATCATATTTAATAAAGTTGGCGGTAATACTCGGGCAGTCACGTAGAGACTACAGATTTCTCCTATTTTATAATGTAATTGTAATTATAAAATATTATTGAATAAAAAAATGTATTTATATTTTTAGAGAATGGCAAATGCACAGAACTTTTCAAACATCAATGGTTCTCCATAAGCCTGATATTGTTTTTTTCTTAGGTTCGTAAATTATTTAATTTAAATAAATAATGCAGACTATATTTTTCTCTAATATTAAATTTAATTAATTACAGGAGATATATTTGATGAAGGACTTCGAAGTAGTCCAGATCAATTTGAAACTTATGTTAATAGATTCCATTCTCTTTTTGCGGTTCCAAAAAATACTTATTCTTATGTACTTGCCGGAAATCATGACATGGGTTTTCACTATGGTTTGTATACTCAAGTTATTTTTCAAGAATAATTATTATTAAAATATAATTATTACAGCAATAACACCTTATACAAATCAACGATTTATTGATGGTATGAAATCACCAAATGTCCGAAGAGTCAGTATACGAGGAAATCATTTTGTACTTATTAACAGTATGGCCTTTGAAGGAGACGGATGTTTTCTTTGTAGGCCCGCTGAAGTTGCTACTTATAAAATATCAAGTATAATCTTTATTTATTTTTAATGATAATAATTTAATTTATTCTTAATTATTAAAATTTTTTTTGTTTAAATAGAGCAATTGAAATGTGCAAAAGGTATAAAAACTGATTGTTCAAAGTCTACGAAAAATACAATTGAAAGATACAGCAGGCCAATTTTACTTCAAGTACTTAACTGTTTTCATTTTTTTACTTAATAACTTGTTACTCGGGAAGTTGGTGCATAAAATTTTGACAATTATTTATTTTGGATTAATTTCGATTAAAGCTTCGTATATTCCATACATATTGATTTCGATGATTGTATTATCATGGGATTTTTGAAAAAAAATCTTCACACGGTCAATTTTTTTTTATTAGTCATCTAATATATTTTTGTCACTGATACCAAATAAAATTTGTTTAATTTTTATTATCATAGAAGACATGACATAGATTAAATTTTTCATATTCTCTGTTAATTATATACTTTTATAATAGTTATATATGAATCGTTTATTTGAGAAACCCCATAAGTCATGTTTTTTGCGAAATTGGGTTTCTGCATTTTTGGGTTCTTTGGATCTCCCTCCATAGAAATCAATCAAAATATGCATCAAATCAGCGTTTAAAAAAAAATTAACGGGGTGACAGCAATTTCATTTAATTAAGAAACCCCAATAAGTCAATGACTCAAATAAACATATGCAGTTTTAGTTTTACAGAAATAATTTTTTTTCTTTTTTTTATTTAAAATTCGCGCTCTTTTGGGAAATTAATTTCAAATGTTGTTTTATTGTTGACCATTATATTACTAATTAAAATGTTTAAATTAATTATAATTTTTTGTAATTTCTTAGTTTCAGAGTTCAAATACATATTTAATACTTCATTTTATCAGTGTAATAAATGATTTGAGTAGAAACATTTAAAAAAACAATGATTTTATAATTTTTTTTTCCGTTTGGTTGAGAAACCCCATAAGTCAATCAACTTTAAATAATTTTTTTAAGTAGTTTCAGTTAAAAAATTAAATTTTTCTTGTTGGAATCTTTTCAGAGACGCTAACATTATTGTATTCAATTGTTTATTTATTCTTTTAATGTCAAGTTTTCCCAAAACAATGTTTTTTTTGTTTCCTGAAAAATTTTGTTTTCTTGACTTATGGGGTTTCTCAAATCAACGATTCATATATTCAATCACATTCAGTGACAGAATAATTGAAATATTAATTTATTTAAATAAAATGAATACGATGGTCTTTTTGTCTGCGTAATTTAAATGTAATTCGAATGATATAGATAAATCCATTTATGTCAATACTTGGCTATTAAAAAGAGTTTAAACTATGAAAAGGCACAAATTCAAGTCAAGACCTATCTAATGATACCGATTTCAATAACATTAACTAATTCTATCACATAGATATAGCGGGAACAAAATTTTCCTTATTCTCTTAATAATAAAGATAATAAAAATAAATTTTGTTTAGCATTTTCCAATGTATCGAAAGTCTGATAGTCTCTGCAGAGAACCAGATCGAGCACCAGATGAAATTATAGACTTGAAATTTCGAGAACGATGGGATTGTATATCAAAAGAATCATCTGAACAAGTAATTTCATTTTAAATTTATTTATTGTTTTAATTGTTGTATACTTTAAAGTATTAATTTTTAAATGAAAAAAAATGAATAGCTTTTGGAATTATTGAATCCAAGATTAATTGTTGACGGTCATACGCATCATGGTTGCAAGCTTATGCACGGTGAAGATACACTAGAAGTTACAATTCCTTCATATAGTTGGAGAAATAAAAATAATCCATCATTTTTAATGGTAAATAAATAAAAAATTTAAATAATTTTAAACAATCTATTGAATAATTATTTCATACAATTAATTTTAATATTTATTTTATATACTTATTTAAATATTTTATATAATTATTTTATACTTTATTTTAGGGAGTTTTTACACCAGATAATTACGCTTTATCAAAATGTTACATGCCTGTTGAAAATACCGTCATTACAATATACACTATTGGTGGAATTTTAATTGTTTTTTATCTTTTGTTCCGAATCAAGCAAAAGAAGAATCGTCATCATCACTTTTTAAAACTACATTGATTATTATCAATTAATTGGATATAAATAAATAATGATCTCTCATTTGTTTTTTTTTTTAACAAAGCTCTGTACATTAAATAATATATCAGATTTTTCATATTTAAAATACTGATATTGTCTAGATTATTATCAATTTTTATTGTACTTACATATGCTTAAGTGTACTGAAAAAAATATTCAAAAATAAAATATACTGGCATTTTTAAATAAATTTATTTATGATTTTAAATATTGTAAGTACTAATAAATATGACAATGATTTCATTATTTATTTTATTTGTCTTTTTTTATTTTTTCAAAGCATCAAAGTAATAATTCAACTGAGTATGCGAATTTGAAAAGTTTTGTTTCTTTAAAATATGTAAACTAAGTATAATCATAACTATTTTATTTTATTCATTATATTTAATCATTCGTTCTATCGTTCACCTGATATATTTATTCAATTGCCAAAAATTAGGCAGAATGAGTTTTCGCACACATTAATATTAATAAAAAATTGTCTCTGTTTTTATTATTATTATTATTATTTTTTTTTTTTTAATTATAAAGAGAAGTCAACTATAAGAAAATTAACGACTAGTCGATCTTTACTGCCGCATATATTTTACGAATAAATGCATAAGCAGCAAAGAAGCCTATTGTTCCAGTTAATAACCAAAATGTCAAAACCATTAGTCCTGTATAACCGAAGTACATTAACGTTGGCACTAATTCGGTAATTTCAAGTTTTGTCATAAAGTAAAAAACTGAATAGGCAAAAACGTAGACAGCTGATCCGCCACTGACAATAAAACTTCTCCACCACCATCTGTAATCCTTTATACAAAACAGTTAAAACTTATTACTCAGTAATTATTTAAGGGGGAAAAAGGGTCTGAGATACAAAAAAAAAGAGCATATTTTTGTGGTTTTTTTTTTCAGAGTACCTTCTTTATTAAAATTCTTAAAATTTGTGACATTATTAAGCATCATTCCAAAAATATTCTGCTAAATTTTTATAGAAAAATATTTAAAAAATAAGCCAGTGATAGTGGAGAGAACCGAGTCACTTAAAAAAAAAGTCTCCATGCCGTAGGCAGGATAATTCATGACTGTCTCATTTAAAATAAAAAAAACAACAAGATTTTTTTAGTACTTAAGTGTATCTTAGATTTGAACGAAGGACTAAAAGAAATATTCATTTTTGAATTTTTGGTAAAGGTGCAAACAAAAAACTCTGATTTTTGCCAAAAATTGCTCCTTTTGTTTAATTAAAAAATAAGTAGTTAGTGAAAAAAAACCTTCGTTCAAATCTAAGATAAACTTATGTACTAAAGAAATCTATCTGATTTTTTGATTTCAGATGATTTCAGATGAATCGGTCCTCTTCACTACCACCGGCTTAATTTTCAATATTTTTTGAATAGAAATTTAGCAGAATATTCTTGGAATGATGCTTAATAATGTCACAAACTTTTAGAATTTTAATAGAGAAACTACTCTGAAAAAAAAAAAAATTACAAAAATATGCTCTTTTTCTTGTATCTCAGACCCCTTTCCTCCCTTAACTTGATTAAAAAAAAATAATAGAATAAAAACTACTTACTTCTCCGCATAGTTGAAAATAGGCCATAACAATTGATATTTGTGAGCATGAAATAACCAGGATACAAAATACGAGAAACAGGAAGCCAAAAAGATAATAAAATCTATTTTCCCATAGAGCAGTTAAAATGAAAAATAATTCAATAAATACTGCTCCAAATGGTAAAATTCCAGCCATTAGTGTACTACAAATAATTAAAAGTAATTTATTTAATTTATTTTTATAAATATTATTTATAAATGATAATAATAATAATTGAAAGTTACCATAAAAATGGATTCATGTACCACAATTGATCGGGTACTTGTCTTGGAATTTGATTTGTTCTAACTGGATGTGTGAATGGTTGTTTACGATAACCGAAAAAGTATCCTAAGTAAACGAGAGGAAGAGAAATACCGAACCAAAGACATAGTAATGATAACATTGTAGTAAATGGTACTGCACCGGAACTGTGTTTTCCCCAAATAAAAAAATTAAGGAAAAAACATGTGCCAAATACTATTCCAGGATAAAATGTTGCTGTTAAAAGAGCTGCACGTTTCCATTGTCTACCACGTATTGTTTTATATAAACGTGCTGAAAAATAACCGGCGACCAAACCAGAAAATGCGTAGAAAAAAATTGCACAAGTAGCAAGTGCTCCTCTGCTTGCCGGTGAAAGCATTCCCAACATAGCAAAAACTTTTTGAAAAAAAGGCATTATAATAATTTTTGAATTTCCAATAATAAATATAAATTACTGATTAATAAATATTTCTTACATATTGTGATTAGTGCCATAAAAAATATCTGAATACCACTGCCGATAACAGCAGCAAAGAGACGTGAATTTGTTGGTGGTCTAAATACATCACCGTGAACTAATTTCCAACCAGTTTCTTCAATTGATTCATCCAAACTTGCTAGACTATCACTATCGCCTGCATTATAGCGAGCAATATCTCTTCGTAATGTTCTTACCATAATCATTGTAAGAATTCCTAATAAATTAATAATTATCATTAATGACATAAATTGTGTTATTATTTATTAAATATCATAAAAAATTTTTTAAAATATCATTTTAACTCTAAGCGGTCACACTCGGCATGAATCATAATGATCACAAAGAATCTAAACAACTCCAATGTTTTTTATCAGCTTTAGAAATTAAATTAATCAATATTTTTATAAGAAATATTATTTAAATAATTTTATCATGTTACCTTATCAAGAAAACCGCACTTCGTTAGGTAAATAATTATTAAGATATTTTAAAAATATAAATTTTTATTGTGGATCAAGAAGATTAAGAAAACTACTTGTGGCCGTTAAAGTTTAAAACACATGTTCAAGTTAAAATAAAATAAATCAATTATTTTTAACATTACCTGATAGAAAGAATACAACAACAAGAGAATTGATAATTGAAAACCAATGAATTTCAACATCATTCATTCCTAAGTAAACGTCCCATCTACTGGCCCAACTAACATCTGATTCAGTCCATTCAACAGAATATAAAAATAAAAGTCTTGTTCCTTTTGGATTAACATACTGTGGAGAAACATCACCCGGTGGTTGACAATTGTTGTCTTTAAATTCTACTTCGTTGAAATCAACAGATCTTGCATCAACTTCAAAACCGACTACTCTAAATTCATTACTGTAAAATTAAAATTTATTTAATTGATAAATCAACAATTTTTTTTAATTTAAATGATAAAATAACTTTGAAATAAGATAAAAAACCTACGACCCGCGCACTTTTCATTGCAGCGAAATTAAAACAGTCAATATAAATTGGTAAATTAAATAAAAGATCATTTTTTTCTTAAAGTTATTTTTTGTAGTTTTAAATAATAGAAAAAAATTTTAATTTGAAGAATAATCTTGATAGATTATTTTTTAAATAAGGTCGTTAAGTGCACCCATAGTCGTTCACTAGATGTTGTGATGTATCATTACTTGATCAACACATGGCTTTATTCTCGCTCAAAGACAATATCAATTGAATTATAAGTTTATTGATTTGGAGAATAATTTATAAAATTAAAAATATATTGTTATGTTCTGAGAGTTTTTGGTATTTTCTTGAACAATATCGACACTCGAATTCTTAATTTTAATAGAGTTTTACTTATTTAATGACAAATAACACAGAAAACTTCACTTTCAAATGTATGACAAATATGTTAATAGTAAATTGATTTGAATATCTTACAACTATAAGAATAATAGTGCTAATCATAGAAATTAAGGAATGATACTTTTATTCTATTTAAATCAATGTTATTCTTAATTAACAATTCTGTAATTATTCTTAATTCTTTCGGTCCTTCTTTCTGACTAACTACCGGCATTCAGCGATTGCAAGTGATGCTACAACTGATATTATTACGCTCTGAGAAAAGAATAAGTAGTCATGCGGCTCATAGCGCCACCAGCACTTTTAGAAGTGACCGTGAAAATAGTGTATGGAGGCATAACAATATATTGAATAACATATAATTTTAAAAATTATTAAAGAATTTAACTGAACCTAAATTTAATCTAACGAACGAACGGTCAAGTAAATATGGCCCGCTGAGTGCGATTTTGAAAACAGTCATTTAATTTAAATTCATAACAAATTATAAAATACTTTAATAGTCATATTCTAACATATTTAGATTCACAAATAATTATTTATCAATAATCAGTTTTTTACTTGAAATTATTTTTATAAAAATTACAAAATGCCTTTAATCAGATGAGCAACTAATTGTACTGATCGGGTCCAGGATCTTTTACCTTAATAAAAAGTAAATAATAAATGTATGGTGTATCATTTATTAAATAATATTTGCATCTAAGGATGAATGCTGATAATCATTTATGATTAAAATTTTAATATTATAAAATAAAAATATCTTTAGTATTGGAAATTATATTAGTACTCACTCTCCATGTTTATGATAACTCAGCTTAAGTTTAAGATAATTGTTTATGTATACTTGATCACCTTTGACACCACCAAGCCGATAACCATAATAAACTATGGTATTGTCATCTTTATGAGTTTTTTTAGTGGCGGCAGGTAAATTATCTATCAACCTATATGGTCAATAAAAAAATAAATTTATAAAATTGAATAAATAAAACAAGGAATTTATGAATTTAAAATTTTTTAAACTTACAAATGAACTGTATATTCATGTTGTATTCGTTCGATAACAGTCTTAGATTCTTTTTCATTCCAATTCATGGGTTTCTGCGGCGAATGACACAATAATCTACAACTTATGTCTTCTCCCATAGCTACTTCATATGGCGTGTTTACAATTCTAGTTTAATATAAATAATAATAATAACGGATAATTATAAAAATATAAACAAATGATTAAATCTTACCGATCACCACGAAGAACTTCACCCAAATTTTCTGACATATAAATTACAGTTCCATTTTTTGGCCTACAAAATCCCAATGAATAATATTCATATGGCAATTGCGTACGTGTACTTGTCATTTTCACAGCTTTTACATTTATTTTTTGGCCTTTTTTAAATTCAACTGGAGCTACTCCAGGAACATAAAAGGCATCTAATTCTAGTATGAAAAATAGTAGTCCTATAACTGCACTCCATTTTAATCTTCCCTGTAAATAAATAATTAAAAATTTGTTTAAAATTTATCGTTTATTAAATAGAATATAATGTCAATTACATCATTGAACAGTCCATATATTTATTTAAATTGACATAACAAATTGTTGATTCAATCTTTACAAATAAAATTAAAGAAAAACATTGTTGATCTTATGAACAAAAGATGAAACAATTTTGATTGTTGATAGGTTAATTTATGATAAAATTACTTAATTAGTTAAATGAAATTATTAAAATAATGGATATTATTTACCATTGTGTGACGTTAATTGTTGATGGAGCCGCGCCGCGCCGACTGCACAATTTAATTTCAATCACCTACAATGTCCACAACAATTCGCGACACACCGTTTTTGCATTACATCTGTAATATACAGGTATATGATATATTTAGGTATAAGTGAATCATGACATACACACATAAGGTGGTTCGTTTAGTTTCATTTCAACAGTGCGAAGTTAGCGCTTTTTTAAATCTTGACACGTAGAGGAGGTACAACACTGGCCATAAGATCTTGTCGGGTTGTATAACATCGGGAAAAAAAAATCTCTAAAAATTAAAATATGTATAATATTTTTGTACAAATGGAAAAATATAAAAATAATAAATTGTAAAAAAAAAAATTAAATATTTAAAAATATATGTATATTAATAAAATGTGAAATTATAAATATGTATTGTAAAATAAGTGAATAAAAAAAAGTCCCTATAAAAAAATCTCTAGATTTATAATTACTAAAAAAAATATGGTCACTATTTAAAAATTTGTAAATAATTATTGTGTCTATATGAAAATATTTATAATCAAAAAGAACTAAATTAAAAAGTTAATAAAAAATAATTACTAGAAATAAAGATATATCTCCATATACACCTATATAACAATCTTGTAAAAGTCCTGTGCAAGCCTGGTCGCAAATCCACTGGTTGTCTATCCCTGATTAGAAAATACGATTTGTGACGATTAAAAACGATTGAAAATTTAATCGTCATAAATCGTCTTTAATAGTCATAATCGTCATGGTTTTTTACATTTAATCGTCTCCAATCGTCAAAAGACAATTTTTGTTTATTTTACGATTAAAACCGATTAAAATTTCAAATTGTCAAGAATCGTTTTTAATCTTCATGTGGGACCAGGAATTACAATATTATTTATTTTACAATTAAAGACGATTCATGACGATTTGAAATTTTTAATCGTCACGAAGATTAAAAACGATTTAAAACGATTAGAAATTTAATCGATTTTAATCATCTTCAATCATCAATAGACGATTCAAAACGTTTAAAACATTTTTGATCGTCATTAATCGTATTTTCTAATCAGGGATGTTTTATATGACCCTGTATCTTGCTGCTGCAGACACTGGTCCAGAGATTGATATTGCAAGTCTTGCGCAAGACTTGTTAAAAAACCGTGTAATGTTATACTCCAAGAATTGTATGAGAATCTTGAAAATATCTTGCTCAAGATGTATCGATACAGTTAACTTAGGCATATCTTGCACTAGAAGCTATCTGCAGATGCTTGGTATCTTGCGCCAGATCTAGATCTAGATAAAATAACTAGAAAACAATGCGGAATTCGAAAAAACTTTATTCGAAATAACTTTTAGGAAATAAAATTGTCTACAAAAAAGGTCTGATGATATTTTGTAATAAGTCTGATAGTTTCGCCGGAAAAGTAGAAAATCTCAAAATTTAATATGAATTCGTCTTCAACCTCAAATAACTTTTAAACAAATAGATTCCTCAAAAAATGATAAGAATCTTTTTTTGTAGAGCATTCAATTCCCTACAAAAATATGCCGGCCAATTATTCCTATGACGCATCGTTAGCTACTTATAAAAATCAGAAGACGTAAAAAAAATTTTTCCCATGTTATTCTTATGGAAAATAGAAAAGTGCGATGAGGAACCTCTTAATGTTAATATTAAGAGCTCTAATTTTCACAGGCGTCTTTTTTTATCTAAATGAAACTTTTGAACCTGTTTGGAAGAAAAAAAAAAAAATTTGTTATTTTTTGGATCACCCTAATATATACACATCAGAGTGTCAGTTAGCTCAAATAAAGCAATTATAAAAATTTGCATCGCAAAATAAATAAAACGGAAAACAGAAAACAAAAAGAATAAAAACCTACATAAATAAAAAGTGTTATTGGTTGTGAGTGCTTAGTTAAGTGTTAACTCACATTTGTGATTGTAATTATATCCATACGATTAAATATATAAAATTCAAATCTATATCTTAAATATTATAAAAAATAAAACATTGTGCTATAAAAGAAGGGTGTAAGCCACATTTTTGAGTGTAATTATCTTTGTAAAAGGATTATAAATAATCCAAAATTTATATCTTAAATATTATATTAAAACAAAAAAAAAAGTGTGAATAAATGTTTAAAATTAAAAATAAACTCCTTTGACGAGTATCACCTCTATTTTCCATTAAGAAAAATAAAGGAATTTTTATTTTTAATTACCAACTAAAATTGAGCATAAAATAAACAAACAGTGCCAATAATTATTTTGTATTATTTATAAAAATAAGTTAACATTATCACCCAACCCTCGCTCGAAGATCGCTTGTACGAGAGAGTCAGCAGTCTATCCAGAGATCAACAGGGAGGGAGTATTCCAAAAAAAAATTAAAGAAAAAGAAAGTATCAGCGCAAAAGTAAGAAATTTATAATTGGCTTTTTTTCTTTCTCAACTCAGTAACAAATTTTCAATCAGCCTCAAAATTTAATTGGAAATAAGGACGCTATAAATCCGAAATCGTATGTATCAATTTGCATATTTTATATCCATCGACTTATGAATCTAACTCTGATTTAGTCAAACTTGATTTAAAGGAAAACCTACATTGAAACGTGTCCCTAAAATGAAATAAAATAAGGCTTGAATTATAAACATTTAAGCCGAAAATTGCATTGGTTACCCTGGTTAAAAAAAATGATTAAAAATGATTTCACACGTTAAATGTCTATAAGAGACAGGATTAGAAATGATTTGAAGGATTAAAAAGTATTTAAAACGATTAAAAAACAAATCATTTTAAATACTTTTTAATCATTTTTTTTTTAATCAGGGTAGTCCGAGCGCCCTAATCCACGCAACCTAAATATTAATCAAATAATAGTCGGACATAACAATGAATTTTCTGGTGGCATCGGTGGGATTCGGTCGTTAGAGTACTTTCTTTTATTTCATTTTAAATAGGATTATATAAACAGTATAATTTTTAAAGTATTTAAATTGTCTGAACGAATAGAAAAATTTAAAATTGGAAAATGTTTAAAATTAAAAATATATCCCTTTAAAGAGTGTTATCTCTATTTTCTTTAAAGATGTTATGTCCGACTTCGGAAACTTTTCAAAACTCATGTTGAACAATCATGAGGAATAGATATTCCATTTTCTCATGAGAGAAACCAGGATAGATTCAATTGAGCGGTACAAAAACTTCACAACAGATTTCTTTCTTTCTGCCTTACATTCCCTTATTCTTTGTTCCCCACTTACTGTCCACTGCAACCACTCTAATGCGTAGTAACACCCATAATTAACGTTGACTTAAATTAAGATCCGTCAACGGGACATCTCGCACTATGCAAGACATTGAAAATTCCCTCTCCCCGGACTCGGGCCCCCATGGTTGCAACGTAAAAATTTTTCAAGAGCAAAATCACTCTACCGAGCACCGGCTTGCTTTTCGGTTTGTAGCTGAGTTACCCCTCAGCAAAAAGTCAATTACTAGGTACAGCAGTATCATCGCTTTTATATCACAGTCAAAGAATAAATATATAAATCTATATATTTAAAAAATCATATAAGGAAAACATAAAGAAATTATCATTGCTAAAAAAATAATAGCGCAAACGCAAATTAATACATCGGTAAAAGTGAATAAAAATTCGCATCGCGAAAGAAAATTAAAGTTGATAAAAGTTAACAGTGTTATTGGTTGTGAGTGAATAGCTCCGAGTTCAATTATAATTTTGAGTGTAATTATATCGAGTTTACTACTATTATAAAAATAAAAAAAATAAAACAATACATGTGTAAAATTAAAAATATCATCCTTTAAAAGAGTATCAACTCTATTTCCTATAAGGAAAATTAAAGGAGTATTGTTTTCATAAAACATAAAATTAAAAACATAGAAAACCAAAAATCTCAGTGTACATTAAAAGTGTAGTAAATGTTCAAAAATAAAGATACGATCCTTTAAAGAGTATCATCTCTATTTTCTATCAAGAAACATAAAGGCATTTTATCTTTACTAAAGATTAAAATTTAAAAGTAAAATAAAAAGAAAAACCAAAGTGAAAACAAATTTTTGTGTTTGATTAATTAAAATAAGCTAGTTAGTATTAACATCCTACCCTCACACGAAGACCGGATTGTACGAGAGAGACAGCAGCCAATTCAAGGGTCTACAGCTGGAGATCACATTCAAGGGTCCAGAGATTTCTCGCGAAGGAATATCCCAGCAAAAAGTAATCAAAGAAAAATATCAGCGCAAAGGTAAGAAATTCATAAGTGGCTATTTTATCTTTCTCGACTCAATAATCAAATTTCAATCAGCCTCAAATTTAAGCGGAAAAAAGGAAGCTATAATTTTACAATTGTATTTATCGATGAACATGTAGTATATTCATATATTTAGAAAGATACCTCAATTTAAAGATAAACTAGAATTAAAAGAAAGTCCACATTGAAACGTATCCTTAAACAAATAATTACGGCTTGAACTGAACATTTGAGCCGAAAATTGCATTGGTTAGTCCGAATGCCTAATCCACGCAAACCAAGTATTAAATAATTAATAGTCGGACATAACAAAGAAAATTAAAGGAATTTTATTTTTAATTTGTGGACATTTATTCTATAATTTTATTAAATTTGGGTGGTGTAGAAATTTTTATGGCATCCTTCTTTACTCTTAAAAATAAATTTAAGTTACAGTCATAAGAACACATATATTTACTTGAAACTTTGATACTTTTATTATCACCGGAATTAGTTTCTTAAGTTACTTGAGTAAGACTCTAGTATATATAAAATAAGGAAAATAAATAGAATATCTTTAAATTTTATTGAGCCGTATGAATATAGAGAAAGTATTGTTTTATGGTGTTTTTGTTTCACTACAGATTTATTATTAAATTTATTTCCTGCACCGTGAGGAAATAAATAGGTTTCCTCATAGGAACATAGTGGACGGAAAAATTTCCATAGAAGAAGCATATGAAAATATAAGAAAAAATTTCTTTTTCAAAGTTTCAAACCAACTGTTATATTTACATATATCTATAAATTTTATCACTTTGTTTATATTGTGCATGTGATTGAGGCTGATCATAAAATTATTCGTACTAATATTTTAACTATACATATGGGGCATTCCATGCCAAATCACCGAGGTTTCGGCCCGACCCCCTTCGATTTCGCTGAAAATTTTTTATCATTTTCTACCCTACCAAAGACATTTTCCTGAATTTTTTCAGATTTTTTTACCCAACCCAAAAAAAGTTAAGAATTTTTGTAAAAAACCGCTCTTTTTTTTTTAAATTGCTATAACTTTCTCAAAAATTAATCTTTCAGCACTTTTTTTTTTTCAAAATTTGTGTTTTTAAATGTAGTTTTCAGAAAAAAATACAAAAAATGTTTCGAAAGTCACGATATATGAAATATTTCAGTTTTTTCAATAAAACCGTTATTTTTTCGAAGTTGGACACCTTCGATTCTCAATTTTTTTGTCTCAAAAAAAACTTCAACCAAGACAGTATTTAACCCCGCTATTCCCATTTTGTGCCGACTTTCCTTTATATTTTTTTTTTTCGATTGAAAATACAGAAATTTCTAAATTTGGCTTAGTTTTTATGCTTTTGCGCTGAAGTTTTTTTGGAATGTTTTTAAAAGATCAGAAGTTGAATAAAATTGGACAAAAACGACCGTAAAGTGTATTAGGGGCAAGGATTGATTTTTTCGGAAGAAAATTCCCAATTTTTAAATATACCCTCGCAAATTTGAATCACGGTGGAAACACCGTAGAAGTGTAATCACCGTGGATCCACCGGGGTTACACGGTGGGTTTGTTCCATTTCACCACCGGGTATACACAGTGTATCCACTGTAATTACGCGGTGTATCCACCGTGATTCGACGGTGGCTTGACCACTATGTATACACGGTGTTTCCACTGTGATTACGCGGTGTATTCACCGTGATTCCACGGTGGCTTTGTGCTATTTCACCACCGTGGTTCCGCGGTGTATCCACCGCGTAATCACAGTGGAAACACCGTGTATACACAGTGGTCAAGCCACCGTGGAATCACGGTGGATACACTGCGTAATCACAGTGGTAAAATGGAACAAACCCACCGTGTTTCCACCGTGATTCAAATCTGTGAGGGTAGTGAAACCTAAACTTACAATTAACCTTCTCAATAAGACAATTTATAGATAAACTGGGAAAAATATAGATAGCCCGAACTGAGAATTGAACCTAGACCATGTCGGTATCGCGCCGAGTGCTCTACCAGTTGAGATATCCGGTACTATACTATCTTCCGTTCAATTTGATCTAAAATTGTCTATAAGGCTATCTATATTTTTCTCAGTTTATCTATAAATTGTCTTATTGAGAAGGTTAATTGTAAGTTTAGGTTTCACTATATTTAAAAATTGGGAATTTTCTTCCGAAAAAATCAATCCTTGCCCCTAATACACTTTACGGTCGTTTTTGTCCAATTTTATTCAACTTCTGATCTTTTAAAAACATTCCAAAAAAACTTCAGCGCAAAGGCATAAAAACTAAGCCAAATTTAGAAATTTCTGTATTTTCAATCGAAAAAAAAAAGTATAAAGGAAAGTCGGCACAAAATGGGAATAGCGGGGTTAAATACTGTCTTGGTTGAAGTTTTTTTTGAGACAAAAAAATTGAGAATCGAAGGTGTCCAACTTCGAAAAAATAACGGTTTTATTGAAAAAACTGAAATATTTCATATATCGTGACTTTCGAAACATTTTTTGTATTTTTTTCTGAAAACTACATTTAAAAACACAAATTTTGAAAAAAAAAAAGTGCTGAAAGATTAATTTTTGAGAAAGTTATAGCAATTTAAAAAAAAAGAGCGGTTTTTTACAAAAATTCTTAACTTTTTTTGGGTTGGGTAAAAAAATCTGAAAAAATTCAGGAAAATGTCTTTGGTAGGGTAGAAAATGATAAAAAATTTTCAGCGAAATCGAAGGGGGTCGGGCCGAAACCTCGGTGATTTGGCATGGAATGCCCCATATACATTCCTATATTCCCCAAAGAACGATATATAAGGCCGTAAAGATTAAAGAAATAAGAGTGGAATCTGATTTTGCAGCAAGATAGCTATTGAGCGTTAAGTTCACACCAAATATCGGAAAATTTCGTCATTTTAATTTATTTTTGGCTCTCACGAACAGACCCGTCGGGATAATTTCGGAAAAACGAATTGAGAATAAGAAAATCGAATTAGCCTTTAAAATAGTATCGGAAAATCTTGACCATGTTATAAAACGAAAATTTTCGTACTTTTAAAATTTAAGAAAAAAAAAAAAATCTTTAATCAAATTATAAATTTTCGTTTTATCCTCCTTATTTTTACTATAATAATAAATAAAAGTTCAAAATAAGTAAATATTCGTATATGTTTATACATATTTATTTAAACAATTAGATAATTATTCGAGCTGTCTTATCGCAGGAAATATCCTATTTCGATGACTAAGATATTGAATAAAGTGTTTACGAATCGTAAAAAATTATTAAAACAAAACCAATAATATAATAAAAGAAAATAAAACAACAATTTCACCAGTTTAATAAATAAAATAAATTATCTTATGTTTATGTCTATTCAGCCGTTGGAACCGTGTGAATATTTTTGGTTATCGTAGTTAAGTATCGAAATTCAATCTTCAAACGGTACGATTTAATGAGGAAAAGAAAACAAAAAAATATATACACGAAATAATTATTTTTATAATCTGATTATTATTATTGTTATTATTATTATTATTGTTATTATTATTATTATTATTATTATTGAACATACTTAAAAATTCTATAATATTTCATATGATACAGAAATTAAAATAAACTCGAGACATAATACATATAATTACATAAAATAATTAAAATTTTTATTTCCTCTTTTCTCTCGCGTACTTTTCGAAAAAGGGTGTTAGGATTAGTTTGAGTTAGTTGCCCATATATAAATACATGTATGTATGCTTATGTATATGTATAGTCACATCTAACCATCAAAATATTGCTTTCTGAGTTAGTAACTCTTTTCTCTTAATTGAGAACAAAAGTGATAATTTCGATAACTCTAGGTATTTAAGGAACCATTAGGGAGCAATAATTTAGGTATAGTTTTAATTCTCAATAGATATGTCCGAAGCAGAACTCGCTCGTTTAAGGAAGGAGCTGGAGCGCGAGAAACGCGAAGTTGAAAATCAAAGACGAGAGCTTGTAAATCAAGGACAAGAGCTCGCACGTCAAAAGCAAGAGCTCGAAGCCGCCGCCGCGAATAACACACTTAACAACGGGAACCTTACTATTAATGGAGACCCTATCGATCGATTTTGTACTCCTGCAAGAGATTTCGCCGCTACGATTCCCATATTTTCGGGCGATGGTGAAATAACATATGAACAGTTTGACAGGGCGGTTACACAACAACTCCACCTATTACCCCGAAATAATCAAGAGCTTTACGTGGCCCACCTTTTAAGTAGGATAAAAGGGAGAGCGAGACGATATGTAGAATCTAAAGGATTAGATACCATAAAGGCCGTTTTAGAACTTTTTAGAAAAGAATTTAGGCCGCTTAATCCGATCAGATATTCAAGTAGGAAGCTAGCCAGGTGCCAACGGGAACGCGACGAACCCGTGGACGATTTTTATTATCGTATAAAAGATATTTTAAATAGCTTAAAGTCAATTAAAGATCAAGAGAGGAACGGACTTGCAGCTTATGCTCTGCATGTGCAGACGCTAAAGAAATATTTTTTGAAAATTTACCGAAACAATTTAAAATCGCTTTTATTAGACAAATTAAAGATAAAAATACTACGCTAACTTCTCTATTTGAAGAAGTTAAAGAAATAATTAAACTTACGGGTCCCTGATTAAAAAAATGTATTTGACAGGATTAAAAAGGATTAAAATTTTAATACTTTCAAATCCTGCTAAATACTGTAAATCCTTTTTCAAAATTCACGATTAATCATATTAAATACTTTTTAATACTAAAATAATCGAAAGGAGTAGAAGGATTTGAAAGGATTTAACTAGCATTTGAAATTTCTAGTTCTATTGAATACTTTTTGATCCTGAAATAATGTTTTTATTTCGTTATCTTTTTAGGATATAAAAGGATTCAACCAGTATTTAAAATTTTTAATGCTATCGAATACTCTTTAATCCTGAAATAAAGTTTTTATTTCAATATCTTTTTAGGATATAAAAGGATTCAACTAGCATTTGAAATTTCTAATGCTACCGAATACTTTTTAATCCTGAAATAATTTTTTTATTTCATAACCTTTTTAGGATATAGAAGGATTTCACCAGTATTTAAAATTTCTTATGCTACCGAATACTTTTTAATCCTGAAATAATTTTTATATTTCGTTATCTTTTTAGGATTTAAATGAATTTAACCAGTATTTGAAATTTCTAATGCTATTGAATACTTTTTAATCCTGAAATAATTTTTTTATTTCATAACCTTTTTAGGATATAAACGGATTTAACCAGTATTTGAAATTTTTGATGCTATTGAATACTTTTTAATCCTGAAATAATGTTTTCATTCCGTTATCTTTCTAGGATATAAACGAATTTAATCAGTATTTGAAATTTCTAATGCTACACAGAAAAAACAGTTAACTTGAATCAAGGAAAATATTCTTGATTCAAGAAATTTTTTTTGATCGATTCGGAAAATAAAAATTTACTTGCCCCAAGTAAACAATTATCTTCAAATTTTTGTCTTGAATCAAAATTTTTTTTTCGCCCCTCCGGGCGAAAAGCGTCAACTTTTCTCCCGCTGTGCGAAACGAAGTTTCCGCTTTCCGCCTCCGTCGAGGCGAAAAATAGTATTTACACCTTGGGCAGTAAATAAGAAAGCCTCAGATCACATGTTTGTTGACCTCGGCTTCGCCTCGGCCAACAATTACATGAGATCTGAGACATTTCTTACTTTACTGCCCGAGGTGTAAAATATACTATTCTCACGTCAACATATTTTTACGCTTAAATCAAAAAATTTTCACTTGTTCCAAGAGTTTATATTTCTTAAAGTAAGAGATATTTATTTTGGAGCAAGATACATTATTTTTTTGTAGCAATATTGCATTTTTTTGGTTAAAGAAAATAAAATTTCTCGGAACAAGTACTATTCTTCTTCACGCAAGTATTTTTGTATTCTCCGACCAATAAACAAAAGTTGCTTAAGCCAAGAGAAAAAATTTCTTGGGAGAAAAGATCGATATGGAGAAGGGGAAAGTCACCGGTGCTAGACAGCAGCAGCGGAAGTAGTTCGGTGCTCGCCACGAGATCGCGCCTACGACATGTAGTGTCCCTGGTAAGACATTTATTTCAGAAGTGTTAAATTCCAAATTTCATTACGATATTGTTCGAGCACTCTTCTGTCATTTGACGGAGCTACAAGAATCATTTTGATACGTACTATAGTATATCCTATAATACATCATGACTTTAATATTTAATATTAAAGTTTACTTGAAATTCAAGTCTTGAATTATTTTGCTCGGAAAAAAAAACACAATAAATTACGTTTCAGATTAAAAAAAAAAAAACAGAATTAACACGTCAACCCGTTGGAGAGAGAATACATTTTTGACTAAGAAAAATTTAAGTCTTTATTGAAGAAGCAAACTTTTGGAGCAAGAAATTTTTTTTTTCTTGGCCCAAGCAACTTTTATTTTCACTCAAGCAATTTATTTTTCGGAGCAAGAGAATTTATTTCTTGGGCCAAGAGATTTTTTCTCGGCCCAAGAGTTTTTTTTTTTCAATCAAGACGTTTATTTTTTGGAGCAAGAAAATTTTTTCCTTGGGCCAAGAAATTTTTTCTTAGCCCAAGTTAACTTTTTTTCGTTCAAACTTTGATTTTTTGGAGTAAGAAAATTTTTTTCTTGGGGCAAGAAAAAGTTTTTTGGCCGAAGTTAAACTTTTTTTCGTTCAAAACGTTGATTTTTTGGCAAGAAATGACTTATTTTCTTTAGCCAAGAATTTTTTTTCTTAAACCAAGAAATTTTCAATTTCGCTTTAAAAATAAATTTTTTTGGAGCAAGAGAATTTACTGTCTTGAACCAAAAAAAAGTTTTTGAATCAAGTGTTTTACTTTTATTGAATCAAGAAAGAAAATTCGGAAGACAATTTTTTTTTTGAACCAAGTTAACTGTTTTTTCTGTGTACCGAATACTTTTTAATCCTGAAATAATTTTTTTATTTAATTATCTTTTTAGGATATAGAAGGATTTAACTAGTGTTTGAAATTTCTAATGCTACCAAATACTTTTTAATCCTGAGATAATGTTTTTATCTCATAACCTTTTTAGGATATAGAAGGATTGAACCAGTATTTAAAATTTCTTATGCTACCGAATACTTTTTAATCCTGAAATAATTTTTTTATTTCGTTATTTTTTTAGGATATAGAAGGATTTAACCAGTGTTTAAAATTTCTAATGCTACCAAATACTTTTTAATCCTGAAATAGTATTTTTATTTCATAACCTTTTTAGGATATAGAAGGATTGAACCAGTATTTAAAATTTCTTATGCTACCGAATACTTTTTAATCCTGAAATAATTTTTATATTTCGTTATCTTTTTAGGATTAAAAAGTATTTAAAAGTATTTAACAGTTTAAATCATTTCAAATCCTGTTAAATCATGTTTTCAGGATTAAATAGTATTTAACAGAATTAAAAAATTTGAATCATGTTAAATCCTTCTGAATCATATTTTCAGGATTCGATAGCATTCATAAGGATATAAATTTTTTTAATCCTGTCAAATACTTTTGTTTAATCAGGGCGTGATTACACTCACAACGCGAGTCGATTACGGAAAAACGATAATGAAAATGCTCGTACGGACGCGTGGGAAAATTCTAAATTTTCTAGAGAATACCATGATTATAGACATCAAGTAAAAAATCGTAGAGATTATAATTTTGCTTCTACCCCTAACTACGGACCCAACACTAATAAAGAAGCCGAGTTCTTTGCCTACTCTCCCAATCTAAATCGAAAAATTAATCCGTTAGCAAGCGAGCCGCCAAAAATGAATTTTGGTAATCTAGAGGACCGGTCCTTGCCATTGGGCCAAATGGCAAAGCCAGAGGGATATCGTATCGCGAAACACGTCCAGTTTCATGAAAAGGCACCTGTTCAAGGGCCCGATAATAAAAACAAAGCATTAGAATTTTATCGTAAAAAATATGAAGAATTGCGTCAACAAATGGAAATTTTAAAAGGCCGTAATTTAAACTCCAATGTTGCTCGACGCACGGGGGAGATGTCAAGCAACCAAACCACCCCACCCTCTCAGAGACGGAACATGCAGAGCCCAACCAACGCCGGGGGCCTGTAAGAGAAATTCAATGCCAAACCCTTTCCGGAGCAATAGGAAATGGCCTGGTAGTCATTCTAAATAATACAAATTATTTCAATAAATCCTTATCAGCTTTGCTGGATACGGGATCTTCGCATAATTTTATTAATTTATTCACATTACATAATGCCGTACATTTAAAGCCGGCATTTGCTACCGTAAGTAATCTTAGCTTATGATTACAAAAATTTTTGTTAATGCTACAAATTCATTCTGTTACTTTAACAAATCAGTTTTTTTATTGGAACACAATAGTTTTGTTACAGTTACAAACCATTGCTTGTACAAAAACATTGTAATCCCAACGAATGCTTCGTTATCCGTATATTAAGGCAGAATTTTGTTACCGTATGTTATCTTATCTTGTGGTCACAAAAAATTTTTTTCCGTGTTCACTCACATTAATAGACAGACCTACGCGAACGATACCTTTCGTTAACGGTGGTAGGGACCAATGGTTTTTGTTAACGTCTAGAACCAGCATGTGTCAGATCGATAATCCTCAGAATATACCAATAAAAAGGGGACCAGGTAGACCTAGGAAAACGGATAAACCTTACCTTTCAAACTGTTTGAAAAAATTTCAATTGATACGGTCGGGCCACTCGAACTCACTCCAGACGGTAACAGACACATTCTTACAATACAAGACAACTTCTCAAAGTTTTGTGCTGCGGTCATGATACCAGACATACGGATTGAAACCATAGCTGAAGCTTTAGTTAATAATTTTATTAGTTTATATGGTTGCCCAAAGGTAATCTTATCCGATAACGGTACGTATTTTACGAGCAAGCTTCTGAGTAAGTTAGCACGAATTTTAAGAATCAACCGAGTAACAACATCCGCATATCGTCCACAGTCTAACGGAGCATTAGAAAGATCACATCATGCCTTAGTTGAATATCTAAAGGTATTCATAGAATCATTGTCAGATTGGGACAAATATTTAGCTATGGCAATGTTTAACTATAACACAACTGTACATTCGGCTACTAATTTCACACCTTTCGAATTAATATTCGGAAAAAATTCCCGCTCGCCCACCTCATTCCCAGATTACTCGCAAATAGAAACCTATCCCGAGTCAATCGGAAAATTATTGACCCGATTAAACGAAGCCCGAGCTATAGCTCGAATTAATCTAATTGACGCGAAGATTCACTCAAAAGACCGGTATGACAAAGCTTTACACGAAGTAGATTTTTCACCCGGTAAATTTGTATATATAATAAAGGAACCGAAAAAGGGGAAACTCGATAGTCATTATCACGGCTCCTATGAGATAATTAAGATCACAGAAAACGGAACTGTTGTTTTGGAAAGAAATGAAGGACATAGGTTCTCGAAACACCCATCTAAATTAAAATTAGCATTCTCAGTCCATGATTTAACGAAGAAAACTTTGGAATCTTGGCCTTCATAACCCAAAAAAAAAAAAAAAAAAAAAACTTTTGTTTTATTGTAATAGACTTCAACCTACAAGCTTCCCAATAATAGATTCAGTAGTAGTAGTTTAGTAAGTAAGAGGAGCATCGAGTCCATTTCCTTATAAAGGAAAGACTCATAGAACCTTAGTTTTAAATTATAGATACCCTATACCAGTCCACGTACACCAGTCCATCTCAATAATTATGTCCAAACGTATCAATCCCTGGATCATGGTCCAGAATGAAGCTAAGGTACACCTGGAGAAATATAAACACCTCGCGCAGGAGGGAGCCGCGAAGCGTACGTGGGACCTCAGACCCATGCCCGAAATCCGTGATGAGGCGAACCAGCCTAGGCTCGAACTTCTGATCTACGGATTGCCTAGAACAACGACGCAGAAAAAGGTGATGGAGATTCTGCAATTCAGCCCAGAGAACGTACAGAAACTTGTTATTTTCCCCAAGAACAAACATCTGGTGGTAGGGCGCATAAAGCTCCATTCCATCTTAGTAGCATTAGAGCCGCAGACCCAGTCCAGAGAAAACAAATTCAGTATCGAAAAGAGAAGGCGACATCAATCTGCGGGTCGTTACCATCCTGATGCCATCGAGAGAGAACCTCAAGAGGATTCAAGCCAGCACCCAAAGAAGCAACAAGCCTTACCGAGTTCTGGTGAAGTCGGACTAATAATTAGTATAGTACAGTAAGGAAATAAGAATTAGCCATACTTAAAATTAAATAACTAAGTGTAATACTTTATAATTCCAATAGGAGTATCATCTCCATTTTCCTTTTAGGGAAACATAGAGGAATCCTAGGTTATTCCAAGTATTCTTACAAAAAATTAACAAATAAAAAAAATTTAATGTAAAAATAGATTCCCTTAAAGAGTACCATCTCTATTTTCTACAAAGGAAAATAAAGGAATTTTATAAAAAAAAAAAAAGATAAAAAAAAAATAATAATACTAACATTGCGGATAGTCATGTATTTTGACAAGATAAGTGCATTAATCTATTAGATTATAAGGATCAGTAGTACATTATGTTTTCCATTAGAATAGTTATATCAAGCATTTGTCATTTTTCATAAAATATGTTTTATTACAGATTTGGAGCTATCACTAGAAACAGTGGTTGTAAACCCTCGGAACTAGAAGGGGTCATGTTTTAGAATCCAACCAACTTGAAAAAGGTATTAGCGGGAAAACCTTTGTTTCTAGTGATAGGCCCATATCTTACGTTCAATAATCTCAATATATATATAAGAGTTAGAATAAGATACATATATATAGTATAAGGCTAAACTCACAACCAATAATTCACATGATTCTATTTCCTTGATCGTTTATTTTCGAAAAGGATCTTTAAGCCTTCCATAATGGACCGAGTTAATTCCTTCTAAATTCATCCCCTCTAAATTCATCTGTTAATCTACGGACATTTCATTTCCCTTCCTTCTCAGCAAAATGCCCTTTTATCTGGTTCTAAGTGGTCACAAACATGGAGTATATAACTCTTGGAAAGATTGTCAGGACCAAATTATCGCTTACCCGAATCCAGTATATTCAAACAAATCTCATCTATAAAGGAATTCCATAAGTACTTAAAGCGTTGGCAATCAATTCTCAACCCGATAAACTGTCATTTCGAAAGAAACGCTGAAGGCCGGATCACCATCTTCACGGACGGATCGTGTTTTCGCAGCGGGTCCTCAGAATTAGCAACAGGTTTAGAAATTTATTTTGGACCAAATCACCCCGAGAATTTATCTCTTCCGTGCTTTCGCAGAAACACTAATAACGGTGCAGAATTAGACGCTATTCTTCAGGCCTTGAAAATTATCAGAAAATTCGATTTAACAAAGATAGGCCTTTTCACTGATTCGGAGTATTTATGCAACAGCCTCACGATTTGGTATGAAAATTGGAAAGAGCGAGATTGGACCACTTCAACCGGAAAGTCAGTTTCGTATAAAGAAGAGTTTAACTACATCAAAACTCGAATGGATGCCCGAGACATTAAGATCCACCACGTTCCTGGTCATGAGGGAATTTATGGTAACGAGCAAGCTGATCAACTAGCCAAAGGCGGAGCTAAAGCTGTATGAACTATTCAAAACAAAATCAAAAGCAGGGTTTAACATTCGCTTACTAACAACAAGCTCAAAGAAATAGAATTCACCATTTCTGAGCTAGGGGGGGGGGGGGGGGGGGGGTGTTATGTCCGACTTCGCAAACTTATTCGTACAGTCACTTATGTTGAACACTCCTAAGGAATAGATATTCCATTTTCTCTTGAGAGAAACAAGGACAGGTTCAATTGAGTGATACAGAACGTCATACCAGATTTCTTTCTTCTGTCTTTCATTCCCTTATCCTTCTTAAGTTCCTCACTTACTTTTTACAACAATTATTCTAATGCGTGGTAACATCCACAACTAGCATTGACTTAAATTGATTTGTGTCAACGGGACATCTTGTACGATGCACCTCACGAAAAACCCCCTCTTTTTCAAACTCAGACCCCCATGGTTGCAGCATTAAAAATTTTGAAGAGTAAATTACTCTACCGAGCACAGGCTTGCTTTTCGGTCACTAGCTGAATTCGAAGTTTTCAGCCAGGTATAGCAGTATCCTCAAAAAAATTCGCATATAATTTTATCAAGCAGAATAAAATTATCAATTCAATAAAAATATATATATATACATCTCCATATATATATAAGTCATAAATAAAAGAAAAAGAAAAGAAAAGAAAATAGTTATAACAGTGAGAAATATATTAAAATATACATCTATATATCTATATATACACATCAGAGTGTCAGTTAGCTCAAATAAAGCAATTATAAAAATTTGCATCGCAAAATAAATAAAACGGAAAACAGAAAACAAAAAGAATAAAAACCTACATAAATAAAAAGTGTTATTGGTTGTGAGTGCTTAGTTAAGTGTTAACTCACATTTGTGATTGTAATTATATCCATACGATTAAATATATAAAATTCAAATCTATATCTTAAATATTATAAAAAATAAAACATTGTGCTATAAAAGAAGGGTGTAAGCCACATTTTTGAGTGTAATTATCTTTGTAAAAGGATTATAAATAATCCAAAATTTATATCTTAAATATTATATTAAAACAAAAAAAAAAGTGTGAATAAATGTTTAAGTACCCGGGAAAAAATGATTTTGCCTAATTATATATAATTATATATGATTATATATGGAATATATATAATTATATATGGTATTATATATAATTATATATGATTATATATAGACCTATATATAAGTATATATAGCCTTATATATAATTAGACCTAATTATACCGGGAAAAAAATGATTTTGCCTAATTATATATGATTATATATAGAATATATATGGTTATATATAGACCTATATATAAGTATATATAGTCTTATATATAATTAGACCTAATTATACCTGGAAAAAAATGATTTTGCCTAATTATATATGATTATATATAGAATATATATGGTTATATATAGACCTATATATAAGTATATATAGCCTTATATATAATTAGACCTAATTATACCAGGAAAAAAATGATTTTGCCTAATTATATATGATTATATATAGAACATATATGGTTATATATAGACCTATATATAAGTATATATAGCCTTATATATAATTAGACCTAATTATACCAGGAAAAAAATGATTTTGCCTAATTATATATGATTATATATAGAATATATATGGTTATATATAGACCTATATATAAGTATATATAGCCTTATATATAATTAGATCTAATTATATCCCGGGACAAATAACGAATACATATTCTTTAATATATTAGTAAAAATGACTCTAGTCATTTACGTTTGTAAGTACTAATAGTCTAATGACATGATTATATTATCTATCTATAAATATATAATAAAATGTTATATAACAAAAATTAATAAATGTAGTAGCACAGTCGTTAATAATACTCTGTATTTATATTTTGAGGGAAATATAATTTGTTATGAATAATTGCAAACGTATAATTAAATAAAAAAAAAACTTCCCTCTGAATACTTCAATATTAATCGTACATAAACATACGTAATTGTATATAAATTACACATAATCATATATATGATTAAACCCGCCTAATTTTCGGATCTAATTATATATAAAATATGATATATATGTATTATACATAATCATATCTAATTATATATGAGTATATATAACTTATATATGATTATATATAATTAGACCTGGCCAATTTTCAGATCTAATTATATATAACGTATTATATATAATCATATATAACCTATATATAATTATATATAATCATATATAATTATATATAAATTATATATAATTAGACCTGGCCAATTTTTAGATCTAATTATATATAAGGTCTTATATATAATTATATATAATTAGGCAAAATCATTTTTTCCCGGGTATTGTTCTTAGCGAGTAATTATATTTTTTCTTATAGAACGTATAAAAAGGTAGAAGTTTAATAAATATTTTAAAGTTAAATTACATTTCAATATTTCAATCACTATTAAATTATTATTTTTATTAACATTACGCGATTATATCCCATTTAATACCTTAACATTTAACTTTATATTGAATCACATTCAGCATATTAACATTTGACATCTCAATAAAATTATTAGGTTTCTTTTGCAATATATTGAATATCACATTCACCATTTTAACATTCAAGTACACATTTTAATAAATATAATTTATAAAAATTACTAATAAATGTAAAAAAAGTTATCCACCGCTTACATTATTCACATATATCATATATTTCAGACAACCAATCCTTGATTACTGAACGCAGGGCACGTCACGCGCAGAAATTTCACGTATAAGCATTTGAATTTTAAAATAAGTATAATGGAAATTAAAATAGAAATATTAAAATTCAATATGTCTATGAATTTAATACTTACTTTGAAAATTTAAAATACAAGTATAAATTTCAAGTACGTTTATTAAAATTCGTATTTTTTTCTTAATTTTCAATACCAGCTTGATCATTAAATTACGTTCATTAAATTTCAGGCTTTTTTTAATGAAAATAAAATTCAAATATCTAGTTATGAAAATTCAATTCCTTTTTTATTGTAATTTTCAAATTATTTTTAATGGTATACGTAAGTGCGTATAAGATATCCCAGTGACTTTATGACAAGCTCGAAGATCGATAAGCTTCATTGTAGTCTTCGTAAAAGTTTCAAAGACCACCAAAGAACTGAGAGCTCCAAGTCGACGCACTTTGTCTGCGCAGCTCATAAATAATCTCACTTATTATTAACTCTCTTTCTACAGTACCCGGAAAATTGACCACTATTACGCAATTACGCAATTTACATAATTATTGTTGGTAGCGATTATTATAATGACGAATTTACAATATTTGTTTCGACGAAAATTCAAAGTCCTAGACAATGCACTAGACAATCTGGCGTCCGCAAACGATTAATAATTGGTAACTCTAGACCTTTGAGTTTGTCTTTAGCGCAATGGAAGTATTGAAATTTAATTTCTGTCTTCTCAGTATCATGGGGGTCTGGAAACCACGAGGGTGGCGTGGCATCAAAGCTATTTTCTATTACATTTATCGATCTTTCGTAGTTATTAATATTCTCAATCTCTTAGTATCCTGCATCTTAGACATAAGATTGAAAAACGTCCAACTTGATACTTTCGTCGACAATATATCGTTGACCTTCGCATGGGTCATCGCTCGGCAAAAAGTCTTCTGTGTGATCGAAAACCGCTGTGGCATCACTCGCATAATTGACTCACTAGAAAAATATCCCTTTAAACTTCGAGACTATCGAGAGGAACTCATTTTCCAGCGATTTAGGAAATTTGCAAGGTAAGCTCTAAGTTCGCGGTTCAAATCCCGTCCACTTCATTTTTAATTTTTTTTGTTTTTTCTTTCGTTTTATAGAACTATATTCACTTATTACCCGGTATTATTTATAAGCTCATTACTGACGGATTCTTTTGGCCATATGTCTGTCATGGATCCACCCTATGCTCTCCCGTACCCAGGCTGGGTTCCCTACAATTACAGCCGCACAACTCAAATATATTGGGGGACGGTTATCTATCAAGTGTACGCAATACTCACCTCGGGGACTGTTAATTTAATACTAGATTTGTTGCTGCCATGCATGATGTGTTACATGTGCGGACACATTCACATTCTAAGACACAGATTTCAAGTTATAACAGAAAAATTACAAATAATGTCGGAAAACAATAAACCTCAAAAGGAAATAATTACCACTGAGCGCAAAATGATAGCCGAGTGGGTCGAAAATCACCGTGATATTTTAAAGTTTGTATTAAAAAAAAAAAATGTTTCCAGAACAAAAATAATAAAAAAATTTTTTTAGTTTAGTTAAATTTATCAATAACACATTTGAGAAAGTGATATTTGTACAGTATACTGTAAGCTCACTTCTCCTCTGCACCATCGCATTCTTACTGTCGCACGCTGAGCCTGGGACGGTGAAATTTGCTGGAAATTTAGCTTTTTTTGCAACGATGTTCTTTCAAATATTGCTGCCGTGTTATTGTGCTGATAAATTAACTTATGAAGTAAGTATTTGAAGTAAAAGAGATATATAATAAGTCGTCGAGTTAAAAATTACCACCTAAAAAAATATTATTAAAGTCATCAACAATCAATATTTTTTATTGATGAAAATAGCTATTTTCGATACATAGGATTAAAACGAGGGTTTGCGGTATGCTTGTATTGGGTTATGACACATTCTCAATTAGAACGAGTACGTACATTTTTCTCGCACGAGCGTCGTGATCTATAGGAGAGGGAGGGGCAAAACGGAGCAAGAGGGGAGGGAGGCAAATACCCCCAAAATTATTCGTGACTTTTAGAATAATTCGAAAACTTATGAATTATTCGAATCGAATAGTTCCCTTCGATTTGATACGAATAATTCATAACTTCGAACTATTCGCACACCCCTAATATATATATTTATATATATATCTATTTTAGGGTGTATCAAAAAAATCGACTAATTTTTTTTTCTTCATTATATCGAAAATATTGTTGGAAATGACGAAAAAAAAATACTGTGAAAGTTTGAGCTCTTAATATTAATATCAACAGCTGTCGCTGAAAATGTTCTTAAATAATCTAAATTTTGTTGCTTAAAATTAATTATATTAAATTTTCATTTAATTGCAAATAACTTACGACTTGTGAGAAATATCGAAAATTTTCTCTGAGATAAGTAATAACAAATAAAATGCTCTACAAAAAATGTCCTATAAAATTTTCCGACAAAGTTGATGGCTGCGTCAAAAAATTAAAAAAATGTAAAAATTTATCGTCAATCTAACTTTAACTTCGAATAACTTTTGAAGAAATAAAAATATCGAAAAATTATAAGAGACCTTTTTTGTAAAACGTTAAATTTCCCATTAGATTAGGTCTTGAACATTTAAAAGTATTGGTCCCACCGTGAGCTACAAAATTCCAAAACTAAAAAAATAAATTTTCCCATGTTATTTAAACGGGAAATAGAAAATTGCGATGCGGCAGCTGTTAATATTAATATTAAGAGCTCGAACTTTCACAGTATTTTTTTTCGTCATTTCCAACAATATTTTCGATATAATGAAGAAAAAAAAAATTAGTCGATTTTTTTGACACACCCTAATATATATGCCGCCAACTACACAGTTAGAAATTTTGTGTTACATTCAACACGAATCGTGTGTGGCAAACAGCCTTGCGGTTCCCATTTTTCCCCGTCTCGTTGCCGTCTGAAACCACCTAAAGCTAGAGTCATAGTGCCATGGTCACATGACTAATTATCACCTCAACGCATGACCGTGAGGGGAAGTAGGGAGCGAGCCCAAAAACTCAGCCCTAAGACCCTACGGTGATTGAACTTAACTTCGATCCTGGATCCTTTAGCGTTCATACGTCTTTATTAGTTAGTATCGATTATTAATCAAGTCATTATACTTGCGATATTCACGTACTTTATATTCTGTATATCTTATATTTCTTTCTGGCAATTAACTTGCAAAGTAATACTTTTATTGTTCATTAGTTATTAATTATAATTATATTTAAGTGTATGGAAAGCATTATACGTTACCGGCGACACATTCGCGGCAATAATATTAGAATTAAGTAATAAAATCAGTGTACAACAAGGCGTTATTCCACGTGGTTACGGATTGCGTATCCGGCGTTCCAACCAGGACTACGTTATTGTACCTTGCGGAAATCAATGTAAGTAAATGAATCTCTGTTACGATTGGCAATAAACCTGCGTATTTCTATAATATCAATCCTTGACATTATACATTGCCCTTGTTCTATCCTCATCCTAAAATACTGGTAAGACTGCCGAATAATATGATATAATAATTATAAATTGAGTTAAAAGAAGTAACTCGACTATCAATAAGTATAATCTATAATATACGTACAATCTATAACTTTATAATAAGCCGTGAGGTAAGTTGATAAGCTTTTGATACGTTGCCGAGTTTGAATAAGTGCGGGTTTTTGCTTTGCAAGAACCCCAGCCCACTGCTCTGTCCAGCATAAATAAAAATTTCGTAGAGGCCGGCCTAAGCCAGGGTTCAACCCGCGAATTCTGGTGGCTGCTGGTAAAAATCGCGAAGACGAAAAGCGATTTGTCTCAATCTTTAACACAAAGTTTATGTTAAATAAAATTGAACACATAAAATCTGTTCTTTTGACAGACAATTCGTGTACATTTAACAGAACATTTGTGTAAATTCCAAATTTTCCTGCAGACAATGCTGCTACAATGCTTTGCTTGGTTATAGTAATGAAGAATTGCGCGGGAACGTTTAGTCAAACAACACAAATTTTATTGTGTCAATTTTCTAATAACACAAGAAATGTGTTACATTCTAGATTTTCTAATCATTTAACAGAAAAAATCTGTCAAAGTAAAGTAACACAAACGGTTTGTGTTGAATTAACAGATTTCTGTGTTAAAAATCAACACCAAAAATTTAACCAAATAATTTTTTAACACAAATACACAAAATTTCTAACTGTGTAGATTTGTACTGAAAGTTAACAGATAAAATTCTAATAATTATGTTATAAGAAATTAATAAGTTTTTAGATATATCTACAACAATATATGACACAAATTGGTATCACTTAAGCAGCAATGCCCGAAAATCGGTAGTAATTATTATCCGACAATCTTATCGTCCTGTTATGATAACAAGCAGTTTTTTTATAGTTTTATCCCTTGAATCCTTTACCAAGGTGAGCTTGTTATTTATTTAATTGTATAATAACTATTGTGCATAATTATAATGACTAATAAATTTTTTACCAGGTTATAAAACTTGCGTACACTATTTACAATGTTCTACAATGAATTATTTATTGAATTTGTGTACTGTTGGGACGCCCACGTAGAAATAAATGTATTTCTGAAAATATAAATAAAAAATATGTAAATTATGTATTTAGAAATATAGGTATTTTCAATTTTATGGTGCTTTGAATCTTTATAAAATTTTTGTAAATAACGTCAACTGGATTGAAATCATGATCTGTGAAGTTACAGGCAAAATTATATATAACGCTGAAAAAAAATCACAGATGATTACATATAATCTCTTTGATTAAAAATACTCATTGAAAAGTATTGAAAAAGATGAGAATTGAATACTTTTGAATAAATCCTATTCCACACCCGGGAAAAAATCGTCATGCACGATCATGCATAATTCATACATAACCGGGCATGATTCATACATGATTCAAGCACGCTTGTGCATGGTCCAGACATGGCTTTGCATGATTCATGTAAGAGCATGTATGATCATGCAAAGCCATATTCAATCATGCATGGCGAGGAAAGAATAGTCGAACATGATTCGTGCAATACTCATGCATGATCATGCATGACCAAGCTTAATCATAAATGATCGTGTATGATGCATGTCAAATCATACCCAATTATGCATGACTATATGTATAACGGAAAACTAATGATCATGCATTGGATTGCATGACTTTGCATGAGCATACATGATCATGCCTGATTCATCCAAAGTCATATTCAATCATGTATGACCATGGATACGAATGTGTAATACGGAGAGAATGATCATGCATAATTGAGAGTAACTTGGCATGAGCATAATGACCGTAGATGACTCATGTGAAATCATGTATCACTGCTGTAAACGAAACATCTATGTGAAGTTGTAAAACAATGATTAGGAGTTCATAATAATTAATAACAAATGATTATTTCAATAGATTATTAGCAAAAATTACTATTATATCATAGATATATGGCAAAAAATCATCATCAATTTTTATATACTATATATGAATGATCTATTTCAATTTATGATGATTTTTTGCCATATAACTATGATGTACTAATAATTTTTGCTAATAATCGATAGAAATGATCATTTAATAATAATGAATGTCAATTCCGGATCATTATTTTACTAAGTATTTTGAGATATTTATTATTAAGTTGATAATATTGGGTATTTGAGCGATATAGATTCATTTTGTCACGTTTAAAAATAAACAATCCAAAAATTTTAAATAGGACAAATTTTGAGGCTTGATATCTTTGAAACGGCTTAACTTACAAAAGGTTTTGAGGTCCTAGGGAGCTATTCTGACTAATTTCACGATGATGTCCGAGTGTATGTACGTATGTAAATACCTGTATCTTTTGTACGGATGAACCAATTTTGAACTTTAAGGTGTCATTCGACGCGGCTTGTGAATATCTTGAAGCCATAAGAAAATTGAGCTTGATCGGTAGGGCTCGTTCAGAGATATTCCAAAAATAAAATTTTTTCAAAAATGTTTTTTTTGGATAACTTTTAATGTACTCAATGGATTGATTCCAAAATCGACTGGGCTCTGAAGCTTTATAAGCCGCGTCGAATGCCACCTCAACCATCAAAATCGGTTCATTCGTTCAAGAGAAACCGTTGTCGAAAGAATTAAAAAAAAAAATTTATTTTTATTTTTTTTGAAATATCTCAAAAACGACTGGATATATCGAATTCAAAATTCGATCAGCTTTAGGACTTGATAAAACGCGTCGATTGCCACCTCAACCGTCTCAATCGGTTGATTCGTTTGAGAAATATCGTTGGAGAAAAAAATGGTGAAAAACGTTTTTTTTCGAAAACAACAGCATACAAACGTATTTTCGAGCTCGAAAATGTATTCACAATAATGTTTTCGAGGTTCTTAAGCTCGAAAACAGCGGGAAGTTTTGGGGCTGGCCCGCAGGGTCAACTGACAGACCGATTTTTTTTTTAAGTTATTGTTGCATAACTCGTAAATCGCTCGACCGATTTGTTTCTAAGTTTTAACAAACCTAAGTCTCAACAAGCTCTTTCGATTGCCGCAGAGCACGTGCGAATCGGTTGATTTGTTCAGAAGATATCGCCAGACAAAAATTACTTTTTTCTAGCGAAATGTGTATATTTTTGGTCCAGTTAGTTTTGAGCTCTTTGAGCTCAAAAGTTTACCAATAATAATGTTTTCAAGTTCTCCGAGCTCGAAAACAGCGGGAAGTTTTGGGCTTGGCCCGCAAGGACAACCGTTTTGCAGGTTTTTTTTTTTTTTAAATTAAATCGTTGAAAAAAAAATCGAAAATTGTTAATTGTCGCTATCTCTTATGTATTTGGATTTTTCAAACATTTTTTTTTAAAATAAACTCCTCCGAAAATTCCAGGGTTCAGAAATAACGACGACTTAAACAATAAAATTATTAATAATAATTGTTTCACTACTTTTAAACAAAATAAACCTGATTATCGTATTCTATAACACAAAATATATAGGAGTCATTTCATAGAAGAAATGTGTAAGTAAATTTATCAATGAATCGTTCATAAGATATTTTCGATATATATTTACATATTGTCATACTAAAATCACACAAAAATCTTTAAATCAAATTTTACATTGATTAATTTAATATTTATGTATGAAGAAGAGTAAGATTATGAAGCTTCTTTACACTTTTTGCAGACATGTAAAGATTTTGCGAAAAACATTTCCTTAAGGAGAAAAACGGGCCTGAGATACAAAAAAAGAGCCAATTTTTGTGATTTTTTTTTTTTCAGAGTACCTTCTTTATTAAAATTCTTAAAATTTGTGACATTATTAAGCATCATTCTATGAATATTCTGCTAAATTTTCATGAAAAATATTGATAAATACGCCAGTGGTAGTAAGGGAGAACCGAGTCACCTAAAAAAAAATCGGTCTGTCAGTTGACCCTGCGGGCCAGCCCCAAAACTTCCCGCTGTTTTCGAGCTCGCTGAGCTCGAAAACATTATTGTGAATATATTTTCGAGCTCTTCGAGCTCGCAACTACTTTTGTATGCCATTGTTTTGTAAAAAACCATTTTTTAGCATTTCTTTCTTCCACGATATCTCGCGAACGAATTAACCGATTTTGATGGTTGAGGTGGCAATCGACGCGTTTTATCAAGTTCTAAAGCTGGTCGAATTTTGAAATTGATTTATTCAGCCGTTTTCGAGGAATTTCAAAAAAACCAAGGAAAAAATTTTTTTTGAATTCTTTCGTCAACGGTTTCTCTTGAACGAATGAACCGATTTTGATGGTTGAGGTGGCATTCGACGCGGCTTATAGAGTTTTAGAGCTGATTAGATTTTGGAATCAATCCATCGAGCAAATTGGAAGTTATCCAAATAAAACATTTTTGAAAAAATTTTATTTTTGAAATATCTCTGAACGCACCCTACCGATTAAGTTCAAATTTTTACGGCCTCAAGACATTAACAAGCCGCGTCGAATGACACCTCAACGATCAAAATCGGTTCATCCGTTCAAGAGTTATGAATATTTACATACATACATACGTACGTACGTACGTACGTACGTACGTACGTACGTACGTACACACATACATACACTCGGACATCATCGTGAAATTAGTCAGGATAGCTTCCTAGGACCTCGAAACGTCGACATCTGATGGAAATTCGATTTTCGTAAATCGGACCGAAACCAATAACTTCCCGAATTTTTGAAAATTTACAATTTTCTTAGCGGGAAGTTAAAAAAGTCTCCATGTTGTAGGCAGGATAACTCATGACTGCTTCACCTGAAATTAAACAACTAAACAGATTTCTTTAGTACATAAGTTTATCTTAGATTTGAACGCAAAAATTTTTTTTTTTTTTTTCAATAATTACTTGTTTTTTTAATTAAACAAAAGTAGCGATTTTTGGCAAAAATTAGAATTTTTTGATTGCATCTTTACCAAAAATTCAAAAATGAATATTTTGTTTATTCCTTCGTTCAAATCTAAGATAAACTTATGTGCTCAAGAAATCTTTTTGGTTTTTTGATTTCAGATGAGGCAGTCGTGAATTATCCTGCCTACGGCATGGAGACTTTTTTTCTTAAGTGACTCGGTTCTCCCCACTATCTCTAGCTTATTTTTCAATATTTTGTTATGAAAATTTAGCAGAATGTTCTTGGAATGTTGCTTAATAATTTGACAAACTTGAAGAATTTTGATAAAGAATGTACTCTGAAAAAAAAAATTCATAAAAATATGCTCTTTTTTTTGTATCTCGGACCCGTTTCCCCCCTTAAGCTTTATCAGCAATATTGTATTTCATATGTTTAAAAATCGAACTATTTTTATAAACTTATGAAAATTTCATGTACTCAATTTAATGTTTATTTAGTATAAGATAAGAATTGAAAGATAGTTTTTTGATATGATGTTTATTTTTTAAAACTCGATTAACTTAAAAAATATAATAAATGTCCCAGTTGAAAATCTTTCAGCAAAAATTTTTTTTATGTTTTATTTCATTGAACGAAACTCAAAAAACACAAAATTAATTATTATATTTTTTTTTTCAAATTATATTAAAAATTAAATAATCTTGATTATTATACCCAACTAATCGTCTCAAACTTATTTAATTAATTAATTTATTTAGGGTAGATTACTATTTGTGGCCACTGCTCCATTTTCGGACATTCAATGCTTTATTTTTATTAATGAAAAAGTATAAAATAAAATTTCCATTTTAATCGTGGGATAAAAGTATCTTTAAACGCATGGAAAAAATTAGTTATGTCAGTGCTTCTTTTACAAATTATTTCATTTAAATTTTCCAAGTGTCCAAAACTGGCTTTAAGGTGACCAAAAACGGAACTTCTACCCTATTTAAATAAAATAAAATTTAAATGAAATAAAATTTAAATAATAATATAAAATGAAATATCTATTTATAAACTATGTCTAATATTAATACTTTTTATAAATATTAGTACGTTCAATTTACTAGCAATAATTTTATTTAAAAAGATACTATCCAACGGGACATTTACATAAATTCTACAACAATGTACTACAAAATAAAAACATTTATTTCAGTCATTCAAATTTTTATCTAAACGTATTTAATCATAAACGATCTTACGTAAGTAAATGTAATTAGACATTGAAAATTATTCATCTAGTTTAATGAACAATTTTTTTTTTGCAACTACTTTAAATTAATTGCAAAAAAAAATAATCTAAATCTAATTAAATTTAGTACTTCTATTGTATTCAATATTTTAACTATCAACTTCATTACAAAAAAAAATATATATATGTAAAATATTGAATAAATTTATAATACTAAATATTATATTAATAAAATCGTAAAAAAATAGTATAAACAAATAAAAATATATGTATGTTGAACACAAAAAAACATGAGAATATTAATTTTATTTTTTTTCTTTATTTTTAATTTAGTATGTTTATATCATCAATGATAATAAGATTGATTTTATTTAGGAAATGTCGGTGTTATAAACAACATTGTTCAATACAAAAGGAAATAGGGGAATGATGCATTCGAAAAAAAGAAATTTATCTCTAAAAAATACGTGAAACTTGTATTCAGCGGAATACTGTTTAATAAGCTTTCAATCCTCAATTTCCTTCACATCCGCATACCGACTCCTCCCAAAATTAATTTACAATCATAATATCATAAATCCTTATAAATAAATGCGAGAGAATATTATGTAATTCAATGACGTTGCTTTAAGATTTTACAACAAAATTCAGTTTTAATCATGTGTTAATCATAAGGCAACGGGGTGAATTATAAAATATTATCTCCAGCAAAACAATATAAAAAAAATTTCGTTTAAAATTCATTAATTTTTTTTTTTTTGTAACAATTTCTTAAAATACTTGATTGAAAAAAAATATTGTATAATATATATATATATTTATAATAATTAATTGGTAATAATTTTTTTTTTAAACCATCAATAACATTTTATGAAGAACAGATAATAATTCAATCCTAATTTTTTAGTTGAATAAAATAAAATTATTCAACTTTTTTTTCTTATTCATTACTGAAAAATTATAAACTTTTAGATTCGTATTCGTTTCCGGTAAAATATAACTAAAAAGAGATAATAAATTTAGCAAAAGTTTTACTGATGATAGGAAGAATGAGATACGATAAATTGGAAGTTAAGAAGAAACAATCAAAAGACTGAGGAAATGGCCGCAATTTCGTCTGAGATATTAATTGGTTAGTTAACTTCGATCATGATTGATAAATAAAATTTTAAACGATATTTTATTCGTAATTTCATCGTGTTACTTTGCCCAAGCGGAAGACAAGTTAGGATCAACATACCATAAAAACGAAAAAATAATAATTATTTTAAATAATAATAATAAAAAGCGACTATAGAATTCAATTTGATCTATTTATATTTTCGTTTAATATGTATTCCACAAGGGCAATAATACTGCGAGTAAATTATAAACGCGATTCGACAATGATTTCAAGCGATCATTATTACTGCTAGTTTCTTGCTTCTATGTCAGCGATTTAATGTATAAAAAAAAATAAAATGAGAACAAAATAATAATAGAAAATCAAAAAACAAAAAAATTAAAAACTAAAAAAAAACAACACGCTTTAAGACTGTTATAATATCCGAAGCAAAACGTACTGTAAAAAATGAAACTTGTCGTGATTCAATTTTTACACATCAACATTACTTGTCGATCGCTTGATTGAGAATATTATTTTTCGCTTGATTTTTCGTCTGCTCGTTTGAAGCAGATTGTTCTTTTTTTTGTGTATTTGTAACGCTATCCAATCCAAGTTTACTAAGAGTACGTAAAGCTGTAAGAGCCGCTTGATCTCTACTTGCACTTGTAGTTGGGCCATGACCATGACAAACTTGGGGCGGATCAGTACTTAGTGATACCAATGACAAATACTCCTTGTATACACCCTGAAAATTCTATTATTTTAAATCATTGCATGTAATTTTATTAATAGCATAAAATTTAATTAATGAAAAAAAAAAATTAATCAATTAATCATCAATAAATAAATAAAAAAAAAGCTATATATTATTAAAACGTACCTTTGGAAAATCACTGAATTCTACTTCAAAATTAAGAAGTTGTGCTAAATATTTTAATTGCTCTTTTGGAGATACACCGGAAGTATTACTCTGCTGCTGTTCTCGTAATTCTTCAGCTACTACTTGAACACTTGGCCCACTATTTACTTTATTTTCTTGCCCACCATCTACTAAAAGTAAACCTGGAACTAATTGACGTCCAATAGTACCACCAACTGGATGACTTTGAGTTTCATTTTGATGCTGATGTTTATCATCTTCAAGAAAAGTTACTTTTCTTGGTTTACTTTCACTAGTTGAATTTTCACTATCAGCTGTTTTAATAGACGATTTAATTGGTTGTACTTCCGGTTTACTATAACCAAGTTTAGACAAAAGAGCTTCAGCTGCAGCTCGCTTTCCAAGTTTTTTATTTGGTCCAATTCCTCGTGCCGAAACATTACCAATAGATACTTCCATAAGAAATTCTCGTCGTCTAGGTGCACCTTTTTCTTCAACTAATGAATATATTGGTTCTGGTTTTTTTTGAGCCTGTTGTATTTGAACGAGACGTGAAATAGGATTAACTTCATCGGCAATCTCAGAATCTGATCGTGGCTCTTGATAATCTTTTATAAGATTCCGTGATTTTTTTTTAGTAGCAGGAGGTTTACGTTTCATACGAAGTGGTCGACACTGTACCGTTGTAGGTAAAGGTGGAAGCCTTTTTAATTCATCTAACATAAGTTCTGCTGCACGCTTTTTCGATACTTTTTTCGATGATCCTTCACCATGTGTAACAGTATCTCCAACACTGCACTTGGTTTTAAATATACGAATATGTGGTTTACCACTTTCTGATACAACTTCAAAGCTTACCGATAATCCTCTTTTTAATGCTGTCTCATGAACCAAAGAAACTGGACTTTTAAGTTCAGCATTAAGATCTTCAATACCTGGGCTTGCACCATTTTCATTAGTAGTCGTTTGAACTACTTCTTCAGGAAGTGGTAACTGTCGTAATTGTTCTAAAGCTCGGCTTGCTGCATCGTGCCGAGCTGCTTGACCAGTAACACCTTGTCCAATAAATTCACGATCACCAACTTTCAATGTTACTACATAAAGACCTTCTGGTTTAGCATTAAGAAAACGATGATTTATACTACGTGGATAATTTGGATTAAACATCCGAGGATCTGGTATATTATTGAAAGGTATATTTGGTGTTGGCGGTGCATGTTTATATGTGTACGTTGTTGGCTCACCACGTTTCATAGCCAATGCATTAAGTTCAACAGTTGGTGGTAAATGACTCGTATAATTTCCACAGCCTGTTTGACTTTTTGTTGAATGACCAATTCGTATAGATCTAGGTTTTGGTGGTGGTTGTATATACAATGTTTTAGTAAGTGCTTCTGTTGCTGCACTATGTTGAGCTTTTTTAATGCTAGGACCATCAGCAACGTATTCTTCTTCTCCTAATTTTAATGTTACAGTAAATCTTTTTTTATGTGCCGGTCCTTGTTCATTTGTTAGTCTATATTGATGTTGAATTTTATTAAATCGTGCCAATTCATTTACTAAACACATTGGAGTTTTCTCTTTCATGTTTGCCAAATTTTGATTTGTAGTATTTGCGTGATTTTGATTTGACGGACTATGATTTCGAGATTCTCTACTACCATCACGAGTAGGTGACTTATTTTCACCTGGATTTGACTGTTGTTGCTGTTGCTGCTGCTGCTGTTGTTGTTGTGGTGAATTTACTTGCTGAATGTTGCCTTGATATTGATACTGTACAACTGTTTGACTAACTGGAACTGCTGGATCCGACTGTCTATTCACGCTGATGCTTAACATCGTGCCTAAGCACATAGAATATCACTCATTAATTTATTTGTTTATTATTTAGTTATTGTTATTATTATTATTGTTTTTGTTATATACATTGGAATGTTAATATTGTTAATAGATTATCATTGTATATATTAAGTGGCGAAAGGGGTCTGAGATACAAAAAAAAAGAGCATATTTTTGTGATTATTTTTTCTCAGAGTACCTTCTTTATTAAAATTCTTAAAATTTGTGACATTATTAAGCATCATTTTAAGAATATTCTGCTAAATTTTCATAACAAAATATTGGAAAATAAGCTAGTGGTAGTGGGGAGAACCGAGTCACCTAAAACAAAAGTCTTCGTGCCGTAGGCAGGATAACTTATGACTGCCTCACCTGAAATAAAAAAACCAAAAAGATTTATTTAGTAAGTGAGTTTATCTTAGATTTGAACGAAGGATTTTTTTTCAATGACTACTTATGTTTTAATTAAACAAAAGGAGTAATTTTTGGTAAAAATCAGAATTTTTTGATTACATCTTTACCAGAAATTCAAAAATGAATATTTTGTTTATTCCTTCGTTCAAATCTAAGATAAACTTATGTACTCAAGAAATCTTTTTGGTTTTTTGATTTCAGATGAGGCAGTCATAAGTTGTCCTGCCTACCGCATGGAGACTTTTTTTTTTTAGGTGACTCGGTTCTCCCCACTACCACTAGCTTATTTTTCAATATTTTGTTATGAAAATTTAGCAGAATATTTTTGGAATGTTGCTTAATAATGTCACAAATTTTAAGAATTTTAATAAAGAAGGTACTCTGAAAAAAAAATCACAAAAATATGCTTTTATATGTATCTCAAACCCCTTTCTCCTCTTAATGAAAGCATTCAATAACTGGAAAAAATATTACACGAAAAGTACGGTTGCAAAAGTAAAAAATATTTATAGATAACAAAAAAACGTTATAAAATAAACATGCCACAAAAACTTAAACATAATAAAAATTTCAAGCAGTATAATATTTCAAAACAAAATAAAGTGATATGATTAAATTACTTCAAAGAATTACGAGAGCAGATAAACTTTTTAATGATGTATCGATAAGTCTTAATCCAAACATATACTTTATTTTTTTTCCGAGAAACTTTAAGATTTTAATTAATTCATTGTTTTTTTTATATCTTGAGCGAAAATTTTTGACATATATTAAAATATTGTTTTAATAATTATTAATTATTGAATCCCAATATTAATTACAAGTAAAAATTAGTTTGGTAAAAAAAGAAAAATAAATAGAAAAAATCGAGGTAATGAAATAAATAAAACCGACCTTCGATACATCCCGTTGGCCCAAATAACAGGTCCAAATTTTCAATATTATAAGGTAAGTTTGGCTGATGTTTTTTAGCTTCCATATCAATTATAAGGGCACACAGGCAGATCAGAGTTAAAACGCGTCGATATCCTAACAAAATTAAACATACGGAGGATATAAGATAACTTTATTTAAATTTTAAACTTGTTTTCCATAATTACGTCATCGTTTTCGTTATCTAGAGAATAATGAAGGAGAGTCAAAAAATAGTACAATGTAACTAGACCTTATAAAAAAACTTAGACGTAAATTTGTTATTTGTATCACTGCTTCTAAAACGATTGAATGATAAATGTAATAAATAAAATATAAAAAATAGCGTGCGAAATGACAATGCAAACTCGGCAAACCTCTAAAATCACGATAACGATTAATCAGCGATAAAATATGAGAATACCACATGCCAACCTACAATAGAAATCAAATATAAATAATAGTTATGTTGATATTTATTTTAATTAATTACTGTAGACAATTTAATTAATAAAATATTATACAATAGAACAAAGTTACTGATAAAATATCATTTATTTGTTACTGAATATTCTAGAGTTTAACATTAAGCTCAATAAAATATATAATATTTTATTAATCAATAGAGATAATTAATTAAAATGCTTTTAATTTTTGGTAATTACTTTGTTTTACAGCTTTAAAACTCATATTTTTTTTATTTTAGTTTTCTTTGATAAAAACAACTTTTAAATAAAAAAGTTTTGAAAAATATATTATTTACAGTCGGACCTCATTATAAGACTAGTTCGGGAATGTAGGGAAAAGAATTATTAGAATTCAGGTTCCCCCACTATTGTGCTTAACAAAGTTTGGTATATGTTTACAAGTGGGGTCCACATGTATTTCAAAAAGCAAAAATCCAAAATTAGACAAATGGCTTTGAAACCAATTTTAACCGCAAGTATTTGTCGGCGGACTGAAGATACCTTTGCTTAATTGGGTGTTTTTTAAGCATCAATAGCTTATTGTTTATAGCTTATAAGTGTATACAAAAGTATATATCTATATATTATGCTTATTTTCAAAATTATCTTTTAGATTTTTCAGTTCTGGGCTACACTGCACTAGTTGACATAATTTTCTTATTATTTTATGCACTGACTCTTAAGTCAACCACCAAGTCTTAAGATATAAGAAGCCTTTTTACCATAAAAGTAGTTTCGTCCTGAGTACGTTAACGGACTCATCAGTAAGGATATATTAACGTACTCTTGCCTTAGACTACTTCTTCTACTAGTACGCGCCGGCCTAAAACCGTGTTGCGGGCTTCAACCGAACACTATACTAGCAAAGGGAGGTGGATACCATCCAAACTACTTGCATCCAAATGTTAGGTGAGCTGTTGTACACCGTAAAAGTATAGAAATAACAGAAATTCAGAGTTAGACCCACAGAATTCCACCGTCTATCTAACGGTATTATATAAAAATTTTAATTATATATTTGAAAATTTATTTCTGAGAATTTTCAAGATTTCATGTTATTTTCAATAATTCTGTACACTTTAGTTGCAAGGTCCGGATAGATATCTAGTGTTAAAGACAAAAATACATACAGAAAATTCAATTCGCCGTGTAGCTAAACACGTAGAAAAAATTTAATTATAGATATTTAAGGTGTAAGCACTTGGAACTTTGAAAAATGTGGTGGACCCTAATTCTACATAAATATGCGTTTTATTTATCTATTCGGTTCAACTCTACTTTATTATACAGTGAATCTAATTCATGTATAATTATAAATAAACAGAATTTTTTCGTTTTTTTTCTCGTAATTAATTATGTTAAACCACGAAATTGTACGTATTCTTCATGAAACTAAATTACTCAATCTACAATCTATATGTATGTACATTTCATCTCGCTTTTAGTCGTACTGTTTGTTAGTCTTATAGCGAGGTTTTGGCGCAAAATTTTCATTGAGTTGCTAGTGGGGGAAACGTTCCGAGCGAGTTATAACAAATGGAGGGGAATAGTCTTATAATGAGGTCCTACTGTATTTGAAACTCATAATAATATTTAATGTAAAATATTTTAGTTATTGTGTAAAAACATATTATTTATATCCGATTCCTATAAGTTTATTATAAATGAAATTAACTAAAATTCTGATATAAAACGATGAATTTAAAAAAAAGAAAGCTTACCGTTTGGATTTTGTGCGTTAGCACCAATAATGAGAGGTTGTCGAGGTGGTCCGGAATGTTGAAGATGTGCATGCATTGCTTGATGTCCAGCAATTGAAATAATTTGTTGTGGAGCATGCATACCACGGTGCAAATGCATATGTGGCTGTGGTTGATGTGGCGGCATCATATTTCCCTGTGACATTTGACGAGTTGGTCCAACCATTCTACGAAATAATTAATAACTTAAATTATTAACAGCAAGTATGATTTAAACCATTTTATTTGAATAATTAATAAGGCCAAATCGTGACTCTAACCTGTTCTGATCTTTTAACTGATTTTGCATCGAATGATGATGCCGCAACATACTCCAGTCTCAAATAATTTGTGATTAATCTGTTAAAAATTATAAATAAATGTATATCAATTTATAACTTAGAGAATACAAAATAGAATGTATTAGTTATTGTAAATGACAATGACTTTTACTATTGAGTTTTTAAAAATGACCATGCTAAAATGTCAATTGACAAAAAATAAATATTTCATAATAATTAATGACAAATTATTTTTCGCAAGATATTCGCTATAAATAAATTAGTCGATAGACAATGGGCTTGGCCCGGCAAAGTAAGATAGAGAGAGAAATATAAAAGACGAAGAAGCAAGAGAGTATTCGAGAAAAAAAGAGTAAGGTAGATAGATGAATAGAGAAAGACCGCTACAAGTGCTAGAACATATAAAAAAAAAATGTTTTATAAATTTTTAAATATTTACCGAGTTTTTAAATTACTCTGCGATTTAATTTATTATATATATTAATTAATATCCATACAATTTATGTATCGTCACTCTCATAAACCCACAATATTTTTAAAAATTATAACTGAGCCATTGGCAAACAGCAAAGAGAGTCGTATCTCTGGAAACTAAAATGCGGCCATTTTGATAACTATACAAGTATGTTGGAAAATTTTTTAAATAACTTAGCAGGTAATTTTTAATTCGATTGGTTATTTCTTTTAGATTGTTGTTGTTCATTCGTCGAAATTATTTGACATTTTTATTGAAGTTTTAATATTAATAACATGATTTTTAAAATTAATTTACATGAAAAAATTCGCTGCTATTTTCAAATGTGCACTTTACAGTTTGCAAAATATAATTAAATATTGCCGCTCTTATAAATTTATTCTATTTTTAAATATCTGATTTTTTTTTATATTTATTTTTAGAATTTATCAATGAAGGAAATCTAGCTGTCAAACTTTATTGTATCATTCAAATAAATAGAAAAAAATAATATAAGTTTAAATTTTGAAATTAATTACGTGTAATTTTAATCAGTATAACTAGATAAATTTTTAAATATATAAAAATTTAGCTATAATTAATTAGCAGTGTTAATTTATACTTAAAATGTAAAATGTAAAAAAAAAAACTTTTGTAACGGTAATATCTAATGGGATGAATAATTAATAAGCAATATCATTTAATCTTCATAAGAAATTTATATTTATAACATTTCTGATGATATTTACAGTGATTTATTATGTACAGAACGATAATAATATTTTTAAATTGAACTTTCGTAAAAAATACAATATTTACAAATTATTAACGTGTAATATTTAATACCTTTAAATTACACATGACTTTAAACAATTATGATAATAACTTAACATTCATCATCTTTTGTTTAAAATTTTTTTTATATATAATTTATTATTTTAATAATTAAAAAAGTTAATAAAGCAATTATATTTATTTATTTATTTTTTTAAATCAAGCGATCAACAAACATATCAATAAAGTACATTATTTTTTTTTAAAATAACAATGATTTTTTAGTTAAATTTTTTTTATCTAAAGAATATTATTTTTAATAATTTTTTTTAAAGCAATCTAATTTTATATTTAATTAAAAAAATAATGATAATAATAATAATAATAATAATAATAATAACTACATATGAGTAGTAATTCGTAAAATACATACATTGATAATTAATAATCAAATGAATGAGTGTGAATGTAGCAGACATCAGACAAATTTAAAATTATAAATAAATAGAGTAAATAATTTTAAAAATAATATTTATAAAAAATGCACTTATTAGTTTCAAAATTTTTTAAATGTGAATTTTTTAAAAATTTTATTTTATTAATTATTTACTCTATTTATTTATAATTTTAAATTTGTCTGATGTCTGCTACATTCACACTCATCCAAATGAAAAGTAACAATTGAATTTACTAATAATCTAATAACACGAAATATTTGGCCTGATGAGAGAAATCAACAGATGAAAGATATTATACTCGTTTGGTCCATCATAATTTAAAATTTTTCTTATTAATATTTATGTATCATCATACCACTTATTTAATTATCTCTCATAAATTCAATTTGACTTTTAATTACAAAAAAAAAAAAAAAAAATAATAACATACAAATTTTACAATATATTTAACAACCATCTGCACGATTTTTTTAGTTTTTGTTTCTGTGTAAATAACAAACCACTCTGGAGTGCAAACAACTATACATTTTTAATATGATTAAATAAGAAAAAAAATGTATTTAGTTTATTTTAGTTGCACCATTGTGATTAATTTTACAGTTCGTTACCCAACCATCTTCTTGTATAGAGCACAAATAATCTTCTAAAAGTTTCGCCAAAGTTCGGCGTTTAAATCGCAGTGATTCCTTCACAACTTCACGCACAAAGGCAATTCTAATGTCTAAAGTCCCTTTAACTTGATGTATATAAGAAAATAATGTAGCATAATTAGTTCCTCTTTTTCTTACTTCTTTATGTATGACCTCTCTGATTGATAAATTATGTTTTTTCACATCATCTAATTGTTTTTTCGTTAAAGGTTTTTCTTTTTCTAATTTTACATCATGTTTTTCATCTACATGATTACTTAATCTTTCTTCTTGTTTACTTTCAATATCAACACTATTCATACTATCATCATTTATCTCATTATTTATAAAATCACTAGGCTCTGATTTTATTATTTCTATTTTTTCATTTTTAACTTCAGTTTTAATTGTTTGAATGTTATTTGATATTATCGGTACTAAATTAGGAGGTGTTTCATAATTATTTTCTGGAATTTCAGTTGGTGAAAATTCAAAAACAGGCAAAGTTGCTGTTGTTATATCCGAAAGTCCATTTGTTAATTTATCGTTCGTAGTTATTATGGGTAAAATTGAATTAGATAATATTGGAATCGATGGATTTATTGAATTTAAAGATGGTGATATATTCGGTGGATTTATTTCTAATGGAGTAATTGTTGATCGTTTAGGTTCAACAGTTTGAGTCCAAGGTGAAGGCGAAGTAGAAGGTGATGGTGATGGTGATGGTGATGGTGTTGGTGATGTATACGAAGGTCTTCTAATTGTAAAGTCTTTAGGTAGAGGTCCAGGTTTTCTTTTACTCGGTCGAGTTAAAATAGGACTTATGTTATTTCCACCATTATTGTCTAAAGAACGTTTTAGACTTTTTGAATTTGATGTTGATGGTAAAGCTCCTGATGATAAAGAATTACCAGGTAAATTTGATGGTGAAGATGCTGAATTTAACATCGTTGGATTTCCGGTTGAAGGAGAGTTAGATGCTGATGATGATGATGAAGGACTTCCAACCATATCCATATCTGCTTCATCAACCATCATTCGTTTGTCAATTTTGAATGGATTACCAAACATATGTTGTCGTACTGGTGTACTCTCTATTTCACGTAACGGTGGTGTCATACGTTTAAGATACTCTTGATAATTGCCCATTTGTGCAACAGGCATCGAATGAACATAATCATCGTCTAATAACTTGGTATGCATCAATCCAGGTTGAAGAAAATTGGCTCTCATCCGTACAACCTGATCCAATAAACTTTTTCTTGGTACATCAAAAGCATTTCTGTAACTATGAGCTCCACGCTGTTGCTGCTGATTTCTCACAAGACCTACAACAAATCCACCAAATTCATTTAATTGATCACGGAGTCCTATAAACTTGTCCTGAAGTAAAGGATGGGAAACTAAATCTTTTTTAAGAGGACTTCGGGGAATTACTTTAATTCCTTCTGTCATTGTTGACGTTGTTCCATTAACTAAAAATTTATTAGCATTGGCATTAGCAGCTTGTTTAGATATTACTTCAGTGCATAACCTGTCAAATTCAAGTTTAGCTTGATTTTTCAAACGCTTCAAGTAATTTAGTACACTATAAGACAAAGAGTTATCCAAATTATCTGGGATGAGTGTTTGAGCTAAAGGTGCAGGTGCTCCCATTCTCGTCAAAGCTCTTCTCAATGATGCTGCATAATACGTAGGCATAGTTCTTAAATAATTCTGAAATTGCGTTCTCCATTCACTTGTTGGTTTTAATCTGTGAACCTTAAATAATTCTTCAAGTAATGGTAATAATACAGGATAATTATAAGGCATCACAAAAAGATTAACGCATGTAAGATTGGTGCTAGCTTTTAAATATCCAAAAGGATGCCCAACTTCACTCGATTTGTATGAATTGGCAACAAAAACTTGCCAGCAAGTTGTTGGTTGTTTTCTAGCTAGTATATATTGTGTTAGGGGACTTGGTTCAAGTTCATATTTATCAAAAGGCAAATTTTCAATTACCATTGGCTCTTGACTAGTACAAGTAAATTTAACATTAGGATGAGCAGATCTTGGTGGCAAAGAACTTGCATTTAAATCTGGCCAAAAACTTTCAGGAATAGGCCAAAAACCAACGGCAAAACCTTTTTGTGCTTGTCGAGGAACATAAATAAGTCTACGACATGAATGCCAAGCAGTATTACCTACTGCCACAGGAATAGGTAAATACTGTGATCTTATTCCATTAGCTGTGGTTGATGAATTTTCATCATCATTATCTTCATCTTCCGGTTGTATTACTGGTTGTGGTTGCATCGGTTGTTGTTGCTGGGTCAACTGTTGTTGCGGTAATATTTCATTTGCTAAAGGTGGTGGGTCTGGACCTATTTTTTCAAAATTAATCACAACTCCGGATTGTACTTTTTGTACCAAAGAGTCAATGCACTGCATCATCATTCTATGTGATGTTATGCAGTATGATCGTCCTAAAAAAATTAAAAATAAGTATTATAAAATATTACATATATTTATTATTTTAATAATAAAATAATTACCTCCAGTAACTTCACACATTGCATCAATTGGTGAAGCGTCACTAGCTACTAAACCAGTGTCTCTATCAATTGCTGGTGTTCCTGAGAGTCTTAGTACTAATGAAAATAATCTCTGGTCCCATCTAAACGGTTCTTTGGTCAACTCCGAGCCGGGAATTGGTGCGTGCATAGGTAAAGTGAACTAAAAAACGAAAAAAAATAAAATAAAGTATCAACATAAATAGTATTAACGTAAAGTATGAATAATAACTTGATAAAATAAAATAAATTACATCTTGTTGAACTCCACTAGTAGTTGTGTATTTTCCACCATCTGTAATTAATACAATTACAGAAGGTTCTAAATAAAAAGGACATCTTCCTTGACCGTAGGTGTCGATGCCTGTTTGCATACGATTTATATTTAAAACATCTAGTGCGTGTTTCAAAGCTGCACCTAAAGTAGTTAAGCCAACACACTGAAGGTTTTTTAACTCATTCATGAACGTGGCAAGATTTTCTTTCCATCCTGCTTTTATATTTTGTGGAGGATCTTCAAATGTTAAAAGCATATATCTGTCACACCGACTTTCGGGTGACCTCTGTCTCACCTATAACATAAAATATCAAATATCATAAATTCACAAGCATAAAAAAAATAAGGTTATTTTATTTTTATTTTTTATTTCTTACAACTAAATAACATGATATGTATGTATGTATACATGTATACATAGTAGACATACGTATATGTATGATATATGTTTCTATCTATACATTGAGATTTACATGCATATATATTTGTACGTATGTTGTTTTTATACCTTAACAAAAGTTTCAACTGCGCTTTTAGCAACGTCAAGAAGTGTCGGGCGTCCTCCTAAATATGCCCTTTGATTCATTGAAGCAGAAGTGTCGATGAGAAAGACAATTATGGTCATCTTTAAGATTTAGAGCGCTAACCCCGTGTAGAAAATTTAACGATGCTACTTGCACTATCTCGTTTATACGGCATACCAACCGTGTATGACAAATATAATATTTATAATTATTAAATAAATTATATAATATTATATTTTAATTAAACATTTATAATTATAATACCATTATTATTATTGTTTTTTAATGGATTAATTTTTTAAATTAATGGTTACTTGGGCAGATATGTACCAGCCCTTGTTTCGATGCGTCCGAGCCGACTGTGCCAGTAAGAGTGAGTCCTATACTATTCTGCCCAGTTTCGCTACACTCCACTCCACTACAATCTCTTTTCTTTTTCTATATATATAATATATACATATTTATGTGTGTGTTTGTATGTATGTATGCACCTACACATACATCAACGACACTTCATATCCAACTAACAGTTTTTAAAGATTTTAAAGTGGGGATATGAGAAAAATAAAATCTGATTGCACAAATTCCTCACCGCGTCAATTACAACTTCTAACCTAACTAATTTAAACTACATACCGCATCCTCAACTATCATTAATTATTAATTAACCTATAATTATAATAATTCAATAATAAAACAAATTATTATAAGTGTGAATGTAGCAGACATCAGACAAATTTAAAATTTTAAAAAATAAATAGAGTAAATAATTAATAGAATAAAATTTTAAAAAATGCGCATTTAAATAATTTTGAAATTAATAAGTGCATTTTTTATAAATATTATTTTTTTAATTATTTACTTTATTTGTTTATAATTTTAAATTTGTCTGATGTCTGCTATACTCACACGTCAAATTATTTTGAATTATAAATCAGAGATACTTCTAACATCTTTTGTGAGTTCACTTTTTCTGAGAGCTAATGATGAGCACAATTGTTATTGTATGTTAAACTTTAACAATATTTCACCATAAAATTCAGCTCAAATAAATTTTTTATCAATCATATTAATCCTTATTCATATTAATTATTTTTAAATTGTATAATAATCATCGAAATCGATTAAACAATGTTGAAGGAGACAGACATTGAAAAGTTTTGTTTACTTTAAATGAAAAAATTAAGTACTCAAAGAAGTAAATTATTAAAAATGCATCTGAAGAACTTTTAGTAATTATTTTCATGCATATTTTTAACAATTTATTCTAATGACAAGACAAGTGACTCATTAATTAATTCTTCAGAGTTGTCGGGTGGCTCCTACTTTCAGGATCATTCAATAAACAATTTTATTAATTTACATAATTTAAATTGGTCCCGCGTGACAACGAATGGCCCATTGTTCAGAAGGTGGCGTCAGTTGCGAATCTCTAGTAACTTCCCAGGACATGACATCATTCATTTACAAATATAGAGATGTTTTTTTTATTTGAAGACGTTTTATTTTATTACAAATTTTTTAAATTGTATTTATTTTTTCATATAATTATTTGTTTATATTACAAAGTGTTGTGGCACATTCATAAAACTCTGCCATAGGCGAGGCAAAGTTACTAGAATTTTTGGTTAAATTTTGTCACTGGCCCCTCTTTCTACGGAAAAATAGTGGTCTACCAATCAGCTTTCCCGTTGTCCTAGGAGGTTACGGAAGTCGAAGCTGACGCCACCTCCTGGACAGTGGGTAGTTCGTTGTCACGCGGAACCAATTTTGAATTTGAAATCTATAAATTTATTTATTGAATGCGGTGATTATGATGATTATTATACTTATAATGTTTGTTATGATATGATTATTATTTAATGAAACACAAAAAATACGGTTAACTTAAACTAAGAAAATTATTCTTGACACAAGAAATTTTTTTTTAACGATTCAGAAAATTAAAATTATCTTGCACCTAGTAAATAATAATCTCGAATCAAAATTTTCTTTCCTCAAATCAACATATTTTTATGCTTAAATTGAAAAATTTTACTTGTTTCAAGAGTTTTTATTTCTAAATATGAGATATTGTGTTTTAAGGAAGATGCGTTAGTTTTTTGAAGCAACATTGTTTTGTTTGACAAAAATAAAGTTTCTTGGAATAAATACTAATCTTCAAACGCAAAAATTTTTGTATGCTCCAACTAAGAAAAAAAAAAGTTGCTTAAACCAAGAGAAAAATTTTTGGGAAAAAAGATATATGTATAGGAGAGGGAAGTCACCGGTGCTATTGGCTGCGTGCACGAAAATACCAATACTATTAAAACATCAGTGTGAGACGTAGTGATTCGAATGGACAAATATCCGGTTATTAACCGGTAAGTTATTTGGCTATTTAACCGGTAAAATATTAACTTAAAAATGATTAATATCTACTTGCGTCAAATGTGTATATAGTTAAGTATACTGTTTTAAAGGCAATATGGCGTACTGAATTTTTTTTTATTGAAAAAATTATTAAAAAAAAATAAAAAATAAATTTTATTTTTAAAAAACTTGATAAACTTTAAGTGCAATTTAAAAAAATGTTTTTTGTTCTAATTTAATTATTGAAAACAAATATAAAAAAATTAAAAACGTTGGCTAACTTCAGTAAAACAAAAAAAATAATAAATTGGATGCCGCAGATTCGAACCTGGGTCGATGAATCTCAAATTCTTCTGTTCGACCTACTTTGTTATAACAGAACTCTACAGAAGGTCGTATTTCAATACTAAAGCTGTATTTGACAAGATCCGCGAATAACCTTGATCAATGTTTCACTTTTCTTATTTTTAACTATTTATTTATTAACTCAATAATATTGAAAGATAATAGATAATTGCTAATAATTTTTAGTCTACATTGTACACATCTTCAATCGCATATCAACGCCACCCACGGAACGAAATTAACTACTTTGGTTATTTATCCGGTAAATAACCTGCTGAAAATTGGTAAAATAAGTAAAATATTTATTTTACCGGTAAATTCTCTTCCCTAGTGAGACGCTACATGTATAATAACAGCGCTACCGAAAAAGCGGACTGGAACTTTTTGTGGACCATACGTACACACAAACACATTTATTTCTATAGTAGTATATGTATTACATACGTAAGCGCACGTAGCCAATAGGCAGCAGCTGCGGGAGTAGTTCGATGCTCGCCACGAGAAAGCGCCCACCGCTTGTAGTGTCCCTGGTAAGAAACTTATTTCAGAAGTGTTAAAGTGCCAAACTTGGGTGCAAACTCTAGTACAGATTCTACTGCAGTGCGCCCGTGGCGCAAGTACCTTTGTTGATAGTAATACAACATATCCTATGTTACATCATGACATTACTGATTGTTACCAATGTTCCATAAATAATTTTCCTTTGAAATTGAACTTGAAGCTACAAAAAAAATTACTTTTATTAAAGGTATAGACCGTTTATACGGCTATATGATCAAAAATGTATATGGCACGCCGTATTACTTTTTATATCTCTCAAATTATTTATTCCAATAATAACTTCATCAAGAAAAATTAGTTTTTAATCAAAATGTTAGTCAAAAAATTGTAATAATTTATATAAAACATATTTTAAATTAAAGTAAATATAATTATACGTTACTCAAAAACAGAAATTTATTGTCTACTAAATCGAAATTTTCTAAATATTAATTAATTAAAATAAATTTGATAATCTAATCATTCTTAATAATTCTTAAAAATGAATAAGTATAAAACTAGCAAAAAAATGAAATAGGGGTTTCTTTTATTTTAATTCCACATGGAATACTTTAACTAATAAAAAGTAATACGGCGTGCCATACATGTACAAATTATATAATTCATTGTAAAAGAATTTACTTATGTGTGGTTCTACATAATTTTTTTTACCCGGGTACGTGATTCATATGGAGTTAGACCACTCTAGATGTAATCTTCCAGTAGTGATGGCCAGTTGAAGCCACTTTACTTTTAACTCCTCTCTTAGATAATTATCGTTAATTTTTGAAGTACAACCTTTTTAAATTTCTTTTATATAGTGGATAATCTTCAAATGTCATTGGACGTAAAAGAACAATGCATGATATGTGGACAGGCCGAACTTCAGAGAAAATCACGATGGTTTCAGTGCTGCATCTGTCAAAAATGGGCACATTATTCATGTTTAAAATATTTAAATAAAACATCGAAACAAATGGAAGCATTTAACTATAAATGTGACTTATGTAGCAAGTATTTAGCATCGTAATACGTAATCTTTGATTAAATATAGTATTATTAAGTTTATTTCTTTTTATGCTGTGTGAAGATATAGACGACAAATTAAGATCTAATTAAAAAGAAAACACTTATTACTTAATAAAAATAAATTTTTTCCGTCGTGAATATAATATTTGTGAAGAAAATTAATGTATATAATGGTAATAATCTGTGTAGAAAATTATAAAATTTTTAAAAATTAGTTTCACAGCCGTAAAAAATTTTTTAAATATTATTTTATTAATATAAATATTTAAATACGCATATCTATTATTCTATCGTACAATAATCAAAAATAAATCAAGTCATTTTTAGTGATCACAGAAAGAAAGAAGTGCAGTGGAAGTTTTTTGTTATGGAATAATTTTCCATACTCATATGCGTGGCTAAAAATTATATGGAACTTATTGTTATTAATATTTATGAATTAAATTTTTAAATCAAAAAATAAAAAAATTGCGCTTCTAGTGAATTGAAAAACGAAGAAGTGGTTTTTTTTTTAAATCATTTTTGCCAGAGTTATGACATGCTAAAGTTTTTTTATAAAAATCGAAAAAAAAAAAAACCAAAGGCACCCTCGGATAATAGTGCAATCAAGAAAATAGTAATATATTACATTGCTACGATTACTACAAATATCTGGAAAGCTCGCTAAAAATTTTAATTTAAAGTAATTAGCGAACAATTGATGTAATTGAATAATTGCATACATGCATGTTAAGCTACTTTCAATGAGATTATTCTGTTTTGTTTTATTTTTCCATATCTTGAATTTTTTCCAGTATATCCGCTGTAGAAATTTTTAATTTTTGGATGTCTGCTAACTTCTGGGTCATAAAAAATAGTAGAAATTTCCGCGCCATTATTCATAATCGATATATTGATAGTTTTATTCTGAAAAAAAAAATTGGACTATCGATTATTATTTAAAATAAATATTGATAGTAAATATATCGATATTTTTGTTACTATCACTCACCCCTATACCGACTATAGACAGTAGACAAAAAGCAGCAGATGGTAATATTTTAATTTATTGAATTTGAAAACTAGATGCCGCTGATTAATATGAAAGGTGTAGAGAAAAGATTGCAATAGAAAATAATTATTTTCAAATTTTCAATTTTTACATATTTCTTAATTTGACAAAATTCTACTTATAAAACTCGGAGCAATACGATCGTTTTAGAATTTATAGCAAAAAAATATTTTTCTTTTTTTAAATGATTTTTTAACTCCGTGAGACATAAAATAGTTGTTCCAAAATTAATGCAAAAAATTTCCATGAAAAAATAATTTTACAAAACTTTATATATACTTATTTTAAAGAATGTTACATTAAAAAAAAAAATTCATCGAAATTAGGGATTTTTTCATATAAATTAAAAGATTACGATGATTATTTTTATACAAATTTAAGAAATCAAATAAACGTTAAATCTGAGTTGGCAAGTCTCGAAATCAGTGTTTTCTACAGTGTTTATATCGTATATATATATATATATATATCACCTGTTGTAAGTGTAGATAAAAAATATTAAAGTAATAATTGAACATACGTTTATTTTATCATCTTAAAAAATTCAATTTAGTAAATATGTTTATATTAAAAATTACAGCCTAAAATTATTTATATATTATTTAATATATTAAAAGTTTTATGTCATAACTTTAGCCATAAAATACGTCGACTAACTACAGAGTTTTTGATAATTTTTTAATAAAAATCAGAGAAAATTAAATAATTTTAATGTGTGAATGTTTTGTAAATAATTTTAAATAAGTTATATGTTATTTTTCAATATTGAGTTATAAAGAATTACTCAATTTCATTCTTTATAGAAAAAATCATAACCTGTTTTAAATTTTTGTAAGTACATACTGTTACTGATTGTTTTTAAATGCTATTATTAATAATTAACTGAATCATATAATTATTTTCCTAGGAAGATATAATTTATTTTATATAATGATGGATTCCAATGAAATTCTTGTAATGCTCAATAAATTACGTGAACAGAAAATAAGTGGCGAGATTGATGATATTGATAATTTATTAAATGAGCATGAAAAATGGAGAAATAAATTAAATTATAATTTGTTGGACCAATATGTTAAACATTCCTGTGAAGAAGTAGGTCCTGAAGTTATTGTTATTAATAATTATCAAAAAAATTTAATTAACTTTATGTATATTAGGGTGGTCGTTAAAAAAAAAATGTTCTCAGACGCCCCATAAAAAACTTTTTTAATGAAGAAATATGTGGGGAATTTGATTTTTTTTTTTTTTTAAGTAAAAAGAACACGTGCCTCAGGACGATCAAAGTTCATTTTTCGATACTATTGCGGTTTTTTTTTAAATATCTCCCTAATTATATATATATTTTTTTACAGATTCGAATTACTACGCTTAGTCTTCTAGTTGAATCTAAAAAAAGTACTTTACGTTTTTTAGAAAAAGAATTGAATGTGATAATGGAATTTTTAAAATTTAATCTTGGAGAAAAATTTGAATTCGTTCCGCTTATAAAAAAAGTAAATGATTATGTTTATAATAATATAAAAAATAATTTTTATTTCAACTCCAATAAATTATTTGTACTTATTTCATTTATCAGGTGTTTAAACGAATCAATCAAAGTCTTGCTGTATTTCGAAGAAACGTAATGCAAATTGAAAAATTTAAATCACGTGAAAAGGAAGCAACCGAAGATTTAGAATTATATCAGCAACGTGAAAAAGAGTATGTAGAATTAGCTAATGATTCGCTCAATTCAATAGATAGTTATCGCATATTTTTAATTAAAATTCGTGAAGAATGTTTGAATGGTATACGCATTGGAGCAACTCATACACGAAAAAAAAATAGTTTATCTATACTACAATTACAGCAAGATATTTTAGAAAATGATTTTAACGAATTGTCATGGAGTAGTGAACAAGTAAATAAATTATTTCAATGTTTATTACTCGATACATATGAAACAAATAAAGAAATAACTTTTAAAATAATATCAAAAATCAACCCGGTTACATTAAACTTGACGAATTTTAAAAAAGTTGATCAACTTTTAGACGTAGCAATTAATTTGGCAAATTGTATTCGACCACTTGATAGTATTACAGCATCTTATATGTTAAGAGTTTGTCTTATGTCACCAATTATTGATCAAGTATTAAAGAAATATAAAATCAGTATTCAATGTAACAATGATACTTTGTCTCAATTAATTATAATATTGTTGGAACACGCAAGGGTAAAATTTAATTTTCATGTTTTTTTTTTTTTATGTAAGCTTTTAAAATTTCATAGTAATTACTGTTTTATTTATTTCTATTTATAGACTTCTGCAGAATTAGCGAATGAAAATATTATTGACGCTGTTGCTAAACATTCCTTGTATGGATATATTTTTTGTATAAGGAAATTAATCTCATCCTGTAATCTTAGGTAATCTTTATAATTATTATTAATTCATTACAATAATAAGCAATGACGAGTATCTAAAACAGTAAACTAGGGGTTTGCGAATAGTATTCGAATCAAATCGAATCGAATAGTGACATTCGATTTGAAATTCGAATCGAATATTCGAACTATTCGTATAGTTCGAATAATTATTCTTTGCTCTGAAACTAGTTGATTTCGATACAAAAGTTATCTTGTTCGAGTTATTTGACTTAATTGGAATGTTTTTTTTCATAACTTATTACTAAAAAGATGAAAATTTGACTGAAAAATCATTGTCGTGAAAAAAAGTGCCATCTGGCCATACTCTGAATGGAAAGGTTCTTATTTTGATTCGAAAATTCTTTTTTCCATAAATTAAATAAAACACCTTATGACAAAATTTTCTCAAATTTCCAATAAATGACCTTCTGCAATAAGTATTTACTCTGCGAAGTTTTTACCGTGTATTGTCCTAATTATACAGATATGGTTCAAACTCTGTAGTAAATGAAAGACACATCATTGAACAATGTTATAGCAGTCGAAATTAAATCTTATTTCACAAGCTAAAAGATAAATACGTTAGGTTTCACCTATACGATTTTTGATTTAAAAGTTATCCAGAGTTAAAGTCACATTAAACTTTTTGTCGACATTTTTACAATTTTTCAAGTTAAAAATTTTTCAGAAATAAAACAAAATAAAAAATATACCTTTCCATTCCGGGTATGGTCAGATGACACTTTTTTCACAACAATGGTTTTTCAGTCTAATTTTCATTATTTAATAATGATTTATGAAAAAAAGATTCTAATTAAGCCAAATACATCGAACAAGATAACTTTTCTATCGAAATCGATTAGTTTAAGAGCAGAAGATAATTATTTGAACTATTCAAATAATTCGAACTATTCGACTTGTTCAAATTATTTGATTCAAAACTCGAATCGAATAATTCGAACATTCGCACACCCCTACAATAAACTTGTTTATTTTATTTGTTTCAGAAAAGTTGAAAATAAATTTTGGTCAATTATAATTAGGGATGTAATAACTGTATGTTTAAATTTATATACTGCAGTTTCTTCAGTGGTAAATAATTCATCACCAGAAGGACATTTTCCGATGGATCTCAACAAAAAATATTTGAGTGTTGATGGAGATGAATGTGAATTGATGAAAGTAACACCGCAAATGGTTTTATTGTGTTCTTGGCGTACTGTCAAAGAAGTCAGTCTATTATTCGGTTATCTCATGATTAAATCACCGATTGCGAATGATGATTCAACGATTGGTTTATTGTCTGAGCAACAGATTGTTGAAATTGGTGATCATTTAGTGACGTTACTTTGTGAAACTAAACATAGAGGTGCATTTGAACAAGCACATGTTGGATTTGAACAATTTTGTACACGTTTATGGCGACTTAAGCAGAATCATTTAAATGAATTACCAAAAATATGGTTGTGCCAATTACTAATGGCAATTACTGGGTTATCTCCGGGAAATTCAAAATTATGTGCTACAAGACGTAGTGCAGGTATACCTTTTATGGTTCAGGTAAAAATTTTAACACTAAATTTTTTCATTTATTTTTTATCAGTTGTTATACTTTTTTTAACTGATATTAATTATTTTAGGCTCTAGTTGCGTCAGAACCTTCGATTAAAAATAAAACTGAGCCTGTTGTTTTCAACTCGTTAATGAAAATTTTGTTAGATTTAACTAAAATTGAAGATGAATTTGAATTATCTAATAAAGCAATGAATCTTGTAGAACAAGAAAAATTTTTTTCTAATCTTAAAATTGATCAGTTAAAAAATTATTCAAGTGCAATTACTTCGGGAAATTTTTATGATAATGTAACAATTACAGAAGTAAAAATGCATGTTTTAAATATATTACGTGCATTATTTAAACACGCTCAATTAAGAGATTTGTCTAAAGTATATTCTTCAGATGGACTGATTGCTGCAATAAATAGTTATGACAAAAAAACATGGGCTGTAAGTAAAACTAAATATAAACTAATTAATTAAAAATATTTTTTTCTTAAAACTAATTGTAGTATTATCATTAATTTTAGGAACGTAATGCTGCGACATTATTATTTAGTGCTTTAATAACAAGAATTTTTGGTGTCCAAAGAACAAAGGATCATGTTAATTTAACGGTACACAATAAAATGACTGGTCGTTTATTTTTCGAAAAATATCCACAGCTATTACCATTCATGCTCAATAAATTAAATGCATTTATTAATGATAAAAATAATCCAATAAGACCTAGTATTCAATCGATTCTTCTCCTCTTATCTCGATTATATCTCGCATCAAATTTAGATGCTAATTTTGATTGGAAGGTTTGATTAATATATTTTATTCTATAATTGCAATGCTACTACTGTACCTTTATCATTTATTATTCAAAGCAAATTGTTTTATAAATTAGGTTGATGAATTCGTTAAATTAGTTTCAACTTGTGCTAATAGTAGAATATATACAACACGAGAATTAGCTGCTAGAGCTGTAGTACCTTTACTGACAGAGAGAACTGTTTGTTTGTTTCTCAATGAGTTATTTAAGAAGATTAATACTGAAGCAAGTAGTGGCAAACCATCTAGATGGAATTCGATACACGGTTACATATTACAGGTTTGTTTGATCATCATCATTAAATTCAAAATTATTTTTTCTTTTTATTAATATAATTAACTCTTGAATTATCAGGCTTTAGAAATTTCAAAGAGTAGTTTACTCGTGACATGCAAATTATCTGAAATATATTTAGAGGAATTTATTAATAATTCAATGTGGATTATTCGTAATGTTTCCTGTTATAATAATAGATCAGCGTGTTATCCATTAGCGGCCGCTTATATTGATCTTCTTTATGAATTTATGAAACTCTATAAATACAAGTAAGTTTATAAATAATATTTGAGTATTTGTAAATTTAAACTCACAGGTATTTAAATTGTAATTTAAAATTCCATTATTGGTTTTATACATTTTTAATTTTCTTTTTTTTACAATTAATATTTAGATGAGAAAATATTTTATGACTTTACATTAAAATAATTAAAAAAATTGATTTATAATGATCATTATTAGAGACTAATATAAAAGATTTAAATAATAAAATAATTTATTTTATTAGTTCATGAATAATGTTTCTCATTTTAGAAAAGAACTATTTCCTTTTGCGTTATATCATAAAGTATTACATGAATCTGTAACATATGTTATAAAAAATCAATTGAAAAACCAACCGGGAAAAGAGATTTTTGAATATTCTACGATTAAATTTTTTATAAACTGGCAACTCATAATAAAACTAAAGTATACTTTAGAAGAAGATGAATGGGTAAAAGTATGGGGTAATATATTGACCCATACTAATATTCAAGTGCAAATATTGGCTTGGACAAACATAATAGAAACTGTTCGTCGAAAATCAGAAGAATTTCCCATACCCACAAAAAATCCATTACTCGTTTTAGCAATTCATCGTGCTTGTGATGAATTATATAAAGAAGAAATCGATCCGGATATACAAGACGCTATACAAGATTTTTTATTTGAACTCGACGATAAAAATAATTGTAATAATCTTGAAATTGATGAACATACATATTATAGTATAATATGTCCAGCAGTTTTAAATACATTTAATAAAAATATACCTCATAGTCCTAGTTTTTTAAGATTATTTGGGAAAGTATTTGGTAAATTATTAGTCAACCATACTAGTCAGGTATGTTGTCATTCTAATTAATACATTTCTGTATTACAGCAGTAAATTTATGTCCTTATATTCAATTTACGCGTTGATTAATTTATTTATATGAATTACAGTTATCAGTACAAAAAACAATAGATTTAAATTGCCAACCATATGAAATATTTTATAACAATTCTTGGACGAGTTCAGCGGGAATAGATTCCAGACTAGCGATTGCTAAAGTAATACACGATATTTATATTGATATAACAACAGTAAACTATGAATATATAGGTATGCATTATTATTGATGAATTATGGGGGGAAGCTGGTCTGATAGACAAAAAAAAAAAGAGCATATTTTTGTGATTTTATTTTTCAGAGTACCTTTTTTATTAACATTCTCAAAATTTCAGACATTATTAAACAACATTCCAAGAATATTTTGCTAAATATAACCCAGTGGTCGTGGGGAGAACCGAATCACTTAAAAAAAAAGTCGCCATGCCGTAGGCAGGATAACTCAGGACTACATCTGAAATCAAAAAATCAAAAAGATTTCTTTAGTACATAAGTTTATCTTAGATTTGAACGAAGGAATAAACAAAATATTCATTTTTGAATTTTTGGTAAAGACGCAATCAAAAAACTCTGATTTTTGCCAAATTTCTTCCTTTTGTTTAATTAAAAAATAAGTAGTTATTGAAAAAAATCCTTCGTTCAAATCCAAGATAAACTTATGTACTAAAGAAATATTTTTGGTTTTTTGATTTCAGATGACGCAGTCGTGAATTATCCTGCCTACGGCATGGAGACTTTTTTTTTTTTAGGTGACTCGGTTCTCCCCGCTACCACTAGCTTATTTTTCAATATTTTTCATGAAAATTTAGCAGAATATTCTTAAAATGATACTTAATAATGTCACGAATTTTAAGAATTTTAATAACGAACGTACTGTGAAAAAAAAAAATCACAAAAATATGCTTTTTTTTGTATCTCAGAGCAGCTTCCCCCCTTAACTTTTACACACCTTGAACGCGAAGCGGAGAGGTAGTGCTCTACTGTCTACAAATGTCAACGCAGGGTTGTCGTCAACTTAAATCATCTCCACTAATTTTTTTTTTTTCCATAAAAATAATTTATTTAATTTATTACAGATAATTTAAAAACTTTACTTCATTGGTGGACCATTTTATTGAAATTATTAGTAGATGATAATTCACAAGTACGGACAATGGCTTTATCAGCTTTGTCTAAAATAGAAACGTCAGATAAAATTGAATATAATTCTGAAGAATCATTAGAAATTTTATTTAAAAAATTTTCCAATTGTGTATCAGATAATAATGCAAAGTTTGCAGCATACTTTGTTTGGAGTCTTTCACTATCGGAAAACGATTTTGAAATGGATGATAGTGATGTAAATATACAATTTATAATAATATTTTTTAAAAATTTATAAAAAGTTTATTTTTAACATTTATTTTATTATAGGTTTTCAATAAGTGTTATAATTATGAAGCGTACGAGCCGCTACGTATTTCCGATATGTGTGGTCGTTATTTGGAAGTACAAATCCACGATAAATGGAACACTGAATCTATTTTTTCAACTAATTTACAGCAATGGCTTAGTCAGAAATTAAATATGCAAATTTCTGATTGTAAAAATGCACAAACTTTAATTAATGCGTATAAAAATCGCTTGCCAAAACTCAATCAAACTTTAGACGACATATTAGACCCAACTTATAACGACAAATTAATTCAAATTTTAGCGTTTGAAAATTTTTTGGTACTTATTGATGAAAAATATTGTTTCAATATTTGGAATTAATCAATTGTTAATTATTTTGTATACTTGTCAATTATTATTTCAGCTCAATTAGAATATATGGTAATTATAAATAATTTTTACAATGTATTTAATGATGATATTATTGTATATTTAATTATAATTTTTTCAAAATGTTTTTTAATTGATAGAATTTTCTATAAACAAATTTAAATAACTTGATTGTATTTTTATTTTTTGTTTCATTTTATGTACCAACGATAAATGATTCTTGTTTTATTTAATTAGTTCCAGTTTTTTAATCAGAGGGTTAATTAAATTCTACATTAATATATTATATTCTTAGAATGAAAATTAGAATAATTTAGATTTTTTAATAATAGTATATTATACACCTAGGGCGGAAAGTAGGACATTCCAATCCGCGTGTTTGCCACCCTCGTCTTCGGCCTGGGTTGACAATTGCATGCGTGGGTTGGAATGCCCTCTTTTCTTTTTTAGGTGTGTAATATACTTTCATGATTCCAGCATCGAAAATTTGAAGCTTCAGTGTCTTTACAGCCAGTCGAAACAAGCTAATTTCAGTCCAATGTTATAAAAAAATAATAGCGTATGCGTAAATTGCGAATGCCTTCAGTCAGCGGACAGAAACATATGTGTTTCGTCCCTTGGGAAGAAACGAACAATATATCTGCCCGCTTACTGAAGGCATTCGTAATTTAAACTCTGATACTTGTCATTTATTTAACAGTAATTCCAGACTTTTAATTTTATTTACGTAAATAACAGTTCTGACTTTGTGATTAAGTTTTATAAAACTAAGTGTAAATAATAAATAGTATTTATGGTTTCTGCTTAATCATAAGCTGCAAATGACAATTTACGCTTACGTTAATACTTGATAATACAATTGGTCTTAAATTAACTTGTATCTGACTGGTTGCTGACACTAAAGCTTAAGTTCTAATGCAGGTAGTTATGACTAAAAATTGCTTGCATTGCATGAAATAGTATATTGTGTGACAAGGGATGAAACAAGACGATTTCAGACTAGGGTGAAGTTGGCTGACATCACCCTAGTCTGAACTCGTGTTTTATCCTGAGGCACACACTATATATTTCATGATTACCTGCATCGGAACTTCAAGTTCCAGTGTCAGCAGCCCGTAAGAAACAAGTTAATTTCAAGCCGATGATGCAGAGAACTGTTAGAGAACGAGAAATCTGTGATTTACAGACACCTATTAAATAGTAAATAAGACAAAAATATTATTTTCACTCATTTTTTGGTAATTTTATTTGGTTAATTAAAACTGTCACTTAAAAAATGAAATGAGTAAACTGAAGTCACAAGCAAACAAATGAGAGTAATAAGACTGCAAATCAACATCAAATATAATTAACCCTGGGCAGAAACAATTGTGTTTCTTTCCAAGGGGAGAAACACGCATGTTTCTGCCCGCTGTATGAAGGTATTTTTGAATTACGCATCGGCTTGAAATTAACTTGCTTCGACTGGCTGTAGAGACACTGGAACATTAAGTTTCGATGCTCTGTTTAGAAAATCTCATAGAATCCAAAAGATTCTCATAAATTCCCTTAGAGATTTTAAAAGAATGAATGAGTTCTATGAGAAGTGCTATAGCTAAGTATAGGGCCTTCTACATACAGCTATAAGAATCTATCGGATTTTTTAAGCAGGGTGCTGGTATCATGAAAAATATATTGTGTGACACAAGCTGAAACACTATTTCAGACCACGGGTGATGTCAGCCCTCGCCTACGGCTCGGGCAGCCAACTTCACCCTGGTTTGAAATAGTTTTGTTTCATCCCTTGTTACACAATGTAATATTTTATTTTAAAAATTTCGATTTATTTATAAAAAATGAAATGTCAAAGCCACTTACTGATGTTTTATTTTTTAGATAATAATAAAAATTAGAATTTCCTATTGTCTATTGAATGAAATCTCTTCTAAAACATCACATCTGGTATATTAATATACATACAGCGGATATGAATTCGCAATGTAAATTTTGCTGTCACAAAGTACAGGAAATTAAAGTTTCAGAGAAGCATTTGGTGAAAAGTTTATAAAGTTATACTTTAACGACTAGTATAGCATGTGAAATTTTAAATGAAGATTCACGCATGATTGCGATACTTAAAATTTATTAATTAAAATTTTATTTGTTTTTATTTTTATTAAAAGTAACATTTATAATATTAATCATGAATACAACACTAAAGTTTGAATTAAACTAATTTTTTTAAATTTCATACATTAAATTATAATCTTCTACATTTCACTAATTGGTTCAGCTTATTAGTTAATTGCTTGTATAAAATGCATCGTTTATTTTTACGTTGCAAATTCATTAGAGAAAAAAAAAATTTTTTTTCTTTAATACTCATGAATTTAAAATGATTTTTAATTTAAAAATTATTTATATCAAAAAGAAAAAAAAAATATGTTTGAAATTTTTAAAATTATAATTCGTCATTACATTGCAGAAGAAAAAAATAAGGTCAAAAACAGAGTGTGTAATGAGCGTTAATGTAAATACTGAAAAAGTAATACTTGAAGTCAAGGAGTCGTACGTGTATGAGAGTGTATACAGAAAAAAAAAAAAAAAAAATAGAAATTACAAGTAAAAGTAGAAAACGAGTAGAATATAAGTGACAAGTAAAAAGCTTTAGTACAAAATTAAAAGATCTCTCAAGACGCTCCAGTTAGTTTTTGATGATCATGATACGATGTCTGTGTTAGCAACTAGAAACGTAAACAGGTACAAGTGGGTACAAGGGTTGGTATGTGATGCAAAATCCGTATGATATTGGAGGAGTTGAATTCAAAATGATAACGTGAATAAGAATGTATATGATGTATGTTTAGTAAGAGATTAAAATGAATATTGTCACCCGTTATGCAGATCGAAATGGGAAATGGCGAATGTATAGGATTGGATCTGGATGTAGGGCGATGGTAAATGACAAGAGAGTCCGAGTAGTTGGCGCTTCAGTCGAAGCTCGTAGGCTGGCTCGTTATTATAGTCGTACATATATATTTTTAGAATAATTTCACGATTTGGTCTTGGTCGGTTTCAGTCGGTGAATAAATCTGTGTTCATACTTAAAACTTTATATACTAGCACTTGTTTAAATTCATTTATTGTTGTTTATGTTTACATTGTCACTATAATAAGAGTAATTTTATTATATATTACAGTAATGTTGTACATATAATAAGGGTGAACGAACGACAACGATTGTGCGTGTAATACAACTAAGCATGGAGTGGATTTTGTGTAGTTTTAAATTACTTGAAAGTATTGTCGTTTATCCTAATAACAGGTGAGTTATTATTTTTTTTAAATTAATTTTTTTGTAATAAATTACAATACTTAATTTTACATACTCTCATATTTTTATTTTTCATTTAAAAAATATTTTTTTTTTTAATTTCACATTTTTTATCTGTCAAATTTATTGGATTTCATTATTATTATTATTATTATTATTATTTTTTCATTTAAATTATATAAATAATTTAGATTTTAAATTTATTTACTTGGAGAAACCAAAAATTATATTTCGTACTAAATAAAAATTGTTTTTATGTGTATATATATACTCACCTGCTGATTTTATAATTAATTTTTTCTTTTTTTCTTTTATGAGTGTGAATGTAGCAGACATCAGACAAATTTAATATTATTAATAAATAGAGTAAATAATTAATAAAATTAAATTAAAAAAAAATGCGTATTTGAAAAATTTTAAAATTAATAAGTGCATTTTTTACAAATATTATTTTTAAAAATTATTTACTCTATTTATTTATAATTTTAAATTTGTCTGACGTCTGCTACATTCACACTCGTGTTTTTTTGTTTATTTACTTTAGTAAGTAATAAGAATGTTTAGTAATAGTACAAGTCCGGTAAATATTTTATATATTGAATGAGAACAAGTCGAGAAGATAGAATTGCGTGTAGTTAAGACAAGTTTTTTTTTTTTTTTGAATTAAACTACATTCCAGGTACGACATAATTAGTAATTTTCGTAATTACTAAAAAAAAAAAATAGTAAATATTTTTTTTTTATAAACAATAATGTTTATTTGTCAATATATGTCACATTAATAATTCTTCAACCGGTTATTTAACATATTTCATGATGTTTATTTATTTAATTAATAATAGCGTTAATAATTATCTTAGTTAAATTATGTCAGTCAATTTATATTATATTTTACGTTATAACAAATGCGTGTTGTATGTGCGTTGGCGTTACAGACAAAATGATGACATCCGCATGCTCGTTATTATTTGTTATATACATTTAATTCAATAAAAATAATAATTAATTAAGTGAATTTTATTATTTGCGTAAATATATATTATGAATTTATAATAATATTAAAATCCGAGTTAAATGTATTGTGGTATAAAGCGATACAGATAAAATAATTTCAACTATTTCTATCAATAAGTTTTAATGAGTATCTGAAAATAAAATAAAGTATTATTAAATTGAATTGAATTGAATGAAATTGCAAAAAGAAAAAGTATATATGTATATTTAAACTGTGATTGTTAAGATTCTATGATATTAGATTTATCGTGAGACTTTAATAGAAAAAAGCTCCTCGTTGTTTTCTACTTTTATATCACCGAAGACTTTGGAATAAATAATCCTCCACTCGCAGTAATGCTCTTTCGGTTAGCCTCTACTAACCTGGCCCCTTGGGGACACATAAATTTTGCGTAAAATTGACTGGAAGAAAAGGCATACATTAGCCCGAGGATCTGGTAAAATATAAATAATACATGATAGAGATGACTGAAAATCGTAAACGTGAGGTACCTTCACGGATAAAAGAAATACGTTCGATATTATTCATATAAAATATAAAAAAGATTTTGTATACTGATAAAGTATTTTTTATTTTATTTTATTATTTATGAATAAATTGTTTTTATTTTATTTTTTCATTCTTACATTTAAAAAGATGACCTTCAGAGAGTATTTTATAGAAAATTTATGATAGTCTAGAAATTTATTTTTAAATATTTTTTATGCAAATTTATTTTAGTTAGTTTTAAATCTATTTATGATCATAATGAGCTCACGTCAAACCATTACACATGTAAATTTATATTACGAGGCTGCACGTATTGCTTTTTAATAGAGTAGACTACTTGAGATGATAATAAAAAAATTAAACGCAAATTACTACCTATGAATATGTAATCTTAATTACACATTTCTTTTTAAATTTATTACATTATTATTTAATATGTATTTTCTATACCATTTGATTTTAGTTTTATTATTTTATAAATTTATTTATGTATATTATTCCTATTTTATAATAAATAATTCTTTTCTATTCATAAACATTTTGTTTCTTTGCTTATTAGTTTCACTTTTTTTTGTCTTCTTCCCCACTCTTGTCTTTTTTTTTGTCTGCTAGTCAACATTTGCACTTCGTATTCTTTGGCATAATTGATTATTGCTTTTTTCTGTTCCGTACTTAGTGTTTCGAGGATTTTTTCTGTCATAGTTTCACTGTTTTCTCGCCTTAAACGTCTAGGGCCTTAACCGTCACGTGCTTCATTAACTTCCTGATCTCTGGGCACATCCTTATATCTTACAAGTCTTCCTCCTGCCTTGTGCACGATCTGCATTTTGTTTCCTTGGACCTTTTACTTTTTGTATTGCCTAGGTTTTCGAATCTGATTCTCGTTCATTGCTCTTTCTCATATGCTTTCAGCTTCTTATCTTCCCAGTATGTCTCTGGCCCTAAGTCTTTCTTAAGCTTTTGGTATTCTTTCCAGTAGTTGGACTTTCCTATTTTTGCCCAGTGAATTTGTAATTTATTATCTATTGCGCTGTTTGTAGGTTTATCTATATATATTGTATATTTTTTTTTTTACCTACCTAATACTTTTTCGAATATTTTCATACTTTTATATATTTCACATTATTATTACATTGATTCATAATAGATAATTTTTATTTTTAAATCGTCGAAAAATAATAATTCAATAAAAAATTTAATAACAAACTACCCTATCAAAAGAATCCATGTGGGATTGCATGGGAACCCATAGGAATCCATATGGAAAAGCATGGATTTATGTAAGCATCCATGTAGGAAACCACGGGTATCTGGTTCTCATATGGGAAATCCACATAGGAAATTGTGGGATTCCCATGTAGGAACCTCTGATAGAAAGCTGTGGGTATCTAGATTCCCATATAAAAACTTGACATAGGAATTAGAATATATGGATTTTTTTGTAGAAAATTCACATAGAAATCTAGGTTTCTATACCAGTAATTTCTATAGAATCTGAGGTATCTGGATTTTTACGTCTATGGTCTATTGATACGCGCATATGAATAAAAGAACAGGTTAATATTCTATTGGCAGGATATATTTTTTTTTCATCAATTTGTTTGTATCCATAACGTGACGCTTTTTGTTAATTTTCCAAATTCCTAATCCATACAAGATTCCCATATGGATTTTGATATGGTGCAAATTCCCATGGGAAATCATCGTAAAAATCCACATAGAAATCCATACTAGATTCCCATATAGATTCGGTATGGTATGGATTCTCATAGAAACCCATGTACGAATCTATATCGGGATCTATGCTGGATTCCTATAGGAAACCATATGGGAATTCATTCGAAGACGTCATGTAGAAACCCACATAGAAATCTAGGCTAGCTTCCCTCATGGAACTTTTTGATAGAATAATCGCTAATATTCCATTGTTATTGTAATAATAAAATTTCAAAAGTTCTCGAATTTTCTAGATTTAAATTCCTTAACGTTTCTTTATAATTATTATATTTCTAGTTGAGAGAAAAAAATAAATATTAGTGTGTTCAATAAAAAAATTATTATTAATTCTGATAATAAAAAATAATTATAAATTATGTGATTATATTAGAAGCGAAATAAAATAGCATTACCATTAATATAAATGATAAAATTTATAAATGTTAAGTATGAGTTCATTTTATTTTCTACTTTTTATTATCACGATCATTTTTGCCATCATAGTTAGTTTTCCTATGGCATTCTTTCGAAGGTACTCGAATAATAGAATTTCTATCCTTCCCAAGACAGAACCAAATAATTTAGGGTATAATTCAAATAATGTTGCTTCAAATGAAGAATTTTTGAATTTACAAGAACCTAGTCATGTTCCTACTCCGACTAATGATAATTGGGAATCACTACAAAATGATCAAGTACTTTCAGCGGGAATATTTAACTCCAAAGAACCTATACCAGAAGAATCACTAAACGAACAATTAATAAACTTAAATAGTATCGATACTGATACTACTACCGCTGATGATAAGTTTAACGATAATTTCAAAAATATTATAAAACAAACAATAAAACAAAATATTAAATATCTTTTAAGTGATAATAATAATTATGAAACACACTTATCTTATCCTGATAATTACGTTCAAGATATACTTAAAAATATAAAAGGAAATGAAACTAGTAGTTTAAAAGATTTGTGTAATTTTGGTATTCAAATATTACACATGCATTTAACTTCACAGAGAAAAAAAAAATTTTATATGAATTCATTGATTAATATTATTAAAAATATTAATAAAATAATTGTCCCGCAAGCTAATTTAAACGATAATAATTTACCAGAGACAGATAAATCCAAATGGGATAATACTATCTTTCGTTTATTAATTTTACTTGCAATGTATGAGTACATTGGATACAACAGTTTAAATAAATTATCTACTTGTCATAATGTAATAAAGTCTATTATTCAAAAGTTTGATGAATCAGTTGGAATGCCCTTTGATAACGATATTAAATTTATATGTTTAACAATACCGACATTACTAACAGATTATTTATATGATCGTCATAACTTTTATGATAAAATCAAAGAAGCCGTTGGCTATTTAGAAAATATATTTAATAAAATTGACCATCAAAATAACTTTTACTTCAATATCTATACAATATTTTCAAATGAATTGAGTAAATAAAAAAAAAAAAAAATAAATAAAATAAAAAAAAAACATTTAGTATTGAAATTAAATAAATTTTTTTTTAATTTTTTGATTTCAGGACTCAACGATTCGAGTGTTAGTCAAGAGTAAATTCCAACAAACTCATTTTAATCCAACGAATATTTGAAAAAAAAAAAAAAAAAAATTATGAAAATTTCAAATGTGATAATAACAAATTTTGAATTAATCGATATTATGGTTATCTATCGTGAACTTACGCGATTTCTTAATAGAAGACACTGAAGTTTGTTGAAACCATCTAAGTCATCGTAGAAATGCCAACGTAAACGTTTAAGAAAATATCGTTTAATGTAAGTGCATGTATGCGTGTATATATGCACGCGTGTGTGCGTGACAACGAGGAGGAGGGTGATGGATGACATACGAGGCACTTCGGCAGGTCGCCGACTTTCTCAGATCTTCGATCCAATCGCCCGACTCGCCTCGGATTTTGGTTCTAGTTCTTCAGCTCCATGTAGCCCACGTTTGGGTTTAAATAATCGGACTTATGAAAATGCTAGTGTCTTTGAATCAAATAAATCACGTGTAAATAATAAAACATCAGATGTTAATCATGAAAATACACGATTATTATCGAGACAACGTAGCGGTAGTACAACACGCCAAGTATCGGTATTACCATCTAATAGATCACAACAATTAAATGATTCACCTGTACATTCTAGAAGCTTAACGTCGACTTATGTCAATGTACCATGTGATAATTCACATCATGGACATCGAGACAAGTCTTTTGTCGATAATAATAAAAGTAATATTGGGTATATTGAACTAAGATCTAAAGACAATAAGCCTCATTATCATGGTGTGATGCCACCACCTTTTAGCTTTAGCTCTGAATCAAGTGGCTGTGTTGAATATGCTGACAAAAAAAATTTATATGAAAATAAATCAGATAATTTCAGTTCGTACGGTAATTTTGAAAATGACTCGTCATCTGATGCATCTTCACCTTTATTTGAAAATGTCGGTGGTGAAGGTGGTTCATCATTGAGTTCAAATGTTGACAGGATATTGACGGCATTTGGTGGTGGTAAACAACAGCAATTTCGTAGAGCATCAATTGATCGTGATGTTACCTTCAATTCATCAATGTCACCAGCAACGTCTGCTAGTGACGAACCGAGAGAACGATTTGATGTTCGAACTACGGCTTACTCGTCTTCTAAAAGTTTCGATGCTGGTTTTTCTGCTACGGTAGAAAATCTCAATTGGCAAGAGAGATGTTTAGAGTTACAACTTGAACTTCATCGGAGCAGAAGTCAAGCGACTAGAGTACGTGATATGCTACGAGAGAAGGTAAGTTGATGACAAAAAATTTTAATTAATAAAAATAATTTTTAAGTGAGTTGAGTTGGTACTCATGAAAGTTTAATTGGTTTTTTGAGATGATTTTCTCAAAAGTTTTACTGTGTTGATATTGAAGATGTATATATGTATATTTAAAGTACCCTCTTTCAGTTCACTGAATTCAAACTTTGATTTTGCAACAAAAATTTTTTCATACTCGTGAATAATAATTTATGATGGCTTGAATTTTAAAATAATAATTTTTATCCGATTAAAAAAATAAAGCTAGTTTTAAAAATTCAAAATCTATTTTCATAAATAAAATTTTTTTGTCATGATAATGAAAGTACTTTTTTCGTAAAGTGAATCTATTTTGCTTTTTACGTCGTTGTTGTTCAAAACGTATACCCGATTATCTTGACGTGAGTGCTTTTGCTCTTACCCTGATATGTTCTTTTTTTTTTTTTTTTTATTTTTCCTTAAGCTTCCGTTGGGAGCTATCACTGAGATATTTGATCCGTGACAATGCAATGAAGGGTAACATTTGAGCCTGTCTCTCATCGGAATTACTACATTTTCATTGTTGACTGACCATATTCTAACAATTTATTACTTGAAAAACTTATGTCTTCAAACCAATTTATTTATTTTTATTACGACTTCAGATCGTATGTTATAAAATAAATGATAAGAGGCATCAAGTATACAAAAAAAAATATAATTTATAGTTGATTATGATATATTTCGATGTATGAACATCCTTGAGACTAAATAATTATATGCGTGGTCACGTTCAATAAACTGCTATATACTATGGATTAAAATAAGATAAAGCACGTAAGAACCATCACCCTTATTTTAATATTTTTTAATATAAAATAATTCTGCTCAAGACAGAAAGTTAACATCTTTTCATTTACGAAATAATTTTAAGATTAAGAATTATTTTAAAAAATTGAATTAGATTAATACATCAAAATATACTATTATTATTGCTTAGCATAATCATTTTATTACAACAGTAATAATTTGTATCTGATATGCTTGTTAATGTAATAATAAAACATTTGTTAAACATTTGTATTACACTGCAAAAAATTGATGTACCTGAAAATCGGAACGTTTTTTGTGGAACGAAAATGAAAAACAAAATGAAAAGCAAAAAATGTATTCAATCTAGATTTCTGAAATGTTTCTCATAGACGATAGTATGTCAGCTGAATTGCTGCTACCCCCAATTATTCCTTAAGCTGTCAAATTACATAAATTGTTTTAACATCAAAATAAAGTCCCCATCGAAGTGAGTTCCACTCCGAAGGAATTAATTAAATAAACAGTCATCCGCTTCACAATCACTTCGCATCCACTCCGGATTTAATTCGCATTCACTCCGTATATTTTTTACAGTGTACCATTTTCTAACTTATAAATTGGTAATAAATATAATTTTTTATGGTTACTGGGAAAAAATTAATTTTTTCGAAGAGTACCCATTTTTGCGTTGAGAAATGAGTTTATTACGAATTAGCAATAAATGAATCACTTCATACTACAAAAAGTGCTCTTTTGTCTCAAGAAAAATTATCTTCGCAAAAAGAACACCAACTTGACCCAAAGGATTTAGCACTTAGTCCATGTAAGAATTAATTTTTTTGAATTAAGAAACGAAAAATTTAACCATCAAAAGAGTTATTTTTTTTTAAAGAAATTTTTTTTTCTCAGGGTTAAATGGCACAACTTTCAATTCTTAGAAAGTAAGTCTATTGAAATATTTTTAAATACTTCTTTCATTTTTAAACCAAAAAATTAAAGATGGCCGTTTTGCTTTGGTAATGGCAACACCCCTACTTTGCCTTAGTATATTATACGTTTATATAAAACAAGTGCTTTAACTCAACCAGCTTTATCTTAATCTTCGTTGGAAATTCTAATTTGTTTGTCTATAAAGTTTGTACCGTTACTGTTTAAAGTAAAGCAGAAACAAAAGTAAAAGTTTCATTTAAAATTTTGAATTAAATAAATAAAATCCATAAAATAAATTTTTTTAAATATAATATTCTTTTATTTTTCTTTTTAACAAATGCTATTAATTATGATGTAAATGTTTCAATTAAAATAATCAGGTTTTAAATTAAATAAATACAGCTATGAATTTCCATAATTTTATCTTTAATAATTATACTTGGATATTACATAATGAATAATAACTAATTGGTCAAATTAACGGCAAATATATCCTTATTTTTTTAATTGTAGTTATATAATCGTTGAATATTCATTGTTTTTAATAAAAATCAATGTGATAATATTAATGGTGTGATAATTGGTTAAAACATTAGTGTGATTAATCTAGCTAATAAATAATTTTTATTTGTACATTTAGTAAAATGTATGACTTACATTGAGTATTTACGAAAATGATAGTATACTCTATAGTAGAGTGAATAAAGAGAAAACTCAGGGGAGTAATATCATTCGGTTACCTATTACATTACCGTGAAATATGTCCCATTATCTTGATTTGTCTCTCAATAACTTGAAAACTCATTATCATTATAATTTACATGATGACTTTCGTGTTTATATCTGAGTTGACAATTGTCGGTGTCGATTTGCTTCACTTTATAAATGTCAAACAGGTAAAAAAAAGGTGTAGTTGTATTTACCACAATTAGAGGGTACATATACTACAGTGACTAGTAATATATGCGATTACTACATGTTTAGTAACGATTACTAGCCTATTGTGGTACACAAACCGTAGGAACATCTACTACTGTCATTAGTAAAAATAACTCCTTGGTATATGACAGCTGTGGTTCTTACTACTCCACAGCATAGCTTAAAATTTTTTATCTATAATTCATTTATTAAAAGAAAAAAAAAAACGTATTTTTACATTTTGATCGATTTGATTTATCCTTATATTAGGAGGAAGAAAAAAAAACTTTTTTATATATTCCGCAGTAATAAATTTTCTTGTATATCTTTTTTTATTTATACAAAAATACAAATGACTGAGCTTTTCAAAGCTGATGTCTCAAGATGAGTAAAAGAAATAAAAGGGAAGAAAGATGTAACGTGACAATATTCCATTTGGAAGACGAAAAAGTGGCGCCGTGACGCCTTGGCGTCGGTGAAACTTCCGCACTAATACAAAGTGGTTAGCCGCATCAACCAACTACGTACATATATATGATATACATATATGTACAGTAGAGACATAAAATATCTCTCTTGGTAGTATTTAGCTCTTGCATTGATCCTGTAAAGCCGCCTCCTTTGTATCGATTCATGACACAGACAATTAAATAAATAGTCTTCCTAACGATACAGATTTTGGTATAAAATAAATAAACTTTTTTTTTTTTAATGAATTAGAATATTTATATTTTTTATCAATATCATTTATAAAATTGTTTTTATCTAACCAGATTGATAATCTAATCAATTCTATTGCAAATTAATTTTTTTTTTGCAATATATGTAATCTAAATTTGCCATCTTTACATCAACGATATCAAAAGACTTTACTCGAGATAAAATTATCTTAACTTTCATATCTTTCTTTATTTTTAAAAAACTTTTTAGTGTAGAAAAATTTAAAAACTTTAAAATAGAATGATATTTGAAGTATTCTTTATTGATACAAATTTTTTTATTATGTACGTTTCCCAACATTTCTAAAGCTAATTCAACAATTTATTTACTCTCTTAAAATGAATCAGTGAAAAGTGCTGCAAGTCAGTAAATATTCACTGCGAATCGGTCCTAAGTATATCACTGATTGAATCAGTGATATACTTGGAACTATTTATGCAGTGAATATTCACAGATTGGAATACTTTTCACTGATTCATTTTAAGAGAGTAGGCAGTTTCAAAATCGATCTATTTTTTTAATAGATTTTTTTACAAATCTTTTTGTTTAATTGTAATTCATGAAAAACTTTAGCTGCCATTTTTTTATTACTATTATTTTTGTTATTTCTTGCATATAAGCAGCGCCATATTTTGATCACTTTTTACACCCCAACTTTTTTTTTCATTTTTTGTACTATTATTATTATTATTATTATTATTATTATTATTATTATTATTATTATTATTATTATTATTATTTTTTTTTTTTTTTTTTTTTTTGTGTGATTTTACTAAACGACCAGGGTTTTTTTTTTTTTAATTTTTTGTAAAAGGAATTACGGCTATACTGGTCTTGTTCATTGACTTGTTAGATTAGATTCATCGTATTCATAAATACATGTGGACTAATTTTATTAGCACGCACCGCAATAGAATACATTTTTCGAAAAAAATCAAAGTCTTGAATTTACTATGTTTTAAAAAACGGTTTCGCCCCGAATATACTTGCTGGGCTCATCAGTAAAGTTGATGCAAGTATATTCTACTTTAGACCGTATAAATGATGTTAATTTAGAAAAAATTAAATATGAAAATTTAAAAAATGCAAGTTAAAAAAATGAAAGTTCAAAAAAAATTTTTTGGAAAAAAATGGAATGAAAAGTTAAAAAAGATCATATTTTGTTTGACGAAGAATTTTCTATATGATGATGTTAAAGCAAGTATTCCAATTTTGCTCTCATATTTTCGAAAAATTCTATATGATTTATATAGCCTCGTATAATTTTTTTTGTGTGATTTTACTAAACGACCAGGGTTTTTTTTTTTTTTTTAATTTTTTGTAAAAGGAATTACGGCTATACTGGTCTTGTTCATTGACTTGTTAGATTAGATTCATCGTATTCATAAATACATGTGGACTAATTTTATTAGCACGCACCGCAATAGAATACATTTTTCGAAAAAAATCAAAGTCTTGAATTTACTATGTTTTAAAAAACGGTTTCGCCCCGAATATACTTGCTGGGCTCATCAGTAAAGTTGATGCAAGTATATTCTACTTTAGACCGTATAAATGATGTTAATTTAGAAAAAATTAAATATGAAAATTTAAAAAATGCAAGTTAAAAAAATGAAAGTTCAAAAAAAATTTTTTGGAAAAAAATGGAATGAAAAGTTAAAAAAGATCATATTTTGTTTGACGAAGAATTTTCTATATGATGATGTTAAAGCAAGTATTCCAATTTTGCTCTCATATTTTCGAAAAATTCTATATGATTTATATAGCCTCGTATAATTTTTTTTGTGTGATTTTACTAAACGACCAGGGTTTTTTTTTTTTTTTTAATTTTTTGTAAAAGGAATTACGGCTATACTGGTCTTGTTCATTGACTTGTTAGATTAGATTCATCGTATTCATAAATACATGTGGACTAATTTTATTAGCACGCACCGCAATAGAATACATTTTTCGAAAAAAATCAAAGTCTTGAATTTACTATGTTTTAAAAAACTATGTTTCTAAATTAACATCATTTATACGGTCTAAAGTAGAATATACTTGCATCAACTTTACTGATGAGCCCAGCAAGTATATTCGGGGCGAAACCGTTTTTTAAAACATAGTAAATTCAAGACTTTGATTTTTTTCGAAAAATGTATTCTATTGCGGTGCGTGCTAATAAAATTAGTCCACATGTATTTATGAATACGATGAATCTAATCTAACAAGTCAATGAACAAGACCAGTATAGCCGTAATTCCTTTTACAAAAAATTATTATTATTATTATTATTATTATTATTATTATTATTATTATTATTATTATTATTATTATTATTATTATTATTATTATTATTATTATTATTATTATTATTATTATTATTATTATTGTTGTTGTTGTTATTATTACTAGTATTGCACACCTCGAACGCGAAGCGAAGAGGTAGTGCTCTTTTGTCACCAAATCAAAAAATCGTGATTCGCTCACTTTAAATCACTTCCACCAGCTTCATATTGCACTTATATAATAAAAAAAAGTACACCAATAGCAAGAGGAGATTTCAATTAATACTTCTGACGTAGTTATAAGATTATTTATTTCGGTCATTTAAAAAAAAAGTTAATTCAAAAAAATTTCATTTGGACGTCAGTCAGTCTGGATGGATGTAAACAAGATATCTTCTAAAAAACTCGACTTGTCACTTTGATTTTGTTTTTATAAGCTTTCGATTCTAACCCTTAGGAAGCCTTTTAAATTTTCTTTTGTAAACCGTTCATTAATATTTAAATGAAAACCCAAATCTGATGGTCTCAACTCATAACAAATTCGCCATTTTTTCTCCACAAATATATATATACAGTTTTTATTAATAGCGACAAAATCTATGGGCGACATCTAGCAGAGCATTTGAAATAAATTAAAATTAAATGTAATTAAATTGTTTTTTTTAATTTTTGCTATTAGTTATTTAACTATCTTTCTCAGTAGGTACAATATCGGTCATTAATTCTTGTGCGGTAGCATAGCATCGGGAAAAAAAAAACATCTCAAAAAGAAAACATGTATCACTTTTTTATACAAATAAAAACTATAAAAAAAAAAAATTGTAAAAAAAAAATACAATATTTAAAAATATATCTATATTAATTAAATGTAAAATTATAAATATGTATTGTAAAATAAGTGAATAAAAAAAAGTCCCTATAAAAAAAATCTCTAGATTTAAAAATCACTAAAAAAAAATTACAATAAAAAAAAAAATTCCTACAAAGAAACATTTGCATATCTAAACATCTACTTAAAAAAAATATGCAAAAATGAAAATCTCTACAAATAAAATATCTATAAAAAATCGGCTGTTTTGGAAAATCTCTATAAATCATCACATGTACAAATAAATATCTGAATAAAGTATAACCTCGAAAACTGGAAGCATTGCCACCACGTGCTCATAATCATGAATAAGTTCGTGTTGTAATATATAAGTATAAATAATAATAATAATAAAAATTATGGTTATTATTATGTTATTAAGAAAAATATAATAAATAATTTTAAACTTATAATAAGTGACTTCGAAAAACGTGAAAGATTCAAATCTGATAACTCCAAAGCACTGAGCCTGTAATAATTCATATAATTTTAATTTTTTTAATTTTATTAGTTAAACTTTATTTGAGAATATCATAAAATTATTATTATTTATTTTATAATTTTTAATTTTGTTTGACTATCAAGCCGTATGCCAGGATTCGATGAACGTCCAAAAATCACTTTTCTTTTTTAACTTCCCGCTAAGAGAATCGACGATTTTCGAAAAATTGGGAAGTTATTGTTTTCACCCCGATTTTCGAAAGTCGAGTTTTCATCAGATGTCGACGTTTTGAGGCCCTAGGAAGCTATTCTAACTATTTTCAGAATGATGTCCGAGTGTATATATATATATATATGTATATATATATACTAATGCAAAAAATTAAAGGAGCAGAACAATTTAATAAATTTTTTAGTGATTTTTGGAAGGCTGTAACTTGGTGAAAAAAAATCGTATCGAAAATTTAAAAAAAGCATTTTATAGCTTGAAATCTCTAGTTTAGGTGTATTTTTTCAAAATTTTTTAAAAGCTCCGATTATTGCGCAAACATGACTGTAACTCAGCAAATGCAAGGAAATGACAAAAAAAATGAAAAATTTCCAAAAAATGTCAAAAAAAAAATTTAGAACACAAAAAACAAGTTTCAATTTATTTTTTTTCTTCGATTTTTTTTGACATTTTTTGGAAATTTTTCATTTTTTTTGTCATTTCCTTGCATTTGCTGAGTTACAGTCATGTTTGCGCAATAATCGGAGCTTTTAAAAAATTTTGAAAAAATACACCTAAACTAGAGATTTCAAGCTATAAAATGCTTTTTTTAAATTTTCGATACGATTTTTTTTCACCAAGTTACAGCCTTCCAAAAATCACTAAAAAATTTATTAAATTGTTCTGCTCCTTTAATTTTTTGCATTAGTATATATATATACATATATATATATATATACACTCGGACATCATTCTGAAAATAGTTAGAATAGCTTCCTAGGGCCTCAAAACGTCGACATCTGATGAAAACTCGACTTTCGAAAATCGGGGTGAAAACAATAACTTCCCAATTTTTCGAAGATCGTCGATTCTCTTAGCGGGAAGTTAAAAAAGAAAAGTGATTTTTGGACGTTCATCGAATCCTGGCATACGGCTTGATAGTCAAACAAAATTAAAAATTATAAAATAAATAATAATAATTTTATGATATTCTCAAATAAAGTTTAACTAATAAAATTAAAAAAATTAAAATTATATGAATTATTACAGGCTCAGTGCTTTGGAGTTATCAGATTTGAATCTTTCACGTTTTTCGAAGTCACTTATTATAAGTTTAAAATTATTTATTATATTTTTCTTAATAACATAATAATAACCATAATTTTTATTATTATTATTATTTATACTTATGTATTACAACACGAACTTATTCATGATTATGAGCACGTGGTGGCAATGCTTCCAGTTTTCGAGGTTATACTTTATTCAGATATTTATTTGTACATGTGATGATTTATAGAGATTTTCCAAAACAGCCGATTTTTTATAGATATTTTATTTGTAGAGATTTTCATTTTTGCATATTTTTTTTAAGTAGATGTTTAGATATGCAAATGTTTCTTTGTAGGAATTTTTTTTTTTATTGTAATTTTTTTTTAGTGATTTTTAAATCTAGAGATTTTTCTTATAGGGACTTTTTTTTATTCACTTATTTTACAATACATATTTATAATTTTGCATTTAATTAATATAGATATATTTTTAAATATTGTATTTTTTTTTTACAATTTTTTTTTTTTATAGTTTTTATTTGTATAAAAATGTGATACATGTTTTCTTTTTGAGATGTTTTTTTTTCCCGATGCTATGCTACCGCGCAAGAATTAATGACCGATATTGTAAATAAGAGTTGTCTGTATCGTACTGTCAAAAATTATTTCATGTTGGTTAAACAGATAGAATTTTTTTTTCTCTTTAAAAGAAATACGTGGTTCAGTATATAATTAATAAAAATAAATTTACTACTTAAAATATTGCATGAGCATTTGAGGTGTGCACTTTTGGATTTTCCAAATACTTTTATTTTTTGAATGAGTAAGTGAGTTGTGCACGTTCGAATTTTTCAACTTTTTTTATTTTCTTTCAAAGTACGGTCTTCATTATCGCAACAATGAAAATCTTTAAGAATGAAAATAAACTTTGGATTAAATTTGAATAAAAACCACAATGCTGGTATCAATTTTTATCAATATGATTCGGAATTAAAGTAAATAAAGTACTTGAAATACCCTTTTTTTTGGCTTATCTAGATCTTTGTTAAACGACAAGACCATTATTGTTACTGAAGCCTTCCTCGCCTCGTTCGTCTTCAAATGCAATTACATTAAAAGAGATTCGTTCACCTTTCTTATGTATATATATATAAGTATACATATAAGAAGCTACTGAGATTGGACACTTCAAATTAACGAGTTCGGACACGGGCAAGTACTTCTGAATACTTGACTGAAGAAGTAGAAGTACTTTAAAGCACGGCTTTAATCGTTTTTTAAGCAGAAGAAGCTCTAAGAACACACCCAGATGTGTATCAACTATATTTTTTTGTCTATTTTTTATTTAGGAGATATATATTTGAATGAAAAAAAAAAAAATTCGTAAACGAAAAGCGCATTATATTATAGAATGTATTAAAATTACTGATAATTTATGTATTTAAATAATCCAGCCACAGTCAGAACGATAATAAATAAATAATCAATCGCAATTTATTAAAATAAAACAAATTTTGTGAAAATGAATATTATTAAATAAACTACATAATCTACAGATAAGCTATATATTTTCTTGGTACAAGCTTGCTGTCTCAGCGCATTTTCAATGCACGTTCAGAGTACAAAGACAGAAAGAAAATGAAGAAAAAGATAAGAGAGTATGGTAAAAAGAAGATGAGAAAATGAAATGTGTAGTAGTGAAAATAGTTTAGAAGGTATTGACTATTTATCGAAGCACTCTCTTTGGTGTGAAGTATCTGGCTACGTGTGGCTCGTCACTTGGACAGAATAAAGGATATACCATAGAATAACATCCTTATATTTTGTTCATCTCTAGTTCTTATCTATATGTACCAAGATACAGCAGTCTTCCGACTATATATGTAATATATTTTTCTTCCGACAGGACATGGTACTGATGCCAAACAATATAATATAGCGTAGCAAATAAGTAACCAACACAAATAAAATTTATGTCAGATAAATAATCGAATCTTTTTTTTTAACCCAAACAAATTTGTCTTGAGTCGTTTATTGAAGAGATTGTGTAAAGATTCTTTTTTTTTTTTAAATTCAAATCAGGAATGATGAATTGTATTATTTGTTTTGTTTTTTTTAGTAAGCGGAGGATATTTAGTGTAGACATATATGATTGATGATAATAAGTACAGCTCATATTTAAGTATTTGCTAATGTACTAAGTACAAAGAGGTTTTATAAATTCGTCGTATTACACGTAGGATATTTTGAATGACTAAAATGATGGATTTTAAGCAGACACAAAATAAAAATAATAACTACAACATTGATTATATTCCTGAATGGTCTAACAATATGTTTTACTACTAGTAAAAATATAATTAAATGTATCATAGTGAATATTTACAATTATCAATTAGTTTTTTGCATGTAAATGATAGAGCAAAATAAATGACGTTTATAAAAATGATAACTACTCAGAAAAAAAAATGGACAGTGCTTAATTACTCAAGTTCGTTTCTCGTAGCTGAATGCTTCATACTTCAAATCCGCTAAAAAATTTTAAAACTAATTTTTTTTAACGGTTGAAGCTGAAAAATGAAAAAAAAAAAACGTATTTTTTTTGTTCATCTTTTGAACATCTCGAACGCGAAGCATTGAATGTGCTCTAATCTCGCTTAAAAATTTTTTACCAATTCAATCTCGTTTAATTTTATCTATAGAACGTGTACTGCACTGCATTATATAAAAAGTACACTATTATAAAGATAATATTATAATGAATCAATTAAATACTATTTGAAATATTCAGAATAAAAAATCAAATTTAGTTTTTAATTTCATTGGCTCCAGCTTCTCTCTTCATCTAGATTTTTTTGCGGAAACACAATATACAAAACACATCGAAGTAACCTAATTTTTCACACCTCAAGTGCGAAAGCTATTTTGCTTGCGCTAAATCATTTTTATACTTTTTTAACTGCACCAAGATAGATTTAATTGTATACCCGTATCAAGACAATTTCGACCTAGTATTAAGTTGACTTATTATTCTATTGAATTATAATAAAGTAATCTAGTACAAGAAGTCAGTTCTGTCAATTGTTTTATACGAAAGTTCGTAAATACGATAAATCTCGATAGACATAATTAATCAAACTAACGGTTTTTTTATCAGCTTTGTATTTTTCATCTCAAGAACCCTTATGAAACTCACTACTCAAATCCTGCTGGTTTATTTGTAATCAATAACAAACTTAAAACTGATAATTCACAAAAAATTTAGCTGCCATTTTTATTTTTAATGTTGTGATTTTTTTCATTTTTTGTCTCCATCAACTACTGGCGACAGCACTAGTGTGACAGTAGAATTGAAAAAAAAAAAGTGAGATCTAAGATAAACAGATGGGATATTAAAAAAAAAATTGAATAAAAAAGTATTAAACTGATAAGTAAAAAACAATAATTAAATAATTTAAACCTTGAATAAAAATTCATAATAAAAAAAAATAATAGCATAAAATAAAAATATATCGATTAAAAATAAAATAAAATATTTTTTTTCTTGCATTAGCTTTAGATTTATCAAAAATAAAATCTAATTGAATAATGATTTCAGTACATACCCAGCAGACACATTTGTTTTCATATTACCTGTGTTAGAACTACAAGTTTCAATGCTTGCTTAACTAGTCAAAACAAGCCAATTTTGATAGTTATGAATTTGTACATTCACTGATATCTGTCTTTCATTGTCTTTATTGACTGGCTTCAGAACTTCCAACTCTGTTTTAATCCTCCTCGGATTCTAAGGCTTACAGAACTAATGTTTTTATAAGAACACATAAGTCCTCATGCTCATCAAAGGGTCAATGCAAGCACAATACACTATTATTTACCCTACTGAGTACTGTTGACATTATCGACGTGGTAGTATTATTAAACGAAATGACGACTGTTGAAAGAACAAGGCGATTTTTTTAAAAAAACAATATATCAATAAATAACACATATACAGTTCCAGCTCGTAATATTTAAATCAATTAATAATGAATTTTAGAATTCTTATTTTAATAGTATCTTATACATCTTGTGAAATCGGTATTATACTCGATATCACTAGATGTATACAATAGTTTATGTAATGAATGTACGAAAAAAAACGCGGTTAAATGTCTAAAGCCAGCGTCATGCAGTCAAAGAGTTATGAAAATATTTTACTTTATTATTATTAAAAAAGATTTATACTTTATGGAATTAGATAATTTGTTTAATACCATTCACTTGTCGAAGCAACTCAATAAAAAAAAGTGTCAGCTTTGGTGTTAAGTCGTATCAATTAATAGAGATATGTAAAATTATAAAAATCCAGGTGACGTTACATCGATTTACACATACGTGTGATTAATTAATCAAATGCGTATGTGCAATCTAAAGATTTTGGTTATTGTTAATAATAAAGCAGCTAAATTCAAGGTGACGTCATAAAAAAGGATGGTGATAGATTCGTTAGTGTCTTGAATCATTGAGTAGAGATATGCTCCACCCATTTCACTAAAATTTAAGTCCGATTTTCGAAAATCGAGTTTTCATCAGATGTCGACGTTTTGAGGTCCTCGGAAGCTATTCTGATTATTTCCAGATGGATGTCTGTGTGTATGTGTGTGTGTTAAGTTTTTGGTCCGACGATATCTTTGGAACGAATCAACCGATTTGAACGTTCTTGGTGGCAATCGAATGGGTTCCCCAAGAATTAAAATTGATTAGATTTTAGAGTCGATCGGTCATGTAGTTTACAAGTTAGTAGAAAAATAAACTCAAAATGGAATGAGTTTTAAGTCTTGGTGAGCTTTATCGATTGCCACCAAAATGCTTGAATCGGTTCATTGTTCCAAAGATGTCATCGTACAAAAATTATTTTTTTCAGTGAAGGTATGTTTTCTCGACCTAACAGTTTTTTAAGCTCGAAGAGCTCAAAAATTTACAAGTAATAATGTTTTCGAGCTCAAGGAGCTCGAAAACAGCGGGAAATTTTGGGGCTGGTCCCAGGGTCAGGCGGTTTTCAGATTTTTTTACTATAAAATTTTCTGTGTGTACAATATAAATTTAATGTTATCATCAATATTATTTATTTCATATGATGTAATATTTGTCAAATTAAAAATTTTAGTTAGTCAGACAATGCACAAGAATGCAAAAGTCCATTTTACACAATAATAAAAATAACAAAATAAGTTAAGTTTCACGGTAGTTAAACAGAGAAAGCAAAAGAGTTGAAATTAGCAAAAACATAGAAAAGCTACAATATAACCCCAGGGTGCAATTTATCATGAGAGCAAAGAGGTAAAACTGGTGAGTAGAAACCAGTAGCTGTGTACTTTTATATATACATACATATTTTATATATATATGTTATGAATATTTATATTTAAAAAGAACTTTTTCATTATTGTTAACGGTTCTTGTTATATGTGTCCACGTTTTGAAAGAAATCGGCCACCATTAAAAAAAACTCTTTAAAGTAAGTCTTACAATAATTATATATATAGTTATACCATTTTTGTTATATGTTCGCTTTAAAAAAAAAGAAAAAAAAATCTTTCGTTACGAAAAGTATGCAAGTCCAAGTTATATGACTTTTATAATACCTTTTTCACAAAGTATAGAATATAAATAGTGATTCTACTTACAATGATTATAAACTTTTTTTATTCATTTTAGGCTAAATGTTTTATTATTACAGTTACTATATTTTGTAATCAGGGGTTTAATAACTTGTATCCCGGTCGTGCATAAACAAAAAGTAATTTTAATGAATACAAATTAGTAATACCCTTTATGATTTATAAATTTTACTTTACATAAAAAAAAAAAATATTCTAAATTGGATTTTGGAAATTTTTATAAAAAAAAAAAAAATAAAGGTAATAACGAAATTCATATCTACTGAAAATGGCTGGTCGTGAAATTGAATGTACGTAATGGCTTTTTTTATTGTTGTTCGATTGAGATCGATAAAAATTTAATGTGGGAATTTTCACAATATTTGGTCTGATGATCACCGTCGACACGCAGAAAAATATATGCTGTATGTATATATTTATATACATATATTGATATTAAGTGTTGATACACTGTTAGAAGTATTTATTTGAGCCAAATAAATATTTATTAATAGTTAATAAATGGTTTATTAAATGAGATTTATTTGGGCCAAATAAGCCATATCTTAATAGTTAATAAATGGCTTATTTGAATAGAAAGAAATGACACATGAAGTTAATTAAGTAAGGTTATGACAAATAATTTATAGGACTGTTTAATTTTATTTTTTAAAGAAAATAATACACACAATTAATGTTAATTGAAGATAAAAATTATTATACAAAAAATATAAAAAAAATGAAATATTATAATAAATTTTTACTAACAATCACACTTATTCCATTCAAAGTTATAACCTTAACTTCATGTGTCATTTCTTTTTATTCAAATAAGCCATTTATTAACTATTAAGAAATGGCTTATTTGGCTCAAATAAATCTCATTTAATAAATCATTTATTAACTATTAATAAATCTTATTTGGCTCAAATAAATACTTCTAACAGTGTACTTTCTAAAAGCCAAAAATTAATTTTTACAATTAAAAAATGAATAATTTATCGATTGAATAAATATATAAAACGATATAACGATAATTAGTATTGTGTTAAAAATTCTAGTAATTAAATCTCTTGCCGTAGTAGTTTGAGTTTTGTTTCGATGTAGGTATACAGCAAACTATTGGCAAGTTAATCAACCTGTCGAATTAATTAAATCTGCTGAACGGTAGCGTGTATATATTGTAAAGGACTTTGGTTCACCAGTATAGTTGTGTTGAGCATATTTTGCTAGAATAAATTGAATTTATAATGATAATAATTAACGAATTTATTACATTTCTAAATTAATTGTTTTGATAACGTAATTAATAACAATAAACCATTTCATTCATAAATATTCATCTTTACATTTCAATACCATTGATTCAGTCCGTATTTTATATTTATAAATATGCTTGTTGATTTAATCGTTTGCATATAATACACACTATTAATTTTACTTATTCAGGTAACAAATATGATGGAATTATTTTTTTTTTTTGTAAATATATATATATGAAGAAGTAGGGCTAAGAATTTAATAATAATAATAATAATAATAATAAAATCACAGGAGCAAATGAAAGAAAATTACAATTGTTAATAAAAAATTATTTCGTGCGTTTAAAAAATTTTTATTTATATACATAAAAAATAAAATTTATTTGTTGAATATCACTATTGATTACATTAGTTCAACAATTTAAGAAAACTACCGTTTAAATTAATAATAGTTACTTATTCGGTCGTAATTATTATTTTAGTACACATCGTAATTTTTTCATCAATATATTAAATGTTATTGAGTATATAACCCATATAAACTAGTATGCGATCATAATTCTTACGACAGACTTGGACACTAACGCAGTATATGATTACCTCAAATCAATTATTTAGCGAAATTAAGACAAGTTAACGACATTTCGTTCATCTATAAGGTAATCAACGGGTACATTGACTCTCCAGAAATACTTGAATGCTTTGAATTCGTCTGTCCCAACACGGGCCTAGGACATAGCCGGCTGCTAAAACTATAAAATCCTCCAAAAACTATGTCCGTTTTGGGCCTATCAACAGAATATCCAATTCAGTCAATGCTATCTGTTCGGATGTGAACTTCTTTGGCTGTCCCTACCCAGCATCCTTTCGAACGTCTGTCAAAAAGCTGGTACTAGACAACAACGACTGACCACGAACCCCACTACGTGCAATCTTTTTTGTCATCATTATTTATATATCTATATTACAATCCATCGTTTAAAGCGTATACCTGTATAATTATTTCGCCTGTTACTCTCCTTTCATTCTTTATGTTAATTGTTCATGTACATTGCCGATTGGCGTTAAATAAATAAATAATGATGATTATGATGAGTTCATATTTTGGCATAATCAAGAGATCATGATAAAAATGAGATTTGAAGATGCAATAGGCAAATGCCTTTTGATTCAGAATGACAAAACTCAGTAAGATGTTACTTATCACTAAATAATTACATACTTCAAACATGGAAACTCTTAAGTCTGAGTGTGTGCTTTGTAATAGCTAAATTATTTTTATTAAGAAAAAAAAGAATCATTAGACTTTTGAACCGTTTCTAATTTACTCAGTCATACAGTAATTTCTTCTTAACATATTTTTCATGTAAATTTTTTTTATTAAACACTATTAGTTAGCATGTTTTTAAAAAAAAAAATAGATAAATAAAATACAAAGTGAGAAAAAGCAGAAAAATATGTTAGATAGTAAAAAGTAAGATTATATTTTCCTGCATTATTTTATATAAATATGTATATATGTATGTGAAAATTTATACATATATATCTGCGTATATGCGCATGGAGTTAACGCGGGGGCGCGTATTTTCGTTTGCGACTTGCGCGCGCGCGTAACGTTGTCTAGACTTTACTTGAGAAATCCACGAGTGACACGCGCCGGAAACTCCAGTACTTCGTACCGCGATACTCAGTGAAGTGTCTTTATTTTTGTCGCGTCTTCACGCTTGGTTTTGTACCCTTTAAACCAAAAAAACAGTTAAAAAACAATAGTAAAAAAAAACATTGTGATGTGACACCCATCATTCACAATTTTTTATCAAATATGGAAACTTTTTTATTTTAAATTTTAAAATAAAACCAACCATATCGAAATTTATAAAAGTTATTTTACTTTTTAATTTTTGTTTAAATATCACTTTTACACCACTTTCGTTTTTTTTTCTTTTTTGAAAATTAGTTATTTATATATTTTGTTCCTCACATTAAATCGAAAGTATTACAACTAGAACTATGTCAATAAAACAAAACCTTGAATTGAATAATACTACACATAAAACAAAAAAGAATGTATATGACTTAATAATGAGCGTGTTGAATTTATTTATTGATTGTGACTACTGCAATACATGAATACAAAATTCAAGGTACTGTAAATAACAGACAGGTGAATATGACAGCATGTACTAAATAATGATCCATACAGAGTGGATCAATCGAGCTGAATGAACTTGTATATTCGGATTGATGTCATGTTTCAAGGGGACTCTATTCATTTCAGTATCAATCGTACTTGTCATCGTTCATTAACGGCTTTCTCTTCAATTCCTATATTCTCGCTGAATTTTTCCCTATCTATTTTTATCTTTTTGCTTTTAATAAAAAGAATTGTAACCAGTTAAAATGACCTTTAGCAATTGTCGTAACTTTGTTGTCACTGTGACACAACTGTTAACGAATTTATAAAATTAAATGACAATCACATTTGACATCTAAAGTCTTGTAAATATTGACATTCACTGAAATTCATTGTATTTTATTTTTATCAATGCTGAATATATATTATGTAATATTTTTAAAATCAATTATATCGAGTTTCTTAATTGCTTTCTAAAAATAGTTATTCTATACAATAAAATTAATAAAGGATTCAATTATCTCACTTGGTTTATCCTTTAGAATTCATTCGAGTATATACAGTAATAATAAATACATTAGTTGATCTAGCAAGTGACTCATTAAGAGTGTACACACTCTTATGTACATAGGCTCCTTTGTAAATATAGCAATCTCAGTGGTCAATGATTTACACTTCATATGCTCCAGTTTGTTGTCATAAGCCATTAAAATTTTATATACATATATACATGTATGTATGTATGTATATAATTCCGGGTAAGAAATATATAAATTATCAAAGATATTTTAGTTAAGGTAAAAGACTCATTACCCTCTCACTTTTCATTCGAGTGAAATTAAAGCACTCAATATAAATTGGTGAATAACTTCCATTTTAACAAGTACTATTACTTGATCAACACATGGCCCTATATTCCCTATATTCGCTCAAAGACAAGATCAATTGAACTATCATAAGTTTATTGATTTGGAGAATAATTTATAAAATATATTACTATTTATTAAAATATATATAAAATATATTACTATTTATTAAAATATATATTACTTTATTTAATTTTCACAAATTTAAAATATATATTTAATGACATAGAATTAAAACAATTATTAACGAATTTAACTGAACCTAAATTTAATTTAACGAACGAACTTTAAAGTAAAAAATGGCTGACTGAGGGCAATTTTGAAAGTAGTTACTTAACTTCAAAATTAATAAAAATTATAAAACGCATTAATCAGTTAAAGTCAGCGACTAATAATACTGATCGGGGTTAGGGTCTTTACCTTAATATTTAATTTTGTTATTAAAACATAAATTTTATTTTATTTTCACATACTTTATTTCAACATTAAAATTTTATTTTTAACTTTAAGAATTTTGTATTATTTTTATTATTATAATCATAGATTTTTTATTGTCAAAAAGTTTCATCCTCATGAAGATGACGCGCCGGCAGGAAGCACATTTATTTTTTGTCATTGCCAGTGCACATAACACTCACCAAAACAACCATTGTCGTTATTGTTGTTTTTCGTACTCTAACACCAAACGCGGCTGTAAAAATATCCTCTCTTAAAATAGAACCTGGCTCTTGACTTTTTTATTCTTATTTTTACCAATTTGTTATGCGAATTCTTTTTTCATTCTTCATTGGTTTACAATATTACACACCTCAAACGCGATGCGCTCGAGTGGATTCTTTTATTTTTTTATTCATCTCTTATCTCTAGGAAAAAAAAAAAAAATATAAAAAATTAAACTAAAGCACAATTACAAGCATGAGTATACAGCGAAAAGTTTGAAAGTGTACGGAAAAAAGACAAATAGTTTAACCTCAGGCGACGTATAATTTATACATTGGTTAAAATAGTCTCTGTAAAAGATATATCATCGAGAATAGAAAGCACGAATCGTATACGCTCTCTTTTTTTTCTTTCTTATTTCCGAACTATTCATCGTAATTCTTTTCTCAAGTGATTCTATAATATTTTATTTTTTTTAAAGATTTTTCTCGATCTCTCCTTTTTTTTCCCTTTGCTCGACTGAGTTCTTATTTATTGATGAAAGACACGCAATTCTATCATTTTTTTTCTTACTTCGATAATTTTCGACAGATTTTTTTTCACATTTTCTGCTGAGAAAATAATTTAATTGAATTTATTCAAAAATAAAAATTTATTATTTATTATAATACATAAACAAACAAGTACTTGATTATAAATTTAAAAATGTCTATATAACATATATTTAAGTACGGTAGTTAAATATGTCTGTAAAAATTAGTTGACTAAATTCCTTTTGATGTCAGGAAGATGTTTCGAGTTAATTTATTATAAATTACATCAAACGAAAAGTTCGTCAGTCGCGAACTTTAATTGATTTAACGTTTAATTATGAAATTGGAGCTTCATTATAAATGTTTAGTAGTTAAAACTTAAATTTAATAGTAATTTATAAATCGTAGTAATCCTAATAATAAATAGCCAAGTAATATTCATAGTTGACTTTGATAAATATTACATAAAGCGTGAAAGAGATATGAGTATAATCTATTTACTAATTTGAAGATTTAATAATTTATTTATATAATCTGGTAATTTATACACATACTAACACATAGAAAATAAGATTTACGTATTAGCTTATCACCCCATATCTGTATATAGTTTGTGTATTCCAATCAATAATTCGGCATATTACGCGCGGGTGAATCCCGAGCTGAAATACTTACAAATGGTTCAACCCGTTCAAGCAGAAAACGAGTCAACTGTTAACATGGAGTCTCTTGAGGAAATGCTTCGCAAGGTAATAATTTATTTTATTACATAAAATACAACGTTGATATTTCTCCAGATTTATTTACTTTTCTATTTTTTTTTTCTATTTTTATTCAAAATTATCTCTAATGATTCAAAAACATATTTTACTATAAAGAACGTTCTTTTAAAATTGAATTACCGAAATTCACTAGCAAATAGTGAATATCGACTAATGCAGAGTTCTAATCATACCCCTTTTTGGGGTAAGTGGTACGATTATCACTCTGAATTAGTGAATATTCACTAATTTTCACTAATTCAGTTTTAGAGAGTTTATTATTATCGATATTATTGAGAGAATAAGAAAAATTTAGTTCCAGCCATATCTTTATGATAGAATTAGTTAATGTTATTAAATTTGATTTCGTTGTAAAGGTCTTGACTTGAATTTGAGCCTTTTCATTGTTTTACCTTTTTTTTTCGCCAAGTATCAAGATAATGCAAGAAGTTTTATTAAATTTTAATGATAAAGATTTTAGAACAAGTTTCTGAGAGTTTATTTGTAAGGATTTAATAAACAATTAAATTTGAATTTTATTTAATAAATTTGGTAGTAATACTCGGATAGCCACGTAGTGACTGCAGGTCGTTCGTTATTATTATTATTATTATATTTTACAACGAAAAGAATTATAATCTATTATAATACATGTACGAAAGAAATAATTAAGAGAAATTATCAATGGATGAAACATAGAGCATTAATTAAGTTTTACAATTTAAAACGTTAGATATCAAATGTAATTACATGGATACTTTACTTAAATTTTTTACACTCAACTGTCTGCTGTACATAACATCCCATCATTCAAGAGCGGAGTTGGAGCACTCTCTAGAGACTATAATCATTCTAAGGGATTTTTTATTGTTACTGATCACATCGCATTTTCTGTATGATTTAAGGGAAAGTTTTTTCACAAATTACTTTATTACAATGTGAAAAAAAAGAATAATAATAATAAATAAACAAACAAACTGGGAAAAAATAATACCCATGAGAAAATATTTACTTTATCAATATTATGAATCATATAGATAATTATACTTTAATGTAAATATAAATGATAAATAGTATATTAGTTCAATTATCAAACTTCATATTGAACAAAAAATTAAAACAAAATGATACATTTTTTTTTTAATATAAATCCCGAAGTATTTATGTCATCTTAATACCCAACTAAACTGACAGTTGTGTTTGAAAAATTAAAAAATGGATTTATGAAAATAATATGTGCTAATAAAAAAAAATACGTTGAATTAATAAGAAGCGATTACTTTCTCAGTTAAATTAATTGAATTGGCCAAATAGCATACATACGACAATATTAAAGACATATAAGCCGGGTATATACTATTTTCCCGGGATATATATTTGTCGCGCGAGAAGTTGGCTGCCCGAGCCATAGGCGAGGGCTAACTTCACCCGCAGTTTAAAATCATGTTTCATCCTGTGTCACGTACCATATTTTTCATGATTACCAGTATTAGAACTGTAAATTTTAGTATCAGCAGCCAGTCAGAAACAAATTAACTAAAGACCAATGGTGTCATCAACTATTAGCGTAAACGTAAATTGTCATTTGCAATTTATAATTAAGCAGAAACCATAAGTACTTTTTATTATTTACACGAATTTTTTTAAAACTCAATCACAGTCAGAACTGTCATTTACGTAAATAAAATTAATGGTACGAAATTACTGTTAAACAAATGACAAGAATCAGAGTTTAAATTGAGAATGCCTTCAATTAATAGGCAGAAACATTATTTATTTTTTCCCACGGGACGAAACACATGTTTCTATCCGCTGACTGAAGGCATTCGCAATTTACGCATAATATTTGTTCACGACATTGGATTGAAATTAGCTTGTTTCGACTGACTGCATGTAGAGACACTGGGATTTTAAGTTACGATGCTGATATCAAGGAAAATACAATATACATGATTCAGGATAAAATATGATTTTCAACTTCGGGTAATGTCAGCCCTCGCCTTCGGCTTAAGCAGCGAACTTTACCTTCATCTGAAATCGTCTTGTTTTATCCCTGGCCACCCGATACACTATTACGTTGCTCAGCTATGAAAATTTGATTCTTTACTTATCAGTTTTATAGCTGAATAGTTTTAAAACCTTTGAAAAAAAAGAAAAAAAAAAAAAAAAAAAAAAAAAAATTGTCTGGATACAATACATTTTTTATTGCAAAAATTTTTATAAAAAATTCAAATAACTATCAAAAAAAGTGTCATGTTGATATTCGAAAAAATATAGAGTAACAACTTTCATGTTCTATGAATAAATTATACTTACAATACAATCTACATGACCATCTAATTTTCACCAGTCTAAAATAGATATAACAATATCATATATGTTTTTATTTTCAACACTTTGTTCTGGAACGATTTTTCAGTAATGGCCAATGAAATATATAAAAAACTATATCGTTTTCTAACATTCCTTTTTTTATACCTTTTTCTTTCATTGGTCCTATTTTCTTCACCCCACAAAAAACCGTATTTTTTTGTGGTTGAAATACGTATTATCGATCGCGGGAGAATTTTCCATATGTGTGTTTTCTGCAGATTCACAGACAAAAATTAATCCTTGTTCTAGAGGTGGAGTCGTAGCTTCTGCAGAGACAACCGCACCATGTGCACTAAAGTACCCTTTCTAACAGCCAACATATAGCTAACTGGGTCGGAGTTGTATCTGTGACTTTACTGCTGTCCTAATTGAGCCAATCTTAATGTTTTTTATGGAGCAAAGAAAGTACTGTGGATAATTATGTCTGTAATCTTACATTTTTTTTTTATTTGTACCTCAACTCCATAATATCAAAGAATCATCGTTTTGCCAAGTACAAGCTATTTAAATAACAAAGGATATTCTATACATTTTACATTTTAATTTTCGAATTATTCATTAAATTTATTCTTGAGATTATTGTTAAGCAAAAAAAATTTTCTTATGTAACAAAATTAACCGTATAATGTTTATTATTAAGATATTTTTTCACTTAGCTATAAAAAGTTATTAAATATTTTATTCACTTAAAACATCTCATGACAAATAATTTCTAGTATCTACTTGTTGTTATTGAATTTTATTTTGACGATTTCATTATCTCAAAAGTATCATGGTTTTAGAACCAACTGGTGAATGTATATACTTATTAAGAATTGTGAAAAACAATAAAACACAAAGAACACGTTAAAGTTTCGAACTAAAAGCCGTGAGCTTATTTCTTTATCTCTTGGTGAAGAGAGTATGCTATTCTTTTTTTTTTTTATAATGTGAATCCTCAAGCGTCTGTCATTACCAACCTCATTTTCCGCTAGAATGCATAGTTTTCTGTCTTTTATTATACTTTTCATTTCTTTTGTTGCATTTATAGCAAAAGTAATTTTAGTAAATCTCTAGACATCACATGTATATTATATATATATATTTGAAACAATGCAATAAGCTATGAAGAGCTTTATTTTTTAGTAGATATACGATATTTATAAGAGCTTGCAATTTCCGTACTTTACAGAATACAAAAGAAATAAAGTTTTACGTAGTTTGAAATATGATATTAACGTAAGAAAAAAATAATCTCATGAAACGAAATACATTTTTTTCAGTATAATTGAGTAAAAATTGAGCAACAACAATAACTGTTGATTATTTCACAAATTAGTTGATGTAATCGTTATGGGGTGATACCTTTAGATGGGAATTCACGGAAATTTGCTGTAGTCTGGCACTTGCATCATCTTGGTTGTATTTCTAACATCATCGTACTTCTCTTTTCCCACGGGAAAATCCTCCTAACCGCAAGAGTACGCTAGAGAACTACTCTTCCATTATAATTAATGTATGAGTCTCTAGGGATTGAAAGATTTAAGCTCAAGTCCTCACTATCTCTCTTTTTAGGCAAAGTAGAGTAACTCATCATATCAAACCATTTCTAATTTGACTTACTTCTAGTCTCGAAGGTAAGGGATAAGTAAATCACAAACTTTCGCACTTCTATACGAAGGGAAAAAATATTTAGTTTTAAAAATTTTTTTTTTTTCTCTTCAAACAATAGTATTTTCATGATACCAGCATCGCAATAATATACCATTAATTATAATTATTTCATTATATAAGAATTAGAAAATTTGGAAATTTGTATGAACAAATTTTTTTTAATTATTCAACTCATATTATTTTACAATACATATATTTTTATAATGGTGTGTAAGTAGACACTATACATCGACAGGTTCATAATTTAATTAGATGGATAATTGAATTTTTATTGATTGTGAAGGGGAATTTTATTACAGTTTTTACAGACGACATTTCAAAATCTATAATGAAAAAATTAAGTTTTCACTGTATCCTCTTTTTTTTTTTTTTTAATATGATTTTAATTAAACAAATTAACATTTTCAAAAAATTCCTCATTACTTAAAGTAGATATTTTATATTATAAATAATTGTAATATACTTTCAACAAAAATTATTTAAATAAATAATATTAAAAAAATATTATTTTCAAAATTTTCTGTTGTAATATATCATAATTTATATGATCGATTGAATTTCAATTTTTACTAAATTAAAGCTTTGGTAGTTTACTGATTTTTACAAAGCTCATCTAAATCCGTTCATTCGGGCGAGAGATGTATGGAACATATTGATTTAACTGCCTTAAATATCCACGGATATCATTTTGAATATACAGTCAAAAACACTGTCTAGGACTTCAAAAGCTTCACAACTACGGAAATCTCGATTTTCAATATCTGGTTTAGACTCAAAAACTTTCCTTTTTTTGAAAAATTTTAAACTTTAAATGAAAAATTATAAATATATAAGAATGGTTTTAAAAATTATAAGCCTCATATATAATGTTACAAAATGATGTCTGAGAAATCACTATCTATATAGTCATGATATTCAATAATTTCATGGTAAAATCTATCTGTCATTCAAATAAATCGTTACTTGAAACTGTGAAATGTAATATACACTGTCAAAAAATTGAGAGTTAATTTTAAATTCGAATTAACTCTGTCACTAGAAATTTGGGGGGAGGGATTAAATAAATAAAAAAATCATCAACTCCGGATTTAATTTGCGTTTATTCTACACATTTTTAACAGTGTAATGATGATGGTCTCGTATTTTTTAAGTATAAAATGTATAGTAATTTCTCAAGTAGTAATAATAATGTTTCATTCGAGCCGAGATGTGTTCCAGCTCGTTGCTATTCACATGTATCATGATTGACCCAGGGACCGCGTGAATTGCACTCAGAGTCCGTGTCGCGACACACCGTATTGAGCCACACCGTCCATCGTACGGTAATACACCATTTTATATAATAACAGTGATTAAAAAAAAGTGAAATAAGAATTTATATTTATAATAGAATTCGATGGCGGAATTAAGTAAGTAATAAAAGTAAAGGAAACATTAACAAAAAAAAAAAAAAAAATAATAAATAATGAATTTAAAAAATTATTGTATTATAAATTATCATAAATTTGTGTTGTTATTTTTTAAATAGTTAATTACCGTTGCACTTTATCGTGTAATTGTTGAGATTTGACTTCGGGTATCGTCGGTTTTGAATCCCACTCTGGATGTTTAAATATTTTCCCGCTTTTCACTGCGCATGCGCAGTTTATCAAGGTACGGTAGTGGGTGCAATTTCCGAGGTCCATTCTCTTACGGTGGGACCACAACACCAAGCCTTCGTCGCTTCATGAGCATTGCCACCGTTGCCTGTGCAGCACTGCTCCTGCTCCCGATTCCGCAATTCCGCATTCGACCACAAGTCACCAACCATTTCAGATGTGCTTTGGGTGAGTTCCGTTTATATAATTCTTTTATTTAATAAATAAGAATAGTAAATATTAATAAAAAAAAAATTAATTATAAATTTAATTTAATAAAATCTTTTTTTTTGTTTCAGAAATAAATTTTGACATAATAAATAAATTTAAAAAAAAATATCGCCATTTTGAATTGATAGCACGATCTGTTGGTCGGGAATTTGTACAACAGTACTATACATTGTTGAATCAAGCACCAGCTCAATAAAACAGGTAATAATTTAATTCATTTAATTAATTATCAATTTTTCAATTTGTCCTGTTTCAAATTTTGATTTTTTCTCTATTAGTTCAAATATAACTTTCTTCTTTTTTTAAACGAAATTCTCTCTTATACAAGTTGTTTTTCAAAAATAATCATATCACTGTTATTATTATTTAAACAAATAAATATTTATAATTAATTATTTAGGTTACTGGCGTCTTTTTTTTTTTTTTTTATTTACATTATATTTATTTTTTTTGTTTCAGAACACTAATGGAGAATTTCAAAATGGCGGTGCGTCGTCAACCTGTTCGTCAATTTACTCAGAAGAATAAGAAGAAGAAAAAAAAAAAATTTTGTTTGGTATTCTATCCTGTAAAGGCGAAGCTGGATTATCCCGCGTTCCGGACTCTGAACTGTGAATCAAAAGAAAAAAAAAATTTTTTTCTTTGGTATTCTCAGTAGAGTTTACCTACAGTTTCAACCCATGTAACACAAATATTACTACGGGTATCAGTCGAAGGCATTAGTCATCACACAAAATGTTCTAACCCCCTAGACTGATATACTCAAACCGTAGTAATATTTTTGGGTTGGATTATAATATAGGTCCAGCAATGTCCTAGAGATGAATTGCTGGACACGGAAGTGGGGTCACACCTGCGTAGCCAAACTGTCAAACAGTCCTCAGTAGAGACGCTGTTTTTCAGTGTCGCGACCTACGGATTAACCTCCCTTTTAATTAATTACCCCATATACATGGTACGCCAGTGGCACTCGATCTAACACCCGGAGGACTATCTCCCTATTTATGGCTAGTGAATGCAGCCATTTTCGCTACAATGTACAATCAAGTAGTCTCTCTAGACACGACACTCTAATACTATAGAAATTTAGCTATTATAGGTAGATTAGTTCCATTAAGTGTCATAAACATTATAGTTAATGGAACCATTCTATAGCAAAGAAGTAATGAGACTTTATATATATTTTATAAATAATACTGTAATATAAATATATTTAACAAGCAAAATATCAATATTGATTTATATAAAAAATTTTCAGCATAATAAAATAATTTTAAATCTTGAAGTATATCTTCGTTGAAATATTAAAACATAAATTATTTTTCATAAAGTATAGCGAGACTTTTTTTGCTCACTTTGGATTAAATCTCCTTTGGTTTTCTGGATTTACACAAAAACCTTATTTATCACTTTTTGATATAAACGTTTTCAACGTCAGTAACTCTTATTTTTAGCTAACGTCGTAGAACTTGAGTATATAGAGACACTCTCCAAACTGCGGCTTACTTTTCCTTGTAATATTGTTTTTTTTTCTTTTACTGGCATTTGTCCAAATAGCCGTAATATATATGTTGGCCAACAATAATTACTGGAAAAAAAAAAAATATATTTCAATGATGATTGTTTTATTTTGTTCTGAGTAAATGTTATGAATTTAAATATTAGTTTCATTCATCATAATTAAAATATTAATTTATCAGGCAATTTTAATATTGAAAATATATTTTGAAATTACATAAATACACATATATACTTATTTGATAAACAAATTTTTTTTTAATGTACAAATAAATTTCTGATAATAAAAAATAACTAAAAAAAAGAGGAAACAGGTTGACCCTGCGGGCAAGCCCTAAAACTTCCCGCTATTTTTGAGCTCTTGAGATCAATAACATTATTGCGAATGCATTTTCGAACTTGTCAAATTTAAAAACACTCTTCAAGCTCAAAAAATTTATGTATTTCTTTGAACTACGAAAATTAAAAAAAATCTCAAATAATTGATAACATGAAACTTTCAATTTTTATGTACGATTATTCTTGAGAAAATGCATAGATTTTGGCATAACTAAAATTAAGTAATCCTGATAAAGAGTGAAAGGAATTATGAATTAGATCATAACCTGAAAACATGAAATATTCGAAAACAGTTTAGAGAACAGTAATTTCTTTTAAGTTTTGTTGACGATAGATTTTCAACTAAATAACAAACCGATCACAACAAATAATCCAGTAATGAAATGAGACTGTAAAAGTAAGGACATGGTATAATTAATCAAACATTTAGTATATCATATTATGAGGTATCAAAGAAAATTGTTATTTTTAAAATTTTTCGGTATCGATATCTTAACGAATAAACCGATTTTGATGTTCGAAATAGCTCTTGACAAGTTTGATTGAGTTCTACAGCTGATATATTTTTGAAATTGATAGGTTTAGTCGTCTTGATATTCGAAAGAACTCGTTTTTTAACATTTGTTTCGCCAACGATATTTTTCAAACGAATCAACCGATTGAGATGGTTGTTGCAGCAATCGACGCGTTTTATCAAGTTCTAGAACTGATTAGATCCTAAAATCGATAAATTTAATAAGTGGGATGTATTTATCATTGTCATTGGCAATTTATTTGAATAAATAGAGTATAATTTATTTTACAAAAATAACATGCTTTTATTTTGTTGTTATACTTAGTAATTGCATGTATGTTGACCCAGGTCAAAAAAAAATCTTAAATTTGACTTGATTTAACTTAATTTTCTTTGAAGTCGTCGATTTGCCGACAACTGTATTCCACATTTTAACTTTTTTTAACTTTTTTGACTTAGATTAGACTTTTTTTGACTTGAATTGTTTAGTTTCCTTTAATTTAACTTTTTTTGGCTTAAATTATTTCATTGACTTAAATTTGACTTATTTTGTCTTAAAAAAAACAATTTGTTATCGATTCGAAATCTAGTTCTATATTTGACTTAATTTTAACTTAAAAATTAAGTCAAATCGAATGTGGTTTTTATACTTATTTATTAATTAAACTAATCTAAAATTAAAACTCAATTTTAATTATAGCAAATTTTTTAAAAATTATTTCTGATTAAATTAAAATTACTATAAAAAAAATTTTTATTGCAATGATTTTTTTTTATTCTGTTCCTGAAGAATTTTTATAAGCTCTTGTTTACAATATCATTCATTATCATATTGATTAACCAATTCTGCAATAAACGTTTTATTACCTGTATTAATATAAAAACATACCGGTAGTAAATTTTCGACAGGAATCGCAAATTCATTTTCAGTTACAATGAATTCATATAAGTGTGATAGTTGGAGAAGTCTGACAGGCTCTTTGAAAGGTTTTGTTTGCAGAAGAGTTATTATTGCAAAATGATGGCCAAGGCACTTACAATTACTAATTTTTTGACAATCGCATATTTTATCAATAATTTTTATAAAAGAATGAAGAAGACCAAAACGTTTTTTATTCAAGTATTTAAATGCTACATAAGAAGAATTATTTTTTAATGTTTCTTTATAAATTTTTGATATAAACAATATACCATTTAATAATACTCGAAAATATTCTAAACCATAAACACCTCGAATAATTATTACTATCATTAATTATATGTTACTAATTGTAAGTATTTTTTAAAATTGCGTTGTAACTGTCTAATTTTGTTTTATTCTGACTTTAATGTAACTTTTTTTAACTTAAATCTAAGTAAAATGTATTAAAATCGACGCAATTCTGACTTGAATGTGACTTTTTTTAACTTAAATCTAAGTAAAATGTGTTTAAATCGACGCAATTCTGACTTGAATGTGACTTTTTTTGTCTTAAATCTAAAAGAAATAGAGTCAAACTGAACCAGTTTTGACTTAAACGTGACTTATTTTGTCTTAAATCGATCCTAACTAAGCCAGAAAAAGTCAAATCTAAGTCAAGTGTTATGGAAATTTTACACTGACTAAAAAAATTAACGTAGGTGAAATTTGAAGGATTTTGACTTAAATTTTAAGTCATAATTAAGATTTTTTTTCGACCCGGGGAGCTAATGAATGTACCTGGCCCATTTTTTTCTGTTTTCTATTAATGATAATTTTTTTTGAATTTATTGCTTTTATTTTATTTTTTACTCTCTAAATATGAATTAGTGAAACAAGTGAATATTCACTAATTCAAAGTTCCAATCGAACCACTTTTTGGAATTAGTGGTTTGATTTGCACTCTGAATTAGTAAATATTTACTTATTTTCCCTTATTCATATTTAGAGAGTACGATTATTTTACTAAAGATTTTATTTTAGCATAATTAATTGCGATGCAGCTAGTAAAGATTTCTCAAACAAAATTTAACCTGCTGTTTTGTGAAAATTACAATGCACATTGTAAATTCTGTTCGATGTAATTGAAAAATTTCTATGTTATCAGTAATTTTTAACATTATCCCATACTGTCTCCATGCTACTATTATTATAGCAATTGTTCTATAAATTGTTATGTTAAAAAAAAACCGTTAAATTCTCGGAGTGTATAAACATGTACCAAGTATTTAGCAAAATTGATTTCATACGCAGATGACTCATAATCATATTAGAAGGCAATTTGACCATTTACAATTCAAACCATGATTGCCGGAGAAAGAGAAAAGAGAAGCAAAGCCATTTAATAACTAATTAACTTGAATTCCATTACCCTAGCCCTTTCCTTAATAATTATTTTCCGTTAATTACCCAAATATAAACCGGTTAAATTTAGTATTCAAAACAACATTTAGCGCTAAGTTAACTATACCATTTCTAATTATTATATTTTAAATTAAAAATTATTTTTCACGTTCTATTTATAGTTCGCACAAAAAAAATTTTAATTAATGAAACAATTTATAATTTTGTTACAGCTTTCGGAGCTTGAACAACGAGTTCTTGATGCTGAGGGAAGAGCAGATGAAGCCGAAGATAAAGTAAGATATTTTTTTTGTTTATCTAAAATTTTTTCAACCTCATAATTAAAAAATATGAATGTAAATTTATAAACCTTCAGGCCATTGCATGTGTAGTCACAGTAACAATATTTTTATTAATTAATACAACTATGTTAATGGAAGCAATTTTTTTCCACTCGTTTTATATGCATTTACTATTTATTAAACCATGCAAACATTTTAGTTTTATTAATTCATTTGTATGAATGTTAAATTCATTTTCGATACGATATTTACATTGTTTACTTTGTACACAAGAGTTATATACATTGTGGGCACTAATAAAGTTTTTCGTTTGCAAACATATGTTTTTAAATTCAGCTTTTTTTTTCCATATTAATTATAAGCTGAACTTTAAATTTACTTATTGGTCCCCATGTAAAAACAACGCGTTCTAAAAATGATCTAAAAAGGTGATTACCATGAACTTCCCAATTTGAGACAATTTTTAACTTTGAGTTGATCATTATTGGAACTTTGAAAACATTCAAGAGAAAAAAAATTCTCAACCGAGTACTTATCAGGCATGTGTTTCTTAATTTTTTAAGCAAAGATAATTGGATTTGAAAATTTTGCTAGTTTGAATAATATTAAAAAAAAATTTTGGACAGCGGTTGACCCTACGGGTCAGCCCCAAAATTTGTCGGTGTTTTCAAGCTCCGTAAGCTCGAAAACGATGTTATTGTGATTAAATTTTTCAAGCTCGAAAATACTCTTGAATGCGACTGTTTTTTTCTAACTCTTCGAGCTCAAAAAAAGTTATGTATTGCATTTAACTACAGAAACTAAAAAAATCTCAAATAGTTGATAACATATGAAGCTTTCAGTTTTTATATACGCTTATTCTTGAAGTAAACGCATATATTTCAGTAGAACTAAATGTAAGTAATCAGGATAAAGAGTGAAAAGAGTTTTGAATTAGATTATAACTTCGAAATATAAAACATCTGACAAAAAGTTTAGAGAACAGTAATTTCTTTAATGGTTTATTGACGATAGATTCACAACTAACGAACCGATAGCAAAAAAAAAAAAAAAATATACAGCGATTAAAAGAGATCATGAATATTAGTATATCATATGAGGAGATATCGAAGAAAAATTGTTATTTTTTAAAAATTTCGGTATCGAAACCGCTTTTGATGTTCGATACAGCTATTAACGGGTTTTTATCGAGTTCTATATAGAGCTGATATGATTTGGAAATAGATGGGCTTATTCGTTTTAAAGATATTCGGAAGAAATTGATTTTTAACATTTCTTTCGCCAACGATATCGGTCGAGCAAATAAACTGATTGCGATGGTTGTTGTAGAAATCGACGCGTTTTATTGATTTCAAGTGCTGATTCGATTTTTGAATGAATTGATCCAATCGTTTTTGAGAAATTTCAAATAAACTACGAAAAAATTTTTTTTTTTTTTTTTTTTTTTTTTTTTTTCGTATTTTTTAATCATTTTAGGGTTTATGCGATCGAACGATCTGAAATTTACAAAAAAGTTGATGGCCAACAAACTGTTTTGATTACCGTAAGAACCATTCAAATCGGTAAATTAATTAAAAAGTGATAGAGAGTTTACACACACCCACATGGGCATCGCTCTGAAAATAGTCAGAATATAGCTTCCTAGAACCTAAAAACGTTAATATCTGATGAAAACTTGATCTTCGAAAATCGGGGTGAATACAGTCTTCCCGAATTTCTTGCAAATCTTTTATTATACACTATTTGTACTGTCATTAATTGTTCTTAATGCCCAAATAATATTCTTATCATGGCAATGTGGACGGTAAAAAAGTTGTAAACAGTATATTTTTTCCGTACTTTAGTACATAATTTTTTATGACAAAGGTTTTAGATTTAATTAATACTTTTTCAAGTTTTATAAAATAAAAGGCCAACGATTAAATATAAAATTAATTTATTGATTAATTGGAAAATCAAAACCACATAAAATAGCGCATAGATGAATTAAAAAATTTCCTCTTTTAAGTTTCTTCTCTTTTTTTTATCTCGTTAGTTAGAGTTTCATACAGTTCAAGCTAACTATCCAATATTGAATATTGTTAAATGAACATTTCCATTCATAAACTCTAACAAATTAAACATTCTTTCAACATTATATATTTACGCGGTACTCGACGCGAGCGATCATTTAATAATGCATGCACGAACTCAAAGGCGAGAGAATTATGAAATCCAAAATGAGAAGATATCATCACAAATTAGAATTCTAAAAATATAATCAAGAGTTCATAAATTGAAACCCAGAATTTAATTAGACACACACACACGCTTCGACGCCATTGTGATGATTTTAAAGACACACTGATAGAAGGATTTCTTAGCATTTAAAAAGATTTCTTAGTATTTAAGAAATCATATCTTAAACATCATTTTTTTGTATTTAACAAATATTTCTTACTATTTAAGAAATGATTTCTTAAATACTAAAAAAACCTTTTTGAATTCTAAAAGAAATCCTTATATCAGTGCACTAACATTCCATTTTTTATACCTTTTTCTTTCATTGGTCCTGTTTTCTTCACCCCACAAAAAACCGTATTTTTTTGTGGTTGAAATACGTATTATCGATCGCGGGAGAATTTTCCATATGTGTGTTTTCTGCAGATTCACAGACAAAAATTAATCCTTGTTCTAGAGGTGGAGTCGTAGCTTCTGCAGAGACAACCGCACCACGTGCACTAAAGTTTTTATGCGTGTGTTTTGTTTAGGTTTATTATAATAAGTTTCTTATAATAAAAATATATAATTTAATAAGTATGTGCCACGACGATTTATCATTTAAACTATTGACTAAATACTGATAAGACGCAATAAGTGTTGTAAGATATTAATATATAATTTCAAATGAAATTTAAATGCGCGCGTATTTATGGATCTCAAGTTCACTAATTAATTAAGAGGTGGAGGCACCTGAGTCCACTGAGGACATAACAACTTGGCTATCAGGGAATTTGAATTCTAGTTCGGGTAGTAAATTTAAATAATAACAGTGATTAAAAACAATCAAACAAGATGGCTGCAGATTTTAAGTACCATTTAATTGAATGCTTGAAGAATCATAAAATGGCGGTAAGATGATATCTTATTTATTTCCTTTGTTCTTCTTTTTTTTTTTTTTAACATTTATTTTTTTTTTATCGGTTGCGTCTATTAAAATTCATAAAATTTTATTCTGTAATCAGCCGACACTTGAAAAGATTTTTATTTTTAAATAAATGAAATATTTAAATATTAATATGCAAATTTATTAACAATTTTTTTTTTTCAAATGCCATTTGTTAACAAAAACTTGAAAATTAGCAAGCGTCTGATTATTTTTAGTTTCGTAATTATATTTTAATTTCCATGTATTCATTTATTCTTTTCTGTTTCAGCATCAGCATCAGCATCACATGACTGTTTGTGAAAGCAACGCAAGTGTTGATTTGCAAATGTATGATAGAAATAATAAAAAGTGTTTCTCGGGAATAATATCTGAACAAGATGCAATGGCTCAACTCGAAGCAGCTCTCGGTGCATCAAGTAATGAAGTTGAAAACAACGTAAGTATAATTGTTGTTAGAAATTTATTTGGTATAAATTATATGGTCTATTAAGAGTACTTATTTTATTTCTTTTATATTTTATGGTACAGCCAGCAAGACCAGATGATCCACAGAAGTTGCAAGAACTTGAACCGATTCGCAGCCAAAGAAATGAATATCAAGAGCAAGGAAAAATATTTACTAATGGACATGTCCCGCTGGCCAATGAGAAGAATAAAACTATCGATAAAGCCGGTTATGATTCTGTAAAGGCGAAGCTGGATGATCCCGCGTTCCGGACTCTGAACTGTGAATCAAAAGAAAAAAAAAATTTTTTTCTTTGGTATTCTCAGTAGAGTTTACCTACAGTTTCAACCCATGTAACACAAATATTACTACGGGTATCAGTCGAAGGCATTAGTCATCATACAAAATGTTCTAACCCCCTAGACTGATATACTCAAACCGTAGTAATATTTTTGGGTTGGATTATAATATAGGTCCAGCAATGTCCTAGAGATGAATTGCTGGACACGGAAGTGGGGTCACACCTGCGTAGCCAAACTGTCAAACAGTCCTCAGTAGAGACGCTGTTTTTCAGTGAACTATTCATACTTTATGAAATATTTGTATCCGAATAATACAATTTATCAAACATTTTCAGTAAGTCCATTAGTTTTCGACTTTCCAGGCCAATGAAATTGTTCAAATAAACTATAAATTGACACTCTTTTCGGTCTTATCACTTGCTATTTATCACTCACTGATATAAGATATACGAATGCACCGTCGGTATAAAAGATACCAAAGCTCATGTAGAATGAAAGCACACACTATTTTTTGTTATCGACTTTGTCGACGACCAGCAAAACTACCCTCTAAAAAACTCCACTCATATCTCGTAGCAATTAACTTTAAATAAAAAAATATAACGGACGCATGTATATCGTTTGCCATATTGAACACTAGTTGGAACATAATTTAAAAAACAAATAATTTATACTCTTGATATAATTCAAAATTGTTATATCAATATAACTATGAAAAACAAATTATCTAATGTTTGCTCTACTTTAAAAAATGTTTGGAAAATCCAAAAGTGCACGCCTCACAACGCTTATTCAAAAATACAAAATAATTTATTATTTAAGTATCCTACCGAAGGAATTAGAATTAAGTAGGGTCGATAGCAATTTTTGTCCAAGCTTTTCGCTCAAACAAAACCTCTAAACGCAAAAAGAAAAACGAGGCCTCGATGCATTACTCTATAATCTAGCAACCTACGTTTTCATTTTTCAAAAATTTTCTTTTGTTTAAGAGAAAAACGTGGACAAAGTTTTCATTCACTGCGCAAGTACAACAGAGATAGTACCGTTCGTCAACTTGAGCGTGACAGAGAAAAAAGTTCAGACCCCTCTTAAATAAATAAATAAATAATTTCTATTGGTTTTATTATTTTTTTTATTTTTTATTATTACTTTTAGTTACTTGAATTTTAGGGTTCAATCTTTCGCGATATTGGCGTCCGATGAGAAACATACAGCGCATGCGTGTACATATTTATCAGCCTGGCTAACAGCGCTCCAACACGGCCAAAGGCTGAACATCGTATAACCATAGAAATATACTTACCTATATTGACCAGTATTTTTCAATATTTTTCATTAATTATAATTAAACGACACCGAATTAAACCGTCATTTCAAATAGCAAATCATCCGGTGTAATTCTGAAGCTAATAAAAAAGGAATGGTCCTGATACGTTAAGCTTTTCGGGCGTAATCGTGGCACATCCACACGTACAGACATCCGGACTTCCACGAACAATTTTTTTAAATCAGATTTTTTTAATATTAAACAAAATGTATGTGTTTTAAACACATCGAATATGATAATAAAAACATTTCTCTTGATAATAGTGTACTTGTATTACCTTACGAATACAAAATAAATTTAACAGAGGCAATTGAAGTCTGTGAAATTGCTTGACTTTAACATGTTGAGAGTAATGCTTCGCGTTATGAGGCATGCAAAATTAAAGTCATTATTGAATTTTTCATATTAACTTATTCTTATCAACCTCTTTATTATTTGAAGTAAAAGTCCATATTATTTTTTTCTTTTAATTAAAATGTGAAATTATACATTGTAGTTTTAATCTCATAAATGATATTCATTCGTCAAAACTAATATTTAACATTTAAAGAAGCGACTTGGAAAGTATTTCAAAATTTAAATAAAAAAATGAAGAAGAAAAATTGATATTTCTATGGCTTAAGTCATTGCACACCTCGAACGCGAAGTGGAGTAGGGCTCTATTGGCGAAATATCAAAGTCACCTGATTTTCTTACATTGAATGCTCATTATTTTCAATATCACATTAACAGGTATCTCCAGAACGACGACGAAATGCCCTAATTTTCTTTTTTTTTTCATTGTCTTCAGAATTATGCAGAAATGGTTCCTTTCGAAAATCACTTCTGTAGTCTTTTTCGTTTTTTTTTTTTTTATAATAAATAATTACTGATAAAATTGGCAGTTTGAAAGGTAAACAAACACTATGCAGCCTTTTTTCATTGACTGTTGTTGCTATATACCACCGAACAGCAGCACCGGCATGACAACTTTAATGAAAGAAATACGACTGATTCAAAATTTTGTTTTCTTTTCTAAATTTTGTTTCTTTATAGATTTGTTCAAGTATTGTTGTGTACTTAATTTAGATCTTATTGATTTTTTTTATTTTATTCATTATTTGATACTTTTTGTTTCGGTTAAGTAAAGAATTGTTGGTATCGTAAACCGTCAAGTCAAGAAATATTCCATGTTAATTGGGCAGATATAATATTGTTTTAGATTCAAAAAGAATACTCCTTTCGATAATTCCTAGAAATAAATTAATTGTTTAGATTATAACACGACCGTTTGAGGTGTGCACTTTTGGATTTTCCAATTTTTTTTGTATAAATAGATTGGTGTGCATAATAATAGATATTTTTTAGAATCTGAACATGATTTCTGAAGAAATGTAAAAACGACAATACGTAATCGACTATGAAGCTATATAAAGTTTCAAATTAAAAAATTGTAAAAACAAAAATAAATGAAAGTATTAAAATTAAAACAATGATATAATATAAATTATAAAAATATTAACGTAGAATATCACTATCGCGCATGCTAAAAGTCATAGCACATTGATTTTTGCAGCGTGCTATGTGCCAAGATGGCAGAACGCTTCCCCGGCATTGCTATTATCTTATGAATTCTTATCACGTGGATTTTAAGTACTTAAAAAATACGTTAGGAATAATTCGAAAATCAATTTTGTTAACTATATATTCATTTGTGCACGTGATTTTTTTATTATTTAAATTTATTTTTCAAATATATGTTTATGACTATGGTGTGTTCTTCAATGATGCACTCTATCAGATGACACTGATGAAAGGTAATTTTTAAATTAAAAAAAATAATAAACTTTCGCACACATATTGAAAAGAAATTCATTTTTGTATTAATTATTTAAATTTAATTAATCAGTAATATAACTTTTGTTATGAATCATATTGTGACACGTAATATCAAGAGTTTTGTTGTGAGTGGTTATCAACTACAATCATCGGTCTGAGTCTTTATCAAAATACTGTGAAAATATATGATAACAAAGGAAGAAAATAAAATATTTGTTTTAATTTTCAGTTTACTTTTTTATTTGTATGATAATAGAAAGAGAAAATCATTTTAAATATGGTAGACAATTGAAGTTATCTCTTAATCATGTGAGAAAAAATATTTATCCTTAAACGGAGATTAAATATATGTGATTTTTATAACTCATTTTATAAAGCAAATAACGTATTTATTTAATCAATCATAATTCAATTAAAATCTATAAATACCGAAATAAAATTATAAAAATTTAAAAAGTTCTTGATGTAAAAAGTACACATAAATTATTAAGTAGACTTAATGTTATTTAAAAAAAAAAAAAAACTATAGTAGTATCAATTTCTTTTATTAAATTTATTTGTTATTATATTAAAGGTAATAGTTGCAGTTCAATGTTTTTTTCCTTACAGTAGTATTGTATTGACCACTTCGTTTTTATGTCCTATCGCATAGATCGAAGAGTGCAGACATTAAATATTTGATAGGCTCATTTCTATTTTCATCTTACGTTTTAATATGTCATTTTTTTACTCTAATACTTAAAATAATCCTTCTGTGTGAAGAAAAATTGTTTAAAAAATGTAGAACATTAAGATGAATTGCTCTTTTCAATTTTTAAAAATCCAAAAACTACAATAATTATTATGTCAGTTTCATTAGGCACGTATCTAAATTCTTATATAAATTATTTTTAAATTTATTCCCAACATAGTAAAAAATATTGTGTTAAATTCAATATAATTTGTGTGTTAGAAACGATCCACACAATATTTGAGGTTTTTTTTTAACACAGACTAATTAACATATTTGTTGCCAATTTTAATACAAAATTTGTGTTAAAATTTAAACATAAAACTCGAGGAATACGAGAAGTAAATTCAACACACATAAAAAATGTTAACTTTTACATTTTATTTTTGTACTAAGAACATTTATTAAATATAGTTTATATTTCCATTGAGGTTATCAAAAGTGACAACAATTATTATTTAAAATTCAACTATTTTTTTATAGTGAACAATTTTTTTATGAGGGTCAAGACTAAAAAAAAATTCCGTAATATTTCATACCAGCTGCAACTGGTAAAGAAACTAATTTCTCTTAAAAAAACAAAAACATATTTTTAATTAGCGAAAAAATAATTTTTACATTATATAAAATAATTCGACATTATTACTGAATTTTTGTTGTTAGTATGATAAACGTTTCAGCTTTTAGTAAATGGTAAATGTGATATATTAATAATAAAAATTTTTAAGTTGGAATCACATTTAAAAAATGCCGATTTCACTTTCATTATTGTTATAATTTTTCCTTGACTATCGATTGATTTTTCAACATGAATTTACAGTTGATTTTAAACTAACAATAAATATTGATAATCTGAATTTTTGAACCAGGTAACACTTTTAAAGTGTTAAGTAGTAGATCGATTTAAAATTTTAAAGCAACACAGTGAAACACGTTGATGTAACACGGGCCGTTATTATACATATGCACAATATTTTTTACTGTTCGTATACAAATTTTTTTTTTTCATTTATAAAAAAAATGTAATTGACAAATTTCAAATTATTCGTAGCTTTTTTTTTAACTATGATTTTAACTTTTCAAAGCTTAGCTAAAAGTCAAAACATGGAGGCAATAAAACTAAATCCATCGTTATTTTTGTTATTAAACTTAAAAAAAAATTGAACTCAAAGTTAAACACTGTCTTAAATGTTAAAATTCTTTTTGCGGAGCATTTTGTTAAAATTTTTTTTTTATATGAAAGCACTTCAAGTCTTTTATTTGATTTTTTTTTTAATCCTTAAAATAATAAAAAAAGGTATGTTTTGAAAAGACAAGTATTAATTTGTAAAGTTTCGCGTTATTTAAAAGTTTAAAAGCTTCATTGATAAGTTAAAAAGAATCTCATGTCTCTCGCAATTCAAAACTCCGGTTTAATTTCATTTTTATTATTAATCATAATCACATAGCTTATAAGACGAAACAATATTTGATAAACATGTGATGAAATTATAATTTTAACCTGAGATTTATTATACTATCTTTTAAAATATAAGAGCAATTATATCGTTACTCAGCAAGATTCATTAATAAATATACATAATTTTTATGGGATTGTAAAAAAAGCTCTAATCTCACGAAAGAAATCACACGTAAAACTGAATGTCAGTTCAGAATGTTAGTATCGAATACAATTTCTTCATAATAAACTATTATTACATTTAGAATTTATTTTCTTCGGGTATACTTAATATTCTATAAAGAAAAAAAATTTTATAATATTTCGTTAAATTAAATTTTATAAATTTTTTTATTAGATTTATTTCCGCAGAGAAAAAAGATTTTCTTCAATCCATTAGCCTTTCAATTGCAAGAGATTATTGATTCTATTTAATTCTTTATGTTATCTTTTTCTGGTCTTATCTTCATCATATTGATCACAAAATAAACCAAAGAAAAAAAATATATATACTACAATTTTAAAATGTAATCAATTATAATTACAGAGATTAGAAAAATAATTTTTGTTGATAAATGAAATCTTTATTTATTATACATTAGAATCATGATAGTAATTCAAAAACCTCTTTCATTTTGTTTGTCAACCCACCGAGCACCTTTCTTTACCCCCATATAGTATATACGCGACGATAAGTTGCGTTGGCCACGAGCCAACATGAGTCATCGACTCCGAGAAACCCTCGCAGCTCACATCAGTTTGATGTTGGACGTAGTGCCGACGAATACATAGCGTTTAGACAACTTGACTAGACCGGCTACTCACATCACAACTCACATATGTTTTTTCGTCGCTTCATTTCTCTCCCTTGCATTACATTATTAGTATAGAGTTTTTAGTTTGTCGTAGTCTTTACTTTATCTTCTTGGCACAGAATTACCAAGTCGTTGATTCAACACACAAATCAAGTTCAACTATCACGCTTTTCAATGTGTCTGACGTTTTAAGAAAAAAAAATGAAATGGAAATAAAATAAATAAGCTCTGCAGGGGATAATTTAATAACTTTTTCCTTCAAATTTATATCAACTTCATTTTTTAAATTTATTTTTACGGAGTGAACACTTAAAACAAGCAACATGAATACTTTTAATTCTTTTGGTAAGATCTTTATTGTTATTCATTTTATATATTTTTACATGAGTTATATTTTACGTGTTTTTTATATTAGTTGAAATTTTACTGAAGTAGCTGTTTTTTTTAATCATCAAAAAATTTCTTTTATAGTGTATGTTATAGTAAAAAAGATTTTTTTAAAATTTATTTACTATTTTTACGGATATTTTATGGTATATTTATATGCAATTATAATTATAAACATAACATGTGTACAATTGTATGTATGAAACATGCAACAAGACAGTAAACGATATTGATTTTTGACAGCTGCTGCACATATTCACCAAAGACTCCGAGGGGTGCCAACCGAGACATGGTTGGATGTCATCCTCCTCCACATTAATATTATTCTTTTTTAAATTACTTTTATTTTTAAAACACTTATTTTACTATTTATTCATTGATATCTAAAAAAATAAATTTTTTTTTTTGTCAATTTGATATTTTTATGTTTTCTGTTTATATATACTTTCAGTATATGTGCAGATTTTTTCTGTAAGCTAAAATTTAGTTGAAAGAAACGATTAAATTTTATGCTCGATATTTTCCCATTATTATTTTATGATACTGAAATAAGTCGACGTCTAATAGTTTTTGGATTTTCTTTAAAACAATAAATTAAAAAAAAAAATAACACTTGCAAAAATTGCATCTATAGTTTTTTAAATTCTCTACTTATGAGTATTTTTATATTTTATATTTTTGTCATTGATTTGTTGAAAAAAAAAACTCCGAAAATTGTTAAATGTCTGTTTACTTCATGATCATATTATTTTTACTATTTTTATTATAATTATAATTTCAAATTTTAAATCATTCATCTTCAATATTAAAAATAAAAATTTACTAATGGATATCAAAAGTAAATTTAATTACTTAACTTTATATTGATAACGTTTTTTTTTTAACTTTGCGTGTAATTGATATTTATATTTTATTATGCTTATTAATCTTGAAGATCTTATAAATAAAAAAAAAATAATTACTATAGAAAAAGTTGAATTTATACACCATCGATGAGTCAGTGTACAAAAATAATAACAATTTTGTCTTTTACTATTTTCAGGTACGGATGATGGAGGAACGGTTGGTAAAGGGTGAATACAGCCTGAGCACATCTGGAGTAGGTTCCCCATCACACTCATTGGCGTCTACCTCGGGTACTCAGAATGACAAAATTGAAGAAGTTCATTGCGCTTGTATTTCAAAACTAGAAACACAAGTTGAAGAGCAGGTAAATTATTTTATAATTTAATTATTACTGACCATAATATTAATACCAAATATTTTATTTGCAGAGACAATTAAGACTTCAAGACGCGAAGCAAGTTGAAGCAAAAGCTGCTCGAATAAAGGAGTGGGTTACTAATAAATTACGAGAATTAGAACAACAAAATCAACACTTACGTGAGCAAAACAACAAGTGTAATCAACAACTAGAACTTTTACGAAACCACATTACCAACATTGGCCTAAGACCTCTGGTAAAAAATTAAACAAAAGACTTTTTTTTTATTTTAAATCAAACGTTACATCAAATTGACTTCAAGTAACGAAAAAAAAAACTTTTTAATTTATAGGCGCCTGCTACAAGAGCATCTTTATCTTTAGAAGTTGATCAATCTTTACGCAGACGCTCAGAAAGTTTAGAAACAACACCACAAGTAATTTCTGAAAACGTTAATCAAACAACTACGGGGGATTTCCCGCAGATAGGAATTCGCCATAGGCGACATCTATCCGCTTGTGGAACTATTCATCAGGGAATCACAACATCAAATATGGATTCAAGGTTATTAATTTTTTTTTTTTTTTATTAAAAATTATAACAATTTCTTTTTATACACGTTTTTTTTTTTTACTTTGAATAATTTTTTAACATAAACAGTACGATTCTCCGTGGGAGGCCTCACGACGTGATAGTGGCTTCCGCTTTTTAAATTTTGGTACCCTGTAACGTCCTGGGACTTCCTGAGGAGACCCAAGTTTCATTTTTTTTTTTAAATCAAAAACTTTATATGATATATTTTTATAAAACCAATTCCTTACACTATATCCTTTACAAAAATATATCATTTATTATAATAATACAAAAAAAAAATATATATATATGTTTATATAATAATAACAAACAGTATTTCAATATCCCTGATTAGAAAATAAGATTAATGATGATTAAAAAAGTTTTAATTATTTGAAATACTCACTAATCGTTAACTGATGATTAAAGAGTATTAAAAACGATTGAAATTTTTAATCATATTTAATCCTCATAGGTGACCCGAAATTGTAATATTATTTGACGATTAAAGATTTCTAATCATCATGAATCGTTTTTAACAGTAAAATAATGAGTAATCTTTTGAAGATTAGAGATGAATGAATGTAAAAAACTACAATGATTACGAGTATTGAAGATCATTAATGATCATTAAATTGTTAATTGTTTTTAATCATCAAAAATCGTATTTTCTAATCAAAGATTATAATTTTTTAATTTAACTTAACGTTTTGGGTTTACTTTAAAATAAATTAAATTTCAGCAGTTAAAAATACAATTGTCGTATGTAAAAAAATAAAAATATTTGTTTAAGTGAATAAAAAAATAGATTATTATTATTTAATTTTAGCTTATTATCTGAGGAGTTAGCTGCAGCTGTGGAAAATTTGGTTATGCTGCCGAGTATACCAGGTGTCTCAGAGACAAGTCGTGACAGTGGTAGTTCAGAAGCTATACATGATTATGCTGAAATTTATACTCCTAGTCGTGAAGATATAAATTGGGCAAATCAATCTAGTGGTACAGCTGCTCCTCGACCACCAACACCACCTTTACATAGATTTCCAAGTTGGGAAGCTAAAATATATCAAGTGATTAAAATTTTATAATAGAAAACTAAATAAATTATTATATTTTTTACTTATGATTATAAAAAACTTTTAAATTATCAAACAGGTTGCTGATGGTGGACTTGGTATTGGACCTTCTACAAATGAAGATACATCTGGTATTCCTTCATCTACATCTAATACCACTTCGTCAAAACACTCTCACACTACGGGTCATAATTTGACAACTCATAATTCTCAAGGATACTGTGATATATCTGTACCAGTTTACGCTACAGTTAAAGGTAAATTGTAATTTAAAATATATTATTTGTTTGGAATATTATATTTTCAATATTTATAGGTCGTGCAAGTCAAATCAGATCTATGCCATTTGGAGATAGCTCTGATGACAGTTCTGATGGTGAAGAACACGCGAATCCAACTGAGACAAATACAAGAATAACGAATAGCTCATCGGATAATACTGACACATCACTTGGTAGTGGCAGTAGTCCGTCAAAAAGTATTAAAACTACCAGTAGTCTGAGTCCAGCTAAACGAAGTTCAAGTGGTTCACCAAGTAAAAGCGTAAAACGAGGTTAGTAAAAAATAAAATTGCACAGCTCAATTGCGGAGCAATTTTACTAACGCTTACTCGGTCCCAGCTGATTCACTCACGTAAAAAATATATTTACACTCATTCAGACATGCTCAACTAGAACTAAATTCATATCATTTGAAAGATTATTTATTAATTAATGAAATAAACACACGTTTAAGCCAAGTTTTTAATAACAACGATCGAAAAAAAAAAAATTGTGAAAAAAACCTTGATGTCGGTCAATATGTACAGATGTTGGTAAACATAATAACTTGAAAAATATACAACCGATTGATCTATTTTCTTTTTTTACACTTGAATTGTTAAATAGAAGAACCCTTTTGAAAATCACTATCGGAATCCTTTTTATTTAATTTTAATTCATAAAAACTTAGAACTGGCATTTCATGAAAAAAATTTATCTGCCATTTTTATCATTATTATTATTATATTGTGCGATTATGTTGATCGAGTTCGAAAAGGAACCAATTCGGCCAATAAGTTTAGAAGTAGTGGGTGTTTTAAATTTTCCGACAAATTTTTTTTTATTAATTTATCTTGATGTAACTGTTAATTTTTTACTTCAGTTATTCAAGTTAATACTTGAAATTTGATCGTTTATTTAAACTATAGTGATTCAAACTTTATGTTAGAAATTTTTAATGTTGCTTACTATTATTAAAACTTTTAGCGGTTTAATAATAAATATATTATGAATTATCAGAAATCTACTTCCATTTCAGCTGCCGGATGGCTTTTTTTTTATTGTTTTGTTTATTATTGTTATTAATACTTTTTTTTTACTTCTTGAAGAAGTAAATGATTTGTGCCTATTCGGATTTTCCAGCTTTTTAAATTTTTACATATTGTTTTTCGTTTAAAATATTGTATTTTAAATTAATTATTTATTCAACAGATATATCGTTAGAATCTGGTTTATCTGAGGACTATGCTATCCCTCCTGATGCTTTAAGTTCTACCTCAATTGAATCTAGTATGCCGAGTTTATTAATGCGTGTAGCTGGTGAAAGTCCAAAAAAATTAGAATCTTTGGAGAAAGCTGGCCATCTAGCTAAACTTGGCGGTAAATTAAAAACTTGGCGAAAAAGGTGGTTTGTATTAAAAAATGGGACTCTAATGTATTGGAAGAGCCAAAATGATGTTAATAGAAAACCTCAAGGCCAAGTAATATTGGATGATGTCTGCAGGTAATAATTGATTATATTTATTTTAATAATAATTCAACGACGTGATGTAAAATAAATTTAATTTATAGAATAAATAGAGCTGAAGGTGCTGCTACTTTTGAAATTTCAACCGGCAAAAAAACATATTATTTAACTGCAGATTGTATTGCAACTATGGAAGACTGGATAAGAGTTTTACAAAATGTTCAAAGGCGAAACGCAACAAAGTTATTGCTCAGTAGAGAAGACAATAAACCAACGATTCAGGGTTGGTTGACTAAAGTTAAAAATGGTCATGCCAAAAAATGTTGGTGTGTGCTTATTGGAAAAATGTTTCTTTATTTCAAATGTCCTAGTGATACGGTAAATATCGATTGAAAATTTAAATTATAATAATTTCATGTTTTATACTAAAATAAAACCATTAATAATAAATTATTTATTGAATTTATTAGAATCCTATTGGCCAAATAAATATGCGAGATGCACGTGTTGAAGAAGTAGAACATGTTTCGGATAGTGATAGTGAAGAGAGAGACGCTGAATGTCCGCATGAAAGAACAATTGGAATTTTTCCAACTCATCAAGGACCCACATATTTATTAATGCCTCACAAACAAGATAAAGATAATTGGCTTTATCATTTAACAGTAGTTTCTGGTGGTGGCCCAAATGCTGGTACTCAGTATGAACAATTGGTTCAAAGATTAATGGAAACTGATGGTGATCCTGGTTGTGTTCTTTGGCGCCATCCATTGTTACTACATACTAAAGAAAACATCACTAGTCCACTAACAAGTCTTACATCGGAAGCATTACAATCTGAAGCTATTAAATTATTCAAAGTACAATTATAATAAAATAAAATTTTTTTTTTTTTTTTTTTTTTAATAATTATTATATTTTATATTTTTTTCAGGCATGCCAACTTTTTATGTCAGTGGCAGTAGAACAAGCTGGAATAGATTATCATGTGGTACTCGCACAAAATGCACTACAACAGTGTTTAGATCAACCTGAACTTCAGACTGAATTTATATGTGCGCTAGTAAAACAGACAAGCCGTCACACACACCAGCGCTTGGGCGTACAGGTAAAAAAGGCCGCCAGACTTGTGTCGCTGAGTACTGCGCGTGTTGTAAGTCTTGCTTATTGTTTAACAAAAGATACCAATTCGTATACCATTTTTTTAACGATCAAAATTAATTTATGTTAAATTTTTAGTTATTACTTTTATTGATAAAATAAGTCTTGTCAATTAATTATTTATTTATTTTTGTAAAGCTCAAAAAATGGTATAACGAATATACTTGGTCAAGTATTATTTTATATAATTATAACAACTATAACAAATGTGTGACTAACTCAATTACTTAACATTAACTATCACAGTAAAAAATATTCTGTTAAAATACATAATCTGTGTTAGAAACGATCCACACAATATTAATGATTTTTTTTTTTTTAATAGACTATTTATGGTGGATTTTCATACAAAATTTGAGTTAAAATTTAAAAACAAAATTCGAGGAATACGAGAAGTAGATTCAACATTTTTTAATATCCGCGGCGATACACAAAAAAAATGTCAACATTTACATTTTATTTTTGTACCATGAACGTTCATTAAATATAATTTATATATACATTGAAGTTATCAAATCGACAACAATCTCTTAATCTGAATCGGTGAATATTTACTGATGTAAATAGTCCCAAGTATATCATTGCAAAACAGTAAAATGTTACTGATTCAATTAGTAGAAATCGCTTCACTATTCTAATCAGTCAAATTGTTACTGAACGAATTAGTGATCGTAACAGATGTAATTAGTCATAACTACTGATTCAGTTTTTGATGCGGAGAAATCAATATTTATTGATCAATTCTCATTAAAAAATACAAAAATTCATATTATAATCAGATATTGCCGTTGATGAAAATAGATTCAACATATATACAAGTTTTTCGATCAAATACGTTCTCCATTCTGTAACCAAGTGGTATTTCTTCAGGCTCTGTTGTTGATTTAAATTCTTCAGTCCGTCAAATGGGTTTTGACAGTCAAATTCATTTAACAAGTCTTCCACTTTAATATTATCAAGTAATTGTGTGTTAAATTATAGTAATTTTCCATCAGAAATAGTTATAAATCTTTATCTGAAAATCATAATAATATTTATTTATTTATAAATATAAAATAATTAATAAGACAATTTCAGGTTATGCATTATCTAAGATGTAAATCAACTGCATACACTAATACATTTCAGAACTATTCTACTCATATTCAATTGAGAAAAATGAAGAAGTTTCATTGATATATAAATTATAAATGAACTTTTGTTTGTTAAAATATTTTAACTTCCCGTAATAATAGTGTCATATAAATAATAATCTTTGATTGTAAATAGCAATTAACCTCTGTCTAGCGAACAAGCTCTCAAGTAGATGGCACTGTTTACTGCCGTGAAGCAAAATTCACTGATTAGTCAGTAACTTGATTCAAAGCTACTAATCTTTCAGTAAATTTTTTAACTACTGGAAAAATCAGTAACGTTTTCACTAATTCAGTTTAATAGAGAGATTGTTATTCAACATTCAACTATTTTTTTTATAGTGAATAATGTTTTTATTAGAGTCAATAATAATCATTTGGATTTGTGTACTAGGTAATACTTTTAAAGTGTTAAGTAGTAGATTGATTCAAAATTTTAAAGTAACACAATGAAATATGCTGATTTAACATAAAGTAATCAACACAAAAATTTTACTACGGACCGTTTGTAACACATACACACAATATTTTTTACTGTGTAAAGTGTGTTGTTTTTATAGTTATTAATAATTGCACACCTCGAACGTGAAGCGGTGAGCTAGTGCTCTACTGTCACAAAATTTTTAATTTTCTTCACGGAGTTAAATAATAATTCACTTGGTATTATTTTTATATAAATTATTGCAAATAGTTACGCACAATAATACTTGACTAAGGACTAATTAAAAAAAAATTTTGATTTATAACATCCATTGTCATTTTCATTTGCCGCTTTGAATGCGCTATGTTGTGCGCTTTCTAACATTTAAGATGCATGAATGTATATTTCCTATAATCGTTTCATACCATTAACATGCACCAATTAATTAACTACATTTGTTTAATCACGTATGTTTTAATTAATTCATTATATCAAATTATTATCTTGATCATAATCCCTCACGTGAAATGAACGTAATTTGATAAATTCTTCATTATCTATAATTCATTATTACATTTGAAAAAAAAATATATATATATATATATATATATAAAACTAAATAAAAAATATAATTAGATAGTTAATATTTAACTACTATTATGAGAAATTTTTCAAAATGCGTTTATTTACACATACACTTGCAAAATGGTATGTTGGTGTACATCAGAACCAAAACACACAGAACAACATTATTAGAATCAACTTTTTGCCTCTAATCAGTTGATTTCGCAATTAGATTGAGATACTTATTTTTTTGTCGTATGCTGCTTAATAAATTAAGTTCTAGTTAATTATTACAGCAAAATATCATAGCCGGATTTAATTAAGCTAGAAATTTTATCTTACACTGAGTGAATTACAACGAATGATATGAATAAAAGAGTGAACCTTTGGTCCCCGCTTTTAATCATCATTGTTAAAAGTGATAATGCGTTGTGGTTTTTTTTTTTATTCAAAATGCCAATTAAAATATATATATTTTTTTTGTTAATAACTTCATTGCTTTAAATTCACATTATTTTATTTATTAATCAATTTATTTGTAATTAACATACCGCGATTTTTTTATATCTTGCACTTTCATTTATTATAGTCTACTAAATAGTAAATATAGAATATAAAATAAAAAACCAATATTTGTTTTATCAACTATTGCTACATATATTTTTTCTTAAATAATTATTCGTCTTAGTTTCAAATTCTCTTATCGCTTTTTTATCTTTTATTGTTCATCGCCATTATTTTAAATTATAAAAAATATTTTTATAACAAAAAAAAAATTCCAATTGAAAATAAATAAAAATTAAAAAAAAAAATTAAATACTTGTTAGAAATGAGGCCAGATATAAATTGAATTAATAAAGGGTTAGATGTAAAAAATAAAAAAAAATTCGACAAGAAGGGTATTAGAATATGTTAGGTGTGGGTCAAAATGCACGGATGATAGTAGTACGCCAGCATACCATTACAGCAACTCCTTCTGTGCGCCACGCAATCGCTCTTCACTTGCGATACGCAAAGCCCCGCGGCAAACGGCGGCGGTGAAAATGCGGATGCGCAGTCGACGGCCTCAACTTCTCACAGTCCTCCGCTCACGCAGGGTCATTCAACATCAAATATTTTGGACTGCAAAACAAATCCTGCTCAATACGTGCTCGTTCAAGGATGGCAGTTACTCGCACTTGCTGTTTCACTCTTCTTACCAAGGAACAATCGTCTACTCTGGTATTTAAAGCTTCATCTCCAAAGAAATGCTGATTCTAAGTAAATATTTTATTTTATTACTATTTTTTTTTTTTATAATAACTATAATTACTTATTGTATATTAATAATTGAATATATTTACTTATTTTTAGAACGGAGTGTGGAAAATATGCAGCATACTGTGAACGTGCACTGGAAAGAACACTTCAGAATGGAGGAAGAGAAGTTAAACCTTCTCGAATGGAAGTTTTATCAATACTATTAAAAAATCCGTATCATCATTCGTTACCTCATGCTATTCCAGTTCACTTTCTTAATGGAACTTATCAAGTTGTTAGCTTTGATGGCAGCACGACAATTGAAGAATTTTTACATACTCTTAATCAAGAGATAGGCTGTCGTGATGCTCATCAATCTGGCTTCACTTTATTCAGCGATGATCCTATTGAAAAAGATTTAGAGCATTTTATTGATCTTCAAGCAAAACTTTGCGATATTATTTCTAAATGGGAAACAGCATTACGAGAAAAAGGTTCGGGAAAATTTGAAAATACTCGAGTTATACAGCTGACGTACAAGTCAAGATGTTATTGGCGATCAGCGGCTAAAATGGAAACCGATCGAGAACGTCTATTGTTGTGCTACCAAGTTAATCAACAAGTTGTACAAGGGAAATTTCCGTTAAATCGTGATTTAGCTTTTGAGCTTGCTTCACTTATGGCACAGGTAAGTGTTATTATATTTTAATTACTTTTTAAATTTATCTATGCATGCTACCTATTTATTTTATTTTTAATATTATGTAGATTGATTTTGGAGAATACAATCATGACAAAATACGTGGAAGTGGACCTGCTAATAATCCAAGTCATTTAATACTTCAAGCATTAGATAAATTTTTCCCAATACGTTATCGATCAAATATTTCAACGGATCAATTAAGGTTTGGGTTTTATTATTTGTAAAAATAATTTTTATTTATTGTCTTTATATATAGTTATGTAACAAAATATTAATTGCAGAGAGTTACAAGAAAAATTGCAAGAAAAATGGGTAGGATTACGAGGTCGCAGTGTAATTGATTGCGTTAGAATTTATCTTACTTGCACTCGAAAATGGCCTTTCTTTGGTGCAACTTTATACCAAGCAAAGGTACGTTATAAATTTTTTTAATTAATAATAATACTTATCGAATCGCAAGTAATTATTTTTCAATTGAGTAGTTTCTCCATGAGAATTTTACACACAAATAATAAGTAATCAAGTGTTTATTCTTGTTGTCTAAGAGTGTACTCTTACTGGTGATGCGAAATTACCGTCATTTTTATGTTCAGTCAGATCACGAGAAATTTACTGACAACTGTTTGTCAATTGATCTTAAAAATTCTTGGGCCAATTTTTTATAACACAATTTTCTGGACAATATTAAATATTCAAGCACTTGTAATTTCGGTAGCCTGTAAGTCGTATCACTAAACATAACGATCGATTTGTTTATTCAAAAAAACTCGTAAAAAATTTCTACCCCACTTTGATTTAGATGCGAAACGACAGTAAAAAATTTTTCTGTCAACGTTTTATAAAATAATTTTCTGGGTAAAATCAAATTGGCGCGAGAACTGGCATTAAATTTAAAAATTACCGTTGGTCAATTGACGTCAACTGTCTAACAATTGTCAGACAACTTTTCTGTTTTCCATCACTAATTACACTGGGTATACTCTCAGACACTGCATGTATACATTTTCACACAACTATACATTCATCAGTTAAAACTGTAATATGGCATCCTCTCAAAATATTTTTCATAAACTAAAATTTGAACACAAATATCTCCTCCATTAACGAGCGAATTTTACGATTAAATAAATTTGCAAGGGAAATTATATTCTTTAAATAATCAATATCTTTGTACTGTAAAAAATAATTAAATTATATAATTGTTTTTTTTTTTTCAGCTCAAACAAGCAGAACCTATTACACTATGGATTGCAGTTTCAGAAGATAGCGTTACATTACTCGAATTACAATCAATGGCAGTAATGTATCGTTATAATTATGCCAACATAATAACATTTGGTGGATGCTTGGATGATTTTATGCTCGTTGCGTGTCCTGATGAAGGCGTAGCTGAACAAAAATTAATATTTGCTCTTAGTAAACCCAAGGTATAATTAGTTATTAATTAATGTAAGCTGGTGTTAATTATTCAAGTTAATAATAAATTAAAAAATAATTTTTTTTAATTTATAGATTTTGGAAATAACTTTACTAATTGCTGATTATATGAATGCTTTGGGTCATACTTTACCCGGCACTCCTCAAATGAATACGTTAACACGAAATGGATCACACAGATCAATTAAATCTACAATGAGACATACTACTGGTAAATTAATTTTTTTATAATATTAAGGGTAATCTCAGACAATACTCCCCCCCCCCCCCCCATTTTTTAAAAATATTCAATGACTTTGAACTGTCATACCTGTATTAAAATATTATTATTGGGTGTACAAGTAAGTTTTAGGACACTTTTCAAAAATTCAAAATTTATTTTTAGCAAAAGTGATAAACATCTAATCATCAAAATAATCTTCGTCGCATTGAATGACTTTCAGCCACCTTTCAGGTAATTTACGGATGTCCCGCAAAGAAAGTTTCGTCTTGCGAGACATAGAAGTTATTGACCCATTTTTGTACGTCTTAAAATGTTTTGAATCGCACATCAGACAATTCCTTTTGCGTTTTCTGAAACAAGAGAAAGTCGGTTGGAGTTTCGTCTGGCGAATACTCCGGGTGCGGTAAAACACTTCCTATCCAAGAGCCATTTACGTTTCCTTCACGGAGAAAAAAATATTGCGCTCACCACTCAACGGTATCGTGATATTCACTCTCCTCGGTTGGGTATCCGTTGTATACGGAAAGTGCTGGTCTATCGGATCGTGATTATCACGATCCAGGCGGATTCCGAAATCATAAGATCGTTTCGCTATAGTAACGATCCGTTTTGTTATTAAAACTAATTTGAGGTTAAAATAGATAAATTTACAACTTTAACTTCATTACAATTTTATTTTTAGCTGGCATTAATAATAACATATTAATAATTCTAATAGGTGCAATAAAAAATTATTATTTAATATCAAGAAATGTTAAGTAATAGAATATACGTAATTAATTGATGTAAATTTTACAGTCTTTTTTTTGTTTCAAAGATAAATTAAAAAATTAATCGATAAAAAACAGCAATTCTTGCATTAGATATATAATTAGTGTTTTTTCATTGTCGTTGTGCACTTTAAATAATTAATAATTTTATAAATAAACACTGTATAATTTGCAAGATATGCACTATAAAGTTTAATAATTTGGTTATGAGTGGTGGCGCTTGAGAAGTAGATCGCGATAATCACAATCCGTTTTGGTACGATATGGATACGTTAACTGACGATCACTATACATTTAAGTATATGCACAATCCGTAGGATCATTATTATAAGTATCTAGTGTTTCATTCATATCGATATATATATTGTGGTAGTAGCAATACAATTTAGAACTAATCACGATACACTTGTCGCTCTCCGTTGGTGAGCGATAAACACAATATTTTTTTTTCCGTGTTGACTGAATTTTGTAGAGATATAATTTGGAAAATGAAATTACTTACAAATATTACCAATTGGGAATTAACCGAAATTTGGTAAATACATTTCACTGATATCTTCATGTCAATATTAAAATTCGAAATGTAAAATTTTGTGGGCTAAAATTTATTTACCAAATTTCGTTTAACTCCTCATTGATGACTACTGTAAGTAATTTTTTTTAAATCTATATCGGCAAAATTTTAAATATTTTGTCTTTTGTCCAATTAATACTTTAATTTTTTTTTAATTAATTAATTAATTAATTAATAAAATTTTAGTACGGTCATGACAGTTAAGTCATTGAATATTTTTAAAAAGTTGGGGGTATTGTCTGACTATGCCTTTAAACCAAACAATAACTAACCCAAGTAGCATAGAAACAGCTTTAAGATATCTTAAAGAGGACAAGACAATTTTTATTTTATCTCAAAGCCAAATTTTTGTTTATACAAATCAGACTTAAAGATGTTGATTCAAGGAGTTATATAAAATTTGTCTTCTTTTTAATTAATATTATATATTTCATTATTTTTAATTAATTTTTTGCCGCCGTTTGTCAAGTCTTTAGAGCAGATATTTTTTTTATGACATTAATTTCTGATTGTTGTCAACATTTTGATGCCTTTTCAATAAGTCAAAAAACGGTCTCAAAACTACTATCTTATAGATGTCATAAAGCCAAGTGTGCTACTTGGGACTTGGGAAAGTATTATTTAGATAACTGTATGATTTGAATTTATTTGTTTTAAAATAATTAATAGGTTCAAGTTGTCTTCCGACTCAACCTGATATTCTAAAATCAACACCAGATCATCAAAGACCGTGAGATGTATATTACGATAAATATTTATACAAGTTTAGAAAATAAGGTATAACAAATAAATACTTAATATAGTTGAATCATGTGGCGTTAACGACATACTCATAGGCGTTTAAGTAAATAAGTAAATACGATTGAATGCACTGCCTAAAAATAGTAATGATAAAAAAAAATAATAATAAATAAATAGTTTTGATGATAAGATATATTAAAAGAACATGATTAATAGATAACTGGAACTAATCCTAGCAAAATATATTTTATTTCTATGATTGCTTGTACATATAACGTATTTAATTATAACGTAAGATTGTGAAGTATAAAAAAAAAAATTAAAAAAAATAGGATTATTGAATCTAAAAATAAAACAAAAAAATAAACTGATTTGTAAATAGTAACTCTTTGTCGTAATCAATGTGTAGAATTCTGAGTTAATTATAAGGGAAGATGCAGGACATCGGACTCTCATAATTTGAGATAACAAGGGCCGGTTTTCTTGCCAATAAAACAAGCGTTAAATTAACCAAAACCCTTTTTTTTTTGTAAGGAGCCATACTTAAATTATGTAAAAAATTTAAGAGCAAGGGAGAGTAAAACGAATTCGTTACAGTGTAGAAGAAAGCGTTAAAAATGTTTGTACGTAATTTATCAAAAATTATAAAACTTGATGGTAATTAATGAAAATAATTTTAATTTAATTTGCCGCCCCGGAATTTGCTTATATATAAATATAATTTATTTTAATAATAAATAAATCTATCTTAACAATACTTGATCTCTTCCAATCCACTGTAGATTTTTATTACAGATGTAATTCCTCAATGATTATGAAAGCAATCCAAATATGATGATTTGAAAGTTCTGAGAATAAAAGAAAATTACGTACAATATAGAGGATAAGTAGAGGTTGGAGGGAGGGGGTAATATTTTGATAGGAATTATATCTTAAGAAGGGTGGGGGTCAAAATGTGATCCTAAACGCATTATGTAATTTAAGTACAGCCCCTCAATACTATTTAAAATAATTAATCTCATCACATTCATTATACGATTTTTCGTGATCAATTAAAAAAATTTTTAACTTTTTATTGTATTGACAATTAAAAAACGTTGGATTAAGTACAATTTTAATACTTTATAATATAAAATTTAACTGCGTATTGACATGCGAAAATTAAATCATGATTAATCGATTATTTAATTCATTTTATTTCTAAAAAAGATTTTTAATGATTAATTAATAATTACTATTGTAAATATTTAAATAATAATTTTTGTAATTACTTAGAACAAAAGGTGTCACATGAAAAATAAATTATGTTGTTAATTTTTTTAAATTTGATTTGTAAAAATAATGCTTGAAATCGAAATATTTAGATTAAGATATATTAATCTCGATGTTCAATAAATTAATACGTCATTGATATTAATTAAATACTTTTTCAACAACATATATGTAATTTTAGTTTGCAATAAATATTAAATTTTTCACATACATATTAATATTTATGTAATTAAAAATATTAAAGTGTTTACTTTCTTTGCTTTAGGTTCAAAATTTTTTTCGAGCATCGATATTTAAACACTTTTTTGTCATAATTGAGAACAATTATTTTTTTTTTTTGATAACTCATTTTTTTATCAACTTTTTTTTGTTAGTATTTGAAATACAACTTAATTTTTAATTGAATCTATAATTTTTAATTCAAATAATCAATATTCTCTTAAAAAAACTTTTATTTTATAAAAATATATTATAAATCACGGGAAAGTCGAAAGTTTTACATTAAAAATGTTTATTTTGAAAACTATATAATTAAATACGATAAAAAAATTTTAATTCCATATAAAAAACATAATAAATAGTTTATTTTTTTTCATTTTGTTTATTTACATCTACAAATAAAATATTCAATAATTACCTGCAATTGAATGAATCTGAAATATATATACACCAATATTTGCTATTTCAACAGAAAATAATGTAAAATAAGTGGTCGAATATTTAATATACTTTAACTACTTCTTGTGCCATGAAGGTATTCAAATAAATTTGTTATTAAAATTATAAATATGAAGATCCATATTGTCACTAAAATTTATTATTTTTTAGTACTACGGATGATTGAAATAGAAAAAATAATTAAGTATTAAATTAAATTGTAGTTTTATACGTTAATAACAATAAACTTGAGCGAATGTAGGAATATTATTTTTTTTTTATTAATTCTCTTTACATAAAAACAATGATATATATTATTATTAAATAATATTGACGATATTCTGGTAAAAACTAGTCTTTATTTATAATTAAAGAGTATTATATTAAATGATACGTCTTAAATTAACCAAACTTTTATACAAATTATTGATATTAATTTACAAAAAAAAAAAATATATATATATGTAAAATCTTAAATTGTAAAAGAAATATTAATGCGGATAAATTACGGACGTCTTCCCTTTTACGTAAAATAGGAAAAGAAGAAAAAAAAGAAAAACTATAAAGCTGATAAAATTGACTTGTGACACGCACAAGTTTTCATTTAAATATATATTAAATAACCATTCCTGGTAAAGCGATTTAAAAAAATAGCTATACAATTAAATGATAAATATGTATAATTGTTCAATTAATTTTATAATTTAAAATAAATAATTATGTCATTATAGTGAATAGTACAAAGAATAAAACACAAACACGACAATTTGTTGTCTAATTTTTTATAAATAAACATTATTATGCTATCACAAAATGAATGACGAGTTTCTGATGTAAGATATGAAATATGTGTATTTGAATGTTAGAATTAAGTAAGTAAGGTAAAAGACTCACTACCCGCTCACTTTTCATTGGATTGAGATTATGCCACTCAATATAAATTGGTAAATAAAATAAAAAATCATTTTTCTTTTATATTTATTTTTTGTAGTTTTAAATAATAGAATAAAATTTTAATTTAAAGAAAAATCTTAATAATTTATTTTTTAAATAAGGTTGTTGAGTGCACCTATAGTCGCGCACTAAAAGTTGTGATATACCATTACTTGATCAACACATAACACTATACTCGCTCAAAGACAATATTAATTGAATTATTATAAGTTTATTGATTTGGAGAATAATTTATAAAATATATTACTTTATTTAATTTTCGCAAATTTAAAACATATATTGAGTAACATACAATTAAAAAATTATTAAAGGATTTAACTGAACCTAAATTTAATCTAACGAACGAACGTTAAGGGGGGAAAGGGGTCTGAGATACATAAAAACAGAACATATATTTGTGATTTTTCTTTACAGAGTACCTTCTTTATTAAAATTCTTCAAATTTGTGACATTGTTAAGCATCATTTCAAGAATATTCTGAAAATTTTTTTTCTATAAAAATTATAAGAACGCATTTGTTAGTTAACGTGAGCGATTACTGGTACGGTTCATGTTTAGGGTCTTTTACCTTAATTGTTTTTAGGATAAAAAAAAAATTAAAGGCCGTTTTTCATAAAAAAAAAAAAAGAAATTGTGTGTAAACTTAGTTTATTGTTAATGTAATATTTTATTTGCTGTGTATTATTTACAATTGAATGACAAGATAATTTATGATTCAGTTTACCAATAATTGTACTTTTGTACAAATAAATTAATAAAAATTTCATTGTCAAAATTATTACTATCATTGTCATTAAACTATACATCTATTATACTAGACAGTAGTTTTTATTAGACATTATAAAATTGATAAATTATGAGTATATTTAAAAAAAAATCAACCTGATATATGATAAATGATGTTTAAACATAAACCACATCCATATTTGCTTCGTCAAACCAATGTCATTCAACTTCTTCTGGTCGTACAGGATGAGTTAAAGGTATTACTGATTGTTTTAACACATCCCGTGATAAAGCTTTCCTCATATCTATATAAAAAAAAAAAAGTAGAAATATTATTTATCAAAATGATATATTCATTATAAAATATTAATTTTTTTTAACTTACCGTATGCATTTTCATCTGGGTCTCCATTGTAATATTCTAATACAGTTCGATAAACAATGTAACCTAATTGCTGATACATCTGTATTGCCACTTTATTACTAACACGAACAAATAAATCCACGAAATAAGCTTGTTTTCTAAAAAATAATAAATATAATAATTAACACTATGAACATACACTTAAAATTCTCTTAAATCAGTTAATTGTTGAATTAGTTTATGAATTAATTATAATAATTGACAATTGGTATAAGAAAATCAGAATGCCGCTACTAATTTTGTATCGGAAAAGGCTAAAGTTTGGATGATGTCCATAAATTTTTATTTTTATTTGGCTAATGATCCACACTCTTTGAGAACTTGAAAAAGTCACAAGAAGAAAGTGACAAAACTTCGTTTAAAAAATTAATGTTTTGATTAATTAATCAAATTATACTATTTTAGAGTGCGACTAAGTAGAATTATAAACATGTTTAATAGCTTTTAATATTTTTTATGAATTATAAAAAGGCCAAAATTAAATATTACTTTTCAGAAACTTCTTCTAAGTACTTCATTAATTTTGCAGCAAGACCCAATCTTCTGTAGTCTGGAGATACTGTAAGAGCAGTCACATGACCATGCCACGATTCTCCACTTCCTTCAGCTTTTCCCATAACTTAAAAATTATTCAAAATTATAAATTCATTAATTTAAAAATTTTATCACTAAAAAAAGTTCAATTAAGGGGTAAAACTTAAGTAAACAGCTGAGAAGAGGACAAAAATTGCGATTTTATTTCTTGATACTGAATCATATTATTAAACGGTTTTACAAAACCTAAAGGACGTATACAAATATTTTTTTTTTGTCAATCAATTTGCAAACATGTTTTAAGCTTAAAAATGAAAAAAAAAAAAATTTCTAAAGCCAAAAGGGCGTATGTCTCAAATTATAAGGCTTTTTGGCTTTAGGAATTCAGAAATTTTGTGATCTAAAGCCAAAAGAGGGTAAAAGAATATTTTTTTTTATCGCCTGTCAAACATATTCTAAGCTGGAAAATGAAAAAAAAAATGTCGAAGCCCAAAAAGCGTAATGTTCATTTAATCGGATTTTATTACAAAATAACTGTTTAATTTTAATGCTCAACCAAATGAATTTCAATTTTAATTAAAATTGAAAAAAAAAAAAACAATGAAATACTACTCGCTGCTAAGGCGTGAAATTTTAAAAGCTTTGAATATATATTTTTCATCGTAATGTAGATGGTAACTATTACCATACAAGAAACAAATAGTTAACATAGAAGCATGATAATGATTATCATATACAGATGGTAATCATTCCCTATTGCTAGATAGTAATAGTTAGCATTTTTTTTTCAGCGTGTATTTGAAAGTTCTAAATTACACGAATATATTCCGAACAACCCGATCGGGAAATATTATAGCCTGATAAGAATTCATTCCAAGTGATATTCGACATTCAAACATTTTAGAACTTATCAGATTGTTTTCGAAATTTTTAGGACAGTCCAGAAAATTAATTAAATACACAAATAAATGCAATACCAAAAAATAACCCCGCGAAGCGAGTGTTCGGAGCAAGTTAAAAATATAAAAATTAAAAAAAATGCACATACTGATTTCCAAATTCTGTAAGTGCGCATTTTTTAATTTTATTCGATTTACATTTAATTCACTTATTTCAAAATTTAGAAAATTCACAATTGTCAACTACATTCACACTCATATAGAATCAGCTCGAACTAAAAATAAATTTTCTGTACAAGCAAGATCTTACGTATTTGTTTCTAAAATAACCTGTAAATTAGAGATTTATTAATTAAACATCATATTAGTTATACTGCTTATCAATTTTAAAAATATAGTTTTGAGATAAACGCGTTTTAATTCTTTTCCAGTAATATGTTAACATCATTTATATGACGTTACCGTTAACTAAACAATTGATAAATAAAATCTTACTGTATCCCATTATTTCTCCACTAGGAGATTCAGCTACTTGAACATATTCTGGCCAATGAGCCAAATAAAGCATATAAAATGACAACCCATACTATTACTAATTAAGGAATAATTATAAGAACAAATTTAGAGTAAAGTAAATTGGTGGAATAATCAAGAACAATTTACTGCTGTCAATGATAAGCACTATCGTAATTGTTACGTTCGTTAAACAAATTACTGAAACTTGAAGTTTCAATGCTGGTATCATGAAAAAAACTACATATATATATTAAATAACTATAATATATATCCAGTATAAAACTTAGATATAAATGTTAATATTAAAATGATAAATAAATTAAATATAAATTTAATTAAACTCAGTTTTATACAAAGGATACAGTCTCAGTCAATGGATCAAGGTTTCTGAAACAAAAAATAATTAATGTTTTACAATGAAGTGAGCAGCTAAAAATTTTATTTGTTTAGATAAAAATTTATCGAAAAACAAAATAATTTACAGAATAAATTTTCAAGTATTAAAATTACATGCTCCTTTATAAAAAAAAAGTCATTTACATTAATTAAATTTTTGTAAACTTACACATTATTAAATTTAAATAAATCATCACATGTAAAAGGTCTGATAATCGACATATTTATCCTTGTAATATTAATAATTTACGTAAGTATAATTATTATAACAACAGTAATTTTTTATTTATCGTATAAAATTAGGTTAGACACGCAACTTACAAAACCAATTTAATTTATTATAAGTATAAAATTATCATATCGGAGAAAAAAAAATATAATACACTAGCTCGCACAAACTATAGTATAATAAATTTTCTACAAGTTACTTATACGTTTACGACCGTTACATAACATGAGTGTGAATGTAGCAGATCTGAGACAGATTATAAGTTTTAAATAAATTAATGAATTAATTAAAATAAGAAAATTAAAAACAATGCGCCCGCTGATTTTCAAATTATTTAAATACCCACTTCTTAAATTTTTATTCTACTGACATTTCATTTATGTATTTCAAAATTTTAAAAATTGACAAATGTCAGCTACATTCACACTCATAACAAAATAAATATTGACAGGCAAAAATTTTACTGTGTACATTTTTTTTAAACTTTAAATATGAAAATTAACTAGGTAATTAAAAATATAAATTTTATTAATAAATTAATTAAAATAAGAAAATTAATAACAATGTGCCTGCTAATTTTTAAATTATTGAAATACCCGCTTCTTAAATTTTTATTCTATTGACATTTCATTTATGAATTTCAAAATTTTTTAAATTTACAAATGTCAGCTACATTCACACTCATAACAAAATAAATATTGACAGGCAAACATTTAAAAAAATGCGTATAAGAATTTAAAAAAATTTTATTGTGTACATTTTTCAAAAATTTTAATGATGAAAATTAACTAGATAATTAAAAACACAAATTTTATTTTGTCAGGTACTTTGAGCATCGTACCTTCACATACTATGTACATTACTGCTTTCTATACTTGTACTATAGGTATATCTATAGTCTTATTGCAAACTTCATTTTATTAAATTTGTTGTTTAGATTTAACATTCAGTCAATGATAGTCGTCAATGATTACTGTAGTGTTTACTCGTAAATAACAGTGTTATTGTGTACATACATTACTTTAATTAATTAATTTATTTATTTAAAACAATGAAAAAATTACTTATTATTTATTTATTTATTTATTAATTATTGTTAGTGTTAATAATAATTATTAAGAATAGTGAATATACTTTAAAACGTAATAAATAAAAAAAATAAAAATAAAAAAAAAACAAGTATAGTTGAAAATAAGCGAATTTAGCCAATCACGATATGATTGCTATCGGGTTAGGTTATAAATAATGAAATCCATTGGACAAAGGTTGCTTTCAATTCTTTAAACTCAAATAATTTATATACATATCTATGTATACATGTAATATTATATATTATATGATATAATAATGTGTGCGCGTCATAAAGACAAGAGAAGTTGATTGAAAAACCTCCAAAAATATTATTAGAGATAACTTGTTTATATTTTATTTCATAAGTTTACATTTTTCTAAGGTAATTGATAAAACTAAACTTTATTTTATTTTATTACTTTTTTTTTTAATCTTTTAGTTCCTGTATTAGAGGATTAATTACTTAATGCAGGTCAAATAGATAACCATCAAAAGTTTAAGATCTAAATATTTTATTTTTCAAGTTTATAAATCGATGATTTAATTTAATGTGCCGGCAATAGAAAAGTGATTCATATTATTGATGACGATTGTTTCGTCTACTCCATTTAGGTTTTTCATTCTATTACATATATTGGTATACATTTATATATGAATATCTATACATACATATATATATGTGTGTGTATATATATAGTCACCGGTAATTAACAAAATTTTACAAGACTGCTCTATATTTATATAAATTTTTTTTTGTGTTGTACATAAATAATAACAATAATAATAAATTTAATTTCAGTAACAATATAATAAATTAAATTACGGATACCAGTGTGCTTTATATTATTATTCATGTAACATATATATTATGTAATTTGAGTTTTAAGAAATGCTATGGTGGACATAAATTGTGCACGTGAGAGCTACTCGATATTGTATGACGGGTGGCATTTTCCAAAGATGACAGATTCATCATCTTCGCCTTCATCGGCTTTTATTAAGTAAGTTTTACCCTCTCTATATTTTTTATGTTGTTAACGTATGTTATTTTATTATTCACTAAATTGTGGTTATGTTTAACCGATCATTACATCAGATTTTTATTAAACTATATTAATTTAATGTATATATATATATGTATAGTTATTGAGCAATCGTAGATTTAATTTTATTTTATTTACTGGTCATTTAAATACACATTCATTTTATTATTAGTTATTTAGTCGTTATCCATATATGTCATAATACTTGACTCATTTAAGATTCACTAAATTTTTTATTTACATGGGTTTTTTTTTTTTTAATTTTAAACCACGGTTATCTTTAACCGGTTATTGCATCATATCTTTATGATGTATAAATTAGTAGTTTTAGTTATCGGGGTATTCATTTAAAAAAACATCTATTGTCTACTACCGAATTCTAGTTTGTGATTCATTGTGATGTCATTGATAATACTTTGAAATATTTGTTTTTTATATATAGCTAAAACTCAAGTAGCACAGAGACAGCTTTAAGATGTCATAATAATGTCTTAAAAAGGACAAGACAAATTTTATTTTGTCTCAAAGCCAAATTTTTTTATATAAATAAGACGTACTGATATTGGTCCTAGGAATTATATATAATTTGTCTTCTTTTTCCCGTCTTGAAAAAGTCACCTCAATTGACAAGTCGTTCAGATGACTTATTTGTTATTAAATTTTTGCCGCCGATGATGTCAAATCTTAAGCAGCTTTTTTTTTTTTTTTTTTTTTATATAAATCTCCGATTGTTTTGTCAACATTTTGGTGTCTTCTCGATAGATCGACAACAGCCCCGAAGCTGCTATTTTATAAATGTCACAAAGCCAAATGTGCTACTTGGGTCTACACATATTTATATATTGTCTTTCGGCGGGAAATATGGAAACTTACCGTTTTTTTAAACAATTCGAATAGAAGAAGAAGAAAAGATATAAATTTTAAATAAAAATCAAAAAGTTAAAAAAAGAAATAGTTATAAATATATTGATAAAAATTAATAGATTATCTAACCCTCGGTATAAGTTGTAATTTAATAATATAGGTCGTATCCAATTTATATCATCTTGAGGATATCTATCTCAATTCTTAACAATATAATTGCATAAGTGGATAGTGTAAAGGCTTCATAGTCATATAAAATACGATCTTTCAAAGATAGATTGTCTATATATTTTGTATTGCAAAAAATTTATTTATATATTTTTATGTATATATATTTAAAATGTTAAAACAATGCATGAATCAAGTTTTATCGGGATCAAATTATGATAACATGTTTTAATGTTGATGACGACTTTCATATCAGTAATTATTATTTGTAATGACTAAAAATTTTAATTATCAAAAATATTTAGTCTAAAGTTATCAAGGTTCGATATAAATAAAATTATCAGACATTATTAATCAATATCTATAATTAGTTTTTGATTTTTTGTTCTAATTTTTATTATCATCAATGACATTAAATTGATAAGTATAAATTAAAAAATATTTCCATTACTCCAAATTTTAATAAAATAAATAATATCTTATTTATTAACAAGAATAATTCGATAAATACAAATAATAATTAATACTCAACTTAAGTTTTATACATTTAAAATTGATTTTTCCAAGAGAATTCTACATGTATAATGCATGTATACAATGTTAAATCCGCATCAAAATCGATTTAGTTGTTCTCTAGTTAAAAATAAACACGCATAGTTATACAGAAACTATGTTTTACATATTATCTATACTTGACTTTTTATACTTCTTAAATGAAAAAATAATTACTAAGTTTGTACAATTAATCAACTATTATTAGTAATATTATGCTTTGTAATGATGATTTTTCTTTTTTCTATACTTGTTTATATTATACAATGATGAATATATAATCGAGATGAAATGATTGAGTAATCTTTATATTTATAATAATAAAATACTATTGTAATTTAGGAAAAAAAAAAATTTTTTTTTTGATAATATCTTATATGATTTCAGCATCATCAACAATATTTTTACTGTTGTAAAAGCCGTACTTCGCATCGGATTTGTTATTCTTAATAATATTTATTGTATACCACCATATGTAATATGGATGATGTTATTATCGCCTGTAAAATTATTTCAACCAAAAATTTATTGGAGAATAGAAGGTCTTTTTTTTCATTGGCTATTGGCGATGGTATCGATGTGGTCTTGGTCAGCTGGTTATGACAGTAAGTTTATTTTATAATAAATAATATATTTAATAAGGTTAAAGACTCTTAACCCGATCAGTATCATTAGTCGCTCACTTAAAATGATTAATGCATTTTTATAATTTTTAAATTAAGTGGCTGCTTTCAAAATTGTGCTCAGCCGGCCATTTTTTACTTTAATGTTTGTTTGTTCGTTAGATTAAATTTAGGTTCAGTTAAATTCTTTAATAATTGTTTTAATTATATTTTATTCAATATGTATTATTAACTTTTTTAAATTAAATAAAGTAATACATTCTATTAATTATTCTCCGAATCAATAAACTTATGATAGTTCAATTGATATTGTCTTTCAGCAAGTATAGGGCCATGTGTTGATCAAGTAATGGTATATCACAACTTTTAGTAAGCGACTATGGGTGCACTTAACGACCTTACTTAAAAAATTAATAATAATAAATTATCGACATTATTCTTTAAATTAAAATTTTATTCTAATATTTAAAACTATAAAAAAAAATGATTTTTCATTTTATTTACCAATTTATACTGAATAGTAAAATCTTACTTCAATGAAAAGTGAGCGGGTAATGGGTCCTTAACCTTACCAGCATTGAATTACACAATAAAATAAATAAATTTTTTTGTTAACAGTTGTTGAATACGGTGATGATTTACAACCAATAATAAATGACAGAACACTAGTTATAGCAAACCATCAAAGTACTGGAGATGTTCCAATGTTAATGGCTACATTCAATGCCAAGCCGAACGTACTACCAAATCTTATGTGGATAATGGATAGGATATTTAAATTTACAAATTTTGGAATTGTTTCTTTACTACATCGAGATTTTTTTATTTCTTCGGTAATTATGTAAAATTATTATTATTTTATTATTTTATCGTATCATCTGTATTGAATCTACGAATTTAAATGCCTGTTTAGCCAATCGAAATAAGTCAATGTCAGACCAATATGATACGGCGAGTTTAAAATAATCATCTTCTTCTCTAGGACATAAATCGTCTAGTTTTCGTTCACTAGAAAGTTTCTGACTTGATTTTAGACTTTTCAAAATCGCATAAATTTATTGTAAATTGTTTAAAATTGATCACAATAAACGTGATTAAAAAACAAATCATTTATTATACTCGATGTCATCGGTTGTCTACGATAGTTTATATAATGAATGTTCAAAATTAAAGCGTTGCTAAATTCCCAAAGATGTCATCCGTCGCTATTATTATAATAATTTGATTTTATAAAAATAAATGTTTATTTATTTTGTCCGATTTATTTATTCAATTATAAAAGTATTACTAGAGAATTTTTGTTTGTTATTGATGTAGCTTTAAGTAAAGTCGAGTTCACCTTGGTCACCTATCTTGAAAATCTCGATAACTTGGATGATAGAGTTGTGTTATATCACACCCATTCTTGTCGGACTTCGTGTTAGAGCGGATGTACTAGTGCTTTTAGAAAAATTAAACACTGCATGCGACCAGTCAGAAATAATCAGTATTTAATGCGAAAGTTTATAAGACCAGCGTTAGGCATTTAATGGTGTTTATTTTGAGTTATATAAATTATCTTTATTAAACATTTGCTCAGGATGCGAATCTACTCTTGAAAGAATTGTCAAAAACTAACTTATTTTCTTAGTATAATATTGTCTAACAATGAGGTCTGACAATCGCCACTTGTTTTACGTAAATGTAGATGTACAAGTTCAAAATATATGCCTGCAATTTGATGCAAAGTACATTGTCTTGCATTTTTACTTAGAATTAGTATCTCATGACATCCTCAGACCGACCCAAGTACTTTAGGGAGGAAACTGGTCTGATATATAAAAAAAAGAGCATATTTTTGTGATTTTTTTTTTCAGAGTACCTTCTTTATTAAAATTCTTAAAATTTATGACATTATTAAGCATCGTTCCAAGAATGTTCTGCTAAATTTTCATAAAAAAATATTGAAAAATAAGCCGGTGGTAGTGGGGAGAATCGAGTCATCTAAAAAAAAAGTCTCCATGCCGTAGGCAGGATAACTCATGACTGCTTCACCTGAAATCAAAACACGAAAAAGATTTCTTTAGTAAATAAGTTTATTTTGGATTTGAACGAAGGAATAAACAAAATATTCATTTTATAATTTTTGGTGAAGGTGTAATAAAAAAACTCTGATTTTCGCCAAAAATTGTTCCTTTTGTTTTAATAAAAAATAAGTAGTTATCGGAAAAAAAATCCTTCGTTCAAATCTAAGATAAACTTATGTACTAAAGAAATCTTTTTGGTTTTTGGATTTCAGATGAAGCAGTCATAAGTTATTCTGCCTATGGCCTGGAGACTTTTTTTTCAGGTGACTCGGTTCTCCCCACTACCACTGGCTTACTTTTCAATATTTTTTTTTTAAATTTGGCAGAATATTCTTGGAATGATACTTAATAATGTCACAAATTTTAAGGATTTTAACCCTAATCCGGTGTTGTTGTTTTCAGCAGCCGTAAACGTTGAATATGAGTCATTAGCGTCCGCCGCTTATTTAACTGTTATTCTGTAAGGAAAAATCTGAATAAATTCGTAGGTCTTCTTTGGACTTCTGACTATGCGATAGAGTTGTTGCCAGCCCCGAAAATCTCTTTTTCAATAAATATTTTTATCAAAATTCGGAGGCATGTAGGCTGCTTACAGTAGAATATTTGGATACAAATGACCCATGTTCAACCTATTAGGGTTAATAAAGAAGGTACTCTGAAAGAAAAAAATTACAAATATGCTCTTTTTTTGTAACTCAGACCAGCTTCCCCCTTAAAGTCATAAAAATCCAGTTTATATTTGGTTACTTTTCCTTAAAAAATAAATATATGTATTTTTAACGCAACATATAATACATACTAGGTCTGAAAAATTTTAATATGGTTCGAGATATTATTTCAAACAAAGAATATTGAGGTGAAATAAAATAAAGATTCGTTTTCAAAAATACAAATAAAGATAAATATTCGAATCATTATCTATCATTCTTATCAAACACGTTGCCAATTGAATTTTTATATGGGCTATTGGTCTTAAATTGTCTTGTTTTGATTAGCATTAGACATTTAAAATCTAAATTTGAATGTAGGTAATTATAAAAAAATGTAATATGTAGTACGGGGTAAAATATTATTTTACATAATAATATAGACATCCACAAATATAAATTTTTATAGCAATTAATTTTGTATGTTTAGGGTCGTAAACGGAGAGAGGAAAGTCTTAAGCAGTTAGAATTACATTTGGATAATTCATATATACCACTTGAACGAAAGTGGATGGTACTTTTTCCGGAAGGTGGTTTTTTGTGTAAAAGACTGGAAACTTCACAGAAATATGCGAAAAAAAATAATTTACCGATATTAGAAAATGTTACTCTACCAAGAGTTGGTGCTATGCGAACAATATTTGATAAACTTGGTCCTGCTCAAAATAATGATTCTTCTGAAAATCAGTTGAACACTAGATCAAGTAAGTCATTGCTTCATTTTTTTTTTTTTTTTTCGTTACAATAGATATTTACTAAGTAAATATTGTAATGCATTACTTAATGTAACATGTTATTATATTAATAATTTAAGGTGTTCATTCATATCCATTATTACTAATATTGTAAATAAAATCACAAGTATATGAATAGTTATTCTTTAACCCTTTCACGTATAAGGGACACATTTGTCCCCGCATAATTTTTCCGATTTACAATAATATACTTGCTGAGTAAAATCTTTGTTAGATTTATAATTTTTAATTTTATATTGCTTTTTCAAGTTTTCGCGGAACACCTTCACATGTAATGGTAAAAGTTAGTAATAGATAAAATACAGTGCGCTAAACGTCGCCTGGAAAATCGCACAAATAATACATGCTCTCCATGTGATGTTCATTTATGTTATACTTCAAATCGTAATTTTTTTGTAGAATTTCATAATATTTAGTATTTTAAATAAGTATATATATTTAATAAATTGTATTTTCTGCCATAGTTTGTGTTTATTTTGCAGTAATAACGTGAAGTGTTTTATTGTAATCTATTGAAAAATGTATACCTGAAGGCATATAAGGATATATGTGTCCCCATTCCAAAAACAGTAAAATATACCCAATTTCTGTCTTATGTATTACTTTTATGTTGAATTAGATCAAAATAGATAGATATAAATAAACAAAAACATTTTTACTGTCTTGGAATAGTTACGAACGTGTAAGGGTTAATGTTTATTTTTAATTTTTATCAAATGTTTATTTTTATTTTTGTAATAAAACATAATTATGAATGATTATCCTCCTAAAACAACTAGTAAAAACTCAATTGTTAGGTTGAATTAATAACCAATACAAATCACAATATCAAATAAAGCCAACATAAATTATTTACCTTAGTTGTTAAATTTTGCGATATTTGGAGTTTATCATTCAAAGAATTAGGCGTAGAAATCCAGAGTCTAAAATTATCTGGAGCCTTCGGGATCTCATGGGACCGTTAAGGACCATTAAGGTTTAAGAATAATAATTATAAAAAATTAAGCAATTTTTTCATATCTAAATTTTTTTTTTTAACCTAATAAAATAATTTGATATTTGTAAATATAAAAATAAATTTTTTTCTTTAATTTTATCGAAGACTATTAGAAATTTAATAACGAAAAATAAATAATAATGTATTCTAAAAACACTCGCTTAAGATGTTTATGCATAATATTAATTTACAGATATGATGATAGTGAAACCGGAAATTCGTTGGGTCCTTGATATAACAGTAGCATATCCTCAGGGTAAACCGATCGATTTATCAACGATCATTACGGGGTCAAGGCCACCCTGTGAAACCGTCCTATTTTATCGATTGTTTCCAAGTTCTGTGGTGAGTATCAATCGACTGGATATTACGAATTACTTATTAAAATTGAAAGAAACAAAATCTATTATTTCATTTTTTTTTTTTAATAGGTTCCAAAAGATCCAGATTTGTCGGCTAAATGGCTGTACGATAGATGGGCAGAAAAAGAAACATTATTAGATAATTTTTACAAGTATGGATCATTTGTTGGTTCACGTGATTCAATGCAGGAAGGATCAAAAATACAACAAGATCCTCTACGATATTTAGTGCTTCATCTATTTTTTTTAACATCTACTTATATACATTATCATATGTTTTCTTATGTGTTATCGTGCATTTGGTGAAATTAATTTAATTTATTTTCATACACCAGTCTACCATTATCACTAATCATTAGTAATGTCATTATACAATTCTGTTAACAATTGTCACACATATTTGCACGATTGAAAAACATCACTGAAGATATATATTTATTGAGGTATACATATTTTTTTTTTTTTTTATTAATTAAGAGTATTATAAAAATTATAGAACACTAAATGTTACCTCTGCATTTTATTACAATTTGTAAAATATTCAGTTAATTAACACTATTATCAGTGTGAACAATCCAGTGAATGACTTAAAAATCATAAATTAGAATAATTTTTTGAGTGAGAATTTTGTTAAGTAATAAATTTATTTGATAATATTTTGTATAACAAAACATGTGTAACAACATAAGATTTTTTTTTTTTAATTATTTAATAATTACTATTGAATCATTCTAAAAATATTTTTATTTTTGTTTCTTTTAAGATTATTAATTTGTGATAGACTCTAAAAGAAAATAAGTTGAACAAAGATAGATGAAAGAGGATGAAGAAATATTTTTTAAGCACATAATTTATGGCAGTGAATATAGAATTTTATACGTCCGAATATACGTGTTCCTGGAGTGTAAATTTTATATCATATTAAAATATATACGTATGTATGCATGTATATAAACTTATATTTATCTAAATTTATAATTTAAAAACAATTTGAATCTCGCAATGGGATAAAAATTTATCAATAGTGATTTTTTTTGTTTTGTTTTTTTTTATTAGATACATTTACACATTTTTTTTTTATCTTCATTTTTTAAATTTCACATTCAACAATTAATAAAGTGTGATTTATAAATATTGAAATATTTTTGCATTGAGCAAAATCTTTATACTTTTTGTTAATAAAAAAAAAATTAAAATGAAAAAACTGTTTTTATAAGTTGATAAAATTGATAGCTTTGGAGTCATAGTCGCTAAAAAATTTATTTTATACAAATTATAGATATCAAATAACTATAATTTCTAAATTATAGACTACACAATATTTATTTGAAAACTTCGTAACACAAAATTTAATTTTCTGTATTAAAATTTTCCATACCTGCTATAATTTATCAATATTTACAATCAAAGTTTTAATCATATTAAAAAAAGAATTAATTTTATTAACGTACTTTAAGGCGCCTTGTTATGCATTTTCTAAACCAGTATTTTTGGACTTGTTAAACAAAAACAAGTAGCCTAAATACTCAAATAAATGTAAATATTTATTAACATTTAAAACTTTTTTTTGACAATTTCACTTGCACAGTCCATTTTATAGTCATTATTTTCAGAATATTTAAGTAATTTGATGGCAAGTATTTTCATACTCAAGTCAATGCTTTAAAGAAATATTTTTTAAATTCTTGGATTTTTAGTGTTCTTTTCCAATAATATTTATTGACAATAATAATACACGACCGTCCATTTTTATACAACATTTGAATCGATTTATTTTTCTCATAAAATAAAGTGTCATTAAATCGCGAATTTTTTTGGGTAAATTTTGATCATCATTAAAAATAACTTTATTTTATTAAATAAAATCAGATTTATTTCTAACTAAAAATTCTACTACCGATCACCAGTATTTTTACATGAAAAATTATCAATATTGCATAATTTTTAATTACTACTTAAAGTATTTAAAGTTTTCCGTTGTCTTTTTTTTATAATTTTTAATATTTTACATTAAGCTATCATTTGATAATTTTCATATAAATTAATTGATGGGCTGCAAAAGTATTATTGTTTAATTAAACAATTTTTTTTTTAATATTAAATTTCTGTATTATAACTGTGTAATATATTTTTTTAAATGACAAAGGCGTCTTAGGTATTTTATTAAAAAATAAATTAAATCATAATGAAATTTGAAAAATCTGTATATACATTAAACTGATTTAAAAAAATCAACTATTTTTTATTTTTCAAAGACACACTTTCAAAACTGCTTCCTACGTGCAATTTTCCATTTTCCATTCAAATAACATGGGAAGAAGTTTTTTTAAATTTTGGAATTTAAAAACTCACTGAATTTATAAAATTTTTATTATTTTTCGAATTTTCTGGTGAAACTATCAGACATTATAAAATGATATAGGACGTCTTTTATAGACCGTTACATTTTCAACAAATTAACCCTTGCGAATTTTTCAAAATTTTTGAATGCTTTTTAGTTATTGCATTATAATAAAAAACAGTCATAACCCGCTCGGCATGAATGTCAGAAATATATCTTTGTGATATCAGAAAGATGACATAATTTTATAGATAACTTTATGATACAAATAAGATGTCTTTCTGACACTCATGCCGAGCGGGAATACAGTTAAAGAGCATTCAGGAGTTTTGGAAAGTTTGTAGAGGATAATTTCTTGGAAATGAAATGATCTACAACAAAGGTCTTATAACATTTTGTAATAAGTCTGATAGTTTCACCAGAAAATTTGAAAAGTGGTGAAAATTTTACGAATTTTACTTTCACCTCGAAAGAACTTTGAAATATTCAATTAATCGAAAAAAGAAAAAAGACCTTTTTGTATTTAATTCTTTACAAAAATATGTATTGATTGATCTTTTCGGTATACTTATTTGTTGTTGAGTTTTAAAGTACCAAAATTTTAAATATTTTTTTTTCATGTTATTAAAATGTGAAATGGAAAATTGCAATTAGGAAGTACTTCATGTTGAAAAATAAAAAAATAGTTGATTTTTTGAATCAGTCTAATAATCATGTATTTTTTTTTTTTATATATGCATTTCAAAATTTGTTCAATTGTTAACTCTCAATATTATAAATGAATTGTATAACTAAAAAAATTTGATTTCGATTGTATTCAAAAATTTATTATTTAGTAACATACATTTATATTTGATTACAACTACTTTTAATTAGTCATTTATTCAATATACTAACGATTTAATTAGATTTATAAATTATTTGTAAGAATAATCAAAAGCGAATTGAGTAATTTCAATACATAAAAAAAACACATTTTAACGCATTATTTACTTTGTTATAATTTATTTCATTTTAAAAACTTGCCAATTGTTTAAAATTAACATCTAGTCTCATATTTCCTGTAATTATGACAATTGTTTGTATAGTTATTTATGCGATATCAATATAAATAAGCGCTATTTGAAAAAATTATTATTTTTATTTCTTATTATATTATTTTTTATTCATGTATAATTCGTAGCAGCGTAATATTATTTAATAATTATCATATTTATTCTATAATTAATAAAATTATATTATATACTACACATCATCTTCACATGAGTAGCTATTTTAAATTGTATTTTCAAATAAAATTATTCATAAATTTTTTTATTTTCACTTTAATAAATTTTATATTCATAAATTTAAAATGATATTCAGTTCATTAATGATTTTTGATTATGGCAGATGATCTATGCCCTTATTCTCCATGTTTACGAACCAGTTTCAAAACCTACGACCCCTGTGACTCTTTTAGACGAGTTCGTACGGGGATTCGATCATTCACGTGAATATAAATTGCGAGCCATTGAATTTCATTAGACCCTAGACCTCCCAGACATCCCCTCGAGTAATAAAGATACTTTATATACCCTTGGTTCAATCTGAACATCCACACAGGACTACAGCCAGTCCTTATGCTTGTAAATGTGTAAACGTGTTAACACATTTAGAGGGGTAAGGAACTGATAAATTTGATCACGGTTAACAAATTATAACAAAAATTTTTAGATTATGTTACAATTCGCATATGTTGGCCGTGATTGTTTAAATAAATAATTTAAAAAAAACATCTGGAAACCGGTTGACCCTGCGGGCCAGCCCCGAAACTTCCCGCTGTTTTCGAGTTCAAGAAGCTTGAAAATATTATTGTCAGCATATATTGGAGTTCGAAAAAGTTACGTTTCGTATTAATGTCTGGGAATTCGAGAAATTTATAATAATCAACATGGATCGGTTTTCAAAGTTTTGCTCACGATTATATGTTTGATAAATTCAATGTTTTTGGAGAGAAATTCATAGACATGATCAAGAACTTATGAATATGAGCTTTGAATCAAACTAGAACGTTAATATATGAAATACCCGGAAAAAAAATGCCAGAAACAATGATTTTTCAAAATCGCTGTCGATGTCATTTAAACTAACGAACCGATTGCAATAAATTATATAGCGATTATCGAAGACTGTCAACAGAATGAGCCGGTATAAGTTTTGGAACATATGATAGATTACATTATGCGTTATCCGTAAAAATTGAAGTAAACTTTTTTTTTTTAATTTTTTTACGCCAATATCTTTCGAACTAATCAAACAATTTTGATGTTTGAGGCAGCATTTGACGCAGTTTTTCAGACTCTAACGTTAAAACATTATTAGAACCAATCAGTTTTTCTATTTTTGATTTTATTAGAAAAAAAACACTTCTTTGAAATTCTTTCGACAACGATATTTCTTAAAAATTTAATTCGATTTTGATGGTTGAGGCGGCTTATAGAGCTTTATATATATATATATATATATATATATATATATATAAATGCTTAAATTCAACAAGCCCTTCCGCATTGTGAATTTTATTGAAATGCCTGATGAAATTAAAATAATTTATATTTTACACACAGGAGCAAAACTCCGGTAGATTTTTTGAAAATTATTTTTATACACCTTCAATATCTATTTTTATTTACTCATTCTTAAGAAAATTTCTATCGTCATAATTTTTTTTTTTTAATTTAAATATATAATATTCAATTTTCGCGCTCTTATTTAAAATACAAGTCAAAAGCACTGTCTTTATTTTTGTCGCTCGATATTGTTTTTCCATAGTGCGAAATTTAAAAATCTGTTACGTGAGGGACCATATTTATAGTTAATTTATGTTCTTTTTTGTCCACGAAATTCTATATTTAACAAATTGTTGTTTTATAAATATCGCATTTTTAAATGAATTTCTTTTGGACGTCTCTGACTCTCGTTGTGACACCAAATTTTTGCCACTTGAAACGAGCGTTAATCGCCATCATGAAAAAGTACCTTTAAATTTATTTTCATGAACACGTCACACACAAAAACGGAAGTACATACATCGATTCTCTCACAGCCTCCGGCTATATAAGTATAAAACCATACACCAAACACGCATGCGTTTCTTAAATTTTGTTGCAAAGATTATAACATTATAAGTGTAACATCATACCTAACCCCCAACCATAAGTTAAACGACTATCTAGTTTCCTTGCCGAAAAACGGTTAGAACTTCGAAATAAATTTTAAATCAAGGTATGTATAAATTTTTATACCAATTAGTTTTTATCTTTAATAACAACATATGTATTCTATTTATTCATTTAATTATTAATTTACGTAATTAATTGACTCTTTTGACTTTGGCATGGACATGCCGTAACAGCATAGTCTATCTGATAAATCTTTTATTTAAATATATAATTATTATTAAATCTTCGTATAGTATTAATATGAAGTAAAAATCTTCATTACAATTTATCCATTATTACATATTTATATCAATCGAAATTATATTTCTCACATATGTACAAACTATGATCCTGAAGTTATTAGACAATTAAAAATTTAAAAAAAATTTTTTTTTCACGTCGTCATAAAAAAAAATATACACCTATACAAAATTTTAAAAACTATAGGTGAAATTTTTTATAATTCATCGTTTTGAAAAAAATCCAAAAATTATTAGATCCCGGCTAACTTCAGAATCATGTACAAATTTATGTGACGATAAAAATGATAAATTATAATAATAATTAAAAAATGAGGAATAATTGGTGTTAGAACTATGAATATTAATTTTAAATTGCAGAATCTGCAAACAATTTAAAAATGTCAACTTTCGGTGGTTTAATCGAAGAAATACCAGGAATTTCAGTGGATCGTTTTGACGGGGAAAATTTAAAATCATCTATTTTTTTTTTAAGTCATTGTCATACTGATCATATGCAAGGATTATTATATACTGAGGGGAATTGTTTTATTGATAATTTATTAAAACATAAACAATATTTATACTGTACTCCAGTTAGTAAAAAAATACTTGAATATAAACTTTTCAGATTTGGTTCTGATGCCGAATTTATTAAAACAATCGATTGTTGTTCACCGGTTATCGTAGATTATACAGTAGACAATGATAAAAATAAAAAATTGTATTTAACAGTAACATGTATACCGGCTGGGCATTGTCCTGGTTCAGTTATGTTCTTATTTGAAAATGAAAAAACGTCTATTCTTTACACCGGTGATTTTCGTATTGGTTCAAGTGATTTATCAAAATTAAAACCATTACACAATAACATTAATAATATAATGATACCAAAAAAGTTTGATAGTATTTATATTGATACGACATTTTTTAATCCTATTAATAAATTTTTTCCAAGTCGACGTGATAGTGTTAAAGAAATTTGTCGAGTTGCTAATGATTGGATCCGTCAAGATGTTAATAATATTGTTATATTAGAATGTTCTGCTCATTACGGACCTGAATATTTATTTATTGAATTATCCAATGCATTAAATCTGCGAATACATGTTAAAGATAAAGTTTATAAAAGCTATACATTTGTTCCGGAATTATCAAAATGTGTTACCAATGATCCACATTCAACACCTATCCATGCTTGCATGAATAAACGTAATTATTATTATTCTAATGTTGTGTTAGAATGCCGTCGTAATGTAGAATTGAAATCAGTTATTACTATTGTACCATCAGTATTGCGTTGGAAAGATAGAGATGTAACAAAAGGTATCTCTGAATGGGATGATTATAACAAAAAGTTTAATGTTTGTTATTCATGTCACTCATCTTATGACGAGCTTGTTGATTTTATTAATTATTTTAAGCCGAATAAATTATATCCGTGTGTTGTTCCAAAAGAAATAAAATTTGAGGATTTTAGTAGTACATTGAATAAACTTTTGGACAATTCTAAAGAAGCTAATAATTATTTTACCGGTTATGATATGGATCTTTCAAAGCCTGAGTCACTTAATAATGACAGAGTAGTAGATGCTTGCAATTTAAGTGATGTTGATGATGATTAATAATTAATCAATAGGCTTATTGACATTTGAGGCTTTTAAGGGGTTTTAAGATTTAAATGATATTTTATAATTATAAAGATAGCGATCAAACTAAATTAGTATATTTTTTCATAAATCTTGTTGATCAAAGCTTATAATCATGTTTAATTCTATTTTAAAATTTTATAATCATGTTTAAAACATAATTAACTTTGTATTTTATATTTTTATACAATAAACATACATTATTATTGACTGATCTCTGGGTTTTAGTATAATTATAGTTTTACGGCTCAAAATAACTATAATATCCCTTCATGATTTCATTAAATCTGATAAGTTTTAATGCGGATTAAAGGAAACCAAGGTAGTACAATCGAAATTACAATTTGTGGCTTAAACTTCGTATCCTTATTGGTTTAAAAATAGAGTCGATAATTTGTTGTATTATTAATGTTACATAATTTGTAAATAAATTTCAATTAAAATAATACAATTTTATTTATTGATTTTAAATTAATATATTCAAGATGCCGAGGGTTTTTTTCTTACTACTTTAAATGATATATTTATAAAAATCTTTACATTTAATTTATAAATTAAATTATGTTGACGTTATTTGCAATAGAATTTTTATCGAAAAATCATAATTATATATTTTTTAAAAATATTTTTTCAACCTATTAAATTTTGTTACAGAAATATTTTAATTTGTCGTTATTGTAATACGAAATATTTTTGAAAAATGGCCGTATCTGCACTTGCTCAAGAAAAATTCTGGATTAACAAATCAACTTACGATGCAGCTGAGCGTTCCCACTTTGAACGTCTCTACAAGGTGAGATAATAATATTTATTTTATTTAATTACTATAAAATTAAAAATAAATATTTTTAAACATATTAAAAAAATGTTATTGTGCATAATTTTAAAATGTAACTTGGCAAATAATTTAAATTTATTTACATGAACACATTTATTTTTAATATGTTTAAAAACTATGTACCTCATATCATAGTAAATTGACATTAACACTCATTCTTATCGTTCATATTAATTATTTGGTTTTTTATTATGTTAATAATGCACGAGGAATATCTGGTGACAGTATTGATTAACCTTTTGCTCTTTTTTTTGCATCCGACTTTATCTGTATCCAGATCTGATAAATCATTGATAAAATAATTGATAAACGTGTCCGCTCATTTTTTCTTTCTCTATGTATTTATTTTTATTTAAATTACTTCAAAAATGTTCAGTCAGATCACGAAAAATTTAATGACAATTGTTTGTAAATTGATGTCAAAAATTCTTCGGTCAATTTTTTATAATACGATTTCCTGGATAATATTAAATGTATAAGCCCTTGTAATTGTAAGTAAACTGCAAGTCGTGTCACCCAACGTCCGATTTATTTATTCAAAAAAATTTATCTTCATTTCTATTTAAATGCTAAATAACAGTAAAAAAAAATTTTCGGTTTTCTGGACATAATCAAGTTTGCGCGAGAACCGGCATTAAATTTAAAAAAAAAATGACCGCTGGTCAATAGTCTGATGATTGTTAAGACAATTTCTCTGCTTTACATCACTAATACAACCTACCACGATTAATTTTGTAGACAATGTTAGCAATAACAATTTGAAGTTTTAATAATAAAAAAAAAAAAGAAAGTGAAAATCAATGGGAACACGTTTATTTTAAAAGATATTATTAAATAATCCCGTGAATAATTTTAATTTGCGTTAGGAAATTATTATTTGCAACTTACGGCTAAAAAAGGTTTTTATTTAACATAAATTAAATATTTTAAAATTGAAAAAGTATATTTTGTTGTAATATATATTTTATTATTTTAAAATTGTCAATATAAATAAACCATAACTGTAAGTTGAATAGTTAAAAAATGTTACAAGGTGGCCTCTCGTATAATTTTGGATTGCGATGTTAATGAAAAATTAATATCAACTAAAATAGAAGATTTTGTACCGGCAAATTTAACAACAAAATCATCATCAAAAAAATTTAAAGAGAATAAAAATAAAGCAGATAAAAAAAATAAGTATTTAAAAAATACCGAACACGATTCTGCTGATAAGAAAGAAGTTTCTAATCAGGTATATAATAAAAATGAAAGTTTGATAATTTATGCTATAAATTATTTTTTTATAAATAGTTTGTATTGTATTTATTGCTATAATCGATTATTTTCCATTGTAGTTTTAATTATATAAAAATATTTCAATGTATCGATGTCTTCAGTAGAAAATCGTTTAACTTGAATCCTATCATATATCTGTAAACATAAACAAAATACAGATTTTTTTTTTTAAAAGAAAATTTTCTTAAATAATGTGCAATTCTTAATAATTAAACTTGAGCATATCGAGTTGTGTCGGCTTTACGATAGTAGAGCACATCCGGCGCTTTCGTGTTCACAGTGAAAAGAAAAAAAATAACAATTTTTTTAGGTATCAGTGCCCCTAATGACGCTGGAGATAAGAGACTTTCAATCGACATCTTTATAACTTGAGAAGAGCTGTCAGTTTTTTCCCCTTCGTACTCTAGCGGACGAGCAATAATATTTTTGTTACACTAGCACAGTAAACAGAAATTTTATCCACTTTTTTCTCATCAATAAATAAAATTTTTAAAGAATAAAAAAGATTTCTAAAAAATAGAGAGTTGTGTCGAACCTCGATCTTTACTTTGCATTTAAAATTTTTGTTTGAGAGATAAGACAAAAATAACTGAAGACCCGTCTTAAAAATAATAAACAAACGCGTACCAAGCTCAGAAGTTATGGGTTAATAAATCACGAGGATTGCTAAAAGAAAATGTAAAAATTAATTTTCCAAAAATTGTAGGGTCGGAAGATTTTCTACTGAAGATATCGGTATTTTAGTTATTTTACTGTAGAGCACTAATTTTTTTTAGGCTTTTGCCTCTAAATTGTCATAGGTAGTGTGTTACTTTTAGTTTGATTGTATCGTAATTTTATAAGAGGATTTAAAAAAATTATTTAACGCGTCTTGTTGATTGTGGATCATTTATAAATATTGCATCAATTATTTTGTTTTTAATTCAAAGACTAATAAAATAATCGCTTTCTATGCATCATATATATTTTTTAAATTTAAAGCATCATAGAAAAAATAATAAAATATAAATTTTGTTTAAATTAATTCGTTTGGCATAAATTTATCATTCATATCGGTGGGTGCAGGAAAGCCGAGTGTCTGGTTGCTCAGAAGATCCTGCCAGTGGAAGTTTGGCCAATGAAGTTGCAAAAGCACGACAACACATTAAAAAGGGTTTACAGTGTGTGAGTACCGTAAATTTTTGCTCACGTCTTGATTTAAAATGTTTCGTTCTATTAAATTTTTATTCTTTATTTTTATTTGTATTCTTAAAAAAAAAAAAAATAAAAATCGGTTTCAAAATTCTTTGGAGTAAATTATAACCAAAAATTCACGGATTATTTTTTATTACTGACGTGTCAAAATCATAAGTTAACATTTTAAATAACTTGTATAATTCTTTTATCAGTATGTGGCATTAAATCATTTTAATAATAAAAACCTTTGCTATATTGGGAAAAATTCATCAGTGGGCTTTTACTAATTTAAATTTTTCATAAAATAACCATCTCATATATCTAATTAACTTTATAATTAAATTAAATATTAATTATTCTTTCAAGCTAATTGTTAAATCTAATAAAAATAAAAATGTAATATAAGTGTAATACATTCTTTTTTTGTGTTTATAAAATGGTGTTTGAATTCATTAAATAATTTAATTTTTAATTTTTAATTTTATAGCTCAACAACATCTCCGGTGATTCAGCTGTGCCTTCCCAAGATTTAATAGGACGCCTTACTTATCTTGAGAATGATAACCGAGAACTTCATGCTACAGTAAAAGCATTGAACAAACGTAGGGAAAATTTTATTTTTTTTCCGTATTTAAATTCCGAGTAATGCCTGCTCTACACTAGCTCATGGCTTGCGGCCGCGATTCGTGTGTGATCTTTACGCAAAAAAATATATTTCTGTACACTGGTCGTGGGACAAATACCGACTTCAAACAGAAAACGTCCAGAAGCACTAACGCGAAGCCGCGGAACCATCCACACCCTTGTTTCGCGGCTATTACAGGCTTTCGCAGCGCGAATGTAGAGCAAGCATTCCATTTTAGTTTAATAGTAATAAGAAATATTTTATTGTTTTTTTTTTTTTTTTTAGACATAACTGATTTGGAAGCTGCTATTAAAAAACTAGAAATAACAGTATCTGGCCCAGAGCCAGCTCCTTATCTTTGCATTTGTCCTGCAAAACCCCCTTCAGAAAAAGCTTCACCACCAGCAGAAGATGATGACGATGATGTTGATCTATTTGGTTCTGATTCAGAGGTAAGTTGAATTTAAATTATCATAAAATAATAATATAAATGAAAATTATTAATTAATATTTAAATAATTGCCTGTATTATAAATTCATTGTGTATAATGTCATAAAGTTAAATATTATTAGTAGTTATAGATTATTGTATTATACAAAAAAATATTTAGTTTTATTAGATAGTTTTGCACGTTTTTTTTTCTTATCTACAGTTTACGAAACGATTTTAAAATTTGTGATCTACTTCTACTGATTTCTTGACACAAAATCTAATTGTACAATATTTTATTAAATTTAAATGTCCTTTGATATGTAAAAATAAATTTGTAATTATTAAATATCTTGTTAACTCTAATTAAATTATTAAATTAATTCTTTTATAAATGATTCTGCAGTTTAATTAAAGGATATAATGATGTTTTACACCAGATATTCCTGATATAAACGTCTTACCGTAATTAAAATATTTTCCATGATATATTTATTCTCAAATAATTTTTTTTTAATATTCATAATCATCGTTCCATTCATTGAATATCAATTTTCATTGATCATCATTGATTAAAAATTTTTTTTTTCTATGTTTCATTAGATCACATTCATTAAAATTGTTTCATTATTTATGAATTATAAATTAAAATTCTTTAAAATAAACATTGAACAAATACATTATATTAATATTTAAGGGTGAAGATGCTGAGGCTGCAAAAATTAGAGAGGAACGCCTTGCTGCATATGCTGCAAAAAAATCTAAAAGTTAGTAATTTAATAAATTAATAAATTAAAATTATATTGAGGTATTTAAAATTAATTATTTAAATTTTATTTACAGAACCAGCGGTAATTGCAAAGTCAAGTATAGTTTTAGATGTTAAGCCATGGGATGATGAAACAGATATGAAAGCAATGGAAGCTGAAGTAAGGAAGATCACTTGCGATGGATTATTATGGGGAGCAGCTAAACTCGTTCCACTGGCATACAAAATCCATAAGCTTCAAATCTCTTGTGTTATTGAAGATGACAAAGTTTCAGTCGATTGGCTAACTGAGGAAATTGAAAAGAATGACGAAATTGTTCAAAGTGTAGACATTGCAGCATTCAACAAAATTTAGAAGATATTTAATTCACATTTAATGCCATTATTTTAAATAACGACAATTTATATTAAATCAATGACATATTTTGGCATTATTTTCATTCCATTATCAATAAATAAAATTGCATTGAAAATTTTACTGTTTTCTTATATATTTATTTCATATTCCTCAGAAGATAAAACAAACTTACTTATATTTTATAAAAAATTTAACAGTTTTATTTTTTTTATTTTTTCGTAAATTTTATTATCAGATTCATAAAATACTTAAAGTAATGATACATAAAAAAACAAAACATTAAATATATTTTTATACTTGATAATAGAAAAAAAAAGCAAATTTTTAAATAAAAACTGGAACTGTTAGTTGATATTGAAAAAAAAAAGTAATGAATATTTATTATTAGTTAAAAAAAAAAAAATTACTTTCTTCAAAAATTGTTAGATATATACGTGTGAACAAACATATACACACTAATATGTTAATGTATTATTATCGCAATTACGTGCATTTTTAATTATTTCCAATTCATTGACCGTAAGGTTTTTTAATTTAGAAATCATAACGCTTTTATTAGTTTTTAAATCATTAAAAAGTTCATTGAGAAATTTTAATAGTTTAATGATATTTTTATTTTCACAAATATCAAGAGGCGTTTTATTGCCAATAAAATTTCTCGCGTCATAAGTTGCTCCATATTTTAACAATAATCTGACAATTTCTTCAAAACCATTTTTCGCCGCAACATGCATGCACGTCATTCCACCAGATGTTGTTTTACAATCAATAAACGAATGTAATTTAGTATTATTTATTTCTTTTACGTGTTTCAATAAAATGTCGACAATTATCTCATTATTTTTTGAGACGGCACAATGCAATGGCGTATTGCCTTTGTTTGAACTTAAAGTGCAATTAGCGCCATTTTTTATCAAAAATTTAACAATATCTATATCACCATTATTAACTGCATAGTGTAAAAATGTAAATCCATTTCCATCTTTACTATTAATGTCCATTCCATTTTCTATTAAATTTTTTATCAAATTCTTGTCATTGGCTGATTCAGAAATAATTTTATTTTCAATATTCTTCAGTTGATTAAAATCTCCGCCAGATTCTAATGCTCGTGTAATTAATGTTATGTTTTTAGACAAATTCAAGACATCGGGATGATTTGATCCAATAGCTATTTTCATTCGTTCAAAAGCTTCTTTAAAAACTTTTAATGCTTTATAAAAGTCGTTTCGTTGGAAAAATATATTCCCTAGCTGAACTTGAGTGTTCAAAGTATCTAAATGATTAATTCCCAATATTTTCTTTTGAATATCGAGTACTTGTTGGCATGAAGAAACTGCTTGGTCATAATTTTTTTGTAAAACATAAACTTCAACTTTGTTGTAAAGAGCTCTCAAAGTGTTGGAATGATTTTGTCCTAAAACTTTCTTTCTTAACTGATAAACATCCTCATACGTTTTCAAAGCTTCTTCATATTTTCCTTGATGAGCTAGTACTTTTGCTATATTATTTTGTACTACTAAAACTCTGGAATCATTAGCACCGAATTTCATTTTGTATTTTTTAAAAATCTCATAATTTATTTTTAAAGCTTCACTAAATTTATTTAAAGCCATTAATACTAATGCCATGTGAGATTGAGTGTAAAGTAAATTTTCGTCATTTGCATCCAGTAATACTTTTTGCTTCTCAAACGTATCTCTATAAATATCAATCGCTTCTTCATTTCTTCCTAATTTATAAAAAACTAAACCCATCATACTTCTAGTTCTTAATGTATCTTTACTACCTACACCCAATAATTTTTTCTGTTTGGTATAAATTTCTTGATAAATTTTTAAAGCTTCTTCATAATTATGTAGGGAGCAATTTAATTGTGCTATTTCCAGTTGAATATCTAAAGTTCCTAGATTATCAGGCCCTAAAATTTGTTTCTGTTTTTCATATATTGATTTAAATACAATCAAAGCTTCTGAATATTTTTCTTGAGCAAATAATTTATTAGCTTTATTTATTTGCAATGATATATTATCAAGAAATCCAAATTTAAGACTTTCAATATCCGGAAAATTATTATTAGTTGCTGCAACTATTAACGTTTCATTTTTGCTATTCCGAGCATTAGTTATCATTTTTATGTCAGAAGCTTCTATTTTCCTTAATTCTTTAATTACCGTCGTGTCACGAGCTTCTACTTGGAGAAATAATTTTTCAATTAATTTTAAAATTTTAATAATATCTGATTTATCTGATAAATCCACTGGTTTATTATTTTTAATAGTTTTAACATCGTAAATAGCACCATGTGATAGTAAAAGTTTAACGATTGCAAGATGTCCAAATTTCGCAGCATAATGGAGAGGCGTGGAACCATTTTTAGCTGCAATATTAGGATTCGCATGATTTATCAGCAAGATGTTAACTATTTCTGTAAAACCATGCCAAGAAGCATAATGCAATGGACTAAATAACTCTTTATTTACTACGTTAATTATCACTCCTTGATTAATCAAACTTTTACAATTATCTAAATTATTTTGATTGACAGCTTCAAATAAATTTTCAACGACAGTTAATATTTTAATTACGGTACGATAAGTAGTCATTTCTAGTGGTGTTCTATTGATGTTGTCAAAAATATTATAAGCCGCTCCATTATTCAATAAAGTTTCAACAGTTTCTTTACTTCCAAAATGAGCAGCGATGTGTAATGGTGATATTCCATCTAGATCACGAATATTGACATCAATTTTCTGGCTTATTAAATATTCCACAACTTCTTTTTTATTAGTTGCAGCCGCGAAATGCAACGGCGTTCGATCTCGGTCACCTAAACTATTAATGCTCATTCCAATACTCAAAAAATATTCTACAATACTTTTGTAACCTTCTCGAGCCGCAATGTGAATAGGTTTCGAACCAAAAGCATTGGCAGCAGTAACATTTGCACCTTTTTCAACTAAGTATTTTACAACATCTAAACACTCTTCTTGAGCTGCAATGTGTAACATTGTAAAATTGTTTACTCCTTTATTATTTATTTTCATTTTAGTATGTTGAAACAATAATTTAACGATTTCAAGATGTCCTTTTGACACTGCAAACTCTAAAGCTGTTCGTTTATCATCATCTTGAATATCCGGGTCTGCTTTGTTTTTCAACAAAGTATTAACGATGTCCGTGTAACCTTTTACTGCTGCCTCAAAAAGTGGTGTTCCATTGAGACACTTAGCATTAACATCTGCTTTATTAGCTATCAATGTCTCAACAATATGATTGTGGTTGGAACTAACTGCTAGATGTAGCAAATTCATTTTTGTACCTTGTATTAAATCATTCACATTAATATCTCTATGTTCTAGAAATATATCCACAATACTTTTGTGTCCACAAGTTGTTGCTATTACCAAAGGCTGCACCACTCCGGCTTTTACATTCGCTCCGTGTTTAATTAGCAGTTTTACTATCTCTACGTGATTAAATTTAGCCGCAATCATTAACGGAGTACGGCCTTGTTTATCAACAATATCAACTGAACATTTTTGAAGTAAAATTTTAACAATTTCTTGATGGTTACCTTCAACAGCAGCATGAAGCGGAATTAGATCACTGCCATCTTTAATATCAGTTTTAGTATTTACATACAGTAAATATTTTACTACTTTTGTATGGCCTTCAAACGCGCTTATATATAACGCTGAAGCTCCTTTAAAATCTGTAACGTTAACATCAGCACCGGCTTCTTTTAGCATTTTAACAATTTTTTCATGACCAGTACAAGCTGCTTCAAATAGTGAAGTCTCGCCATTAAAATTTTTACTATTTATATCAACACCTTGATCAATTAAAAATTTAACTATATCTGCATGCCCATTTTGTGAACTTAAAGATAATGGAGTCATTCCTTTAATATCTTTTGAATTACAATTGGCGCCTTTAGCTATCAAAACTTTCACGGCTTCTATTTGACCATAACTAGCTGCTACATGTAAAGGTGTTTGATTGTTATTATCTTTAATATTAATTGATGCACCATTGTCCAATAACAATTTAGCAATTTGCTCATTATCTTTTATACAAGCAAAATGTAATGGAGTGAGACCCTCAATATCTTTAACATCGAGTAGTGCTTTATTTTTTATTAACACATCTACGAGTTCTAAATGTTGATACAAAGCAGCAAAATGTAATGGTGTCATTCTTCTTTTAGTTTCAATATTAACTTTTGCTCCATATTTTAATAAAATTTTAAGAACATTAAGATGACCATATTTAGCTGCATGATTTATTGCTGCATAGTTATCAGGACTATAAATACTATTTAATTGAGCACCGTGTTGAAGTAAAATTTCCACTATTTTTTCACGCCCGGTTTCAACAGCATTATGCAGAGGTGTAAGTCCATCAACAGAGACAATGTTAATATTAGCTTTGTTAGAAATTAAAATTTTTACTATCTCTAAATGACCGTTGAGAGCTGCTTCATGTAAAGGTGCTTCATTTCTTCCTGTCTTGGTATTTACATCAGCTTTAAGATTGACTAAATATTTAACAAGATCTGTGTGTCCATGCTCAGTAGCTAAATGTAATATGGACATGCCATCAAATGATTTGCTGTGATCTACGTTCTTTTCTTTTTTCAATAACACTCTCACAACATCCTCATAACCATTCAACGCAGCGCAATGCAACGGCATATAGCCAGAATTATTAAAAATATTAATTTTACAATTATTTTTCAGTAAAATTTCAACTAACTCTCGGTGGCCTCGTTGAGCTGCTATATGTAATGGCGTTTCTCCATAATTATTGACGACATCAATACTTGAAATTTTTTTCGATACAAAAAATCTAACGATATCGGTTCGTCCATACTCGGCTGCTACATGTAAAGGATTTTGGCCATTAATATCTTTCACGTTGACTTTAACTTTTTGATCAAGAATAAATTTTATTATTTCCAAATTAGATCCTTTAGCGGCAAAATGCATCGCAGTCCATAAACGATAATTTCTAGCATGAATATCAGCCCCTCTGGCTAAAGTGTTTTTAAAAGTATCGAAATCGCCCTGTTCCAGTGATTCAAACATAGCTTCTTGATTAATAACAGTCATTAAATCTTGTTCATATTTTGACTTTAATTCAGTTAAATTATTTTGTATTACTTTACCTACTTTTTTATTACACTCAATAACATTATCCGTAATAAGTTTTGTAGCATTTAAAAATATTGCTATTGAAGAATCAAATAACAGAATGTCAATAAGAGCATTGCCGTGAGCTAAATGATTTCGCAAATTTTTTCCAATCAATAGAGGTGCTGATTTATCTAAAAGTAGATGATTATCAACTAAAATATTTTTAGAACCATCTAAAATAGACATTATATCTAACACCAGCATTTCAATTACTGCCTGTAGTTTTTTATTCTTCTGATAAATAGTAAGATCCTTATTTAAATTATTATTTTCAATTATATTTTTCAATGTCGATAATTTTAAGATGTACTCTTGTTTTGATCTTTCAGATGAATTTTTATTTTCTTTTAAATCATCTACGTTATTTATTTTATTCGAATCCCGTGAATAGTTACTTTTATACAACTTATCGCGTAATTCTTCAAGCCATTTCATATTATGCATACCAAATCCTATTCGAGTAAAAATAGTATTGATAACTTGCATTAAATAATCATACTGTTCAGATGAAATTCTAGATCCGCTACTATCTACTATCTTAAATAATGTGTTAAAAATAATTTTTTGAAAATTTTTTAAATCAATATCTGGTGACATAGTTATCAAAGCTCGATTAGCAAAATATATTATTTCTTTGATACTATTCTCATTTATATTATCGTCATTAATACGCTTACGCATCTCTTTTAATAGTAGTAGTTTAGAAGTATAATCGAAATCATTTTCTGAAGAGTAAAGATGCTTTGACATTTGTTTTAATTTATCAAATAATAAAGTTTCACGAGAAGTTTTATTTGTTATAATAGAATTTAATTTGTCGATTAATTTTTGTAAAGAATCATTTTCGTCAAATTTGAACTTATCTTTAAACCAAGTGGAGTTTATTTCAAAATCAAACGTTTCCAATGCACTTTTTATATCATTTCTAGTCTGACTCGAAGCAATAGTTTTCAAAAGTGTAGCAATATGATGAGTTTGAGTTTTATAAAGAATATTTTTTATTACAGAACTAATAACTTTAGTGTCATTTTGAATGTTTGAAAAAAAATTACTTTTAGAATAATCATTTTCTATGTTAAGTCTTTGTGATTGAGAATGATTGTGAGATAATGAGTTACGTAGGTCAATAATAATTTGTCGTGTATTTGAGGGCAACGATGAAAGTACTAATTGACTTGTAAATTCTGACATTTTTGGCGATTCCCATGTATTCTTTACATATTCTCCAATAACTTGTAAAGTTCTTGTTATAACTAATTGCCCTTCTTTTTCACTGGCATCCGCAAATAATGACAAGTCTAAATACTGATTAATTATTTCCAAAGAATAAGTATCTCTTAGCTGCCTATAATCATTATATAATTCCTTAAACTCTGGATTCACTTTAACAATATCATCAATACCTTTTTCACGTGTACATCTTGGTAAAGTCAACAGTCTATTAATAGAAATTTCATTAATAGTAACTTTTTCATTATTGAGTTTATTTGAAAAAATATCAAGATGATTCAGTAGTTTACTTTTACTTAAAAAAAAATTAAAAATTGGCATTTTAGTTTTTTGTTCAGAATTAATATACGCAATTAAACAAAATTCAATTTCTTCCCAGGGTAATTTACAATATGTAAATTTCATTTGACGTTTTAAAATATTTATATTCTGAACAATAAATCTTGCACGAAGAAAAAATTTTTCATCTAATTTATTTATATTCAAAAATTCAGCTTTAAGTGAATTTATATTACCAACCACCAATTCAATCCGCTCTATTATATCGCAATGAGAAATTTTTATATTTTTAACCTTATCCGAACCGTCAGAATAAAATCTATAATTAATCAATCGTTTTTCAACAAACGTTATAACTTCATCTGATAATACAACATTTTTTAATTTTAATTCTTCGTACGCTTGAGCCAGATGTTCGTATACTTTATCTGAATGTATTAAATACTGGGAAGGCCAAAAATCCAGAAGAGTTTCAATGAGCTTACAATTACCAACGCGTATAGCGTAATAAAAAGCATTGTGATTCTCTTCATCTTTATCCTCCAGGTTAATTAAACATTTATCAATATTTGTGGTACTGTTTTCAAATGTATATTTTAAAATCTGATGTCTATTATATTTGCAAGCAAGAATAATAAAATTAGAATTTTTAAGTGACTTATCAATGCTCTCGTTGAAATTCTTCAGGATCTTCTTCTTATCTTCAAAATCTTTGATGAGATCAAGTAATTTGAAATATCGTTTAAAATTATTTATGTCATCAGCTTCGGTGATAGTATTAGCTATTTCAGTTGAAATTTGTGAATGAAGCTTTGCTGCCTGAATTTTGTCATATTTTTTATACATCTCTATAAATTCTTCTTTTGAAGAGGAAACGAGTGAGTTAAAGTCCGATAAACTCGGAGTGTCCACATCGTTCTGCGAAGGCATCGTAACATATATGACAACAATGCTCTTGATAAAGTATCAGATTACTTAACTGATTTATTTAGTCATCACCTTATCAAATCTAAAAATATATTAAAATTTTAATTTATATACAAATGATGGTGAAAGTAGTAGACATTCAAGAATTTTTTTGTTTCTATAAACAAATTATTTTAAAAAATATACACAGATTTTTAAAAGTTCTTCATAAACATTTAAAAAAACTTCTTTTTTTTTATAATATTGAATTTGTTTTTTTAAAAATAAAAAAATTATTAATTGTTTGCATAAAGTGAATAATTATGGTTTTATTACCTTATTGTTGAATAACTTATATTGTACAATATAACTGATTAAAAAAAGCCGGAATAAAATCTTGACTCAACGTGCGGTATCAACTAAACTACGATGACGCCATCCAGTTACTGTAATGCAATTCCAAAACAAATAAAGATCGGAATATATAATAACTGCGCACTTAACAAATGAATTATTATTATTTATATTTTCGAATTAATAATAATTATACTTTTAATTATTGAGCAATTAAATTAGATACCAACTAACGAAAAAAATTAAACTATCTTCGATATGATGCTAAAAATAGTAGACATTCGGCAATTTTAGTGTTTTAATGATTCACTTTTCATCAAAATAAATTTTTTTAAATATGCCGAAAAAATAAATTTATAAAAATTTTTAAGACGCATTTTTAAATATTTTTTTTTCTGTCAGTTTTTAATTGTTTGATTTACAAAGAAAAAAAAAACTTAATATCTATTACCTTCAGTATCATTTTATTCCGTCAATATATACATAGAGAATGAAAATCTTTTTCCATTTTATTATTTTTTTAGAAACACCAAACAATACAATAATGTAATTAAAATTGCAACGTAAAAAACAAGTGAAGTACTTGCCAGATAAGTTTGAATAAAGACGCGATTTTCACTTGATGCTGTTGTTAGGTATTATTTTCATTGCCTTCTAGGCGGTGAGATTTTTAAATATTCTGATTCGATAGCAAAGTTAGGCGGGAGAAAGCAAGTCAAGTCCTGGACAAGCTTTGCGCTTGCTTAGAACAAAGTGTAGTACCGCCTTAATTTTAAAAAATTGAATAAAGAAATAATAAATACGTAAAACTTGGCACTTTTTTATTATAATCGAAAACATGAAGAATATTACTTATTTTCGATTTAAAATAACATAATTCGATTTAAAAAATTAAGACCATTTATCTTTAAAAATCATGTTGTTGGACTTAATAATAAAATATAACATACATATAAATGTAGTTAAAATTATTTTATTTTCTGTCAAAGGCAATGCTCAAACTTCCAAAATTTTAGGGCTGCTATCGCGAGCTATATGTTTCATTGTCACTGTTACTTTTGTTCTTGGAGCCGCAGCTAGATCTATTGGTCCATCCATACCTGCAATCATTGATCTAGGAACCATTCACTTAGCTAAACCTCCATTTTTTGAAAAATTAATAGAAATTTACAAGAAAAATATAATTAGCAGCTGACGTTGGTATTCGGAGACCTAGATTAGCTCTTTGAGATTTAAACTATATTTAAATAAATTATATGTAAATAACAATTTAATGTCAATAGTTACTATATCACCCATCCTTAAATTCTAGTGCAGTATGTCGAATAATCCTTTTTTTGCTTTAGTTATTGGTGGTTTTTGACTGATTTATAGTTTGAATCATCTAAGTAACAATATTTAATATATTAACACAATAGTAATGAAGTTCATAAATATTTGAATTTTACTTCAATATATTTTTCATAATTTTGTCCTTTAAAAATTCTATCTACATATATTCCAGGAACGTGAATATTATCAGGATCGAGTTAACCAACTTCAACAATCTCTTCAGCCTCAACAATTATTACAGTTAATAAAAAACAGGTATGTATCAGAAGACAAAAAATAATTGACTTATAATTAGAAAAATACTTAATAAAAGTTTAATGAACCTTGAATTAGACAGAGTTGCACATTTTAACTTGTCTCATCATGTAATTTATCTGACAAAATAAAAAATATTTTAAATTTCGAGTTTTCTTACACTTCTATTTGTGGTAATAATTAAGTTGATTAATATATATATATGTATTAATTTGCTAATTCAAAAACGTTTTGTTTTAAATAATGTACAAAATAATACTTCTATTGTACTTTACAAAATATACAATTTTTTTTTACAATATATCATATTTATTGGGTTATAAATTAATATTTTAAAAATGCTGTAATAAATTTTTTCTTTTAAAAAAAAATTTAGCTTTCATCATCCATAGATATTTGTCCCATAACTTTAAGATCATCAGCAACAGAAAACTCACAACCGGTTGAACTAACAACCTCGCTGATATCAACATTAGGAGCTAATTCAATCAATCGTAAGCCTTCGCCTTCAATAACTTCGAAAACAGCCAAATCCGTAATAATTAAATCGACACATTGTTGGCCTGAAAATAAAATATATTTACATGATTTACATATAAATTAAAGTACGTATTATAAGAAAATTTTTATAAAAATAAATACCGGTGACAGGCAATGTACAAGCTTCTAAAATTTTAGGGCTGCCATCACGAGCTGTGTGTTCCATCGTGACAACCACTTTTGTTCCTGCGGCAGAAACTAAGTCCATTGCTCCACCCATACCCTTGACCATCGATCCAGGAATCATCCAATTGGCTAAATCTCCATTCCTAGATACCTGCATACCTCCAAGTATTGTCAATTGAATGTGACCACTGTACAAATAAAATAATAATTACAATATTTAACAATCGTTTTTTATTTTCATTTAAATTTAACTTGCTGTGACTTTTTACCCTCTTATCATAGCAAAGCTTTCATCACTGCCAAAGAAAGATGCACCGGGAGCAACAGTTACTGATTCTTTACCAGCATTTATTAAATCTGGGTCAACTTGATTTTCATCTGGATAAGGACCAAGGCCCAAAATTCCATTTTCAGATTGAAGTGTCACATTCATGCCTTTCTTAATGTAATTAGCAGCTAACATTGGCATTCCAATACCTAAATTAACTATTATAAAAAAAAAAAAAAATCGTTATCAAACACCATTAGTGTAAAAATGAATTAATGAGTGATTATTTGATAACTTGGTATCTTACCATACATTCCATCTTTAAATTCTAAAGCAGCACGTCGAATAATTTTATCTCTAGCTTTACTTGCTGGCGTTGATTTTTTCGATTTTAATGAAGAACTAGTTTTTATTTTCTGTAAAAATTTAAAGAATTAATAATACAACTTTAATCTGTGTAGTATTAAAATTAATAATTTATTTCTTACTTCAATACGCTTTTCATAATTACGTCCTTTAATAATTCTATCTACATAAATTCCGGGTACGTGAATATTATCAGGATCAAGTTGACCAACTTCAACAATTTCTTCAGCCTCAACAATTGTAACTTTGGCAGCTTTACACATCACAGGATTAAAATTTCTTGCTGATTTATTGAAAATTAAATTTCCAGCTTTATCAGCTTTCCATGCCTTTATTAATGCAAAGTCTCCAGTAATTGCAGTTTCCATAACATAATTTTTTCCATCGAATTCTTGAAAATGTCTTGGTTCACCTGATATTTCAGGATTGCCATTAGCATCATGTTTAATTACAACATTACCTTCTTGAATTATCGTGCCAAAACCAGTTGATGTAAAAAATGCTGGTATACCAGCACCTCCGGCTCTAATACGTTCTGCTAGTGTACCCTGTGGTGTTAATTCAACTTCAAGATTACCACTAAGATATTGTTTTTCAAATTCAGCATTTTCACCAACATAAGATGCAATCATTCGTTTTATTCTTTGCTGTGATAAAAGTATTCCCAAACCAAAATCATCAATACCAGCATTATTTGATACAACTGTTAAATTTTTACATCCTTTCTTACTGATTGCATTTATCAAATTTTCAGGTATACCACATAGTCCAAAACCACCCACTAATAATTTAGCACCATCAGGAATATCAGTTATAGCTTGATCAACAGATTTAAAATATTTTCCATCTCCAACTGGTGCTTTCAATTCTGTTTTATCAGTTTGCGTTTCATCTGTGTCACTTTTTATTGAAAAATTCACAGCACATGTCTAAAAAATTAATAAACTAAATTAGTAGACATTTAATAATAATAAAAGTGAATTTATATTAAAATGTCTGGAGACAAATAAATAAATAAGTTTTATTATGAGTGTGAATGTAGCAGACATCAGACAAATTTAAAAGTATAAATAAATAGAGTAAATAATTTAAAAAATAATGTTTATAAAAAATGCACTTATTAATTTTAAAATTTTTAAAATGCGCATTTTTTAAAAATTTTATTTTATTAATTATTTACTCTACTTATTTATAATTTTAAATTTGACTGATGTCTGCTGCATTCACACTCATGTTTTATTTGTAAATTGAGGTTATATATCTTATTTACCTTATTTATTTGTAATTTATTTCTACAACCAGCTCCAAATCTAACATATATATTTCTACTGATTATACCTAACACCATTATTAATAATTAATTATTAAACGTCCTATTTTATATATTTATTATCTCTTTAATCGAAATATATTAAGTGTATACACGTCTTGCCACTTGACCGGCAAAATCAAGACTGAGGACTGAAGCTCAACTGGCTCAACTGATTTGTAACTCATTAATATCCTCTACAATAAAATTAAATATATGTCAGAAACAGATGTATATTTACAAATCGAATATTATTATATTTTGATACGGCTGAATAAGTTCTGTAAAATGCTAAATTTTTTTTTTCAATTTTAATGGAAGTAAAGTGATAAAATTTATTATGATTATAAATGTAGCAAACTGGCAATTATTATAATTTTGAAATAAATGAACAAAATGTAAATTGAATAAAAATAAAAAAATGCACATTTATAGAATTCAAAAATTGGTATGTGTATTTTTTAAATTGTTTAATTGTAATTTAAAATTTGTCTTATGTCAGCTAGATTTACACTCATAAATTTATTTCATTTAAAATTAAAAAAACCGGCTTACAGTGCTCGAGGTCAACAAAGTTCCTCGTTTAATTTAAAAAACTTATACGATCAATGCCTCTATCCTGATACCAGATAAATAAATACTCGTTTTTTTTATTTTTCGTTATTTAATCATAAATTAAAGAAGAAAAAACGATTGTTATGTTTATAAAAAGACGCCACATTTATCTTCCATAGATTAAGTTTGTTTTATTAATGTATATAATCATGTCAGTAATTCATATTTTTTAATTTATTATAAATAATTATTAATTTATAATCAATAATTAATAATTAATCATTTATTTACATTTACAAATTAAAAATAAAAATACAATAAATTTGATAAAATAAATATCAGTACATATGAATGTAAAAAAAAACGTAAAATTATAATTATAATTATATTTCAAATATTTACTATTATATTTTGATTAAATATTGTTATTTTAATCTTTTAACTTATTTATAAAACACAAAGTAAGTATTGTTTCTGTAAATAAAAAGTAAAGAATAATAATATAAGAAGAAAAAAGAATTAAATTATGATATAAATAAAAATTTTTTGATGGACCATGATAAATAGCTGAATTGATATAAACATTTATGGCAGATATATTATTTTTTATGCGACAGTTAAATTATATATAATATAATTATAATTTTATTATTATTGTATAAAATAAAATTTTCTTTTATTATCAAAAACGACCACTTCTTGCATCTGTAATTGCACCCCATAACTCAATAACAAAATCATCACTAAAGCCAAAAGCTTCTAGATCGGAATTATCAATAGCTTCTGCAAAATCCATGCTATTGGACTTTCCCTCAGCTAATTCCCAAATTTGTGTTGCTAATTCATTGTCATTTATACCCATAAAACTTTCAAGAATGTCATTTATTTTTTCAACCCCAATTGTTGATGAATCATCAACCTGAAAACAAAAAAAAAAGAACATAATTAATAAATTTATTTAAATGAATGAAAAAAAAAATAGAATAACTACCTGTTGAATTTGAGTACTACCGTCAGCTTTGAACCTAAGTGTTTCTTTTCCAGACCCATATCCAGATTTTTTACCTTTTTTTATATCACCCCTAGGTCCAATACTACCAAATCCACTTCTTTGAGGTTCTATTAATCTTAAAGTAAATGTAGAACCCTTAGGGATCTCTTTTAACATTTTAGCAACTTCATAATGTCGTCTACCAACTAAATTTTCTGAATTTATTCGCTCTATATGATCACCTACTTGAATTACTTTAATTTTATCAATTACTGAGCCTTCTTTTATTCGTTTTATGAACGCGTAACCGGCTCCATTATCAGTAATCGTTAATCCTAATGCATCTTCTGTTTTTATTAATTCGATTTCTTTTGGTCGACCTGCAATATCAAAAAGGATGAAATATTGTTGTTTATTTTTTTAAATAAAAATAATTGATATTATTTACTTTTTCGATGAGCAAATATAAAATCATCTAATCCTATTTGTCCTCCCAATAATTCTGACATCTCGACCTTGTGGGTATTCAGTGTACAAAAAAGAATCTAAAATAACAAAATTTTTATGATATAGAACAATACTAATTTTATATAAATAATTTAATTAAATTTGTCTTTAGAAAGTAGATAATTAATTTTTTGAATTAAATTAGTATTCAGATCAAGGTCAGTTTGATTCACTTCTCACGTGAATTAATTATCTAATGTCTTAATAATTATTAATCAATTAAACCAATTAATAATAAATATTATTTTGATTATAAAAATTAAGTAATAAGTTTATTTTAAATTTATATTAATGAATACAATTTTTTCGTCACGATAATATATAATCGCGTAGAGAAATTCTGTGAAACATATCAAGCCGAAGCTGAATGGTAAATTGCGCAATTTATCTGCATTACTAAGTGTGTTAACAAGTAACTGTTAAAATCATTGACCTATCTAAACTGTTTTGAAATATATATTTATTACAGCACAATATCACAGTGATGCAATTAATTTAAAATAAAACGTAGAAATAAATTAAAAACAATGATAACAATAAAAATAAAGAGAGAGGAGAAAGGCTTAGGAGTGTAAAAATTGTTAAGTAAATTTAGAATCCAGAGGGATATCCGGAACGCTGGCAGGGTCATGAACCATGACCAATGTTTCCGGTATCAAATAATGCTGATGTATGATAGATGTTGATGATGATGTGCTTCTATATCAACACGACTATACAGACAGTACAACAAGTAATTATTGTAAAACAAGATTTTCATATTATGATTTAAAAGTAGTAAAGATAAAACAATAGTTATAAAGATAAAACTTACTTCACTTGTTGGTATATCGTAGCACTCAGCTATTTTCTGATAAAGTTCACGTACATTTTTAAATCCCGATATAAATCCCGTTGGACTACCATGTGCTAACTGACAGCGAAAGACCAGATGTGTTTTACTTGAGTTTTGATCATCATCTGTTGACTCTGTTTGATCTTGATGACCGAACTTGTCCCGTTTACCAGTTCCATTTATATTGTTGTTACTACTACTACTGCTACTCACGGTTTTATGACCTTCATGATTATGAGCTCCGTTACCGGTAGTCTTCTCTTGTGCAACAGGACTCTTTGACATTGTCTTGGATTTAAATAATGGCATTTTCCTAAGAAAAATATATACAAATAAATAAATAATGTAATATAAATATTATTATGTTAAATATTTTTAAATAATTATTTATTGTATAGTTTAATTATAATTATACCGGAACATTTTAATATTGTAAACATATTATCACTTCAATCACAAAATAATAATGAACTATTACAGTTTATTTACTATTTGATAAAAATTATACTTATTATCGAATTAAATATCCTGCAACTTGTATAATAATCAAGACGTATGATTCTTGAACGTATCATATAAGTTTCTGCATCAGTAAACAACAAACGGAGGAAGTATTATTATATCTTCAAAGAAAACAGCATCATCATTTTAAACTTTTTTATTTTACTTTACTATTTATATTTTGATTAAAAATAAATTTATAAAATATTTTCATTTCTTAACTTCACAAATTTTATATATGTATATTTAATTTTAGTTAATATGACTAACGCGAGTTAATGGTATTTTTTTTATTAATGTAATAAATTATTCTTATCTTTAAAATTACAATTGATAATGCTCCAATGTGTATTTAATTGTTTTAATAAAAGAAATAAATAAATATACATACGTTGTAATTGATCTGATGAAAAGTATTGTTAAATGTAATAAACTGTTGAAGTAAACTAATTAAAAACCATCCCACGAAAATTGAGAGCCGTGTACATAAATGTATTCCATAATAGATTGTGTAAAATTATACTGTACGAACAAAAAACTAAATATGTGTTATCGTTTTTATCTTCATGACTATGTTGAGTTTATCAGAGATCTGTTATCATATCCAATAATAATTGAATTTTTTTTTTTCATTGCACTTGTAACTATTACGTTGTAAAAACATTAATTATATACATATATATGTGTAATTATTTTTAAATAATTAAAAAAAAACTAACAAAAATTATAGACATTTTATTTTATAAAATATAACAATGTATGTAACGTTATTAAGAAAACACTTGTTCAGCTCGACAAGATAAACCAGTAATTTTTTTTTTTATTGTAATTCCATTTTCAATACACGGCTTAACAATTGTAGTCTAATAAAAAGCATACAATATACAAAACTACTAGTTGTTTCATGACCCTCTCGTGAATCTCTCACGATCAAGTTCCCCACCAACTACAGAACTTGGTACGTGGTACATAGTTGTATGTACCTCACCTTACTCCCTCTCAATTTTTCTTATTCTCTCAACCGTTTCAACTCTCAACACACAACAGCCATAATTTACTCATTACTCTTTAAAAAAAACAAAATTAAAAAAAAAAAAACATCAATTAAATTCATTATTAATGAATTACAATAGCTCACTCATTAATTAGCACCATTGGAAATTAAATTTAAATTATTTAAATCAATTAGAAAACGTGTTTAGTCTTAATAGTGAGCAGATATTTATTTTATCAACTATTACGAATGTCATTTAATTATTACAGAGAAAAATATTAGTACAAAAAAACATTAATAGTAATAACAAAATACTTATAAAATACTTAGATTAAATATAAAGAAATATAAATTTGACTTTACCCTATTTAAATCACAGTTATGCAAAATAATTATCAAAGTTACAATTTTAATTATTTAAATAAAACTGTATTTGTTCGATATAAATTATATATTACGTTATTGAGTTTTAAAAATTTCATACTGTTCATCAAAAAATTGATAAATCACTGGATACTAGCTTTTAATTATTATTTATTTAAAGTACACAGTAGTTTATAGAGAGCTAAATAATACAATGTTTAAAAAAAATTGTTATTTTAAAATATCGATGCCGTATTTCCACGTATTATCTTTCTTCTAATAGTTATTATAAAAACACTCGTTATAAACATCAATATTTATAGTTTTAACATTTTCAATCATGAAGATAGTACAAATTGGCAGTTAGTTAGAATATACGATAACAATTTTCTCTAAAAATAATAACATTTTATGTTAATTAAATTCTTATATCATAATTAGAAACGATATATCAAAAATAAGACATCGATATTATCAAAAATTTAATTCATTCTCAGATAAATATTTGTCTGATAAAAAAAAATGTTTACGTTATTTTATACATAAAATTCTGATCTTTACAATAAACTTGTATAAAAAATTATTTAGAGTATCCGCTGTACTATTAACATTTTAACCGATTTATTATTATTATTATTATTAATATTTTACTGTATATAAATTGTCATAATTTGTTTGTATAATATAATAAATTACAATTAAAAATATAGCTACCTAAAACAATGTAGCAATCATAAATAAATTGTGTATAAAAAACCTTTATTTACTAATGAATTGCATTTAAAAAATTTTTTTTTATATAAAACTCATCGTATTTGAGCATCAATAAATTAGTTAATATAATTATTGCCTATATAAATTTCAGGTTGTATTATAAAAACCTTCCAGACTTTACCACAATGAGAATTATCGTCCATCATTAAATAAGTTTGCATTGGTAAAAATAAATTTTCATATTTATCAGTACCAAATTGGTACTGTTGCATTGCTCGGAAGACAGCCCGAAAAGGAGGTTGTTTTTGTGAATGAAACGTACCTCTCGATCCATGAATAACTAATGCACCTTCTGTTTCTGCATTAGTACATACAGACATATACATACAATGATCTGGTCTATAGTTATAACGGCAAGGATAAATGTACAATCTTTCTGGATGATAATGAAATATAATATTAATAATATCCTGATCACCCCATGTTATTTTTAATCTATACTCTTTATGAATAGGTATCACATAATCTGTCCATCTGAATTCGCGCATTCGTGTTAAATTCATCAGCATAACACCTGAATTAACACCAAGTTTTCCATAATAAGGATGTTTAGCAAATCTATTGTACCATCCTGTATTAGGATCTTCATGTTCAGGACTTAGAGCAGCTAATTGTGTTGAGTTCATTTTTTTAAATTCATCCCAAACTAATTCTGGTGGTGCTAAAAACAATGTATCCGTATCAACGTACAGTATTGCATCAGTATCATTTAATAAAGCCTGTAATTAATATTTATGTATGTTAATATAATTTTATTATTTAGTAAATTTATTAATTGTAATAATTACCGGTAAAAAAAGTCTTTGTGCAGCACAAGGTTTAAATAATTTTTTCCACATTGAGACATCACTATTATTTGGAAATTGTATAGGTCTTAATACAAATGTGAATGAATTATTTGTTAAATATTTCCATTCACTTAATTTCTCATCAAATGCAACAATTAAATCATCTTCAGCTATAACAATTAATTTCAATGGCCTTTTTGAAAATACTAACGCAGATTTAAACATTGTAAGTGATTCATCTAATCTATCGCCGCAAACAACAACACAAATTGTAACTTCTTGATTGATTATTTTCATAGATTCTTTTTTAAGACGTGCTCGATCATGTGGATCTCGATGATTTAAAATCATTGAAGTAACTGAATCTTCATTATTTTTATCATTATTATTTGATGATTGTGATAAAATATTTAAAATAATTATTATTCCAATAATTGAAATAAATATAATAATGAATCTGTAGATTGATTTCATTGCTCCTTATTTTTTATGCATTGCTATTTTATTTACAATACTGATTATAATTGCAATATTTTAAAAGCATAGTTAACATTTTTATCTCTATTACAACTAATTAACACTAATAACTTTTCAACATTTTTTTTATTTATTTCTTTTTGAGGTTCGAGTAAAAATTAATCTCATTTTTAACATTATTATTATTATTATTATTATTATTATTATTATTATTATTTTGTTTTCACATGACAATGTGTCAAATTATAAACACTACAGATTTTATTTTATTTTATTAATAACAAAATATCAATAATACTTTTATAGTTGTCACATTTATATATTTTCTTATATAAAATTTTTATAGTATTTTAACAATAATTATAGATAAATAAAATAATTTCAATTATTGTTTTAATTTTAAATAATTTAATCCGTGTAATTTCATTCCGCCATTTTGGATTATCTTATAAAGTTATAAGCTGATAAGATGACAGATAATTTTACAATTCAAAATTTTATTAATATTTTTTAGAGATAATCTTGTGTTTAAGATATTTTTTAGATAATTAATATTTTGTGGTTTTTTTTATTTTAAATTCTTGAAAAATAATGAAAAAAATTTTTATGAAAATCATAAATAAAGTCTTATCATTTTTAATGTTAAAAATGAATAATAAATCTTACTTGGGATGTTAATTTTCCATATTAAAAAAATTAATTGAAGCAGATAGTTTATAGATAATATTTGACAAGAATCTAGACTCTATCGGTAAATTTTAAAACTAAATTGTAACGTAATTTATTTTCTAATAGTAAATCCAATGGCGGGTGTATGGAATTGTAATACTGTTTTTGTTTATTTTTATTTTGAACTCCAATTTGAAAACGTGTAAAAATTTATCACTAAAGTGTGCAAATATTTTTTAGTAATAATTAAATTTATAAGTGTTTCAAAAAAAAATTTAATTTTAAAATTCCCGAGATGCCGCCGATGTCCAAAGGATTCGGCGAGCATATCGAGGTTAGTATTTTAAATTTCTACATTTAAATGCCTTATACTTAAATAAATAATTTATTTATGTGTTAATATTAGGATTACAAAGTACTTGAATTTCTGGGCAAGGGTGGATTTGGATGTGTTTATAAAGCAAAATGTTTAAATACAAGAATAGACGTAGCGATCAAAATGGTATGTATTTACTTTGATCAATTTTTGGTTTGAGTGTAACGTATATTTTAAATTACCTGTTGCATCAAAACAAAACATCATATGTACTTATGAGCTATTGTTTTTATTGTAGATCGACAAAAATTTAATGCAACGCCATGGAATGATTGGCAGAGTACGTGATGAAGTAGCTATTCATTCACGATTAAAACATCAGTCTATTCTAAAGCTTTATACATATTTTGAAGATGCTAATTATGTTTATATGGTACTAGAATTGTGTCCTAATGGAGATTTACAACGTTTTTTAAAAGATCATTATCCTCAAGGGCTATCAGAAGATGAAGGTAACTTTATATAAATCATATTATTTATTTGATTTTAAATATTATTGACTAGTTTCATTAAAAGTAAATTTATTTTTTAGCTGCCAGAGTTATAAAACAAGTATTAGAGGGATTGCTTTATTTACATAATCATAAAATACTCCACAGGGACATGTCTCCTTCTAATTTATTATTGACTGCAGACATGCAAGTGGTAAGTAAAAAAAAAATTAATAAAAAAAAAAATATACTGTTTAAATAAATTTTTGTATTTGTTTTCTTTAATTATTAATAATTGTAATATTCTCATAGAAAATAGCTGACTTTGGACTAGCAACATTATCAAAACCTAATGAAAATCATATGACTTTATGTGGTACACCTAATTACATTTCACCTGAAGTAAGAACACAAATTTATAGTTTATCTGCTTTTTATATATAATGATAAAATTAATGAGAAAAAAAAATTATTTAATAGGTCGCGACAAGATCATCACATGGCCCACAAGCCGACGTATGGGGTTTAGGATGTTTGTTGTACACTTTGTTAGTAGGCAAAGCTCCATTTGATACTGATGGTGTAAAAAGTACTTTGACTCGTGTTGTCATGGCTGATTATACAATACCATCTTATTTATCTGACAAAGCAAAAGATTTAATAAGTCGTTTATTAAAAAAAAATCCACATGATAGAATTGAATTACGTGATATTTTAAAGCATCCATTTATTACATCCAATGATCAAAAATTCCAGGTAATTATTTTACTTCCTATTAAATATTTTTTATAATTATTATAATATTAGATTTATGTGTATATATATGTACATATTTTTTTAATTTTATTAGGAAAAAGTTTTATTGAGCAGAGCATTATCGCGAGATAGAATGGCTGATTCAGGATTAGGTAAAACAATGTCTTCAGTTGATCGAATGCCTCGAGGTCGCTCTCGTTCAGAAGAGCGTGCTTCGATGGTACCATCAATGTCTACTCCGTTAGCACCACAGTTTACTGTCAGAAGTGATCCTTTAACTGAAAGAAACAATTATCAGAATAACTTTGCCTATCAAAGTAAGCGAAATGATTATTCTCGAGAGCAGACATCTGTACTTTCAGGTATACCACCACCTCGTAGTAGAGTATTTTCACGAACTTCTCAAAACAGTTGTGAAGATATTAATCGTCAGAAAAATGATAAACAAAGATGTCGAGAGCAAGCTATTGAAAGTCTTAAAGATCAAGATGTTAACACAAAATTACAAATTCCACCCTTAAATTCTCAAAGACTTTTGCCGACAAGACATCGTACGAAAAATGCTGTTCTTACAATTCTAGATAGTGGAGAAGTGTGTATTGAATTTATAAAGAAAAAAAATAGCAATATGGTAATTTTTTCATTATTTTAATTAAATATTTATAAATATAACTATTTTTATTATTTTTTTTTTAATTAATTGTAATTAAAATTTTATTTCATTAGGAACGCATTGGGGAAGTTTGTAGAATATCAAGTGATGGTTTGCGAATTGCTATTTATAAATTAAAAGAATCTACACCAATTGGTGATGAACCACCTCCATTACCTTCTTATGGTGCTGATAATATTTATTCATATGAAAGTTTACCTTCTCGACATCATAGGAAATATATTTATGCTGCGAGATTTGTTAAACTTGTTAAAGCAAAAACACCTAAAGTAACATTATATACTGAACGTGCTAAATGTCAATTTATGGAAAATGGACCACATCCAGATTGTGAAATACATTTTTATAATGGTATTAAGATAACCTGTGTTGACGGTGTCGTAAAAATAACAGATTCAGTTGGCAATAGTTATGGAGAAGGAGAAGTACCACATGAATTAGAAGAATATTATGAACATTACAGAGAATGTTATAAACGTTGTTTACTTCTTGAAACAACATTAACTTCATTAGAATCTGCTACAGGTCATTCGTATTTTCCAGCAATTATTGGACGGAAACCTCTGTCTGCTGGAAGTATTCCTTCTTTGCAAGGAAAAGAAAATATATCACGAATGACAAATAGCCCACCTGTGGTAAATTAAAAAATTTATTTATTATCTATTAAATTTATACGATCATTTAAATATCTTTTTAATTTCTTTAGATGCCTTCATTTGATGCTACTTGTTCGGTAATGTCTGCAGTAACATCAAGATCTAAAAAAACAACTTCTATTCGTTCATCACAGTATGCATTTAATAGAGTCATTATTCCTGGAATTGGAGTAGCAATTCAATTACCAAATGGAGACGTTAAAATAGAGTATAAAGATGGATCTGCAATAACAGTTCGTCCAGATAGTCGTGGTGGTGGAGTATTATACGAAAACGATAATGGTGCGATTACTAAATATTCAAAAAATCATCATCAAAATGTTCAAATGCCTTATGAAGTGAAGGAAAAATTACGACATTTACCTACAGTCATTACTCATTTAGTACAACCGAAACATCGAAATATAAGATGATCAATTTTTTTATTATATTTTTATTTTTTTTTTTTACAATTCAAATGACATGAGTGTGAATGTAGTAGACATCAGGAAAATTTTAAATTATTAATAAATAGACTAAATAATTAATAAAATAAAATTTGAAAAAATGCGCATTTGAAAAATTAAAAAATTAATAAGTGCATTTTTTATAAATATTCTTTTTTTAATTATTTACTCTATTTATTTATAATTTTAAATTTGTCTGATGTCTGCTATATTCACACTCATCAAATGACAATAATTTTCAAAAAATTTTTTCAACGTTAGTCTTTAAGAAGTAATTGCATATAAAGATTATATTTAATATTAAAACAAATATTTTACTTGTAAATCATATTATTTTAATATTTTTAAATAAAACTTTTATCATAATTGATAATTATTTTTATACTGTTTTATTGTATATCATAAAATATTGCAATAAAATGATTTTAAAAATTCTAAATATAAAAGAACTTTATAAATTTATACATAAAATTCATAAAAATAATACATATATATAAGGAACTATGTTAAAATAATTCATTGACCTCATCTAAACAATCTGTGTCAATTTCCATAATTATTGTTTCACTTCCCACGTTTTTGCTTTCAAACACATATTCATTTATATTATAATTCATAACATTAATTCTGTATAATATAATAAAATTAATTATTTAAAATAATATGTATAAATAAATCTACCGATTATTTGACTTCATTAATGTGTCATTTAAATTATAGTTATTATTTTTTTTTTATTTCAATTCTCTTGGGACTTTCACCTGTTCGATAAAGAGAATATATATACAATGTATATAAAGAACTGCGACTGCACTAGTATATACATTAAACGTAAATCTGAGCAGGTATACAACTTACAATCTTCTCGCCATGTTGAATTCATTTACTTGATCCATAACGTTAAATAATATTTATAACGTCAAAAATAGACGTAACATAAACAAACAATAAATTGTAAACCTATTGCTAATAATTTATATTATCTAACTTATATTTATAACAATAAAAATGAAAAATTATAATAATAATAATAATAATAAATTATAAAAATCTGTTATGAATTTATAAAAAAAATTTTAATTATTATTACTCCATAAAAATAAGCGTCATGAATAATTATTGAAAGAATTTTAAATAAAATAAAAATCGTGACGTGACCGGATCTGTTAATAAACAAGTTTTATGTGGGATGATATATATCATATCTATGAGACATTTGAGTGTACGTCAATTATACGTTTAATTGTTGAGCCCAAGGTACAGTTAGTGAAATCACAATCTCGCTGAAGTACGCACTCAATAGAAAGAGCACACCCATTTAAAATAACCTGTAACAATTTATTTGACTGAACTTACACATCAAAAAATGGGTAAGTCTATTTTTAAAAACATGTTTTTGATCTGTATATATAATTTAATATAAAAATATTTACTGATAATGTTATCTAGTAGATATATAGTACAATTATTATAAGATTTTCGAATAAAAATTTTTCTTCCGTGATATAATCTTATCTAAAGTCAATTAAATTTATTATTATTAACATTAGTCATGATTCAGTTATTTCGTTGTGGCTTTTATTAAATTTTATGTTAAAAAATAAATGAATAAATAAAATAATATTATTAAATAGTGAAAGTTCAGTTTTAATTATTTTATTCTATTATTTATTTTAATTATATCTAAAACAATGACAACAAATAGTAGGTTTAGAAGATGTTATTCTGAAAGTGGTGCTGTTGTTATTCCATTAAACAAAAGAGCTGTTAGTAATTTTAGTGTTGATAGATATTCCGAAACAAGTATTCATAATGAATATTTAGATGATAAATCTTATGGTGAGCTTATTAGATTTAATTAAATTAAATAATTAATTATTATTCATAAGAAGGAAGTATTCATTTGTATACGTGTCCGTTCATTGAATTAAAATTACGAGCAATCATCACTACATACATTGTTATCATAATCATTGTTTATAAGTTTTAATTTTTTTAATTTAAGTAAAACATAAAATATTAATATTATTATTAATTTTTTATATTTATTCACTTGTTTATTTTAGGGAACATGTGTAACGATTGTATGACCAGAGTGCCGTACGCAACACTCATTGCAACAATTATGTGTTGTTTGGGTGTTGGAATATTTTGTGGTACAATGTATCGAGCTGCTACATTGACTACTCTAATGATGAATCAGGTATTTATACAACAATTGTTTTATAAAATTATTAATACTATTTATTTATTGATGATTATTTTTTTTAAGGTCTTCAATTTAAGACTTAGCTGGCTAGAAGCATTGCAGTTAATTTTTGCAACGATTGCTGCAAGTATGGCTGCTTTGGGATTCATGATACTTTGCGTTGGCTGTCTTGCAACTGGAGCAACAAGACACAAGGTCTATCGAGCCTGGAGATCACGTGTTGGTGGTCGGATTTCATGTGCCGTGGTAATTAATTAATTTATTTCTTGATATCAATACAAAAAATAAAAAAAAATACTTATTACAACTTATTATTTGGTTTATTAACTATTTATGTAATTGTTTTAGTTCATGGTAATTACTTATATACTTCAAATCGCCTGGCTGTTAATTTTTGCATTCTTAGTTATCACAACACTGATATTCACAATATTTTGGGGTCTTTGCGAAAATCCTCGTGTTGGATCTCATACTGATTGTATTGACTTCAATCAATTTAGTAAGTTTTGATTAAAATAATGATTAAAAAAAAATTTTTAATATATTAAATATAAAAATATATTATAATAAATTAATTATTTTAGGTTTTATGTTTCCAAACAATACAAGAAATGAAGATATGAAAATATGTGGACCACAAGAAGTTAAATTATTTTGTAAAGATTATGTTGAGAAAGCTGAAGTGATGTTTATTTTAGCAACAGTTGCTTCCATGTTAGTAGTACTTAGTCTTATTCATTATTTAATGTGTCTATCAGCAAATTACGCACACATTCGTGATCACGAAAAATTCCAAGAGCTACAAGAACTTCAATATCTACAAGATCCTGGTGATGGTGATTCTCCTCAACATGGTATGGATACTTTGAGCTCTCATCATCATAGCAAAGATAGATTCTAGGATACGGCCCGCGAGATCTTCTCTCTGAGCTCCAATTAAATGTCTCCCCATTTCTTCTGCTTTAAAATATAAGTAAGAATTAAAAAATATATAATATATACATAATATCTTATTGTATTGTGTATATGTAAGGTCTACCGTTAGATATATAATAGGTACATTTTGGCAAAGTTATCAAAGTACCTAAACTTTCCAAATGCTTACTCTATCGCTAAATTAAATATCTTTTAAACTGGAAGATCTTGCGGGAAATTTATGCCGTCCATTACTCTATATAAAAAAAAAAATTGTTTTTAAATAAATCTTTATTTATGAGTTAGCAGTCGAATTTCTATATAAATTATAAAGAGCATTCTATGACATATCTATATTTGTTTTTTTATTATTTAAGAATTTTGGCTGCTTACATACTTTGCTGTAAATCAGATGATTTACATGGTATAGTATTAATTATAGTAATGTGTTTGTAATAGTTTCATATTTTCTAACGCATTTACTCTTTTTTTATTTTCGATTTATTACTAAGTATTATATGTGTTAGTTATTACATTCCACAATTTTAACATTTATAATTAGTTTAATTAATTTTTTTATTTTTATATATTTAACAAAATAAAATATATAATAAATTTTTTATTTAAAATTTATTTTTTCTTATGGATACGGACATGGTGAAGTGGCGCATATCAGTTAGTATAATTATAAATTTAAATAAAAAAAATTTTGCCACATTTTATTTATGGATTTAATTATTTTTTACTAAAATAAGTAATTATAATTCTACTTATTGTCAATCATTATATATTATTATTATTATTATTATTATTATTATTATTATTATTATTATTATTATTATTATTATTATTATTATTATTATTATTATTATTATTATTATTATTATTAATATTAATATTAATATTAATATTAATATAAAAATAAAGTAGTAAATTAAAAACACAAAAATATTTTGGTTGTATTGGAGTAATAACTATTAACAACTATTAAATCAAAATTATTAAAAATTAAAAATAAATAAATTTACAAAAGAAAATTAAAATTATTTTTTTAGAATTTTAATTGTAAAAATATAAATTTAGAAATGAAATAATTTATGATAACAAAAATTATATCCACTATAAAAATGCGTCATATTAGCCAATTTTTTATTAAACTTTATCTAACAATAAAATTATTAATTAAAAAAAAAAAATATGTACAATCAAAAACAAATATGTTGTGGCCACATAAGTTTAGCACAATGATTCAAAGTATTTACAAATTTTAGAATCTTATACTTATAGTTCTTTTATACATCTATGAATATTATACAATATTATATATACATAATTATATTAGTATATGATTTTACTACTATGTATTTATAGCGCAAAATATTGTTGCAATATTTTAATTCTGTATCTTTATAGGTGACTTATTATAATTACATATTATTTACTTATAAAATTTATTTACATAGGCTTTGAAAAAAACTTTACATCGATCTACGGTACTAAAATTTTTTATCTCTTCAGTCTTGAAATCAAGAAAGTTTCTGAATAAAAAAAAAGTTAAAATTAATTTATAAGTTAATATTTGGATTTTTTTTGTAAACACTGTTTTGATATTTATTAAATTATTTGCGACTGATTTAAATTAAGTACATACAAAGTAAATATAAATAAATTTATGAAAATTTTTTTTTAATGTAAATAAAATTTTTTTTTTTAATAATTACCGATTACAAAGTTTGTGTAACACTTGAGTGAGGATTTTAACCTTAGAGATTATCTGTAATTTAATTGTTTTTCTTTATTGAAAAAAAAAAAATTTTTTTAAATTGTTTGTGTTCAAAACATAAAATACTAAGTTAAATGTTATTTCTAATAATTAAAAGAGTAATTCGTGATAAAAATTATCGTGATAATTTCTCTTGCTCATTTCAATTTACAATAAATATTTTTAATTATCGTGCCAAATCGTCGATATTGAATTACAATAAAGCCTAATGGTGATATTTAAAAAAAAAACAAGTACGAACACATAAAACCACAAAGAAAGTTTTAAAGAATATAGATTCTATAAAAATAATATATATACTTATTCAATTAACGTTAGTTAAATAAATAATTTTAATAATAAAAATTTAAAAGAATATAAATGTATTAAAAAATATTATATTACTTAACATTGGTCATCAGATATTTTCGGCTGAGTTTTTCTCGGAATCAAAATCTCTAAATACAAACTGCAGACGGTACATTGATGCACTACTGTCTAATCTAGCGAAGTGCGCTCTAATTTCTTGATGATACCTATTTATTTGAGAGGAAAACTCGGCTAAAGTTCGTGATTACTGTATTAGTGCAACAAAAATAATATCGTTTTCTCACTTGAGTGCGGGAGAAAAAAATTTAAGAATGTCTGTTAATTAAAAATCTATGAAATTACTGAACAGATTTTAAAAGTTAAATATTTATAGATTATATCTTTTAGCGCAGTTAGATGTAGAAAAGTTTATTAGCTTTAAAGGTTAATGAAAGTTGTATTAAATATAAAAATCTTTAGCGTATTTAAAAGTTGCTGAATTTTAAAGTTTAAAATGAATGTATAAGAAAAAAAAAATTACTCCGTTAATACATTGAAGTAATTGTGGCGATGTAATTATATAATCGAGCGAGCCTACCGAAGGCACATAATGAATTTTATTCATCAATATCTTGTTCGATATCAACATGCTTTATTAAGTATTTTAATAAATAATTATTTGATCGTTTTACGTAAAATAGTTATAGAGATTTTAAAAATTGTATCTTTAATTCTAACGTTCAAAATAAATAAAGTTAAATATTCGAGTGAATATTACAAGTTGTTTATTTTTATTTATGTTATCATAATTATAATTATTATTTTCAGTGATTTTTTAAGTTTTATGTACAAGTTTTAATTGTTATGTATAATTTACATGAATTAGAAATACAAAGCGTTTTTTTTTTTTTTTAGTTTAAATTTAATAATCAGTCGTCATCGTATTGAAGATCAAATTCCAAATCTAATGCATTCATTTCATGAAGAGTATTTATAAATGTGTAACGTGAAAACATCATATACAATTTACGAAACCACACATACTGAGATTTATGAGCCTTCATTGCAGACTAAAAAATATTTCAATAAAGTATTATTATTATTATTACTAATAATTAAGATTAATTAAAAAAATAAATTACTTACATGTATAATTTTACGCTGCTCATAAGTGACTAAATACCAATAGGAAGACGTCAATAAACTGATTGGTAAATCTAATAACTGTACATATTTTCTTATAATATTTACAGACTCAAGAATATAAAGTTTACAATCTGAAAAATTATACAATTATCAATTAATTATTAACAAAATAAATATTTAAATTGAATACTTACATGAAGGTATTTTATTTTCTATGCATAAAGAAGCAATGGCATAATATAATGATATATGATTTTTATGGCCACTCACACCACGCTTATCAAAGGTAACTACAGCATTCATTTTATATGTTTCGATATAATGTAATATGTTTTCGGAGACAATATTGCCGGGCCATTGTACTTTAGGATCATCAGGTAACTCTGAATTTCTACAACAATTTAAATAGTAATAAATTAAAATTTTAATTACTTTTCTAAGCATACCAAGTATTTATTGTTCCCACTAATTATTGATAATTTAATTTCTCTTAAACTAGAATTAATTACTGATATTATCTTCTAGTCTTTTATTATTATTATTATTATTATAAAACTTTATGTAAGATCTATCAGAACTAAATTTCCATGAAATTTACCTAGTAACTAAATAAGTGTTTGTTTGTCTATGAAAAATTTGTAAGTCATAAAAATAGTGTTTTTTTAGAAATAAACTAGTTGATATAAATAGCAAGAGTAATATCAATAATAAAAACTTAAAGATTATTACTAATAATAAATTTGCTCGACAATAGTAACATGTAATAACTTACATTATTATAGTAATATTAGCTTCTGGTATGCCTATTATTTTAGCAGCAGCCCATAATTCTTCTTTTCGTCTTTTATGTCCACCTATAAACACACTTACATATATTGATAGACACGTTATCTGGTATTTATTAAAATATATTATTAATGATGTTAATAAAAAAACTTAATAAATTTAATAAAATAATAAATACCATTAGTAAAGCATAATAAATAAATGCTTGTAGTTTTAAATCTACTTAGCCAATAAATCATAGGTCCAAAAAACATGATTTCATCATCAGGATGTGCTGTGACAAATAATATTTTTGACGGTGGTCCTGGTAATTGCCATGCTTGATGATTAACTCGTTTCAAAATAAAATAAAGTACAATGCAAACCAATAAATATGCAATCGGTGTTATAATTAGTTGACACGTTATTTCTCTTATATACCACGACCACCATTGCCCAATTTCATTGATTTGTTCATTAATAAAACGAGTTGGTGATTTTATATCAAACATTTCTTTCTTTTTTCCTACTATCAGTATCGCTGATTACTTTTCTTAATTCACAAATTACCGAGTACCGTCATTGCTTCTTCACTAGGAAATCTTATTTTATTAGTGAGGGATAATTTAATCATTTAATTTTATAACCACATATAAGATATATATTATGATAGAGGTTATTTTATATCATGAGAATTATACAATTGGCTCTGATGATAAAAACTACTTCTATCGACCAATTTCAACGGGCATCTATCATGACTTGGATGGTATTTGAATTTGCCGCTATAGTTGAATCGATAAGTTAGTATATGGAAATCATCGGTTGTAGAAATTTTCGTCCTAACGACTAGTTGGCACTAATCGTATGGAAAGTAAAAAATTATTTGTTTGATTTAGCAATCCTATAAGATAATTATAGTTTCAAAGAACCGAACTTAGGCTAACTAACCACGAGGTAAGGGACTGCACGAGCATATGAATCTAAGATTTCCCAACTGTAGGTAGGCTCATGAAATGTTATCAAAAAACTGCTCTCAATGGTAGATTCAGCAAGAAATAATAAAATCAGTGTTAAACAAAAAGTTAGAAGGAACGAGGCAGGCAGGGAAATACAGAAAGCTAAAAGGCAAAGAAGTAAACCATATAGCACTTGGGAGACTAATCAAATCATGTCTCCGATAACTCCGGGGTCTAACGACAGATTATTATACTTCGATGAAGAATCGGATACTACCATATAGTATGCAGAAAGAGAAAATTAACAGGGGGCACAAACTGACACAAAAGGAAACGAGGATAAAATGTCAATTCGAATATAAGGACAACAGCCGGTTCAAAATATATTGGAATATATAGGGTATACTCTCCATAATGTTATCAATCAAGAAACATTGCAGTTGACAGCAGAAATTAAATGTCTCACTCACGGATAGCTCTTAATATAAGAATGTTAAAACAGATAGTGAGCAAGCTTACCTGCTTTCTGCTGAAGAATGTGATACAATGATTTGAAGCGTTACCATCAGTCTGAAGTTCCTTGGACATGCCCTGGTTTTCATGATGTCCGGAGCAGTCAGAGCAACGAGTATGAATGTATCAGACATCAGACAAATTTAAAATTATAATTAAATAGAAGAAATAATTTAAAAAATAATATTTATAAAAACTAATTGATTTTTAAATTTTTGAAATGAGCATTTTTATTTTATTTTATTAATTATTTACTATATTTATTAATAATTTAAAAATTGTCTGATGTTTGCTACGTTCACACTCATGTCAGGGCAGTATTTTATTTTTTGTCCGGATTTTTTAACAATAAGCTTTGAAAACCTAAATATAAAAAGAAGCTTTTCAGCAGTTGAACTTTTTTATCCACGTGGAATGATTTTGTAATTCACTTTTTTAATTTACAAAATTTTCAATTTAATCTTCAAAAAATTGCTATAAATTGATAAAAATTAATTTCCATTTAATAAAAACAAAAAATGCATGTTGTTTGAACAAAAATAGCAAAAATTAGTTCGCACAGTAAGAAAAGAATCAATTTAACACACAAATTGTTATTTCATACGAAAGTAACATTTATTATATGTTATTGCCAAATCAATTCTTAAAATATATTAAAAATAATCACAACCACCACGAAAGAATTCTTAAAAAATTTCAAGTAAAAATTACACTAAATTTTCGTCTTTAACAGTCTCTCTTTGATCACTGCATAATTCGTTATAATAGATTTGTTAATTTAACGAAATAAATCGGCTATTTTATTTATTAATTTATTTTTTTTTCTTCATGAATATAAGAAAATTTTTTATTTTAATGAGAATGTTACATCTCGTCAGCGAATTTTACTGTACAAAAATGGGCTTGATACATTTGTGTTGAAAATTAAACGGCATATAAAAAAGGTTTCGTATCATTTTATGGGAAATCTTATTCTTGAAGAGTTATTAAAGGTCAAATTAAAATTCTTTCGCGATTTACTCGTACATATTAGACAAAAGATGTAAATAAAATATTAAACAAAATTCTATTGAAAAACAAACAATTAGAAAGTAATTATAAAAAATTAAACTATGTTGGTTCATGAGTGTTGCTTGGTTGAGGCATAGCGTTAGCGGTGTTGGGCTTTGAGTGCAGTAGGCCTACTCCCGCCGTTTACTCGTGAGACTTGGAGATGGGCAATGAAGCATCAAATGCGAGAAAAAACGTAAATAGTTATAATTATTTAGAATTTTTAGTATTTTTATGAAAATTTAAAATTTCATGTTTTTTTGAGAATTTAATATTAACAGTATAAGAGAATATCATAGATTATGTATGAAAATTAACAAATATAAGTATATAAAATAAATGGTAAAATTGAACTATATTATTTGGGATAGTATTCGATGGAAAATGGCGAACGGTATATAAAATGTATAAAAGGGATTGCCAAAGTTAACTGTTCACAAATCACAAAACAAATCGTTAAGTAATTGTAAGAAATTAAAATATGTTGGTTGATAAGTGTTGCTTGGTTGAGGCAAAGCGCTAGTGGTGTTGGGCATTTAGTACAGTAGGCCTACTCCCGCCGTTCACTCGTGAGACTTGAATATGTGTAATGAAGCACCAAATGCAAGAAAATCTGTAAATAGTTATGATTGAGTTTCATGTCCATTAATTATTATTATTAGTATTTGTATTAAAATTTTAAATGCCATGTTTTTTTGAGAGTATAATATTAAGAAGTAAAACAGAATATTATAGACTATGTATTTAAATTAAGTGCCGCAGCTTATTACTAAGTTATTGATAATTTATAAATATAATAGAACACTAAATTTTGTGACAAAAAATATGAGTGCTTACAAAAGTATGTATAACAATTAGACTGGGATAATTAATTTTTAAATTAGTCTAATTAATAAATGAAATTGATGATATTTTTTTATAATTTTTTAAAGCTCGAATATCTTGAAAACTAATAAAAATATTGTAAAATTTATTATTACACTTTTTTGTAGTAAATATTGTGAAGAAAATAATGAGTCCAAAAACGAGTCGATACGATAATTATGAACTGAGTTTATTGAAAAAATAAATCTTAAATACTTACCTCGGAAGTAATCATTGAGTTAAAAAGTAATTTTGGATTGTATGATGGTTTTAATAATTTGGAGTATATCCCAGAGAGGAAAGTACCACGGGCCCAAACTTGGCCCAACTTTGTAGAACCTTGGGCCAGGCTTGTAAGCCAGTCTTGGCCCAGCTTTGGTAGAAGTCTGGAATGATAATCTCGGGCCAAGCCTGGTTTCCAGACCTGGCCCATGCTTGGTTACCAGACCTGGCCCATGCTTGGTTGCCAGACCTGGCCCAGGCTTCCAGGAAACGAATAAATTTAATTAAACAAAATTTATTATTATTAACCTCGTAGAATTCATGATCATTAACGTTTTAATTATTTAAGGGAGGTAAATGATGTGAAAAAAACTCGGTGGAAATTCTGCTGGACTCTGGGCGCGAACTGCCGTCCTTCTGATTACTGGGTCCGAACGGTAGCTACTGGACGACCCTACTAACGTTGAACTGGTACATTTATATGATCTACTTGTATAAACCATGGGTATATCCAAACTTGGGTAATCCTACCTTGGCCCAAGCCCGGGTAATCATTGTAACGGCCAAGGCTAGGTTACCCAGTCTTGGCCTAAGTCTTGCTTGCCATTGGACGGCCAAGGCTAGGTTACCCAGTCCTGGCCCAATATAGGTGTGCCAAAGCTAGGTTCCCCAGTGCTGGGCCAAGTAGGGACCCGTTGTTCAACTCTGGCAGCTCCTGTATGGGATATTTTTTTTTAGAAATGTGATTGGTGTACGAGTAGTTTGATCGTCAAAGTTCCCGACGTGCTAGGACCGTAGAATCACTTGCATTATTGTAGGAGGTTTGTATTTTGCATGGTTACTTTTTTTTTCAATTGAATAAATTAAATTACCATTAATTAGATTGATTCATAAGTAATAAGTATTTATAATTATATAAATTTTCATTTAAAAATAGGAAGACTATTCAAGGTTGATATTAGAAGAATCAGTGGCTGTACAGAGTTTATGGAAAATATATCGATTTAGTAATCGTTAATGAAGATTTTGTCAATACATTTCGTCATATAGTTGGTGCATTGGACGAATTGGCTACTGAACATCAATATGTACCTTAGGGTGTTTCAGAAAAAAAAAATTTTTTTTTGGTATTCAAAAATTAAAAGTATACCTGAAAATAAAAATTTTGGTGCCAATCCGAGCTCTTAATAATAATATTAAGGTTTGCTTCAAACCATTTTTCTATTTTCCATTTAAATAACATTGGAAAAATTTTTTTTTTTTTTTAGAATTTTCTAGCTTACAGACTACTCAACGGATTTTTATGCGCAATAAAAGTTTGTGTAGGAAATTAAACGCTCTATAAAAAAAATCTCTTATCATTTTCTGATAAATCCCACTGTTCAAAAGTTATTTAAGTTTCAAGTCAAATTTATAGTAAATTTTGAGATCTTTTCACTTTTCCGGCGAAACTATCAGTCTTATTACAAAATGTCACGGACATTTTTTGTAGGTAATTTTATTCCTTACAAATTATTACAAATAAAATTTTTCGAAATTCAGCATTGTTTTCAATTTATTTTCATTTCAATGTCAAGCTCTTAAAATTAATCAGAAATCTTTTTTTTTAAGAGCTTGACATTGAAATGGAAATAACTTGAAAACAACGTAGAATTTCGAAAAACTTTATTCGTAATAATTTGTAAGGAATAAAATTATCTACAAAAAAGTTCCTATGATATTTTTTGATAAGACTGATAGTTTTGCCGGAAAAGTAAAAAAATCTCAAAATTTACTATAAATTTGACTTGAAGCTTAAATAACTTTTGAACAGTAGGATTTACCAAAAAATGATAAGAGACTTTTTTTGTAGAGCGTTGATTAGTTTATGAGCTGGAAAATTCTAAAAAGAAAAAATCTGTTTATCGGTTGACCCTGCGGGCCAGCCCCAAAACTTCCCGCTGTTTTCGAGCTCCTTGAGCTCGAAAACATTGTTGTGAGTATATTCTCGAGCTCTTCGAGCTCGAAAATACTATTGTATCCCATTCTTTTCGAAAAAAACCGTTTTTAGAATTTCTTTTTCCCACGATATCTCACGAACGAATCGACCGATTTCAATGGTTAAGGCGGCAATCGACGTGTTTTATTGAGTTCTAGAGCTGATCAAATTTTGAAATTGTATGGTTAAGTCGTTTCAAAGATGTTCGCAAAAAAACGTTTTTTGGCATTTCTTTTGCCCACGATATCTCACGAACGAATGAACCGATTTTGATGGTTGAGGCGGCAATCGACGCGTTTTATTGAGTTCTAGAGCTGATTAGATTTTGAAGTCGATCGTTTGAGTCGTTTCTGAGAAATCAATAAAAAACTAGGAAAAAAAAATTTTTTCCGTAATTCGCCAATATTTTCGAATCTACTTAATCAAATGATCTGGAATTTTTAGAAAAGTTGATGGCCAACAAGCGCTTTCGATTGCGGCCTTCCCATACAGAGCACGGTGATCGGTTGATCATCGGACTATGATAGCCGTCCGATCCTCGAGCATCGGCTGAGGATCGGAATATGTATAGGAGCAAGACTCGCTGGGCATCGGATGTTAACATCAGCGCGAGGCTGCCGATTGAGCATCGGCCGAGGATAGTAACCGAGTATCGGCCGAGGATATGATACGAGGATTATCCTATTGTAGTTGCCTAGGATCGGCTCATCCTAATAATTTTGTCTCAGCCAAGAATATTGACCGACCAAAATTTAGTATCTAACATACTTGAAATAAATGATTAAAAAATTTAATTTAGTAATGAAAATACTCCAATTAAATAATAAAAATTCACATCTAGAAGTTTAAATACTCAAGTTCAATAATTAAAAATTGAAGATTAGTATTTACAATACTCGTGATCGATATTTAAATATGTTAATTTAGCATTTAAAATTCTTAAATTTAATAATTATATATTTTCATTTAGTATTTGAACAACTTAAGTTCAGAAATTAAAAATTTATCTTTAGTAATTACAATACTTGAGAAACATAATTAAACATTCTCATTTAGTATATAAAATATTCAAGTTCACTACTTAAACATTTATATTCTGTATCTAAACATAATCCGTATGGATTCTTCTTCGGATTCCTCTGCGCTGTTTGATATGACTGAAAAGCATTCCAAAAATCTACTCTTAAGTATTTTCCCCAAGGGTACTTGTTCTTTTCTACTAGGATATTCTCCTGTAGCGAGTAGTTGCCAGAGCGACTTTTTCACTCCTTTGAGCGGAACTTATTACTTCTATTCTAACTGTCCAACTAGGAAAATGTTGCAGCGCTCTTCTGCGACTAGCGGTGACTCTTGGTACTAATTTTTTCTCTTGCACTCTGCGTCTGCACACTTTGTTATTTTCACTCGCTTTATTTTTTCTCTCTCTCTCTTTATTCATTTAAATTTATTTATTTTTTTTTACACGCATTATTTTTTTTGCGTTCATTTGTTTTTTTTTTTAATAATTTTTTTTTTTATACGTGTAACTGTTGTGATTTGTCACACCATGAAAAAAAATTCCTCAAGCTGAGAAAAAAATACTCTCGAACTGAAAAAAAAAATCACTTGGGCTAAGAAATTTTTTTACTTAGTTTAAAATTTTTTTTCGTTTTAGTTCAAGAACTTTTTTTTTTGACTTAATACAAAAAATGTCTTTAGCCAAGAATAAGTTTCTTGATTTGAGAAAAAAATATTTTCGAACTTGGAAAAAAATTGCTTGGTCAAAGAAAGATTTTTCTTGGCTTACGTAATTGCTTTTTTTAATATATAAAAATATGTCAACACAATTCAAGAAATAATTTCTTGTTACAAGAAACTTATGTATCTAGTAATATATTATTAGATCGAAGCAATAGTTGCTCAAAATAAGAAATATTATACTTCAATTCAGGAAAAATTTCTTGTTTTAAGTATTTACACAAATAAGTATAAAAAATACTCGAAAAAAATTTTTTTTTCTCTGAGTGTATCATCTCCACAATCACTAAAACTATTCTCATCACTTTCATTATTACTATTAAATACACTATAATTAATTTCTTTATTCACAACATTATTCACAATTGTTTCACCGTGTAAATTATCATGATCACCATCATTTATAATATGATGATTAACAATTAACACTGAGGGTGTATTAGGCGGTTGAGATCTATTATCCATGTATTTTTATAATGCCCGATGTTTTCTTACACGATCAGACATGATTTTATAAATTACAAAATTTTCTTTAATCATAACGATAAATTTATTTTCGGTTATATTCAGTAAGAATTGCTTCGGTCTAATAAAAAGTATTACAGGTAAATAATGCTTAAAAATAGCTGATGTGATATTTAGTGCGCATGCGCAAAAGAAAATTTATCATATCGTCGACCGAGAATCGGTTGATGATCGGATTTCATTGTTATTACTATAGTTCGGTTACCGATGGTGTCACAGCCATAGGCTGATAATGGAACACCGACGCTCGACCGAGCATTGGTAGCCGAGCCTCGGTCGATCGTAGATTTTTTTTGAGCATCGGCGACTCCGTATGGGTTAACCATCCAAATCGGTTCATTAGTTAAAAAGTTATAAGCCGGTCACACACATACACACACACACACACACACACACACACACACACACACACACACACACACACACACACACACACACACACACACACACACACACACACACACACACACACACACACACACACACACACACACACACACACATACATACATACAGACACTCGGACATCATTCTAAAAATAGTCAGAATAGCTTCCTAGGACCTCAGGACGTCGACATCTGATGAAATTTCGATTTTCGCAAATCGGGGTGAAAACAATAACTTCCCAATTTTTCGAAAATCGTCGATTTTCTTAGCGGGAAGTTAAAAATTTTTTTTCCCGTGTTATTTAAATGGAAAATAGAAAAATGGATTGAGGCAAACCTTAATATCATCATTAAGAGCTCGGAATGGTACCAAAATTTTTATTTTTAGTTATACTTTCAATTTTTGGATACTATAAAAAAAAAAAAAAAAATTGTTTATTTTTTTGAAACACCCTAATGTACCTGTCAATTGGATCTACTGATTTTTATACATAATAAAAAATAAATATACGAGAAAATAATTACATGAATAGTGAAATAAATAAACTTGGTTGATTTATTATTATAATTATAACTGTTTGCTATAGTTGAATAAAATTGAATATAATTTCTGTTTATATTGTAAAGAAAAAAATGTATGGATAGAATTGTTAATACAATAAAAATAAATATATTTAACAACCACCAAGTGTATAATTAAAAAAAAAAAATTACTTCTTAAGGAGTTTTAATATTTATAATGAATTAATAGACACATAAAGAGTATTTAAAAGTGGAAAATTGAAAAAAGACGTTTGAAATTCAGGTCTTGTCTCTTATATGACTTTCATCATGAATTTTTCCTTAACAACTTAAATTATGATTAAGGATATCGATAAAAATAATCCAGAGTTGATTTTATACAGGTGGTAAATTAATTTCACAATTTATACTGACTTGTTAGACTGAGAGAATTTATTTAAAGTTTTTGAATTGAACGCTTAGTATAGTGAATACTTATTCAAGTTTCTCTACATATCATCCCAAGTCCAATTTAAATAAGTAATAAATTAATTTTAGAATCGATACGGATTGACAAGACGAAAAATTTTTGGAGCAAATTCATGATTAAAAATGACGATAGATTCTCATAGCTGTGTGTATAAGGCCGATACTGGACTATAGAATTTATTTATTCTCATAAAACCTCTGAGAATTTATTGGATTTAATAAGATTTTCTAAACAGATTCAGGTCAAATTAAAATTCTCTCACCATTTACTTGTACATATTAGACAAAAGATGTAAATAAACTATTTAAACCTAATTCTATTAGAAAACATAAACGATTGTAAAATAGTTGTAAAAAATTAAAATAAAATATGTTGGTTGATAAGTGTTGCTTGGTTGAGGCAAAGCGTTAGTACTGTTAGGCATTGAGTGCAGTAGGCTTACTCCCGCCGTTTACTCGTGAGACAAAGATGTGTGTAAATAGTTGTAATTAAGTTTAATGTCCATTTATAAAAATTAGGATTTGTATTAAAATTAAAAATTTCATGTTTTTTTTTTTTTTTTTTTTTTTTTTTTTTTTTTAAATTGAACTATATTTTTTAAGATTGCCAAAGCCAACTTAATTCAATGCACAATACAAGTACTACCGCAGTTTACTAAGTTATTAATAATTGGTAGACATAATATAATACTAAATTAAATTTTTTATTTAATGAGACGTAAACTATAAAAGTATAAATGAATGTTATGGAAATAGAAAATTATTCAAATAACAGTTATATTTATAGTTTTCAAAAAGAAAAATTTGTAGATATATGTAATAATTTGTAATGATATTAATTAAAGAAGAAAAAGTCAGTCAATTCGAGATGAATTTTTATTTTATAAAAAAAAATAAACTTACTGTAAGTGCATTATATATCATGAATTTTTTTTTTAATTTTTGTTATAAAGACTGATTCTATTGAAAAATTTATTACTACATATATATTGTAGTAATTTAATTTTGACTTGATAATAATTCAGTATGAACTGTTGTTGATTGATAAGATATTAAAATATACAAGGTTAAACGTAAAAGACTTTGTGAGCGAATGAGTGTTGTAACGGTAATAGTAGAGTAATAACAACCTGGCACAAAAAGTCAACTTGTAACTATGCTCGATCAATGATCAATAATGAGAATACGTTATGCTTATATTAGAAATAATATTAATTATATTCATAGATTAACTTAAAAACAAAGAAAAAAAAAACCCCGAGATTAAAGTTATTTGAAATTAAAATATGACAAAAGATTTGTATAAATAAAAATTTAAAAAAGAAAATAAAAATGTTTATTGTTCATTTAAGTGGATAATTTGGTTATAAAATTATTAAGATTGAAGGATTTTGTTTGTTATAAAGATTTATTAATAAGAGTGAAATTGTTTAAGATAACTGCAGTCTAAGTATATCTCATGTACTACCGCAGTTTACTAAATCATAAAAATTTAAATAAAATAAAGTTAAATTTATAATTGCAATTGGTTTGTATGATTAGATTTGGACAAAAAAAAAAAATTTATGGTTCTATAAATTATCGAAATAAATTATAGGATATCTATCTACTAATGCATAACGATATTAATAAACGTTAAAGAATATCGAAGGCCTTAATAATATAAAAAGAAAAAAATATATCAACAAATTGTTTTTAATAAATATAACATGCCATAGTCTTGAGTCAACTCAATAAAAATAAAAGAACTGTAAATATATTATAATTAATTTTTTTTTGTTTTTTATCTGAGTTTTTGGGTTCTTTTTATTAAGACTATGATGAAAACAATTTTTTTTTCTTTTTTATGTTGATTATAATATAATTTATTGGACGTTAATAAGCAACTGCCTAAGCTAATTGCACTCATAAGTCCTAGCTCAAGTACTACCGCAGTTTACCAAGTCATTAAAGTTATGACAACTATAAAAATTTAATATACATGAAAAATATCTATAATTTTAAAAATAACAGTTTCATTTTTAATTCAATTATTATTTCAATTGTTTTATAATTTTAGAAATTGTCAAAAAGAAAAATTTTCTTATAAGAAATAGAATTTTATTGATTAATAAGCTACAAAAGATAAAAGATTAATGTAAAAAACGTTGTGAACCATGATTACTAGAGTGGTCCAAAAAAAAACATTTTTTTTTTTTTTTTTTTCAAGTGCTATTGTCTTAAAAGCTTTTCTAAAAGTATAAAAAAAATTCCCTCCAAAACGCAGCTTGATATCTCAATTCTTCAAGAAGCTCAATAAATTGATATTTCCCCATTTAAATAACACGTAAAAAAATTTTTTTTACGTTTTCATCCGGTAAAACTACGAAAAAAATTTTTCTCTGAATTTTCCATCAATTATTCTTGTAGGAAATATAATTCTCTACAAAAAAGTACTGAATTAGTTTTTTCGTAATCCTAACGGGTAAAAAGTTATTGAGCTTCAAATATTCGCAATAAAAGAAAATTTAATCAGATATGAAGAAAATTAAATTCAGTATCCATCCTCAAGCACTAGCTTGCTCTTGATTTAAATTTCGAGATAATATTCAAATTGTAATAAGAAAAATTATTCATAATGATATAAACGATTATTGAATTATTTAACTATTATAAACAGTTTAGAAATTGATTAATTTCGAAATAAATACATGCAGTCACCAAAAAACTTTTCAAAAAGTTGAAAATTATTTCAAATCTATAAAAATTAAACAAATTATCTAGTAATGGTGTCAATTCCATTAAAGAGTTGCCTTAAAACTATCTTCCTTCAAATTTACTTAGTAACGAGTACTTAAAGCTCAATAACTTTTTAACCGTTAAGATTACGAAAAAACTATTTTTATACTTTTTTGTAGAAAATTAAATTTCCTACAAGAATGATTGATGAAAAATACAGAAAAAATTTTTTTTCGTAGTTTTACCGGATGCAAATGTAAAAAAAATTTTTTTACGTGTTATTTAAATGGCAAAATACAACTTTATTGAGCTTCGTGGAGAATTGAGATATAAAGCTGTGCTTTAGAGGGAATTTTTTTTATATCTTAGAGAAGCTTTTGGAATAATAGGCAAGAGACTTTTTTTTTTTTTGGACCACTCTAATGATTACTGTTGAATTTTTAAATTTATGTCTAGATATAATCAGAAAAAAAAAAATAAAATGATTTTACCACACAATGAAAAGAGAATACTATTATCACTTTAATAAAATATAACGCCTCAATATTGTGTGTATTATTTATATTTTTTCTTTTCTTAAGTTTTGATTAAAAAATGTAATCAATAAAAATATAAATATTAACATTTTTCTTAATTAATATTAAAGAATTGTTTAATATAGGTAATGAAATGTGAAAAAATTATAATATGTGATTTATGAAAAAGTTAGACTATGTTGCTTAATGATTGTTTATTGGACGAAGCAAAGCGTAGGTAATGACGAACTATAGAGTACAGTATAAATGTACTCATGTTGTTGACTCGTGAATGAAAATAGAGATGCTTAATAAATTATTAGTGTAAAAAAATTGTTGAATAATTATAGTTAAAAAAAATTAAATATATGTATCCTTAAGGAAACAAGTACATATTATGTATATATATATATATATATATATATATATATATATATATATATATATATATATATATATATATCGGTCATTCCATGCCAAATCACCTGATTTTAAAAATTTTTTATATGTTTTTGTACATATAAAAAGACACCTAATCCTAAATTTTGAGCCCTTAATTTTCAAAAACCTTGGAGATATGAATTTTTGAAAATCGCGAAAAAATAACGATGAGGTAATTTTCAGAAATTTATAACTCCTGATTAAATTATCGTAATTTCATTTCGGTAGTGGCTATTTTCTTCAAGTTTAAATGTAGTCTTCGAAAAAAAAATTTTTCTTTTTTACCGTTTTTTTCTTACATTTTGACTCAAATTTGGACTTTTTTTGAAGTCTGATATTTTTAATTTTCTTAAAGAAAATATATGTTTTACTAGACTGTAAAACAAATTTTTTAAGCCCTTTGTCAAAGTGGGATTTAATTATCTTCGATTTTTTAAGCAACTTTTTCGCATTTTTTAAATAAAAAATTCAAGTTTTTTGAAGATTTTTAAATTTTTCACCAAAATTTCAATGTAAATATAAACAAATAATATTTTCCTACTGTGCCAATTATATAAATTGAAAATCTTTATTGATATATTGCGAAAAAAATTTGTTCATTTTTTATTTTATACTTTCCAAGTCATTATTTTTAGTTTTACGGACTAGTATTCTATGAAATATAAATGCACAGTAGGAAAATATTATTTGTTTATATTTACATTGAATGTTGTATTTGTTTATATTTACATGAAATTTTGGTGAAAAATTTAAAAATCTTTAAAAAACTCGAATTTTTGATTAAAAAAATGAGAAAAAGTTGCTTAAAAAATCGAAGATATTTGAATCCCACTTTGACAAAGGGCTTAAAAAATATATATAGAAATAATTAATTAATGACTTATATTGATAAACCTATAGGAACAATAATACCACAATTTACAGCGGTAAAAAAAAAAGGCAAAGAAAGAATGTCTATTAAGATTCAGGTGATCGCAGTTTTAATGTCAGCACCTGACTGACTATAGTTGCACTAAACATTATTTAAGTGTTTCAAAGTAAGTGTCAATTTCGTTACAGGACATATATAAAATTGTTAGAGTTAAAGGATCGATACTAAAATATTGTTTTAAATGATTTTAATTTATTTGTGAATGTAAAATGAAATTTTAGTATTAAAGAAAATTTTTATAACATAAACATGTAATTGTAATTGATGATTATGAAATAATGCAATTAATGTGGAATTAGCTCAATTTGTATATAATAATAAAAAAAAGTTACACTATGTTGGTTGATGATTGTTGGCTCGTCGAGGCAAAACGGTAATAGTAACGGGCGTAGTGTAGAGCAAGTTTACTCTCGCCATTGACTCGTGACTATAATAAAACATGTTCAATAAGGCATCAAAGTATAAAAAAATTTTCAAATAATTATAATTGAATTTCATGTCCATTGTCATAAATAATATCTGTATTTTTAACGAAATAATAATAAAAAGAATAATTAATGATAACTTTATATTTAAAATAAGTTTTGTAAATATTTTGTTGAAAAAATCCAGTAAGAGTTTAATGATATCTATGTAATTAGAAGAAAAACAGTTTCATTTGTAATTAAATTTAAATTTAAATCGTTTTGTAACTGTAAAAATTGTCAAACAGCAAAATTGAATTATAAAAAATACAAACAGCTTGCCCATATAAAAAAAATTTATATTCTAAAATTATACTGAATATATTTTTTTGTCGCTTTAATTAAATAATTTCGGGATAAACGAATATGATATGAACTAAATTGAATTCTACACAGGTATCATTGAATTTAAAAAAAAAATTTAAGTTTAAAAAGATCATTTCAAGTCTACATCATGTTTAGAAATCCAAAAAAGTCTAACGCAGTTGTTCATAGTTAGAGTTGTATATTGACCTCAAAATCTACTTAATATGTATTGAGATATCTGATCTTTCTAGATATTTCTTCATTTTATTTCCTAAGTTAAACTGAAATTTGTAATATTCATTTTCTCTATTAAAATAAATTTTTTTTTACTTGAGGTTTTTTTTGTTTTTTTTTTTTTTTTTATTCTTAATACCAAGAGAAATAAAAAAAAATATATTTACTTACTATAATTCATAATAACTATAATGCAAACTTGATAGAAAAATAATTACTCTATATTACAGTAATTTAATTGTTAATAATAGATTAATATTTAACACGGCAGTTAAATTTTGCCGCTTATTTTTGAATATTTAAGATGAGTATGGGAAAAATTTTAACGAATATGAGAAATTTGAATAAAAATGAGGGATTAAAATAATAATAATTGGAATAAGGCCGAGTTTGAATGAATAAACATTTTTAATACGTAAAATAATTTTTATTTATTTGTAAAAAGAAAACAATGTGGTGGCTAATGTATAGTTAAAAATTTATTAAAGTTTAACATTATTAGTTTATTGATAATATAATTCAGCTCCGTTTATAGGACATAAAGCCCTCAAAGCGTAGTTCAAGTACTATTGCAGTTTACTAAGTCATTTGAAGTTTTGTAAATATAATAATAATATTAAATTTTATTATTAATTAATAAAATGTACTGTAAAATAGTTGAATTTGCGATTTAATTTAAATCTTAACTGTTTTGTATGATTAGTTATGGACAAAAAATATCAATAAAATATATTTAATAATCATGAACATTAGACTTGAGTGAAAATGTTTAAGGGAAATTTTTTTATAGAGGAAAAATAAGAATGAAATAAATGTATTAATTTTTTTGTTTTTACAATGTTTATGTTTATTATAATATAATTTAGACCGAGACATTAATTGAATATAGTTGATATATTTAGAAAAAAAAAAAAAAAAAAAAAAAAAAAATTGGATCCTATATGATTGAATATAAATTTAATGGAAGTTTGATAGAAAAATAATAATTATTATATGTTATACTAGTTTTTAAATATTTATTTACAAGATAAAACATTGATGTTGAAAACTCTACGAACCAATGTGTGTTGTAGCTGTTATAGTAGAATAATAAAAACTTGATACGACAAGTCGAATGTTGAATGTAAGTAGAAAATAATATTTTGATTTAAAAATTTATGTGTACATATGATCTGATTACGATACTTTATTTCGAAAAAAATAAATAAATAAATAAAATATTAATAATTACATTCATTAATTAATTTTTATCTAAGTATAATTTAGTAGAAATATATATAACTTTAGTATAATATTGTTATAATAATATGAGAATGAACCTATATAAAATTGGGTATTGGAAAAATATTATTATTATTTATTCATGTATCAATAAAGTTTTTTTTTGTCAGATTGTGAAATTGAATGTAAAGTCAATTAAAATATAAAAATGTTAAAAAAAAGTATTTACATAAATGTAATATTATTTGTTTTAATATTTTCCAAACGATGTTATGTGATGGTTTATATATACAATTGTATAAATGTAATACTATCAATGTATCAAATATATACGAAACTTGAAATAGAAATTTTTTTATATTTACAATTTTTATAGAATAAATGATAAGAATAAGTTATTTTATATAATCAATAATATTTATTATTATTATTATTATTATTATTATTATTATTATTATTATTATTATTATTATTATTATTATTATTATTATTATTATTATTATTATTATTATTATTATTATTATTATTATTATTATAACATCTTTTAAATTTATTTACAAAAAAAAAATAATAATTTATTAAATTTATTTATTTATAATTTTTATACTATAAATGTTAAGGATTAGTTATCTTATATAACTGATAATATTTATTATTATTATTATTATAATTTATTTTATGTTCAATTAAAAAATAATAATATAAAGTATAAACATTTAAAGAAAGACATAAATAATATTCATTCAAATAAATAATAATCATTATACCAAATGTATACTATACTTGAAATAAGATTTTTAAAAAAATAATTTATTAAATTTATTTATTTACATCTTTTATAGAATAAATAATAAGAATAAGTTATTTTATATAATCAATAATATATTTAACATTCAATTAAAAAAATAAATAAAGATACTATGTATATATATTTAAATAAATAAATAATAATCAATTCATCAATTGTATACGATAGTTAAAAAAAAATTTTGTTAAAATAACTTATTAAATTTATTTATAATCTTTATACAATAAATGCTAAGAATTAGTTATTTCATATAACCGATAATTTTCATTCAAATAAATAATAATTAATATACCAATTGTATACGATACTTGAAATAAAAATTTTTTAAAAAATAATTTATTAAATTTATTTATTTATAATTTTTATAGAATAAATGATAAGAGTAAGTTATTTTATTTAATCAATAATATTTTTCATTATTTTTATAATATATTTAACATTCAATTAAAAAAAAAAATATATAACTAAAGATACTAAGTATATACATTTAAATAAATAAATAAATAAAAATCAATACATCAATTGTATACGATAGTTAAAAAAATTTTTTTTTAAAAATAATTTATTAAATTTATTTATTTATAATTTTTATAGAATAAATGATAATAATAAGTTATTTTATATAACCGATAATATTTTATATTATTACTCTAATATATTTAACTATTTTAAAATTATTATATGTTTAATTTTAAAAAATAAAATAATAAACTAAATATTTTTATCAAAATAATAAAATTATATTAAAAAAAAAATAATAATAATACTATGTGTATATAAATAAATAATTTTATATTGAAAAAATAATCCAAGTACCAACAGGTAATTTAGATACAGGGAGCTACCGTAGTATCCGCCGCCGCTGACGCGGCTGGCAGTTGGCGCGCAACCACAACGCTTTTAGACGCCGGCTCGTACTAGTATGAAAGAGTGGTCAGTTGAAGCAGTACTAGTAAGCGCTGACGGAGACTGGCTACAGCAAAGATACTCAATATCAACGCATCAATACCACGGGTCGATGTCTATGACTGAATGACTCTTTATGTGGTAAATCGCTACGGCGTTTATATAATATTATGTATAACTTAAAAAGAGTGTACAAATATGAAACTGAGTATTGATTCACTTGTTTCCGAGCAAGAATAACATATCACGTATACGTGTATAATAAAACCAAGTCGCTCTGATAATAAAATATCTAGCGAGAGTAAAATTGTAAAAGAGAGAGGATGTTTGAGAAATAAAATTATTATTCAATATTGTGAATAAATAATGTAAATTCAAAAATTTTAAAGTGTTGATTTGAAGCAAATGCTTGCAAACAGCACCGCTTTATCAACTAATAGTACTTTATAAAGACTATTATGCATGTATAAAGTGTA